>NC_142035.1:247247-884469 GCF_982192425.1 Myodes glareolus
GACAAATTGGTGACCACATAGCCAACTAAAATCCACTTAAAACCTTAGAGAGCTTGGAAAGAAATACTAGACACTAAAAAATAAAGTTTAGCCACATTTATTTTCCTGAATGGGCTTTGCTTGCTGGTGGCATGCTTTGGCTCCTTTAAGAGTGGTTTTCCTGGTTCAGCGATAGCAGGAAAAAGGCCAAGGTTTTGAAAGCTGGATTTCTGGGCTGTACTGCCAGAGTGAACTCTGATTCTTTCTGGAGGTCCAGCTATGGAGCATTTTAATGGAGTTTGTGAATAGAGAACTACAACTTGCTTAATGGCAACACAGATTGGCTGTGTGCCTGAAAATGAGGCTGTGAGCATGGCTCTCAGAGGCAGCAAACAGCTCTGCCATGTTGGACCGGGTGGGACAAGCAGGCAGTGCTGTATTTAGCCTAGCAATGGTGCCATTTAAGTTCATAAGAAGGGCTTAGCATTTTTTGTCATTTTGTTTTTTGTTTTTTTGTTTTTGAGACAGGGTTTCTCTGTGTTGCTTTGGGAGCCAGTCCCGAACTAGCTATTGTAGACCAGGCTGGCCTCAAACTCAGAGATCCACCTGCCTCTGCCTCGGGAGTGCTGGGATTAAAGGCGTGCGCCACCACCCAGCAGAAGGGCTTAGCATTTTAAGAAGCACTTCTGGTCAGAAAATAATTACAGACATACAATAAGGATAGACTCAGACATAAAAGACCTCTAAATGGGTCACAGTGTGTTTTTAAAAAGTATGTAGGCTTGGGAAAGAGAAGATAAAGAGTATAGAGAGTCATAAAAGGAAGTAAATGATTTAAAAGATAAAACAAAGTCTTTAAAGAGACAGAGTACAGACAGTCATAGATTAAAGGAGTAAAGATAATAAAATAAATATTAAAAAGTAATAGAGTAAAAACAAGCCACGTAGAGATGGAATATACACAGAGAGTCTGGATTATGTATATTATTGTGTTGTCTTTGAATTTTTTGACTGTGAAGGAGCTAAGTAACCAACATATATACTTTAAAGGTATCTTGACTTCAGAATTTGAGTCTAAGGTCATGTTGCCTTGGAAAAGAGATTCTACTTTTGTTTCCACAGAGGATGAGAATCTGTGGAATCCCTCCCGGATAATGTGGTTTGATGGACCAAGACTCCCCAAAAAGTTGCTGTGAACATCCCCCAAAATTACTTTGCCCAATAAACAGCAGGAAGCAGTTTGGAAATAGCTATGCCCAAATTCCCTAAATGATTGTTTATAAATATTTGTTTACATTTCAGGGAGGATATGCTAGAGATGGATACTTTGCATTGGTATAGATCTGGCTTTATTGATACAATATTAAGGTCAATTTTGCTATACTGTGTATATGTATTTCTGATTTTGATTAAGGTATTGTGTGAGCAGCTCATTTAAAAATGTAATGCATAATTACGAAATATAGGTTAATAGATAATCATCTATAATAGTCAAACTTGTAGTCATGTTAGATTTTTCTAAATGCAGAGATGTATTTCAGATGGATAGGCATTCTTCAAACCTTTCAAAGACTACAGAATATGGCATTTAAAATGTTTAAGAACTTAAGACTTTTCACGACAATTAGACACATGTGCTCCTGGCAGCACCAATTACTTCAAGAGGAAGATGGGCATTAAAGAGGCTCCTTATGGCGTTTGCTAGCCATTTGGGTAAGAAACTGCTCTTCCCTAGACTGCTTGATGGTATGCTATATGAACTGGACTTGCAGGACCCACAGAGAAATGACTGCTGAACTTGCCTAAAGGTGAGATGGTCCTTCAGGGTTCCTGCTACATGAAAGAGTCTGCCAGATATTCTGCAGGACACAGAAAAAAGCAACGGATGGACTTTGCCATTACAACACAGAACAGATCTTCAAATTTCCTGCTTCATGGAAAAGTCTGGTGGATACTATAGGCCTGTGGGCTGAAGATGGATGTCCCAATGGTACAGAAGAACTTTGGGTGACTGTCCAGGCAGTGAGATGTCTCTGTCCATTCTAGAGTTTTGGGAGTTGCTTACAATGCACTTCCTGTTAACTTAGGTAATATTATATCCTTCTGGAGTCTTTGATGAAGTTGAAGAATAGATATAGTTTTCCTTAGTTACGATAAAAGATAAAGTAGATATAAATATTGTAATTATGATTCTTGCTTGATACCTGCTTTGTTTTATGTAATTTTACTATGTTAAAGTTAAAACCTTCCTTTTTATTTAGACAGAAAACGGGAGGCAATGTGGGATTTTGCTCTGTATGCTGTGATTACCATTGGTTAATAAAGAAACTGCTTTGGGCCTATAGCAGAGCTATAGGGAACAGAGCTAGGCAGGGAAAACTAAACTGAATGCTGGGAAAAAGAAGGCAGAGTCAGGAGAAGCCATGTAGGCCTGCCAGAGACAGACTCTGGACGGAACCTTGGCAGTAAGTCACAGCCACTTGGCAATACACAGATTAACAGAAATGGATTAAATTAAGATGTAAGAGCTAGTCAATAAGAAACTTGAGCTAATAGGCCAAACAGTGATTTAATTAATACACTTTCTGTTTGGAGTCTGGGCAGCCAGGAAGGAACAAGCAGGCTCCCACAACAATCAATAGCTAGGCAGGAAGAGGTTAGGTGGTGCTGGAATATCAGTTAAAGGTATGCTACAGTTGCTTATGCTGTGGAACATTTGTTTAATGATGCAATGATGTGCTGCATTCTTTTATGTTGCATTTGTTTAACTCTGTGAAGCTGTGTTACTTTTACCTGTTGAAAACATCTGAGTGGTCTAATAACGAGCTGAACAGCCAATAGCAAGGCAGGAGAAAGAATAGGTGGGGCTGGCAGACAGAGAGAATTAATAGGAGAAATCTGGGGAGAAAGGATCAAGGATCGAGAAAAGAAGGGGCCATCCATCCAGCTACACAGCAAGCCACGGAGTAAGAAGTAAAGAAATGTATACAGAATAAAGATGAAAGCCCAGAGGCCAAAGGTAGATGGAATAATTTGTGTTAAGAAAAGCTGGCTATGGGCTGGAAAGAGGGCTTTTCAAGAACACTGGTTGCTCTTCAAGAGGTCCTGAGTTCAATTTCCAGCAACCACATGGTGACTCAAAAACAGTGTAATGAGATGTGGTACCCTCTCTGGCCTGCAAGCATACATGAAGGCAGAATACCTTATACATAATAAAAAAAAATAAATCTTAAAAAAAAAAGAAAAGCTGTCTAGAAATAAGCCATTAAGGCTGGGCATTCATATCTACGTGTATTCATTTGGGAGCTGGGTGGTGGGCCACCAACAAACCAAGAACCAAAAGAGTAAAAACAACTAACAACAAGGTGAGACCTGCAGACAGGGAGAGAGCTCACTGAGAAGCAGGGCAGAGTCATCAGCCAAACACAGAGGAAGCAGGATGTGTACGAGATGAGGTATAACTGGCATGAGCCACGTGGCAGCAAGTAAATTAAGATAAATGGGTTAATTTAAGTCAGAAGAACTACTTAAAAACAAGCCTAAGCTATCAGCTGTGCATTTATAATTAATAAGAAGTCTCTATGTGATTATTTAGGAGCTGGCTGGTGGGACAAAAAAGTCCACCTACAAACTACACCAAATGAAAAAGGATTAAAGCAGGGAATAGGGCTGTAGATCAACGGTAGAATGTTTGCCCAGTACACCCAGGAACCTGGTTTGCTCTCAAACACTAGAAAAATAATGAGTGAATGCAGGTTTCACATTTCCTAAAGACGCATACAGACCAATGGAACAGAACTGAGAGTTCCTAAATACATCTTCAACATTTACTATCAGCTGATTCTCCATAAGGGTGTCACGACCACTCAACAGGGCAAGAATAATCATTAGCTATCAGGGTTGGGATCAGTGGTTAAGAGCATGTACTGTGCTTCCAGAGTCAAGTTCAATTTCCAGCAACATTAGGTGGCTCATAGCCACCTATAACTTCAGGTACAGGGGACCCAATGTTTGGCCCCTGTGGGAGCATGCACTCATGTGCACATACTGGTCTAAATGAGAATGGCCCCCACAGGCTCATATACTTGACTACTTGGTCTCCAGTTGGTGGTTGATTGGGAAGAATTAGGATGTACGGTCTTTTCAGAAAAGGTGTGCCACTGGAAGAAAAGTTGGGGTTTCAAAAGCCTCCTGTCATCCCCAGCATACTCTCAATGTCTCCTGCTTATAGATTCGGATGAAAGCTCTCAGCCATTCCCTCCATCATTTCTTCCGCCACACTCCCCACCATGATGATAACAGACCCCTATTTCCCTGGAACTTAAGACCCAATTAAACACTTCCTTCTATGTGTTGTCTTGGTCATATATACACGATAAAAAATAAATATTAAAAAATGAATTAGCCATCAACTCCCTAACCTCTAAGTAATCATTTTTTTTTTCTCTACAGATTTCCTTTTCTATTTTACCTCTAATCTTTTTGATAAAAATTCTTTGGGCTTTTCAAGACAGGGTTTCTTTGTGTAACCCCGGCTGTCCTGAAACTCGCTCTGAAGACCAGGCTGGTGTCAAATGGAGAGAGACTCATCTGCCTATGTCTCCCAGGTGCTCTGATTAAAGGCCTCACTCGCACACCTGCCTGGAAAATGAATACTAATAGAATCATATAATCTACAATCATGCAACTGAGTATGGTGGTACACAGTTTTAATACCAGCACTCAGAAAGCAGAGGCAAACAGAACTCTAAACTGAAGAACTGACTGGTTTACACAGCAAATTCCAGACTAGCAGAGTTCCTGTCTAAACAAGCAAACAAATAACTATTTTTTGCTTAGACTGTTTCAATACTCATCCATCAAAGATGAGTTGAAATCTTTAACACAAGCTAGGCAGGGCAATACAACGCCAACAGTCTTAGCATTTAGGCGGCTAAGGCAAAAGAATCTTGAGTTCCAGGATAGCTGGACTATATGGCAAGTTCCAGACTGGTCTGGGCTATATAGACCCTGTCTTTAAAAACAAGAATCTAAGTCCTGTGAGCTCTAGAGTTTTATTCATCTAGTTTTTATATTTAGTTCTGATTCCTTTTGAGTCCTGTATATTGTTTCAGACAGGGCTCACCTATATTTTTTAGTGGTAGAGTACTTTTCTAATATACATGTGGCCTGCATTCAATCCCCAGCATCACACACAGATAAAAGATGAATTTTATAGAATTTCCTTGCATGTGTAATACTGGAGATTCAACTCCAGGCCTCACATATGATAGATAAATATTGTAAAATGAGCTTTATCCACAGCCCTATAATGTTAATTATAATTTAACAAATTGTCAAAATTAAATTCTAGGACTGGTGAAACGGCTCAGTGGTAAAGATACACGCCACCAAGCTTGACAATCTGAGTTCAATCCCCAAGACTCACATGGCAGAAACAGAGAACCAACTCTCACAGCTGTCCTATGACTGCCACATGCCCACTGTGGCGACACTCATAACAGATGTAATTTAAAAAGAGACTCTAATTTTAAAATTAATAGCGCATCAAAGTTCTATGGACAATGCCCCCCTTCAACGGGGGAAGTGATATCTTTAGACACAGTGAACAAAAATCTTTCAAAGAAGCTTACTGAGGGGCTGGGGAGATAGCACAGTGGGTTAAGAGTGTTGTACAAGTATGAGTGCCTGGGTTCAAATTCCTGCCAAGCACCCACATAAAAATCTGGGCATGAGCCAGGAGATGATGATATATACACGTTTAATCCCAGCACTTGGGAGGCAGAGACAGTTGAATCTCTGTGAGTTTGAAGCCAGACTGGTCTACAGAGCAAGTTCCAGGATAGTCAAGTCTATTACACCAAGAAACCCTGTCTCGAAAAACAAAAATGAAAGAAACAAACAAAAAAGCTGGTCGTGACCAGGCTTGATAGTGCACACCTTTAATCTCAGCACTCTGGAGGCAGAGGCAAGCAGTTCTCTGAGTTGGAGGCCAGTCTGGTCTACAGAGTGAGTTCTAGGATAGTCAGAACTACACAGAAAAATCCTATCTAAAAAGCCCCCTGTCCCCCAGTGCTAGAGCAGGAAACCCAATGTCTTCCTCTGGCATCTAAGTATTTCAAATAGATAAATCTATAACACACACCACCACCAACAACAACTGAAAAAAATGAAAAACTGCTCGGAGTGTCAGAGTGACCTGAACCACACTGCTTAGGCTAAGAGAATAAACATTTCCTACGGGACAAGGGCCATCACAGGAGCCGATAACAACTGGGGGAGCATTGCTTCAAGGACAGCCAAGAACTGACCAATTAAAACTATGTCCAGAGTATGCTTCATCTACATACCCCAAGGACAGATAGGAACGAGCCAATCGAGAATATACATGTCCATACTTCATTTACATAATGATATCATGCTTTTTCCAATGTGCTGTCCTCAATTAGGTATACATATGAAAATTAGGTGAAAACTGGTGGTCCTGCAAAACTGTCTATAAAACGTCCTGTAATCTCTGAAAGGCAGCTTCTCCCGCCCTCTCTGTGTTGAGTGTGCTGGACGAGTTCCATGCCTAGGCTCGTTTGGAATAAATCTTGCTTTTGCATCCAAGTTCCATTCCCTGGTGGTCTCTTGGGGGGTGGGGGACGACAAGAAGTCTGGGCACAATACAATAACAACAACAATAAACTCCAAGCATATGAAACATTTTACCAAGGCCTATCACTAAAATCAATGATAATGCTGGACACACGTCTTTAATCCCAAAACTTGGGAGGCAGAGGCAGGCAGATTTGCGAATGAGTCTACACAGTGAGTTCCAAGCCAGCTAGGATTGCATAATGAGACCGTCTCAAAAGAAGTAAGGCAAAGAAACAACACTAAAGACCATAAATAAATAAATAAATAAATAAATAAATAATACTAAAGATAACAACAATAATAAAAGGCTGGAAAGATAGCTCAGTGGAACTGGTTCTTCTTCCAGAGGATCCAAGTTCAATTCCCAACAACTACAACTGTCTACAACACTAGGTCCAGGGTATCTGATGCTTTCTTCTGGATGTGATGCCTACTATGGGATTTCCCTCTGTATGCTGTGATTACCATTAATAAATAAACTGCTTTGGACCTATAGCAGGGCAGAACTTAGCTAGGTGGGGAAACTAAACTGAATGCTGGGAGAAAGAAGGGAGGAGTCTGAGAGAAGCCATGAAGCCAACGCCAGAGTCGGACATGCCAAAACTTTGCCGGTAAACCACTGCCATGTGGCAATACACAGATTAATGGAGATGGGTTAAATTAATAATAAGAGTTAACCAGTAAAAAGCTAGAGCTAACGGGCTAAGCTTTGACTTAATTAATGCAGTTTCTGTGTGATTATTTCGGGTCTAAGATAGGCAGGCGGCCAGGAACCAACAAGCAGCCTCCCATTACAGATGCCTCGGGCATTAGGCACATATATGATACACAGACATACATGAAAGCAAATATTTATACACATAAAACAATAAAATATTTAAAAATAAAGCAAAACAAAGGAAAAAATGAGCTGTTTATTCCAAATGAGCTGTCAGGGGTTCAGTGGCACATGTCTGCAATCCCAGCACTGTTGCAGAATATTCAATCACACTGTGAACCCCAAGATTTCACTATTTACTGGAAAAACCTGTTTCTAGTTGTAGTATGGCTCAGCCCTAATCCAAGAGCTTTCAGCTTATTGTAAACAGGATTAAATTAAGCAAACATAGGTAAAGAGGTGGAGCAAGCAACCAGTTGACAGGAAGTGAACAAGAAAAAAACCACAGAGAGTAAGAGGGAGTCAGGCGGATGGAGAGGAAGACACACAGGAAGTAGAAGGGAGGGACACCGAGTTGGAGGAGTTTTGCTTGAGACAGCATAGGAGAGGTCTTTTCTATGACATCGGCAGAGGAGGGAGGTCAGCAGGGTGCTTTCTCTGCCTCTCTAAGCAGGCTTTCACCACAGCATCTAGCTCTAGAATCATATGGTAAAATCAAACAATTGAGATTTTGCTAAAAACAAAACAGCACTTCAGAAGCTGAGGCAGAAAGCTGAGTGTTCAAGGCCAGTTACGGCTATACCATAAGATCTACACTGTAAGATCCTGCCAGATTTCTCTTTTTAAGGCAACAGCGTGGACAGAACACTGCAGACTGAAAAAGCTGTGGTGCATGTGTATTTTATATTCAGCAAACATATCTATAATATCTCATCACTACTATACCCAGAGAGGAGGCAAAGAGGTCAGAGACTAGCTGCCCTAGAGTACACAGTGTAGGGGCAAACAATGAAACCTTTCCAGGGTCGAAGGAAAGGACTGGCACCCAAGTACTGTTCACACACACACACACACACACACACACACACACACACACACTTTTATTTAAAAGACAGGCAAAAAGAAAAGTGAAATTTTTTTTTAAAATTACTATTATTACTATTATTTTTTAAGACAAGATCTTACTCTAGCCCTGGCTGGCCTTCTCTTGCTTCCTAAACCACTATGCCTGGTGAAATAACAGGTTTTCTAGTCATAAAAAAAAGCTAAAAAAGGTAGCAAATGAACACACAGTTATGGAAAATCTTCAAGGAGGAAGGGAAAACACAGTGATCAACAGGTAACAGAAACTGCAATACTGCTTAATGAACAAAAGACATGAGGGCTGGATGCAAGAGGTTACATCGTTTCCTAGTGTGCTTGCTAGTTTTCTATCAGCTTCACATAAACTAAAGTAATCTGGGAGGAGAGAAGCTCAGTAAAGAAAATGCTTCTAGTCGAGCAGAGGTGGCACACGCCTTTAATCCGAGCAGTGGGGAGCAGAGGCAGGCAGGTAGGCTATCTCTGTGAATTCAAAACTAGCCTGATCTACAGAGCAAGTTTCAGGACAGCCAGGACTGTTATATACAGAAACCTTGTCTCAGAAAAACAAAAAAAAGGAAGGAAGGAAGGAAGGAGGGAGGGAGGGAGGGAGGGAGAGAGGGAGAGAGGGAGATAGGGAGAGAGGGAGGGAGGGAGGGAAGGAGGGAAGGAGGGAAGGAAGGAAGGAAGGAAGGAAGGAAGGAAGGAGGGAGGGAGGGAGGGAGAGAGGGATGGAGGGAGGGAAGGAAGGAAGGAAGGAGAGAGGGAGGGAGGGAGGGAGGGAGGGAGGGAGGGAAGGAAAGAGGGAGGGAGGGAGGGAGAGAGGGAGAGAGGGAGGGAGGGAGGGAGGGAGGGAAGGAGGGAGGGAGGGAAGGAGGGAGGGAAGGAAGGAAGGAAGGAGGGAGGGAGGGAGGGAGGGAAGGAAAGAGGGAAGGAAGGAAGGAAGGAGGGAGGGAGGGAGAGAGAGAGGGAGGGAGGGAGGGAGGGAGGGAGGGAGGGAGGGAGGGAGGGAGGGACGGAAGGAAGGAGGAAAGGAAGGAAGGAAATGGTTACTTTAATCCCAGCTCTTGGGGGGCAGAGGCAGGCATATCTCTGAAAATTTGAGACCAGCCTGGTCTACAGAGTTAAAGGACAGTCAGGGCTACACAGGGAAACGCCTTGAACACAGAGATCCTCCTGTCTCCGCCTCCTGACTACTGGAATTAAAGGTGTGTGTCACAACTATCCGGCCAACCTATATCTTATATGAGACCTCAACACAAAAATCATCTGTAGGAGAGAGAAAGATGGCTCAGTGGTTAAGAGCACTGGATCTGAGCTCAATTCCCAGCACCTACACAGCAGCTTAGAACCGTCCTAACTCCAGTTCCTCTTTTGGAGCACAGATATGCACGCAGTTAACCATCTATATACAATAAAAAAAAAAATGGAAAAAAAAAATCGAGTCCAGCCTGATCTACAAGAGCTACTTGCAGGACAGGCTCCAAAAGCTACAGAGAAACCCTGTAGCCTCGGAAAAAAAAAAAAAAGGAAAAAATCGTATTTACTTATCACTCATTCAAGATAGAGTCCTGCCAGGCTGTCCTTAAACTTGTGATCTTCCTGCCTTAGCTTCCTGAGTGCTGGTACATGTATGCAACACCAAAGCCTAACTGACTATGTATTTAGAAGAACACTGAGCAACAGTTTACCTGGATCCACTGTTCCCGATTGATCTCTACACCGTTGGCCCGCAGGGAGGTGATGGCGCGGTCAATGATCTTCTCCACCATCTGAGTGTTCCCATTGGCCTCCTCCAGCTTGGCAGCTGTGATCCAGATGTGCCGATCTGTAGGAATGTTCTCACGTGCTTTATTTAAGACCTTGCGAGCATTTTCATAAGTTTCCAGCCTTGCCAAAGCAAGCCAAAGCTAGACAAAAAAGGGAGAAAAGAAGTGAGAAGTGTGTTTAAGGCTGGTGGCACCAAGTGGCATCTTCCAGGTTGGACGGCCAGCCAGTCTCACTGGCCCACAGCACTTCTACAAAGTGCTTTCTGAAAGTTCTCAAGCTTAAACAGAGCCTGTAATTATTCACAGAAGCCCCCCTCACTTCATCAACTGTTCAGCTGTGCTTTGGACACTGGTTACCATAAAAAGTTGATAACTCTTGATCAGAGGTTCTAAGCACTGTTTAAATGAGCAATGTGCCAGACTTGACAGCAGGTGCTAGGGTAAAAGGTGAGCAGAATGGGGTGGGGTGGGGGGCGGCGGGAGGGTTGAAAAGATGGCTCAGAGGTTAAGGGCACTGGCTGCTATTCCAGAGAGCCTAAATTCAATTTGCAGAAACCACATGGTGGCTCACCCATCTCTAATGAGATCTGGTGCCCTCTTCTGGTGTGCAGGTAGAACACTGCAAGATAGATAGATAGATAGATAGATAGATAGATAGATAGATAGATAGATAGACAGACAGATAGACAGAACACTGCATAATTAATAGATAGAAAGACAGACAGATAGATCTTCAAAACAAAACAAAAACAGTGAGCCAGATGGGTTCACAGACAGTTGTGTGATGATGCTTAGTCCTCTGGAATTCTCATGCCCCAAAACTACTGACTGCAACACAGTGTAGGAGGTCCTTCTGTTTATGTGCTGCTTTCATTGGTTGAATAAAGAAACCGCCTTGGTCTTTTGATAGGGCAAAACTTAAGTAGACATGGAGAAGACAGAACTGAATGCTAGGAAGAAGGGCAGAATGAGAGATGCCAGAGTCTCCTGCCTGAGACAGATGCTGGTCAGAATCTTGCTGGTAAGTCATAGTCACGTGGCGATACACAAATTAATATAAATGGGTTAAATTAAAATGTAAGAATTAGCCAATAAGGGCCTGGAGAGATGGTTCAGTGGTTAAGAGCATTGCCTGCTCTTTCAAAGGTCCTGAGTTCAATTCCCAGCAACCACATGGTGGCTCACAACCATCTGTAATGAGGTCTGGTGCCTTCTCTGGCCTGCAGGCATACATGTAGGCAGATACTGTATGCATAATGAATGAATAAATATTTTTTAAAAAAAGAATTAGTCAATAAGAAGTTAGAGCTAATGGGCCAGGCAGTGTTTAAATGAATACAGTTTCTGTGAGATTATTTCGGGTATAAGCTAGCTGGGCGGCCGGGACAAACAAAGGGCTCCCCCTCCTCATGCAACAGCAACATTTCATTCCTAAAATGTACAGAATATTTTAGTTTGCCTGAGTAGTGACCAACACAGTTTCCTATAGCAATCAGGGATGAGCAAAAAGAGACTTAGTCTTGCCCATCTACCACATACACTGAGCACCAACGTGTACTGTAAACCACTGTATTTCACACCTACCACATGCAATGCACTTTTACCTGTACTAATTGAAGCCACCTGCTACCTTCCTTAGCAACTACAATAGAATACCATTCTGGGTTTCATAATGCCCTCTAATGCCAGGAACAGTAGCTTAAGTAAGCAGTATACACACAGCAGTCTCAGGCACTGAACTCTGCTGAAGCCTTCAACAACAGAGTGGTGGGCTGAGCCTGGCAGACTCACCTCCACACTAGTGGGACAGCACTCCACTGCTCGGCTCAGCATGATCCTAGCGTCTTCAGGCTCCTCAAGCTCAACAGCAGCTTTCCACAATCGGACAGAGTTTGGGACATGCTCCAGGGCTAGGAACGGTCAAATAAGAGACTGGTGTCAGAATGACGCTGCCAGCTGGGTAGGACAGCCCCCCACAGTGGTAATCAAGAGCTGCCAACATGCCCGTTTGGCCAGTCCTTTGATGTTGGTGTAGACATAAAGCCAGAAAGAAGAAACAGTCAAAGGTCATTGAAGTTGTATCAATAGGACTTGTCACATCAAAACTACACAGCTCCACTGAAATTTGAGAACAAGATGAACTAGTCTTAAAGAAGTCAGAACAACTACAAGAAAACAGGCTATATACAGGGAAAGACTTAAGTTGTCTAGATTGAGGGCAATGTTACATGGGTTACATGGGCACATACTCAGTAAGACATCAAACCGTATACCTAAAATCCATGTATGGTTTACTAAAAATATATTTTAAATGACCAGTATCAAAAAGACCTACCGATTTTATTTTCCCTTAAGAATACCTGAAACTTAAAAAAAAAAGTCATAAGCAAACTCTGGAAGGAACTCCTACAGAACAATGATAGGATACTCCATAGAGCACCTAACTGTGTGTGTGTGTGTGTGTGTGTGTGAGAGAGAGAGAGAGAGAGAGAGGTTTCATCATTAGATAATCTAAGATGACTCACTCACTGGCAAGCAGCATGACAGGTAGCATGGACACCCCACAGAGGCAGTCCAAGTGGCAGAAGTTTCACCATATTCCTAGAATATATTGTGACTTAAACTTGTGAATGACTTATTTCTGCAGTCTGCAAGTTTTTGGTGGGTGAGTTTACTCCCCCCCAGCTCCAGGATTTGCTATAGAGTTAAGGATGTCTTTATGTAGTGAAGGAAGACTTTGAACTCTTAATCCTCCTGTCTCTACCTTTCACAGGATGGGATGTATTCCCACACCCTGATTACTGCCACAATTTTCTATTAGTTTTCATGTTGTGTATGAATGTCGGAAACTGAAACAAGTAAAACTATGGATGAAGACCACTGTAAAAAACTGCAGTGTAGCTCACAGACAAAGCTCTTTCTTGGCATGTATGAAATCCTGGAATCAACACCACCATCCCATCACCACACACACATATGCACAAACACACACACTCTGCGATGTCTTCAAACATATGAAATACGTTAAAATCTAGGAGTTCGGGGGCTGGAGAGATGGCTCATGGGGGCTGGAGAGATGGCTCAGAGGTTAAGAGCATTGCCTACTCTTCCAAAGGTCCTGAGTTCAATTCCCAGCAACCACATGGTGGCTCACAACCATCTGTAATGAGGTCTGGTGCCCTCTTCTGGCCAGCAGGCATATATACAGACAGAATATTGTATACATAATAAATAAATAAATATAAAAAAAAAATCTAGGAGTTCATGACCAATGCTAAAAAGAGAACATGAATCAGATACAGTGACGAACATCCATAAACCTAGGTATTTAGGAAGCTGAGACAGGAAGATTCCTAGATTAAACAGAATAACAGGATTGGGGTTAACCTGGCTAACTGAGACAATGTCTCTTTTAAAAATATTTAGAATGTTAAAAACTGGGGATGGCTGTAGCTCAGTAGCAAAGTGTTTGACTAGTACACGAGATCCTGGATTAACAGCCTAAAAATAAAAACAAAAACAAAACCCTTAAATCTTAATTAAATAAACATCATTAATACTAGAGAGAAGCTCATTATTCCAAAAGTGGTGGGGGGGGGGGGGTGTCTGGAGAGATGGCTCAGCGGTTAAGAGCGCTGGCGGCTCTTCCAGAGGTCCTGAGTTCAACCATACGGTGGCTTCACAACCATCTGTAATAAGATCTGGTGCCCTCTTCTGGTCTGTAGGCAGACTTACAGGCAGAACACAGTTTTTTTTAAAAAAAAAAAAAGTAATGAATCAAGCACTTACTGAAAATCAGAGTAATTAAATCTTAATATGAGTAAATTCTCCTTAGACTAATACTGGGAGCCGGGCAGTGGTGGCACACGCCTTTAATTCCAGCACTCAGGAGGCAGAGACACGAGGATCTCTCTGAGTTTGAGGCCAGCCTGGTCTACAGAGTAAGTTCCAGGATAGTCAGGGCTGTTACACAGTGAAGCCCTATCATGGGGGAAGAAAAGAATAGAAAAGAAGAGAGGGGAGGGGAGGAAAGGAGAGGGGAGAGGAAGAGAGGGGAGGAGAGGGGAGGGGAAGAGAGAAGAGGGGAGGGGAGGAGAGGGGAAGAGAGGAGAGAAGAGGAGAGGGGAGAGGAAGAGAGGAGAAGAGGGGAGGGGAGGAGAGGGGAGGAGATGGGAGGGGAGGGGGAAAAGAAAAATACTGGAAAGAAAGCAGAAATAATAACAGAATTGTAACATCACCAATATCACTTCCAATGACTGAGAGGGGGCACTTTCCTCTGTTCCAGATGGCAATTGAAATCTATAAAGAATTCCACACAGGCCCTTCAGTCACTGCTCAATTCCACCTCACAATGGAGAGAGCAGAGGGAGAGAGCGAAAGAGAAAGAGAGAGAGAGAGAGAGAGCTCTGCTTACACACACACACACACACACACACACACACACACACACACACACAAAGGGGAAAAAAGCTGGTTATGGTAGTGTATAACTTTAATTTCAGCACTTGAGAGGCAGAGAGGATCTCTATGAGTTCAAGGCCAACCTGGTCTATATCACAATTAACGGTGCTATGTTGTAGTAAAACTGTCTCAAAAAGCAAAAATTGTCAGGCAGTGGTAGCACCTGTCTTTAATCCCAGCACTCAGAAAACAGATACAGGCAGATCTCTGGGAATTTGAGGCCAGCCTGGTCCACAGAGCAAGTTCAAGGATAGGCTCCAAAGCTACAGAGAAACCCTGTCTTGGAAAAAAAAAAAAAAAAAAGCAAAAATTAAGGGCTGGAATATGGTTCAGTAGTTAAGAGCACTTGCTGCTCTTACAGAGAATAGAGACTCAGTTACCAGCACCCACTTGTTGGCTCACAACTGTCTGTGAACTCCAGCTCTAAGGGCATCCGAGGCTCTCCTCTGGCCTCTGAGGTACTGCATGCATGTGACACACAGACATGCATGCAGTAAAATAAAAGTAAATAAATAAATAAAAATAAATCTTTGGGGCTAGAAAGATGGTTCAGTGATTAAGAGCATTGGCTGCTCTTAGGGAAGATGGGTTTTGATTCCCAGCAACCACATGGCAGCTGACAACCTTCTCTAACTCCAGTCCCAGGAGATCGTCCTCTTCCGGCCTCTGTGGGAACCAGGCATGCATATGATACAGAGAGTAAATGTGGGCAAACACTCATACACATAATTTTTTATTTTAAAAAACAAAACAAAAACCTTCACTTGATACCAATAAAGCTTCCAGATCTACCTTCCAATTTACAAAAGAACTTAGGAAACAGAGGACCATGACTGCAGAGCACGGAACCTACAGAATTAATCTTCCTCCTTCAAGAACCTTAATGCACACTGACCACGCATGCACATGCAGACATGTGCACATGGTGTGCAGAGATGACAACTGAGAAAATGGAACGCTACAGACCTCTATAGTAAGACAGTACTGTGAAATATTCTTTTAGATGTTTCAGGGGGAAACCAACTGTGTCCACAAAGCCAGTGCAGTGGTGCAAGGCCACTCTGAGCAATATATAGTAAGTTCCAGGTCAGCTAGCAACCCAGTCTCAAAAACCCACAAAAGGGCTGCTCAGCAGGTAAAGGTACCTTCCACCAAGTCTGGAAACTTGAGTTCAATCCCTGGGATGGATAATTAAGAGAGAACCAACTCATGCAAGTTGTCCTCTAACTTCCACATGTACACTGTGGTACACACACATACATAGAGACACCATACACACATACATAGACACCATACACACATACATAGACACCATACACACACATACATAGACACACACACAAACACAAATACTTTTGTTTTTTGGTTTCTGAGACAGGGTTTCTCTGTGTAGCCCTAGCTTTCCTGGACCTTGCTCTATAGACCAGACTAGACTGGCCTCGAACTCACAGAGATCCACCTGCCTCTGCCTCCTGAGTGTTGGGATTAAAGGCGTGTGCCACCATTGCCTGACAATCTTTAAATTTTAAAAAAAACAAAAAGACAAAAAAAAACAAAAGCAAAACTGTATTTTAGCTGACGATGAATGGATAGCATGAGGCGCAGTCTAGTCAGTGCAGGAAGGAATTCAATGACCATCCGTAATCTCAGACTTAACACCAACGGGTACACTACCCTGTAGAAACACCTTAGATCATGTCAAAGGGCCTGGCTGAGTACACTCTTATCTCCTCCAGAGCCACAGAAGCAGGCTGGAATCCAAGCTGTCCCTGTACTGCGAATAAGGAAAGCTGAGATGACAGTGACTCACACTATAAAAAGGCAGGGATGTGGCTTCCAATCAGGGTGAGAACTCTCCGACCAGAGTCCTTTCCTTACAGAAGGTTCAAGGGCAGAGGGAACCACTCCAGGAAAAGACCTAGACAATATCACCAGCTTCTTAACTACTCTCAGAGAAAGCCTGAGCAGAGGAGCAAAGCTGCTCTCCAAGAGAACAAAGCACAGAAAGTAAGAGAACACCTCCCAGGAAGGCTTACCTTTCCGAAGAACACGCTTCTTTGCTCGAATGTCAGTTTCTAGCTCTGCTGCTCTAATGTAAATCCTGACAGACTGTGGGAGATGACGGACAGCTTGTGCCACCACAGCCTTGGCTGTGTCCCCAGGCTGTAGCCTAGCTGCTTCTAGCCATACATCTTCACTCTGGGGAAAAATAAAAAATAAAAAAAAAAAAAATCAATAAGAACAGCCTAGAAACCACAAGGGAGAAGTGGGTTCTGCCTCTGGGGCCCTCAGATTCTACAAGGATCATCAACTTGGCCATAAACACACATATATATGAGAATTCACCCAGAAATGACACAGCTTAGAAATGTGGCTACCATGCTGGAATGAAAGGCACATATAATCCTTCACAAACAAAAACAAATACAATGTACAGTCTACAGAAAAACCAAAGATCTTATGTCTGCCTGGGAGGTTCTGATTTATGTCTAAAGTTCGGAGAATTCCACAGAGAGTTTCTTTTACTATCAGGAATATCTATTCCACACAGAACATATGACATTCAGTTGGTTTCATAGTACTTATTATTCTTGTCAAATCATCCTACCTCCTAAAACACAAGTGCTGGAATATCCTAAGAGTTAGCACTAACCTCTAAATTTCTTTTCCTGATTTACTTATTTTTATTTTATGTATATGGGTGTTTTGCCTGCATGCATACCTAGAAGAGGGCATCAGATCCTCTGAAATGGAGTTATAGACAGTTGTGAGCTGCCATGTAGCTTCTGGAAATCAAACTAAGATCCTCTAGAAGAGCAGTCAGCACTTTCCAATGCTGAGCTGTCTTGCCTGTTTCAACCTCTAGGTTTCTAGTTCATCCTTTTCAGTGTAGCTTACCCTGCCATTATAATGGTGGGTCAGTCTCTGCTCCATACAAAAGCAAGCAAGAAACTCCTTTCCCTCTACTTATAACCTTGCTCCGGCTCCATTTCTCCAGTATAGGTACCATGCCTGGCAGAACACAGAGGGTTTTCTGGGAGCCAGAAAGCATGTAGCTGTCAAGAGCAATGTGCTATAGGCTTCACCTTGGGGCACAT
This sequence comes from Myodes glareolus, assembly GCF_982192425.1. Classification (NCBI taxonomy): domain Eukaryota; kingdom Metazoa; phylum Chordata; class Mammalia; order Rodentia; family Cricetidae; genus Myodes; species Myodes glareolus. Next base: position 264,935 of record NC_142035.1, read on the forward strand.
CTCTGTCCCTTTCATAATAAGGTTCCGAGCCACTTGTAGCTTTCCAGTGACTTCTTCCAGGCGAGCTGATGCAATCCAAGCTGGTGGATGATGAGGGTTTGTTTCTCGAACAGATTTGAGAAGTAGCCGTGCCTTCTTAATGTCACTGTAAGAATGAGAAGGCACAACATCAGGTCACACTACCAGAGATACGATAAGAGTCAGGGAGAACGCACCTCCTTCATATACAAGGCATAAATTGCTAAGGAAAACATTCTAAAAATGCAAACTCCAAAAGAGCTCTGTTGGGGCCCTGAGCAAACAAACTGAGGCCTAAATGTCAGACAGGAAACATGAGACAATCGACAAGCTGCTTTCTAGCTCACCATAAGCACTGACCTTACTATTTGTAAAATAGTTAACACATACAGTAAATAAATACAAATATATTTCTACATTTCTCAGAACATCCACGTCATATTTTGAATATATATTCTTTTTTCTAAAACTCCACAATATACTAGGCAATTAGAGCTCCCATTTCAACCTACTGATTCTCAACATACTCACTTTATGTCCCCTCCGTGGGTTGGGATCATGGAATTTAGATCCGTCAGATAGCCTTTGGGGTCCACAACAGTTTGCCCACTCACTGAATCAGATACCTACAAGATAGGTAAAGGTGAGAATCAGCTAGACATGAGCAGCAATGTCTAAAACAGAGAATTAATTGCCAAGGGCCCTAGAAATACCCCCAACAAATCGACCCAAGAATAAACAGTCAGGAGGAAAATCACCTTACTGTAACTCAGACAACAGTTGGTGATTAGGAAAATGTCTTCTACAGAAAAGTGTAAAAATCTTCTACAAGAATTAATAATTGGGGGGAAGGATAAGGTTGAGGGGAAATGGCTCCCATAGGCTCATGTGTGAATACTTGGTCCCCAATTGATGAAACTATTTGGAAAGAATTAGGGGATAGGACACTCACTGGAGGTAGGCTTTGAAGTTTCAAAAGATTTGTGCCAGCCAGGCAATAGTGGCACACACCTTTAATCTCAGCACTTGGGAAGCAGAGGCAGGCAGATCTCTGTGGGTTCGATGCCAATCTGGTCTACACAGTGAGTTCCAGGACAGCCAAAGTTCCATAACAGAGAAACCCTGTCTTGTGCCATTCTCAGTGCACCCTCTCTCTGGCAGGTGGCTGTGGATCAAACCCGAGCTCTCAGCTGTTCCTTCACTCCATCATGGACTCTTAACACTCTTGTAAAATATCACTTTACCTATGCAAATGTGCTGCATTTGTTCATGCTGCATTTGTTTAATTATGTAAAAATGTGTTTTTGTTTCACCTTGCCTGCCTAAGGTCTAATAAAAGCTGAACAGAGGGATAGGCAGGGTTGGCAGGCAGAGAAAATAAGTAGGAGAAATCTAGGTTCAAGGGAGAAGAAGAGGGGCTGGCGAGATGGCTCAGAGGTAAAGAATACTGGCTGCTCTTCCAGAGGTCCTGAGTTCAATTTCAGCAACCACAGGATGGCTCACAGCCCTCTATAATGAGATCTGGTGACCTCTCCTGGCCTACAGGCATACATCATACATGCAGGGAGAATGCTGCTATAATAGATAGATAGATAGATAGATAGATAGACAGACAGACAGATAGATGAATCAGTAAATAAATAAATAAATAAATCTTAAGGAAAAAAAGAGGAGGAGAGAATGAGGGAGAAAGAGGGATATGCCTGGGTCCAGAAGCCAGGCAGCTGCCAGACAGAAGGACGCAGAACAAACAAACAGGAAAGTAAGATATGCAGAATGAAAGAAAGGTAAAGTCCTGAGGCAAAATGCAGATAAAGAGAAACAGATTAAAACATAGCTAAGATAAGGCCAAGCATTCAGAACCAATAACCAGTTTCCACATCATGATTTAAGAGCTTGTCGGTAGCCCAAAAGAAAGTGTGCTATGTACTCTGAAACCACAAACCAAATGAAATGTTTTCTTTTATTCGTTATAAGTGGCCTTGGTCATGATGTTTTATCACATCAGCAGAAAAGTAACCAAGACACAAAGAGAACCGAAAAGTTCCAAGGAAAAATAACTCAAGTGAACATATAAAAAAAAATTGTCTTTCCAACGTTGTAGAATAATCTTTTTATATACTGTGATGTATCTTTGCCAAAGTGCCTTCTGATTGGTTTACTAAAGAGCAGAATGGAACAGCAGGGCAGGTTTAAGGATTCTGGAGACAGAGAAGTCTCAGGAGAAGGAAGGTGAGGTCGCCAGCCAGGTGCAGAGCAGATGGGCAGCGCAGAGTCAAGGTAACCTCGTCAAAGAACGCAGACTAAGAGATACAGGTTAATTTAAGTTATAAGAACTAGTTAGGAACAAGCCTAAATCAAGGCCAAGCTTTTATAATTCAGAAGTCTCTGTGTCATTTTTTCCAAGCTGGCGGACCAAAGAAAAATCCTATTTACATCCCAAGACTGACTTACACCAAGAAATTTAAAGTAAAAGGTTGGTAATTACAATATTTTAATTTCAATACAGCAGTTCATTCTACTATTATAATTGTGAGTTTTTTAAACTGCCAAGATAAGCCAGGTCTGATGATAGCACAAGCCTATAATCCAAACTACTTAGAAGGCTGAGGCATGAAGAAGCAAAGTTCAAAGCCTACCTCGCTACACAGTGAGCTCAAGGCCTATACAACTTATTGAGTATCAATCCAACATTAAAAACTAAAAATTAGCCAGGCATGACGGCACATGCTTTGAATACCAGCACTCCAGCAGGTGGATCTCTGTAAGTTGAGAGATCAGCCTAGTCTACAGAGTGAGTTTCAAGACAGTCAGGGCAACCCTGTCTAAAAACAAAAACCACAACCTAAAAACAGCCAGCAAGGGCAGGCACCTTTAACACCAGCAAACAGGAGGCAGAAGAGGTAGAGCACTGGCTGTGGGATATTTTGATTGCATTCTGATGCTCCTGAGTGTGCCAATAAAGTTTGCTTTGACTCAGAGAGCAGAGCTAGTTACTAGGTTTTGGAGGATGGAGGACAGACAGAGAGACATACAGGAAACAGTAGGGTAAGGCTCAGAGAAAGTCTCAGCCTTTTTGGATCAAGAAATGGGAGGGAGGGAGGGAGGGAGGGAGGGAGGGAGGGAGGGAGGGAGGGAGGGAGGGAGGGAGGGAGGGAAGGTGGGTGAAGGTCAGGAGGTCACTAGTAGTTTCTCCCCTGCTTCTCTGGTCATTCAACATTCTTACCCCAATATTTGACTCCCAACTTTTTATTGATAAAGAATAATTAGATAAATGCTCCAGAGCACTGGTCTACATATCCAGTAGGTCAGTCAGATAGTAAGAGCCTGATTTAAAAAAGAGAGAGAGAGAGAGAGAGAGAGAGAGAGAGAGAGAGAGAAGAAAAAGCCTGGAGATTTTTGTGAGCTGTCTGGCTAATAGTAAACATGAAGTTAAAATACTCAGCACTCATGTTAAAAATATATATAATATTAAAAAAAAATGCATGGTCATGTGTACCTCTTATTTTGTTTTTTGAGATAGGGTTTCTCTGTGTAGCCTTAACTGTCCTGGAACTCACTCTGTAGACCAGGCTGGCCTCAAACTCAGAGAGATCCACCTGCCTGACTCCCAAGTGCCGGGATTAAAGGCCTGTGCTACCACCAAACAACCCGACTGTCCAGAAACTTGCTTTGTAGCATAGGCTGGCCTCAAACTCACCAAGATCCATCTGCCTCTACTTCCCAAGGGCTGAGATTAAAGGTATACACCACCATGCCCAGCAGCTATTGGTTTTTTTTATTGTAAAATACTTTCTATTTTAAGTTTTCAAAAATACAATAACAAAAGGTTAGGAATTTAGTTCAGTGAGAGAGCACTTGCCTACCAAATGTAGGAGCCTGGATTCATTCCCAGTGCTTAAAAAAGGACAGTAAGCTTTATCAACAGAATATGTGACGTTGTTGGGAGGACACTCATCCCCTGTGATGGCCTCATACCTCCAAGGGACAGACTAGCATGTCACACAGGGCTTACCTTTTATTTATTTATCTGCTTGCTTGTTTATTTTTTTTACAGAGCCACAGGGGTTTCTCGGTTGCTTTGGAGCCTATCCTGGAACTAGCTCTTGTAGACCAGACTGGCTTCAAACTCACAGAGATTCTCCTGACTTTGCCTTCTGGAGTGCTGGGATTAAAGGCGTGCACCACCACAGCCTGGTTCTGGCCTTTTATTTGCTGTGCTGAGTACACATGCCCTGTACTCACCTGCGGAAAGAATTTCATCTACTCTATGACAAGGGCAGAGTATCATTTCATGACAAAACATAAAGAATAAAGTTTACAGGGGCTAGAGAGATAGCTCAGAGGTTAAGAGCACTGGCTCTTCTTCTTGAAGTCCTGAGTTCAATTCCCAGCAACCACATGGTGGCTCACAACCATCTATATATAATGAGATCTGGTGCCCTCTTCTAGCCTGCAGGCATACGTACAGGGAGAACACTGTATACATAACAAATGTTTAAAAAAATTTTTTACATATATGTTTTTAATTTGTTGAGTGTTTTGTTTTATTTATGATGGGGATCAAACGAAGGGCCTTGATGTCCACGGCAAGTGATCTACCAACTGAGCTACATTCCCCAAATTTGTTCCTTTCTCCCCCTTTCAGTATTATTTTTAAGAAAATACACACGACAAATTCTCACCTGGCTAAGCCTCATGTCCATCAGGGTATTTCTTGCTTGGCCAATCTTCCTCATATCCAGCTCCCCTGTACCAGGTGTCATCAACCCTGGTGTCATTCCGCCAGGGTACGGCGTGTTCAGGCCACCCGGATAGGGTGTGTTCAGACCTCCAAATTGCTAAGGAGAATAAAACACTGACTTGCACTGTCATGCTGAGGATTCCACAACCACCTTTAAACACTGCCCCCTACTCCCCATGTCCTAATAGGCACAGCTATGCAGACTCTTCCACATCACAGCAACACCCAACCTCTCACCACACCCTTTGCAGACTAAAGAAGCCCCATTTGCCCGTTCAGATACTCACAGTTTGCCGAGGATCCACAGATGTGTGGTTCTCTCCAGTCTGTAAATGCTTGGCAAAGAAACTGTCAGGAACAGGGGTCAGCTTCTCATAGCGTGGGTTCCGCTGACGCTTGTTTCTGGCATCGCCAACCTCTGGGATGCTCAGCCACTCTTCTTCTGTGACCTCTGCCAACTTCCTCTGGAAATACCGGATCCCAAATGTTAGTCATCTACAGGACTTCATAATTGTCTTCCTCAAGCCTCTGGCCTATTGTGCCTTAGAAATGACTGATGTAGAGATGGTTTCCCATTTAAAAAAAAAAAATGAGGGGCTGGAGAGATAGCTTAGCATCTCTGAGAGGACTGGCTGCTTTTCCAGAGGACCTGGGTTCAATTCCCAGCACTCATATGGCAGCTCACAACTATCTGTAACTCCAGTTCCAGGGCATCCAACACACTCACACAGACATACATGTAGGCAAAACACCAATGCAAATAAATAAATAATAGAATTATGTATTCCTTTACTATTTATTATACATATGTACATGCAATAGCAAGATTTAGTTCTTGCTTTCTACCACCTGGGACCTGGAAATCAAATTCAGGCTGTTGACAGCAAGTGTCTTGACCTGCTGAGCCATCCTGATAATCCTGGTTTTCCATTTTATTTAGAGAAATCAATTCACTGGGTTTGTACTACTTTACTAAATTGTAAATTATTAGGTCAAAGTCCAATAGGCAGTTTAGAAAGCATATGCCTAAATGGAGAGAAATTTAATAAAAAACTATTTTTCCCACCTTTAACAGTAGAAAAGGGGCTGGAGAGAGGGCTCAGAGGTTAAGAGCATTGGCTGCTCTTCCAGAGGTCGAGTTCAATTCCCAGCACCCACATGGTGGCTCACAGCCATCTATGATAGGATCCGATGCCCACTTCTGGCACAAAAGCATATATGAAGATAAGAGCACTCATATATAAAACAAACAAATGAATCTTAAATAAAAAACCAAAAAACATGGGCTGGTGAGATGGCTCAGTGGTTAAGAGCACTGCCTGCTCTTCTAAAGGTCCTGAGTTCAATTCCCAGCAACCACACGGTGACTCACAAATATCTGTAATGAGATCTGGTGCCCTCTTCTGGCTTGCAGACACACATGCAGACAGAATACTGAGAATATTGTATACATAATAAATAAATAAAAAACAAAAAACTGTAGAAAATGGTTTTTGCTCTGCTTTTTAATACATAGGACAGATGATCAAACACACTGAAGCACAAACCTCCCCTAAGCCATTAATCCTCTAAGTATTAATACTTAGAGGATTAGCAGAGTTAGAAAAGGTTCAACAGTGTAGAACAGCAGGGCAGCTTGGCCTCCGCTGCTTAGATGAGGGCCTGAGGACCAGTGTGCCAACCCATCTGCTCACCTTGAGATCTGAAAACTGCTGCTGGATTTTGGGACGTTCCATTCGGTATTTCTCAATCTCTTCTTTCTCCCTTTGCTCTCTAGAAAAAAAAAAATATGCCTGCATTAAAAACATTAGGTGTAGGGTTTGGAGAAGTATTAGATATAAGCTTAGAGCACTTGTTCGAGAGAAGGCAGGTTTATTCCCAGGTCCCACATGGTGGCTCACAGCTATCCACAGCTCCAGTTCTAAGAGATCCTGCAGGATAAAAGGCCAGTCAAAAAAAAAAAAAAAACCCAATCAATCCCTGAGCACAAAACCTAGCACCCTGACCCTGAAACCAGAACCAATGAAATAAACATACCCTGGATCTGAAAACTGAGCCAGTGAAAGAAACACTTTTAGCTCTGAACCCAGAACGTAAGAAACACACCCTGACTCTGAAACCACTTTGACCCTAGAACCAAAGCCAGGGAAAGAAATATACCTTAGCCCTGAAAATAGAGCCAAAAAGCTAGAGTCAGTGAAAGAAACACGGTTTGACCCTGAAACCACAGCCAATTCTGCCCTGAACAAATTAAACTAACTAATCCCTGAACAGGAAAACCAGCCAATCTCTGAGTAGAAAATCTTCTCCCTGGGAAAACTCTGCCCCTAAGAAGCCCTCTGCCTGTTCAGCTGCTGGCTGTCCTTCATTACCCTGGCAGGAAAAGCCACTCTCCTGGACTCCTCCTTCCCAAATCTCTTTCTTAAAAGAGTTTTGGGAGAAGATCTTTCACAGGTGCAGAAAAGAACCTCCGTTAAAGGGGCTGAGCATAAAAACCAGAAGAAACAGTTACATCTGCTGCTAGGAAACTCTGTGGGGATTTGAGCAGAAAAAGTAACTTTTTCCAGAACCAGAGGAGATTGCTACACTTCTGCAGTGGCTTCCCTTTAACGGAGTGAAGGTGGAGCAGAAGAAACAGATAGCTCAGTTAGGACGGCAACCGTGCACAGCTCAGCTGGAACAGCTCTCTCTGGGACAGAAGCAGGATTACTACATCCTGCCGGGAGACCATCCCCCACTGCACCCCAGCTTAAGGTGTAGCCTGACTTCACAATGTATCAGGATACCTTATCCAGTCTCCAGAGCTATCCTATTGCAGCTTCAGGTACAGCCTGATTTCCGGACAAATCAGAATACCTTTCCCTCAGCAGGTCCAGAGCTCACCTACAGATCCAGTGGTCTTTTCTGACATCCATGGGCACTAGGTATGCACTCACTACACATACAGACATGCAGACAAAGCAGTCATACATACAAAATGAATAAGTCTTAAAAAAAAATTTAAAAAGTTGGATACCCAATGCAAAATGAAGTTGTCTTGTTGTCTATCTTTATTAAGCAACCAAAAAGAATTCCACACACTGTAGATATAATCACAAATCTAATTGTTCAATTATTTACCAAATGAAAACAGAAACTAGAGAAAGATATTTTACTTTCCTAGATGTTCCTTGAGTGATAATATGTTTACATAAAAATAAATCCATTAGAGTCAGGTATAATGGCACACATCCTTAATCTCAACACTGGGAGGCAGAAATAGGCAAATCTCTGTGAGTTCAAGGCTAGCCTGGTCTATGTATTTATATACTGATGCATGATTCCAGGACAGTCAGGACTATGTAGAGACTGTGTGTCCAGAAAAAAAAGAAGAAAAAATCCATTATAAAGAAAAACATAGTTTACTCCATTAAACAGCACACCTGATCTACACTTCAACACTGTACTCCATAGTGTCAGCTGTGATGGACAAGCCTAACTCCATCTTAAGGATGGAAGTCATTTTGTTTTAAGGTCAGATCATGTTCATTTCTGTCTACTGCAAATTCGAGTTGATCATGCTTTAACCTGTTTCTGGAATTTCACATGCTCTCTTCCACACTACCGAGCTTGACTCACACCTTGAATATACCAATAAGATGTTCTACCAAATTAATTTTAAAATGCTCAGCCAAGAAGCTGGAGAAATGGCTCAGTGGTTAAGAGCACTGACTGCTCTTCCAGAGGACCCGGGTTCAATTCCCAGCACCCACATGGCAGCTCACAACTGTCTGAAAATCCAGTTCCAGGGGATCTGACACTTTCATACCAGTGCACATAAAATAAAAGATAAATAAATCATAAAAAAAATTAAAAAAAAAATGTTCAGCCAAGGTCCTCGGCAACCAAAATTCCTCTGAAACTGTCCCCGTACCCTTAAAAACCCTTTATTCTTGCAGTTTTTTAGACAATATAAACCCTATCCTTTCCTGCATTTGATGCTATATTTTCAAACCCTACTTTAGGGAGATAGGCTTGTCTGATGGAAAATAAAGCTTGCTTATTAACTTGACCAAAGAATTTAGGCAATGGTCTTTACTCTCATTTGGTGGACTTAACAGTTGTTTCCTGCCATTGATTACCTGGCTGACGAGAAACTATAGCAACACTATCTCTGTCCAACAACTCAAGAGACTATTATTCAGCTGGAACCTTCAGCTCACTCCTGTTGAATCCAGATAGTCCCATCCCCGTCTCTCTGTCTCTCTCTGTCTCTCTCTGTATCTCTCTCTCTCTCCCTCTCTCTCTCTCCCTGCTCTAGTTCAGGTGTGTGACTTCTCCGGCCCCATTTCTGGGACTGGAGGACTGGAGGACTCACCCAGGAGTTGCTCTGCTCAAATAAACCTGTTCCTTTTCTTTTCCAATTCGGCTTGATCTGGCTTACTGCATTGACAGAAAAACCTATTGCTGGGGTACAGAAAACCTATTAACTATCTTATCCATATTACTAGTTCCAGAAATAGTAAAAGTTCAAAGTATGGTTTATTTTTTTTTTCAAGACATGGTTTCTCTGTGTAGCCCTAGAACTCCTACAGTAGACAAAGCTGCCTTGAACTCAGGGATCTGCCTGCCTCTGCTTCCCAAGCACTGGGATTAAAAGTGTGTACCACTATGGCAGGCTCAAAGTATGGTTTCTACTGGGCACATGGGATGCAGAAGCAGGAAATGTAATTCTTACTTGATAGTTCTTATTGTATACAGTTTTACTATATTATTTAGACAAAAAAAGTAAATGTTATAGAATAATCTTTTTGTACACTATGATGATATGCCACTGGTTGGTTTAATAAAAAGCTAAACAGCCAATAACTAGACAGGAATTTTGGGCTGGAAGAATGCTGGAAAGAAGGCAGAGACACCAGGAGATTCAGAGCAAGCAGGAAGAGCAATATGGAGATGAGGTAAAAAAGTCATGAGACAGAAAGTAAATTAGTAGAATTGGGTTAATTTAAGTTATAAGAGCTAGTTATAAACAAGTCAAAGCTATCTGCCAAGCTTTCATATTTAAATAATAAAAAGTTTCCATATCATTACTGGGAAGCTGACAGTTGTAGGCAGAGTTTTCTTGTCCTGCAGTCACTCAAACACACTGGGGCTTATATTAATTATAAACGGTTGGTCAATAGCTCAGGCTTATTACTAACTAGCTCTTATATTTTAAGTTAACCCTTATTCCTTATTTACACTCTGCCACGTGGCAGTACCTTTATTAATATGACATGTTCGTCTCCTGTTCCCTCTGTGTCTGGTTGGTAATTTTTAGACTCCACCCTTCTTCATCCCAGCATCCATAGTTTGGTCACCCCACCTATACTTCCTGCCCCTCTATAGGCTATTCAGCTTTTTATTAAACCAATATGAATGACGATTCTTCAGTGTACAAAAGAATTATTCCACAGCAGGTAATTCCTACAAAAAAATCCAACTACACACATATATCCATGCATATAAAATATTCATATAAATATAAATAAATATTCAAGACGGCAATCCTAAAATGAGCATGATAGCACAGGCCTACAAATCTGATAATGCAGAAAGCCAAGGAAAGAGATTTCCATGAATTCAAGGTTAACCTGGACTATGTAACGAAACTATGTAATCTCAAGAACAGAAAGGGAAAGGAAAGGACCGAGAAATTACTTAGTGTTAAGAAGTCATACTGCTCTAAAGGGGATCTGAGCTCAGTTCCCAGCATCCATATTGAGTAGCTTGAGTCTCTAGCCTCCAAAGGTCTCTCTCTCTCTCTCTCTCTCTCTCTCTCTCTCTCTCTCTCTCTCTTACACACACACACACACACACACACACTTACTTTAAAACCTTTAATTCAAGCCAGGCAACGATGGCGCAAACCTTTAATCCCAGCACTAGGGAGGCAGAGACAGGCAGATCTCTGAATTCAAGGCCAGCCTGTTCTAGGACAGGCTCCAAAGCTACAAAGAAACCTTGTCTAAAATAAATAAATAAATAAATAGCCTTTAATCCCAGGACTCAGGAAGAAGAGGTAGGAAGATATAAGTGGTCTAAAGGCAGTCTGGTCTACAAAGTGAGTTCTATGATAGTGAGGGATATGTACAGAAACTCAGTCTCAAAAAACCAAAAAGGGCTAGAGAAAAGGCTCAATGTTGCCAGGCGGTGGTGGCGCATGTCTTTAATCCCTCGGGAGGCAGAGGCAGGCAGACCTCTGGGAGTTCGAGGCCAGCCTGGTCTACAAGAGCTAGTTCCAGGACAGGCTCTAAAGCTACAGAGAAATCCTGTCTCAAAAAACAAAAACAAAAACAAAAAAGCTCAATGTTGGGGCTAGAGAGAGGGCTCAGTGGTTAAGAGCATTGCCTGCTCTTCCAAAGGTCCTGAGTTCAATTCCCAGCAACCACATGGTGGCTCACAACCGTCTATAATGAGATACGGTGCCCTCTTCTGGTCTGCAGGCATACACGCAGAGAGAATATTGTATACATAATAAATATTAAAAAAAGAAAACATGATATAAAAAAAAAAGCTCAATGTTAAGAGCATTGGCTGTTCTTCAATGGATTCTATTCCCAGCACTCACATGGCAACTCACAACTATCTGTAACTTGACTGTAACTTGAGACCAAGGGGATCTAATGCCTTCTTTTTTCCTTCAAGGGTACCAAGAACATGTTACCCAGATATACATCCAGACAAAACACTCATATAGATAAAAAATAATGCAATATTTTAAAACATAATAATGTTTTAGAAAGATTAGTTTAAAATAATAATATTTAAAAAAAAAAAGAGCTGGGCAGTGGTGGCATGCACCCTTAATCCCAGCACTAAGGAGGCAGAAGTAGGCAGATCTCTGAGTTCTACACAGAGAAATTCTGTCTAAAAAATTTTTTAAAAAACTTTTTTTTTTAAAAAAAAAAAAAGGAGGAAAAGGAAAAAAAGGCTGAGGATATAGCTCAGGTGTCAAGAATTTGACTGCCACACATGAAGTGTTACTTTCAATCCTTAGTACCACAAAACAAGTCAAATAAATAAATAACCAAAACAAGGTATGGGTTTACTGTTAGTTTGGTGGAAAGTATCTGCATAGCCCACACAAGGTAAGATTCCAGGTTTCTGAAAAACAAAATCAAACAAAACAAAACAAAAAAAAACCCAAAGGTGGGCACAGTGGCCCACACCTCTAGTGCCAGCATTTGGGAAGCAAAGGCAGGTGGATCTCTATGAGTTCAAAGTTAGCATGGTCTCCACAGAGTTAGAGAATACCCAGACCTACATAGTAAGATCTTATCTCAGAAAAATAATAAAAAAAGATCCCAGGTTTAATCCTTTCCATCCTTCCCCAAAAAGGGTGACCCAAGTGGATGTGGTGGTGCACACACTAAGACGGCAGAAGCAGATCTCTGTGAGTTCTAGGCCAGTCATGCTTCACAGTGAGACCCTGTCCTTGATCATAGTCAAAGCAATATCCAACGTTCTGCTCCCTTGTGGCAGCTTTAGTGTAAGCCTCGGTGCTATTCTGGAAATACCCAGTTATGCAGGAACAGGTGTTACAGACCAAGGTCCACGCAGCCTCTGAAGTCAAGTAGACATATAGACAAGTTTTGCAACTTTCTTCCTATCCCAAAATAAAATACAACAAAAAGGAATGTATTTTGTCTGAAAGTTGGATAAGCATAGTATGAAATAACATACCTTCTTTCTTTTCTTCTTTCATCCATCCTTTTGTCCAGGGCTGCATAAATAGCATCTGCTTCCTCATCATCCTTCTCGTAAGGCCCACTTGAGAAGAGGCTCCCAGCATAGCCATTAAACTAAGAACCAAGCAACACAAATAAAGGGTCAGCTTTCCCACCAGCACAGAGAGCAGAATGCTCATATCCACAGGAGCTAGTCCAGTTGGAAGAAACTAACCATAATAGCTCTTTTCTGTGGCTGTGATAAAATGCCCTGGCTAAAAAATAATTTAGGAGCTGGGCAGTGGAAGTGTACACCTTTAATTCCAGCACTTGGGAGGCAGAGGCAGGTAGATCTCTAGTTCAAAGCCACCATGGTCTATAGAATAAGTTCCAGGACAGTCAAGACTACACAACACTGTGACAAAACAAAAACAAACAAACAAACAAACAAAAACAAAAAAGAAAAGAAAAAAGAAAAGAAAAGAAAAACAAGTTAAGGAGGAAAGAGTTTATCTGATTTTGGATCCCAGGTTACAGTCCATCACTGCAGGAAAATCATGGCAGGAGAGGCTTTGAGAGAGCTGACCACACACATCCACAGTCAAGGGCAGAAAATAAACACACCCTCACTTGCTTCTGCTCAGCTAGCTTTCTTCACCCTTATACAATTCAGGGCTCAGCCCATGGAATGGTGCCACCGACGTTCAGGGTGTGTTTGCCCACCTCAAACAATAATCAAGACAAACCCCAACAGGCAGGCCCACAGGCCAGCCTGATCCTGAGCATTTCTTTATTGAAACTCTCTTCCAGGTGATTCCAGATTATGTCAACTGACAGTTAAAATTAACCAGCACACAAAAAAGACAAAATACATCGGGAAATCCTAGACCAGGTTCTATGGCAGAAGATATATTTATAGAAATATTGCAAAACTGAAATAAAATCTATAGTTTGGTTAATTTAGTGACAATATTAATTAAAAAGTTTCTATAATTTACTAAAATTTTGTAAGGTGTGACAAAACTGAGTGAGCACAGAAGAACTTTTTCCTGAAGACGGAGTCTTACTATGTAGCTCTGGCTGGCCTGGAACTTGCTCTGTAGAACAGACTAGTCTTGAACCAAGAGGTCCACCTGCCTCTGCCTTCTAAGTGCAGGAATTAAAGGTACAGGCCAGTATGCCTAGTAATCCTTTCATTTATTCTCAATATTTTATTTATTTTGAGACAGAATCTCACTACATATCCCCGACAGGTCTGGAATACTTTATGTAGACCAGGCTGGCCTCAAATTCAGAGAGCCACCTGCCCTGCCTGCTAAATACTGGGATTAAAGGCATACATCACCACAACTGCCTTATTTTATTTTTATTTATGTGTGTGTGTGTCTGTGTGTGTGTGTGTGTGTGCGTGCGCGCGCACACGTTTGTAGGAATACATGTGCAGACAACCACAGAGGTCAGAAGACACTGGATCCCCTGGAAATGGAGTTACAAGCAGCGTGAGCAAACTGATGTGGGTGCAGGGAACTCAACGAAAGTCCTCTAAACTCCTGGGTCATCTCTTTAGCTCCCTTCCTAAATTTCACGATACTATTTTTCCAAGTGCCTGCAAGTTTAAAATTATTTCAAAATTAACATTCTACAAAACATTTTTTCTCAAAGGAAAGATGTTCCTTAGACATTTAGAAAAAAAACTCTTGAAGCCGGGTGGTGGCGGCTCATACCTTTAATCCCAGCAGAGGCAGGCGGATCTCTGAGTTCGAGGCCAGCCTGGACAGGCTTGACAACTACACCAAAACCCTGTCTTGAAGAAAAAAAGTCTCTTGAAAGATCTCAGTTTCCTGTACCAAGCAACAAAATTCAACAATAAAGTCAGCATCAGCATCTACACTGAGGAATGGTGTAGAAGGTTCTTCTATTTGTGTGTTGCTTTCATTGGTTAGTAAAGAAACTGCTTTGGGCCTGGTGATAGGGCAGAACTTAGGTAGGCAGAGAAGACAGAACTGAATTCTGGGAGGAAGAAAGCAGAAAAAGAACCGCCATGGAGCTGCCAGGTCAGACATGCTGAATCTTTTCTGGTAAGCCACGACCTCGTGGTGAACACAGATTATTAGAAATGGGTTAAATCAAGATGTGAGAGTTAGCCAATAAGAGGCTAGAGATAATGGGCCAGGCAGTGATTTAATTAATACAGTTTCTGTGTGGTTATTTCGGGTGTAAGCTAGCTGGGCGGACAGGATGGAACAAGGGGCCCCGCTCCCGGGACGAAAAGCAGGCCCTCTCCTCCTCCTGTTACAGAGGAACATCCAGGAAAAACACCAACATGTAGTGTTCTGAACCTACAAGTGTATCTCCTTACAAAGAGACAAGAGTAGTGGATTGTTTTGTGTTTTTTCTGCTCTCTCTAATACTGCTAAAGATGGAAAATGAACCTGAGCCCTCCTCCTTGTGGAAGCTGGTTAGCTCCTTCCTGTGGAAGTTAAAATTTATCTCGTCCAGAACTTAACCTTTCAATTAAGAGCACAGCTGTGCCAGCAATGCATTCTATTAGTATTCTTTTTACTTCTTATTTTCTGATTTAATTTGCATTTCTGTCTCATGGTGGTTTTGTTTGTTTGTACATTGCCCAGTTAGATTGCCCATGAGGCCACAAGAAAGAACAGACTTTGTTATTTATAGTTAAGCAAGAGAGGAAAACAAACATACTACAAAAATCAACAAAATGATAGGAATCCATACCCACCATTTATAAGGACTCTAAATATTTTTATTTTATATTTATTTATTTTTGCTTTTTTGAGATGGGGTCTCTCTGTGTAGCCTTGACTGTCCTAGAACTCACGAAGCAGAATAGGCTAGCCTTGAACTCACAGAGAACTACCTGCTTCTGCCTCCTGAGTGCTGGAATTAAAGGTGTGCTCCACCACCACACAGCAAGAACTCTGAATATGAGTGGTCTCAATTTCCTATCAGTACACACAGATACCTGATTTTTTACAAAGGTGCCAAATTCACACACTATGAAAAGGAGATCTTAAACAAATGTCATAGTAGAACTGGATTTCTTCATGTAGAAGAATGAAACTAAATCCTTATCTTTCAGCCTGCAAAAAAAATCAATTCCAAATGGATCAAGAACCTTAACATATGGCCTGAAATGTTACTAAAGGAAAAAGTATATTTGAGGGGCTGGAGAGATGGCTCAGTGGTTAAGAGCACTGCCTGCTCTTCCAAAGGTCCTGAGTTCAAATCCCAGCAACCACATGGTGGCTCACAACCATCTGTAATGGGGTCTTGTGCCCTCTTCTGGACTGAGGCATACACACAGACAGAATATTGTTTACAAAATAAATAAATAAATATTTTTTTAGAAAAGGTATATTTGACTAGATAGGCATAAGGATTTTCTGAAGAGGACTCTATTTGTTCACGAATTAAGGCCAATAACCAACAAATGGAACCTCATGAAATTAGAAAGCTTTTATATAGCAAAAAATAATATCAATAAAATGAAGAGACTGTTGTGGAACAATCTTTTGGTAGACTCTCATTGGCTAATAAAGAGCTGACTGGTCAACAGATAGGCAAAAAAAAGTTAGGTAGGGCTTAAGACAAAAAGAACACAGAAGAAGACAGACACAGATGCCAGGAGATGCAGAGGAAACAGGAGATGAACATACCATAATAGGACAAGGTATCGAGCCACATGGTAGAACATAGACAAAAATATGGATTAATTTAAGATATAGCACTGCTGGTTAGTAAGCTATTGACCAAACATTTATAATTAATAAGTCTCTGTGTGGTTAGGAATGGCTGGAGGAACAAAAAACTCCTACAAGAGATGGCCTACAGAGAGGAAGACTATACAAAAAATCCAAGAAACTAAACATCAAGAAAACAACCCAGATGGGCTGTGGGGGTGCACACCTTTACTCTCAGCACCCGGGAGGCAGAGGCAGACGGATCTCTGTGAGTTTGATGCTAGCCTGGTCTACAGAGTGAGTTCCAAGACAGGCTCCAAAGCTACACAGAAAAACCTTGTCCCAAAAAAATAAAAGAAATAAAAGAAAAGAGAGAGAGAGACAGAGAGACAGACAGACAGACAGACAGACAGAAAGACAGGAAAAGACCCATCAAAGGAAGGTCTAAAGAAGGTCTATGGCCGGGTGGTAGTGGTGCACGCCTTTAATTCCAGCACTCGGGAAGCAGAGGTAGGCGGAGTTCTGTGAGTTTGAGGTTAGCCTGGTCTACAAGAGCAAGTTCTGGGATAAGCTCCAAAGTTACACAGAGAAACCCTGTCTTGAAAAATAAAAAATTTTAAAAAAAAAGAAAAAAAGGTCTATGGAACAGAACAAAAATTCTCAAAATAAAGACATACATATAGCTAATGAACACTAGGTTGTGTGCAGTGGCACACACCTGTAATGTAATCCGAGCAGCCCCAGAGGCTGAGGCAAGATTGGTGCTTTAAGTATGGAGCCAGCCTCCTGGGTTTCAGGCTACCCTGTGTGAATGTGGTTATTGTGAGACTGAGATCCTGCATCCTCTTTTTTTTTTTTAAAAAAAGTGTTCAGGATCATTAGCCATCAGGAAAATGCAAATTAAAAAAATAACACTTTGAATATTCATTTAGGCATGGCAGTCATGGTTAAGAGTCAATTGTCAACTTAACACAAACCTACAGTCACCATAGAAGAAACCTAACTGACGAATCAGACTGGTCTGTAAGGCATTTTCTTTTCTTTTCTTCTTTGTGAGCCAGGAAATCATTAAGCAGCCTTGACTGGCCTGGAACTTGCTGTGTAGATCAGCTGTCCTTGAACTCACAAAGCTATGAGAATTAAAGGTGAGCCACCACACCCAGCTAAGGAGTTTTCTTAATTGCTAATTGATAAAGGAGAGCCCCACCACTGTGGACCTCACCATTCCTAAGTAGATGGGCATGGGCTATACAAAAAGCTAGGTGAGAAAGTCAGTGAGTACTGCCTTGATTTCCCTCAATAACGGATTGTTACATGCACGTATAAGCCAAATAAAACCTTTCCTGCTCAGCCTGGAGGCACATGCTTTTGATCCCAGCACTTGGGAGGCAGAAGCAGGTATATCTCTTTGAGTTCTCGGCCAGTCTGGTCTACAGAGTGAATTCCACAACAGCCAGGGCTACACAGAGAAACCCTGTCCCACAAAACAAAAATAAAATAAAACCTTTCCTCTTCATGTTGCTTTTGGTCATGGTGTTCATCACAGCAACAGAAAGCAAACTAGATGAGAAATAAGTATGGGGGACTGGAGAGATGGCTCAGAAGTCCTGAATTCAAATCGCAGCAAACACATGGTAGCTCACAACCAACTATAATGAGATCTGGTGCCCTCTTCTGGCCTGCAGGCATACATGTGCAGAACATTGCGCACATAAATAAATAAATAAATAAATAAATAAATAAATAAATAAATAAATAAATAAGTGTTTTAGAAAAGTAGGGGGTGTAGTCTGAAGAGATGGCTCAGTAGTTAAGAGTACTGGCTGTTCTTCTAGAGGTCCTGATTCAATTTTCAATTCACAGCAACCACATGGTGGCTCACAACCATCTATAATGGGATTTCCTGTCCGAGTTTCTTTTCTGTCATGCAGGCATACATGCAAATAGAGCACTCATATACATTACATGCATAAAAAAAAACTTTAAAGAAAGGGGGAGAGCAGAGATGTTGCTGTAATGGATCTGATCATGTTGTTTAGGTGAAAGATTATAGAAATGTGTGGAACTTTAGGCTAGAAAAGTCATTAAATGCTCAAAGGTTAATGTGGGAGATTGGACAGTGCTGAGAGAAATGCAGACGTTGGAGCCCTGGCTTTTGAAATCTCAGAGAAAACAAAGATCCTATAAAGAATGTTCATGGTATATTACGTATTAATCTATGAAGGTCTTTTCTGTATTCACTGGAACAATGGATGCTCATCAGCTGGGCCTGAAGAAAATCGGTTGTTACCATCATCAACAAAGTGAGATCTTCTGGGAAGTATTGTCAGCACTCAGAAACTGTGATCCAGAGGGGGCTAAGGCTGACAGTCAAACTTGGTAATGTGCAAGACAGTATTGGTTTTACTGGCATGAAAAGAGGATTGAAGAAGTCATAAAAAAAAGCTCAGGCTTTGCGCTATGTGACAGGGTTAGGAACCCTGAAGAGAGGCCGGGAGAGGCTATTGTAAAAGTGTATCCTCAGCTGCAGTGACGATTCCAAGATACAGGCGACCACCAGGGATACGGGCAGGTGTGACGTCGAGCCAGCCTGAGCCAACTGGACAAGCTATGTGTGCCACATCTGGTAAAACTGGAGAGGTGGAAATGCCCCCAGTCTTTTAGAGCCCAGAAGATCATGAGTGATTCCAGATGCTGGATACTGAACTACAAAAAATGGGTATACATGACTGGGCTTTTGTTTTACTGTAATCTGATTGTAACTATGTCCTTCTTGGAATTTCAAAAAAAATATAAAATACATAACTTGTTTTTGATTTTACAGAACTCACAATTAAAGAGACATTGAACTTTTAAAGTGTTGGGAGTTTTTAAAAGTTGTGGAACTTTTTGGGGGAGAAGGGTGAAACAAGAACTAGCTCTTATAGACCAGGGTGGTCTCAAACTCACAGAGATTCACCTGCCTCTGCCTCCCGAGTGCTGGGATTAAAGGCGTGCACCACTACCACCTGGCTGATTGTGAACTTTTAAAGTTCTATTTATACGTGTATAGTATTTAAATACAATATGAACACAAGGAATATTAGAATTTAAAGATTTGGGAATGTGGGTGTGGGGAAAAGGGAGAGGAGGTATAGGGGGTTGGTTAACCAAAAAGTAAAGGTGTGTGAAAAACTCTAGTGGAAACCCACTACTTTGTAAGCTAATTAAAGACTGTAATTTTTGTTTATTTTTTCTGGACAGAGTTTCTCTGGGTAACCCTGGTTCCACTACTTTGTAAGCTAATTAAAGACTGTAATTTTTGTTTACTTTTTCAAGACAGGGTTTCTCTGGCTGTCCTGGAACTTGCTCTGTAGACCAGGCTGGCCTCGAACTCAGAGGTCCAACTGCCTCCCAAATGCAAGACCATAATTTTTTTTTAAGATTTATTTATTTATTATGTATACAGTATTCTGCCTACATGCATGCCTGCAGGCCAGAAGAGGGCACCAGATCTCATTACAGATGGTTGGAAGCCACCATGTGGTTGCTGGGAATTGAACTCAGGACCTTTAAACGAGCAGGCGGTGCTCTTAACCACTGAACCATCTCTCCAGCCCAAGACCATAATTTTTTTAAAAAAGGAGTTTGAACACAGGTATCCTATATAGATAGACATATATTGGTCATTATAAAAATAAAAATCTCAGGGCTGGAGAGATGGTTCAGCAGTTAAGAGCATTGCCTGCTCTTCCAAAGGTCCTGAGTTCAATTCCCAGCAACCACATGGTGGCTCACAACCATCTGTAATGAGGTCTGGTGCCCTCTTCTGGCCTGCAGGCATACACGCAGAAAGAATATTGTAAACATGATAAATAAATATTTAAAAATAAATAAAAATAAAAATATTAAAAATAAATAAATAAACAAAAATCTCAGTACCAGATATGTGATGCCTCCCCATGAGTTATTGGACAAGAAAGCCCTAAAGGTCCCCAAAACAACACAAGTTATTATCACTGCTCTTGGTTGTCCACCATAACAAGATGGTAAGAACCTATTGCTGAAGATACAACACCACAACACACTTTTGTTGCAGGACATAGAAAATTCCAGTCAAGATGGAACCTGGAACTTCTTTCTGCTGACGAGACTTCATAGTGCCTGAAGGGGCTATGTAGGCCACTGAGGGAGAAATGTCATTAATAGCATTACCCAGCAGTTAACTTTGAAAGCTACAATATAGGCCCTCCAAGCAAGATGTACCCATGGTTGCAATAGAGTCATGAAATGTACGGGGCCAGCCAAATGCTTGAGGCCTGCTCTACTGGAATAAATCCATGCCTGGGTCTGTAAACCTGCAGAAAAGCCTATGGTTTGGGAGGTCACAGGCCCCAGCGAGGAACCTACCTCTACTGCTTTGCTAGTGGATATATTGTCAATCTGCCATGTTCATACCCACAGATCAGTGCTACTCTCAATCTTTACCATAAAATCTTTCTGCAGTGGATAACAGTTAATGAAGAAACTAACAAATGATCAATGTGCAAAGAAAAAAATGCAATAAGTGCTCATACCTAAAACAGGACATCTATATCATTCCCCCTTAGATCACTGAAGGGCATTAGGAAGAATTTAAGAGCAGGAGATGGGAAGAATGCTGTGAAATGCTGTCTTCTGGGTGTTGTGTAGCCACTGCATCTGTTGCTACCTGCACAAGATAAAGCTAGCGAGATCAGCCAAGCTTCCAACAGGAAGCACTAACTGAACTTCATGTGTTACCAAAAAAAGAGAGAACATGAAAATGGGAAGGAGACCTGTTGAGAAGTACTAGGTTGGGGATCTGGAGTAGATATCGAAATACATTGTATACAAATGTGCAGTTGTCAAATAATAAATAAAAGATATTCTAAAAAAAATTAAAAATATTTCTTTGGGGATTAGAGCAACAGATCAGCAGTTAAGAATACATACTGTTGCTGAGCACGGTGGCACATGGCTTTAATCTCAGCACTTGAGAGGCAGAGGCAGGCAGATCTTTGTGAGTTTGAGGCCAGCCTGGTCTGCATAGTGAGTTCCAGGACAGCCAGGACAGTTACACAGAGAAACCCTGTCTCGAAACAATAAACAAAAATTATAGTCTTTAATTAGCTTACAAAGTATTGGGTCTCCATAAGAGTTTTTCATACACCTTGAATTTTCGGTTAATCTACTCCCTTTGCTGTTACACAGAGAAACTCATCTCGAGAAACAGGGGAAAAAAAACAAACACATTGTTCTATCAGAGGATCCTAATTCAGTTCCTGGCACCCCGGTCAGAAGGTTCAGGCACATGCAATCATATACACAGACACAATCTCCTACATAACTTAAAAAAAACAGAAATAGTCAGGTGGTGGTGCTAGCACTCAGGAAGCAGAACCAGGTAGATCTCTGTGAGTTCAAGACCAGACTGGTCTACAGACATAGTTCTAGGTCAGCCAAGGCTATACAAAAAAATCATCTCAAAAAACATAGGAAGGAAGGAAGGAAAGAAGGAAGGAATCTTTAAAAGCAATTCAAAAAAAAAAAAATCACCTCATCATAGTTGGTATCATTCAGATCCTCATCATCATCATCAGCTGCCTGATTTTTCTTCATCTGGTCCCCCACAGTTCTCTTCCCTGGTGGGGCATGGCGATCATCCACAGGATCGTTTGCATCCCGGGCAGGCCCAATGTCTGATCGGGTGGTGAAGCCAGTGGCACTGAAGGAAGCCCAAAGACATCATTATTTAAGAGAGCCTGATCCTATGCCTCCTTCTGATCACTGTTTAGTGACATCACTTCTCATGCTTCTGGGAACCTCCAAAGATTCTAGTACTAAGGAAGTGCATGCTTATCCATTACTGGTCTTCTTTGTCTGCTGAACCTTTTAACCTACAACGAGTAGGTCAGAGAAAGTTTCCTTCACCCCAAGGTGTCTCCATTTCTCTTCCACATCACTGCCCAGGCCTTCAGAAGTCCCTCCTCTCCAGTTCTGACCTCGCATTTCCAATTGCCTGTTGAGCACGACCTCTCCACTTTCATCCAGGCCCAAACTGAGTTTCCTCTTTTATGCACTCTACAGTTGTTCCAGGATGATCAGCCATTAACAGCCATTCCGTAAGAGACACTACACAATCATCTCTTTCTCCCTTTTGAGTTCTCTCCATCCTGTGCATCCCCAAATTGCTCAAGACCACAATCGGCCACAGCTAGAAATCCGTTTAACATCCCTGCCCCCAATCTACTCCTGCTCCAATCCTGAATGTAGCGCAGCCAGGTAGTGGTACACACCTTTATACCAGCACTTGGGAGGCAGAGACAGGCAGATCTCTGTGAGTTCGAGGACAGCTTGATCTACAGAGCAAGTTCCAGGACAGTCAGGGGTACATAAAGAAGCCCTTTCTCAAAAAACCAAAACCAAACAAACATTAAAAATAAAAAGTAGCTGATAAACTATGGGAGCTCTATGCTAACGCTAAGGTTCCCGTAGCCTCCAGCTCCGTTGTTCTTGCGGTCAATCCCACTATTCTGGATCCCTTTCTTTTCTGGCCTCACTGAAACTGATCTTTTCCTCTTGAATTTATTGTTACTTATGTGTATGTGTATGAAACTGTGTGTTTATACACACCACATGCATGCAGGTACCTGTGGAAGTCAGAAGTCACCAGCCTTTGCAACTGGAGTTACAAGCAAGCTGTGAGAGACCTAATGCGGGTGCTGGAAATGGAACTCAAGTCCTCTACAAAAGTAGCAAGTGCTCTAATTGCTGAGCCACCTCAATCTACTCCCTCTATCTTTATTAAAGATGTTTAGCAAGGCGCTAGAATCAACCCAGGGCTGTGGCATGGTACACCTGACTACACCTTCAGCTAACTTTTTTTTTTTGCCTTTATGACCCTTTATTTTTTTTCAAAGTTTATTAAATTATAAAAGTTTCCATTTCCGCCCCTCCTCCCAACACCCTCCCACTCCCCCCACTCCCTCTCCATCCCTAAGAGCAGTCAGGCCAGCTAACTTTTAAAACTGTTTATTTATTATTTATTTATTTAGTGTGTGTGACCTAGCACATATATAGAGGTCAGAAGACAGCGTCAGAGAATCCACGTGGATTCTGGGGATCAAACTCAGGCTTGACAGAGCCTTTACCCACTGAGCAATCTCACCAGCTACGTACCTGCCTTTTTATTCCACTTTCTGTTTGCTTTTCGAGACAGGGTTTCTCTGTATAGCCTTAGCTATCCTCGAACTTGCTCTGTGGACCAGGCTGGCTTCTGGCTCCCAAGTGCTGGGACTAAAGGCGTGCACCACCACCCCATGGCACAAATTCCACTTTTCTTTACTTCTCCCAAATCTGACACTTCAAAATCCTCTTTTTAAACCTGACTAAAATGCTACACTGCTGAATATCTCTTGATTTCTGTTCCTCGTTGTGTGCTTATTTATACAAACATCAAACCACTTCTAGTGAATTCAGGTCATCTGATGATAGGTGTGAATGCTCCCCTTCTAAATACTATTACCAAGAGAGACTTACGTCTAATCAAATGCATAAAGGAGTAGGACAAATGCTATTTAATCACCCAATGCCCTCTGGTTGGCAGGCATAGACCATCCCTGTCCCGAGAGAAAAGAACTTTAACAGGTGACCTATGGCCACACGTCCTAAAGGGAAAAGATGCTGAGGAATAAAGGGGTAGCACTCCTCTACTATACACATCAGACTCAAGTGCTCCTTACAGCCGACTTGCTTACGCCTATTACTCCAAACACCAAAACACTGAAGCTTAAACCCCTGCGTAATCCCTGAGATCTGATTCACATCTCAGGGTGGCAGTTAGACCTCATGGACCTTACTCTGACAAAAAAAGGCCACTGTGTCTGGCAGGCATTATGCCAAATTACCTAGTGCCTACCGGACTATGTGGCGATGAACGTTAATCTTGTTTTTGTTTTGTGACAAGGTTTCTTTAAGTAACCCTGGCTGTCTCGGAACTTGCAATGTAGACCTAGCTATCTTGGGGATTGCTAAGTAGATCAGACTGGTCTCTAACTCAAAGATACTAAATACCACCACCACCCCCACTGCGCCCTGCCTCCCAGGCACTTTTTTTGTTGTTGTTTGTTTTGTTTTGAGACGCGGTCTCTCTCCGTAGCCCTAGTGGTCACTAGTATAGTTCTCAACTAGGCCTAAAGCGAGCTGCGTTCCAGGGGACTAGCGACCCGTCCTGGTACAAGTTCCGCCCAATGCCTTACCCCCGGCCCAGCCCAGGTACGTAGCCGAGGGGCGCGGGCATGCCCAGGAAAGGCTTTTTCTTCTTGTTCATGGTGGTGTTGTTGGCCAAAGCAGAGAAAGATAGAGGAGCAGGTACGCAGTAGAAGGCGCAGAATCCTCGCGGTGTCGCCGCTAGATGAGAAGCAAGCACTACGTCGCCCGCGCCCCGGAAGTAGAGAGTGAAGGCGAGACAAGCCCCGCCCACCCAGGGCCTCGGCGGAAGTCAAAGATGTGGGTTTGCAAAGCATTTCCGGTCGTGGCTGACGGCTGGGTTCGCTGCGGGAAGACGAGCACGCGTGCGCGCGCGCAAGCCACTAACTATGAGCGCAGAGGGCCGTGTAGCCGGGCGCAAGGGTCATGCGTTCTGTTGCAGGGCTAGGAATGGTACGCAGCCTGAGCCCAGCATTTAACATAAATGCTCAGGAACGTCCCGGTGCAGGCTTGACCACGAACCCGCCTGGCCTTAGAAGACTGATTGAGCGAACATAACCAGGACTTCCGACTTGTCTGGCTGTACTGTGTGGCCACCGACCGTCGAGAGACTGAGTGCACTCTGCAACTGCTGCTTTGCGCGCTCAGCGTTCAGAGTCGGGAACCCCCTACCCCGTTGCCGTCCAACCCGAGTTTGCTTTTGGAGAACGAGTGCGTCACAAGCTTGGGAGTGATTGTGTGTGCCCAGTGACTTGAGTGGACGCGCACCACTGTACTCTCTACACAGATACTTTCTGCCTCTGCAACTCTACCTGCAAGACAATGTCAGTCCCACCTGTTGGGTAATAATAACCTCAGGTCAGAGTGTTCTGGGCCCCAAGCTATAAAGAACTGCCTAGCCCCAGGGACAGTGGGCTCTACCTGAAGAAGCAATTTACCAGGGGTTTGGAAAACAACCCTGCCCCCAGTTAAATCCCAAAAATAGCTGTAACTTCCTGGTAGCTACTAAATGTGTGTGTTTGTCTGCCCCAGCCTTTCTATATTCTCTCCCCTTTCAACCGGTGAGATGGTTAGGGCCCCTCAGTGTTTCAATAAAGCAGTTTCAACCTGTTGAGATAGAATCTGCCTCTTTGCCCTACTTTTCTTAACACCACCCACACCTGGGGAGAGCATCAGGCTCTAGGGACAGACTGGAAATGGTGCAAGTTGCTGTGGCCTACACGCTATGCTGGACCAGGCAACCAGACTTCTGCGTCAAATGCCTTTTAGTCGGGTACTGACTCATCCATTCTTGCCTCAAGTTCTTAGGAACAGGATTGACTCTGAACACTGAACCCCTGGGAACTGAGCCTGATTCAGGGGCTCAACAGAAACGCGTAGTACCGCTTGGGGTTCAAAGCAAATTGGCTCGCATGCGAGTCAGCTACTGTCTCTGGGAAGTGGGTCTAAGAAAAGAGAATGCTCCGATAAAGAATGAGCAAATGGGGCTGGAGATACAGCTCAGTGATTAAGAGCACCCTCATTTTTTTTAATTTATTTTTATTTATTTATTTATTTATTTATTTGCAGAGGTTCACCCACATGGCATCTCACAGCTGACCATAGCCCCAGTGTCAGGGGACCGATGTATGCTTCTGGGCACCAGGTACGTGCATAGTGCACAGACGTATACATTCGGGCAAAACGTTCATAAAATTTTTAACAGAGATGAATAAGTTAGGACACACGGGTGTTGGGGAGAGATTGATCCGGTCCTTGGTTGGACACGGTAAGTAAAAGGTCACAGGTGTGGTTAGGGCCCCCACTATTACCACACCGAGGGGACCGACAGTTCTTCGCTTGCCAACTACAAAGACACTCCAGCACACTGCAGAAGAGGCTTGTCCGCGGAGTCGTACCCAGGTGCGCAGGACGCCTTTTGCCCTGGCGGACACCCTCAGCATTCACAGCCCCGCGCGCCGCCGATACACCTCCGAGCTCCCGGAGCGCGCCTTGCGCCCAGGGCTGGGCGGCAGGTGCTTTGCCGCGCAGACTCCCGGGCCGCAGAGACCGGCTCGGGCTCGGCCGGCTCCGGCGGGTGGGGACGCTGTGCGCGTTGCCCATCGGCCGCACTGGCCGCCTAGTACTCCGCGAGGGGCGTGTACCCGAGCCGCGTACTGGCGGGCTCCATGTTCACCGAGCTGAGGTCAAAGCTGAGCCCCCCGCGAGCTCGCGCCGGGGCTGTGCGTACAGGCTTTGGGGAGCGCCCGGATGTGGACGGTGAGCTTGGATGCACCCAGGAGCAGGAATATCGTGGGCGGTTGGGTGGGAGCGGGAGGGGTACGGGGCCCAGGAAGAGCACTGGGGCTGGACTCAGAGGGTTTACGGGGGCGGCCACCACGGGGAAGTCTTTGTCCAGCATTACGGGGGCAGAAGGGCGGCGGTCAGTCTCAGGCCTTGGCTTGGGGTGGGGATGACTGGTAAGAGCTTCTTCACAAAGCTGACACCGCGCTCTGATCACCCTTTACTTCACACAGAGAAAACCCTCCCCAAACCCTAACGTTGGGGCCGAGAGGCATGTAAGTCAGAGGTTGATATTGGGGAAAACAGACCCTGACCCAGTGCAGAGAGGAAACAGGCGGGGCCTGGGCAGCCCTGGCAGGTGCGACTGGCTGTGGCAAGGACGTTAGACTGGTTTCCCTTATGAGATACATTCTAGCCCTAGTCCAGGGAAGGCCCTGAAAAGCCCTCAGACTACAAAGCCTATTCCCTGGACTTTGCTCCCTTAGAATAAGTCTTACAGTACTACAGGCTACCTCAGAGTGGTGGCCACACGCTTCTTAAGCTCACCTTCTTTCTTCTATTGGCTTGCAGGCATCACATAAAGTCGTCTGTCCATGTAAAGTGTTTATAGGTGCTTTCTGTGCACCAAGACCTGGGCAAGCCTTAGGGATCCAAACATTGGTCGTCCCCAGACTCATGTCAGTAGTAATTTCTATAAATGACTCTAAAACTAATTAACAAGTGCAATGAATTAGTGGGGAAGAAGGTCCTCAGTACAGTACAGTCTAGTCCCAGCTGGCATTCACACTCGTTGTTCTGAGGTAGGCCCTGCAGAAGCCACACGGAAGAGAAATCAAGTATGAGTCTGGCAAGTTCCTGATGTCAGGAACTTTCTCCAAAGTTCAAACTTTTTGTCAATGAGTCATAGTTAGTGATTGTTGAAAACAAAATGTGTGTGTACACCCTAGTCCTGAATGACGTGTGGGAGGCTTATGTGTCAGCCTAAGCAAGACTAGGGCAAAGCAAGTCAGGGTAACCCTGAAGACGGCTCCCCTGGCTTGGGAAGTACATCCTCTAATCTAACCACCCTTAGAGGCAAAGTGAGCTATCAGCTGATAAAGGTATCAAGCTGATGTCCACTTTATCTTCTGAAAAAAGTCTTCAAGACAACGCTTGCACATTTTTCTCCCACCTCAGGGGCTTGAGATTCCCCCAGAGGAAAAATTACCCACTCATTGGTAGAGAAAGGATTTCCTTGTCAGGAAGAAGGCTCACAGGAGAGGAGCCTACCCCTGACCACTCTGACTAGGAATCCCTGCATACAGCCACTGCCCATTTCAGCTTCTGCCAGACCCTCCTAGAGCACACAGTGTCAGCTGAGAACATACCCTGCCACCTGCCTCGGACACCAGGCACCAGCCTCACCTGGCATGACTCCCGTAGCCAGAGGGCATCCAGCAGCAGGCCAATCAAGCTCCTTCAACAGCCAGGCTCAGAGATCCCCCAGGTACTTATTACCTCACCTAATCTTAGCCCTTGCTCTCAGTTATGATCACCTTCATTCTACTGACCTTACCTCCCCACCTACAGGCCCGGCTATACTCTGATCACTATGGCTTGTATCATACAAGCCCTTCACTGGGTGGCCTGACGAGGCCAGTGGTCTTGTGGAGTCAGCAGGATGTTTGCAAGTGGCTCAAGAAGCATTGTCCTCACAACTACCTCGTCTATGTCGAGGCCTTCTCCCAGCATGCCATCACTGGTATGGTGGGTCATGGGTTAGGGAGGATCAGGGTGCTCAAGAAAGCCTCCACCTTATTTGGTCCGCCTTGTCTCCACCTGTATCCTCTGAATCAGCCTCTTTTCTGTGCCTCTGTTGTGTGTGTCTCTCTCTGCCTCTCCCAGTCTCTCTGCTCTGTCTTTAATGCTTCTTTGACTGGCCTTTATCTTTTGATCAATCTTGTTTTTCCTCTCTGCCTTCTCCGTTTAAGAACCCCTGAATATCTGCTCTACTTCCTTAGTCTTCAGTGTGTTGTTTTATCTTGATGGAGAGTCTTACTGTGTGGCCTATCTGCCTTACCTCTGATCGCCTCACTGCCTTCCTTCTTCCTTCTTTCTCCCTAGGCCGAGCTCTGCTTCGACTGAATGCAGATAAGCTGCAGAGAATGGGGTTGACTCAAGAGGCCCAGAGACAGGAGGTGCTACAGCAGGTGCTCCACCTGCAAGTGCGGGAGGAGGGGCGGAGCCTGCAGCTGCTCAGCCAAGGTGAGGGAAAGGAACTAGGCTGAGAGTGTAGGATGACAATTCTGACCATAGAAGGGTGGCTGGGGGCATCTGGTAAGGACATCCTGGGGTGTTACCGAAAATCCAACTCTCCCTCCTATCCATCCTACAGCTTCCTTCGGAAACATGTCCTAGCTGCTGCCTAGACTTGGACCCCAGACCCCAACACTGTGACCAGAGCCCATAACCAAGGATGAGGCAGAGCTGGCCCTTCAGCCCCTTTGGGTCCTGCAAGATACCCTAGTGGCTAAACTTAGCCCGGTGAACAGGGACGGGACAGGATTGCCAGCTCCAAGTTCTTCTGGAGAGGCACTATAGGTTCTGTCCTCTGGCTGGGTGGGTGGTTGCTGCCTGCTTGAAGACCCTTCTTCTGGGATCCAAGCCCAGGTCCACCCCCTGGTGCTGCTGGCAGCAAACAGGGCAGCTGCCTGGAGCAAGCATGGGGTTTGAATGTCCCCAGACTCCCAGGGAGTCTGTTTTATTTATGCTCCCTCCAACATGTGACCACCCCCCATCCTCTGAGTCCTGAGTCCTCCCCTTAAGTCTTTCAATTCTGTGTTTTCCCCAGGCATGTCCAGGTCAGCCACACAGCGGGATAAGTTTTCTTGACTCTCTTTTCAGGTGTATCCCTTCCCTAACCCTCTCAGAGTACAGCAGGCCCAACCTGTTGTCCACAGTGATGGTCGTCAGCCCAGCTAGGTATGATGCCATGTGTGTCACTCAGTGATTATGAAACATCAGCATATCCTATCCACTCGTGAGAACTGAAGTTGAGAGGGGTCCGAGATGCTCAAGCTCCAAAGTCAGTATGTGGTAAAACACAGACTCCAGTGCTGTACAGGTGACTCCATGCATAGCCCACCAGTTCAGCAATATTCTCAACCTTACCTTTGAAGAAGTCTTGCTTTTAAGCATCTTCCCTATTCTCTGGCTCTTAGAGACCATCTTGAAGAAACGTGTGTACATACACGCACACCTCTCTACAGCTTTCCCAAGAAAACCTGTATAATTTTTCCAAGAAAATATGGAGAGCTGTTCCTCTCATGTGTCACCAGATACCTAAACAACTCTTCCTTGGGTATTTGGGGGGTAGTGCTGCCAGGAAGAGGGATAGTGAGGATGTCCCTGGCAGCTCCCTCTCAGTCTGCCATCTGCTAACTCTCCCAGGGACCCTAAAATCTCAGGGACAGTTGAGGCTTGGCCTCCAGTCCCCTCTGTGTGCCAGAAGCTGGCCTCAATCCAAGGTTGCTCATTATTGTTAATTTAGGCCACTGACCTGTCATCTCCCATCCTGTAAGCCTTCCACCCATGGGAGGGCCACCTTGTTGTGTTTGCCTGCAACCAGAGTGCTCTCTCTCTCTCTCTGCCCCCTTTCTCTCTCCTCTGTCTTTTCTACCCTATGCCCCTGTCCTGTCTTCCTTGGGTTTTTGTCCCCTTTTTATACTATGACCAAAAAAAAAAAATCAGAAATAAATCTGGTTCTCAAATGCCAGCAGGTGTTGGATCTCTGAGGCGCAAAGGGGTGTCTAAGACAATGCCTATAGATAGAACCACTAGAGGGCAGTAGTGTTACATTCTGGTAACTCCAGGACACCTCTTAGGGTAGAGGTGTATGTTACCCAAATTGGGGACACAACAGCCCTGACACACTCAGAACAGCTTGGATACATGGAATGAGGCTCTCTAGAGCTGATGTAACTGTAACAGTGGGTTCCTGTTGGTTCATGGTCTGGGAGTGAAGCTTGGACATGGTTTGTAACCCAGGCCTAGGTTTGATTCCCAGCACAGAAACAGAGGTCCTCTAAAAGTAGAGAAGAATCACTATCTATTCTACTTGTCTGGTATTCCTGGGCTCAAGCTGCATCACTAATCTATTTCTGTGATCACTCTCTTCAGACTCTTACATGTCCCCTTTAAATTTAGGGTCTACTTGGGTAATCCAGATAGATCTCAAGAACTTCAGTCACATCTAAAAAAACTCTTTTTTTCCCCCCATATAAAATATCACTACAGGTTTAGGAATTTAACACTGTCATCTGTTGGGGCTCACTTTTCAGCCAGGCCTGACAGCCCTGACATACATAACACATGAAGCACACATCCTGAACACAACAATCAGATGTGAAAATAGGAACACAGGCATAAGCCACAATCACAGTGACACCACAGCTCGCAGACATGCCTGAATACATACAAACTTACTTGTATTTTTCTTTGTTTGTTTTTTGAGGCAGTGTTTCTCTATGCAGCTTTGGAGCCTGTTCTGGCACTAGGTCTGTAGTCCTAGTCCAGGCTGTTCTCTGCCTCCTGAGTGCTGGGATTAAAGGCATGTGCCACCACCGTCTGGTTCACATTTGCATATTTGATCAGAAACAATGATACCTACAAAGATTTATAACATCCCCATATGCACAGATATAATTATCCAAGGACACAGATACTAACGCAGACACACAAGACATAGTATACTACATGGTGCACATAAAGCACACTGTGTTGCAAAATGACTTAGCACCTAGATACAAACAAAAGTCAGTTACAGCGAGCTGGGACTGGAGAAATGACAGCACTTGCTGCTCTTGCTGTGGGTTGAGTTCCCAGCACCCGCTTCAGGCAGCTCACAATTGCCTGTCACTCCAGCTTCAAGGTATCTGATGTCTTCTTCTGTGCACACACACACACACACACACACACGTTTAAAAATCAGCCCTTTAAATCCCGACACATAGTTACACATGGATGTTCATAGCCTGAATATATCATACACACCCCATACACCCTGAAATCTAGTTCCCTGAATACTAAACACAGGGGAACATCAGTTTTACCTAGAAGGAGACATGCAGATATACCATGGCATTATGATGCCTACACATGACTGTCACTTAGACACATACTAATCTGTGAGCATATCACACTTGTGAACACTCAGATTTATACAGGGAAAGGTGATGACCTTGAATG
Organism: Myodes glareolus; assembly: GCF_982192425.1. Lineage (NCBI taxonomy): Eukaryota > Metazoa > Chordata > Mammalia > Rodentia > Cricetidae > Myodes > Myodes glareolus. Next base: position 296,809 of record NC_142035.1, read on the forward strand.
TACCTCAGTCTGCAAGCCGACCCCGATAGACACTCTGATGTTCCACACCCTGGTGAAATGGCAAGAGGTGGCAAGTGCCTTTAATCCCAGCATGCAGGAGGCAGTAACAGGCAGATCTTTGAATCTGATGCCAACCTTGTTTACAAAGTGAGTTCCAGGCTAGCCAGGGGCTACACAGGGAGACACTGTTTCAAAAAAACAGAGAGGGGACCAGAACAACGGTATTGTGGTTACCAAATAAAAGCCCAGTTTTCCTCTCTTCCCTCCTGAATGCTAAGTTCCTCACTAGGAGATGGAGTCTGTGAACAACTTACAATTTATCTCATATTAGAGCTTCCCTTCCCCAGTCTGCCAAAGGAGAATTTATTTCTGATTTATTTATTTATTTATTTATTCCTAAATCCTAATGGGTTGGAGCGACATTACCCCCAGATCTCACACTCGCAGCCAGAGAAGCTAGGTATTGGCCATTGTTCTAGGATCTCCGTTATAATGATGGGAGTTGATTCAAATAGCCAATAATCTCAATAAAGCCCAATGATTTTACAGTGTGTAGATTAGTAAAGTGGCCACAGGGACAGATAGAGGCTGGGGCACAGCCTGACTGACGGTCTATGGAGGTCTTATAAGAGCAACCTTCCTTCATAGACAGACTTCAACTAGTGCAACCAGATAGGTTGCTTAATCTGTGAGACAGGATTTGGGTAGTGTCCAGAGTTCCTGACGTGCCTCAGTTTACCGGATCGTCAACAAAGCGACTCCTGCCCTAGGCACGCGAGGCAGCCTCTTGGTCCTGAAGACAAGTACCACCAAGGCTACCAATCTCACAATCTCAGCCTCAAGGATCAGGCAGGCCCCACTGGCCCCTTCCCCGCAGCGGCTGCCTCGTGAATACCGCGAGAGTTCGCCCCCTTCCTCCACCCCCCCCCCCCCGCAGTAAAACTGTCAAAGGTGGGAGGGGCAGGAGCGCGCATGTGCGCAGCACGGCGCGCAGTGTGCGCCGCCCGGACCCCGCGCCCGCGCCCCGCGCCCCGGCCCCGGCCCCGGCTCCGGCTCCGGCCTGGCCCGGCCGCACCCGTTGGGCGCTGCAGGTAAGCGCCGGCCCTGCTCGCCCCACCGCGGCCCCGGCGCCACCCTGCGCCCCGCACCAGCTGTGTGCCCAGCCCGCCTCCCCGCCGCGCCCGGACCCGCGCCGCGCCCCGCGCCGGCGCCGTCCTCCCGCCTCCTCCTTCTCCAGAAAAAGTCGCCATTTTGGTTCACTGCCTTCGCCCCCCCGCGGTCGGCGCTTCCGGGCCAGGCTGCAGTCCGTGTCCGGCCTCAGGTGACAGGTGGGTGGCCACGGGCCTTCAGGTGCTCCTCTTGGCAGCGCTCGCCAGGCTAGGCGAGTGGCCTGAGTCCGCGGCGGCGCCCTATTCCCTGTAGGCTACAAGCGAGGACCTGGGGACCCCAGGTGGTGGAGGGATTTTTTTTTTCTCCTTCTCTGGCGACCATGCCTCACCCCTAACTGATCTCTGCTCAAGCACTGAAGGACTGGAAGGGTGCAGCATGCCCTTTACCCTTGGCCTTAAATGTTATCAGGATTCTGAATGACTCGTTTCCTTCTGAAGCTTACAAAACGAGGACACTCAGAGAACTTTGGTTGATATAAGACCCTTCCTTCCCTTCTACCTAGGCTCAGGATGGGGTGTTGTCCTTGGCAGTGGACAGTGACTGTCCTGACCTCTAACCTGAGCGCTCCTGGATATCGCAGCCCCTACACATCCCCTCTGATTTGAGTTAATCAAAAACTGTCAGGAGAGGGCTCACCTGCTTGAACCTTGCTCTTTGGTACCGCCCCCTTCTGTGGCTTTAGGTGCCTCCCAGAAGCCTCCACATGGCTATGCTCAGCGCCCCCCACCTCAGTTTTCAGGGTATGAGATGTTCCAGGATTGGGACATCTGAGCGGGGGTGGGGAGTGTGAGACGCCTCCCACCCCATCGCCCCGCGGGCATGTTCTGTGACTTCAGCCTGGCAGGCTCTGGAGCTTGGGCCAGTATTGGCCATAGCTCCTTTAGCTGAAGTGGGTTCCTAGGCTAGGAATTTAGAAGATGTTGAGAACAGCAGGAAATGGTGGCCTGCTGGACTGTGGTGGCTTAGGGTCTGAACCAGTGCCATCATCTGGGTGGAGGAGCCCTGACTATACAGAAGGCTGAGAAAACAGGCAGGTAGCGTGGCTCAGAAAGCATGGAGACCAAAGTGGAGCTCCAGTGAGTCTTAACTTTGCACACCAGAGAGATGGGGTGCACGTGGTGGGGAAGCGGGCCTTCAACACCCACGTTGGCTGTTTCTGTGTCCATAGAGAGGTCTTCAAGGGTGCCCATCTGCATAAGTTAGTATCACACGATGTCTGAATGGGCAGGGGCCAGGACCCTGAGGAGAAGGTGTCCCTAAGGCATCATGGCATGGCTGCTTTTGAGCCAGCAACCATTACTGGTGTTGATTGTCCCCCAAGAGGAATATTATCAGCCTCCTTCCTATCGCATAGGCCCTTTCCGAACACAGTGTGGTACTGTGTCTAGATGAGGGTGCGGCGAGTGTATCCAATGTAGTGAGAGTCTCGACTCTTTCCACAATGCTCATGCCTTCTGAGTTATCTGGAGAGGCCTTGTCTGTGCAAACCCCTTCCCTTAGTTAGAAGCTCCTGGTACTTGCTTTTTGACGTGACATATAAAGAAGGCCAGGGCTAGAGTCCTAGGTCCGGCCCATTCAGCTCATAGGTCTGTGCGCTTGCTTTACAGAAATGACTGAATCCTTCTGTGTTGGAGGAGGCCGCCGGCTTCAAGGGTCCAGCAGAAGTGGATCTGGAAAGGGTGGCAGCCGGAAGGAGGTCCAGCTTCCCATGTTGCAGGACCCACCAAAGCTGGGTGAGGAGCTAGGGCAGAAATCAATTCTAGAGGATATGGAGAGCCGGCGGTAAAGTAGGCTACTTCCTTGGGTATCCTGAGGACCTTTATGGAGTAGAGATTGTTAGACAGCCTGAGGCTTAGGCTCTTGTCCTGGGCCTTGGTGTGAGTAAGCCAAGATTCAGTCAGGGCTTGCGGCCCCTTGGGAGTTGCTGGTGTTATACAGCCACTGAACTTTGTTGTCTCCTGTGCTGTAGGTATGCCGGTGGTACACAGTGGACACACAGTGCCGAGCCAGGCCTCACTCTGCTTTGATCCTGGAAACCCAGCCAATGACAGGACTGAAGGGAAGAAAAAAGGGAGACCGAAAGCCGAGAACCAAGCTCTCCGAGATATTCCTGTGAGCTTCCTGAGGATGGGGTTGGGGGTGGGAGCATACTGTTCAGCCTGTGAAGGCCACTGCCCTGCCCTTCTCTGCCCCCTATACATCCTGTGCCAGGTTGTTTCAGCATGTGGCCTAGGGCCTTTGCATCTGACTGTTGTAAGGTCCTAGTGGGCTGTGTTAACTAGTCCACAGCATAGGTCTGATCCTTGGTCTGCTCTTGAGGTTAAAGAGCTCATTTGGTTTGGGGGAGCTTTGAACCTGGATAGCTGCAGGTCAACAGTTTGACCTTTTCCTCTGTCCAGCTCTCCCTGATGAACCAGTGGAAAGATGAATTCAAGGCACACTCAAGGGTGAAGTGTCCAAATTCAGGGTGCTGGCTAGAGTTCCCCAGCATCTACGGGCTCAAGTACCACTATCAGCGGTGCCAAGGGGTAAGGGGCTCTGGGTCGGGGAAGAGGAGGCCTGGGAGTGCATCTGGGCAGAGGCCCCCGGGGCCCCATCCCACACCTGCCCTCCCTGCCCAGGGTGCTATCTCAGATAGGCTGGCCTTCCCTTGCCCCTTCTGCGAGGCCGCATTCACCTCCAAGACCCAGCTGGAGAAGCACCGGATTTGGAATCACATGGACCATCCCCTGCCTGCCCCCAAGCCTGGCCCAGTCAGCCGGCCGGTCACCATCAACCGGCCTGTTGGGGTCAGCAAGCCCATCGGAGTGAGCAAACCTGTGGGAGTCAGCAAACCCATTGGCATCAGTAAGCCAGTCACAGTCAGCAGGCCTATGCCAGTCACCAAGCCTGTCACAGTCAGTAGGCCCATGCCAGTCTCTAGACCTGTGCCAGTCACCAAGCCCATCCCAGTCACCAAACCTGTGCCACTCACCAAACACATGCCGGTTACCAAACTTGTGACAGTTACAAAACCTGTACCACTCACCAAGCCAGTACCAGTCAGCAGGCCCATTGTGGTCAGCAAGCCAGTGCCGGTCAGCAGGCCCATTGCCATCAGCAGACACACACCACCCTGCAAAATGGTATTGCTGACCAAATCTGAGAACAAAACACCTCGTGCTACAGGCAAGAACAGCAATAAGAAAAGGTACAGGAAGTCATTTGGGGTGGTAAGTTGTCAGATGTGCCTGGGGGGTGAGAGGGCCACTGGATTCGCCTGGACCTCACCTTACCTGCCGCTTGCAGGACTGCAGACAGTTTGGACACCTGCCCCATCCTGCCCAAGCAGGCAAGGTCAGAGAATGGAGAGTATGGCCCATCCACCATGGGCCACAGTGTGACTTTTCAGCTGGGTACAGATCCCAACAACAGCTCCCTACTGCCAGGAAGCAAGCCCTTGATGGGCAAAGAGGCGCTGCGGCCTGCAGACCCAGCGTCCCAGCCAGAGGAGGACCCTGAGCGCACAAAGCACAGTAAGATAAGAGCACTGGGAGGCTTGCCGTGGCGGGCTCTGGCTTTCAGTGGGTCTGTGGCCAGAATCTTGGCACTCATTTTCTCTCCCCTGAGTCAGGAAGGAAACAGAAAACACCCAAGAAATTCACAGGGGAACAGCCATCTATCTCAGGGACCTTTGGGCTCAAAGGTAAGACTCCAGCCAGCTGGAGACCTCTGTACTGAGTTTATCAGTATTTAGCCCATATTCTTATCCACGTTGTGTGTGCACACAGGCCTGGCCAAAGCTGAAGACAAGGCCCGAGTTCATCGCTCCAAGAAACAAGAAGGATCAGGCTTCGAGGAAGTGCGGAAGAAGGTGCTGGCCACCCCTGTCACTGTCAGCAAGGAGGCCCCAGCTCCTGTGGCCCACCCAGCCCCAGGTGGGGGCTGCCTGGCAGGACCCAGGACAGGTCTCCATGGTGGGCTGGATCCTGTAGCAAAGGCATGGGGGCTGCCCCTGGAGTCCAGGGCACTCAGGAGCCCCACAAGCCTGAGGCCTGGCCCTGCCTCACAGGTGGCCCTGAGGAACAGTGGCAGCGAGCCATCCATGAACGGGGGGAGGCTGTCTGCCCTACCTGCAATGTGGTTACCCGGAAGACCCTCGTGGGGCTCAAAAAGCACATGGAAGTATGTCATAAGGTAAGCTTCCTGCACCCACCGCCACCCCCCAGGGTACTGGGAGGAAGATGCCCTGACCTTGATGGGTTTCTCATAGTTAGGCCCTGTCTACAGTTGCAGGAAGCACTCAAATGCCAGCACTGCCGGAAACAGTTCAAGTCTAAGGCTGGCCTCAACTACCACACCATGGCTGAACACAGTGCCAAGGTACACTGCCTGACCCCCAGCTCCCTGTCCAGCCCCGACTGCTGACCTCTCATTCCACCGCTGCTCCTCTATGCTTGATTTTGGATCTGTGGCCCTAACTCCTGGCTGGCATCAGGTCTGAGGCTTGCTCTGTCTCCAGCCCACTGATGCTGAGGCCTCTGAAGGGGGAGAACAGGAGGAACGAGAGAGGCTTCGAAAGGTGCTGAAACAGATGGGACGGCTACGCTGCCCCCAAGAGGTCTGTGTTGGCCCATGTGTGGGAGTTCAGGACTTGGGAACCTGGATGGTTACTTACCTGGTCTCTGACCTCGATTCCTAGGGCTGTGGAGCCGCCTTCTCCAGCCTTATGGGTTATCAGTACCATCAGCGGCGCTGTGGGAAGCCACCATGTGAGGTAGACAGTCCCTCCTTCCCCTGTTCCCACTGTGGCAAGACTTACCGATCCAAGGCTGGCCATGACTATCATGTACGTTCAGAGCACACAGCTCCGGTGAGTGGCCTATAATCTGCCATGTCCTTGCTCTAACGGCCTATGTTGTGTCATGCATGTATTTGTGAGTTCATATGCTCTCTGATAGATGTAATCCTTGCCTTTGGTAATCCTAAGTCTTGTGTTTCCCGGGAGGAAGGACGGCAGCCTGGTGCCCCAGGGTCTTGTTTTTCATGTGTCTATATCTCCCACCACTTGCATGTATCCTGGGTCCCCCAGTACCTGCAGAGACCACAAATGGCCTACAACTCATGCCAACTCTAACTCCTGGTCTCTAGATGTCTTCCTTCTCCATGACTTAGACTGGCCTCTGTGTGTCCTTGCTCTCTAGCCCCCTGAGGAGCCCACAGACAAAATCCCTGAGGCTGGGGACCTGCTTGGAGTAGAACGGACCCCAAGTGGTCGCATCCGTCGCACGTCGGCCCAGGTTGCCGTGTTCCATCTACAGGAGATTGCAGAGGATGAGCTGGCCCGTGACTGGACCAAACGGCGCATGAAGGATGACCTTGTGCCTGAGACTGCACGGGTGAGTGGCCCACCTAAGGGATGGGCAGGATCTTGGCCCTTGGTCATTCCCTAATTGCTCCCCCAACTTCTTGGTCTCTGACCAGGACAGGCCTCATTTGATTCCTCTGTGGCAGCCATGTTCTTGTGACCTTGGCCATCTCCTAACCCCATCTGTGAAGGGGCAATGAGCCTGCTGCAGAAGCACATGCATTGTGTCAGAGCAACATGTGCCTCAGCCTGAAGCTCACCTGGTGCTGTGCCTGGCTTTGCAGCTCAACTACACTCGGCCAGGCCTCCCTACACTTAACCCCCAGCTGCTGGAGGCATGGAAGAATGAAGTCAAGGAGAAAGGCCATGTGAACTGTCCCAATGATGTAAGCTGGGACCAGCATATAGTGGGAGTGGGCGTTGGGGCTCCAGGATAGAGGACTTAGGTTTGACCCTTCAGGCACAGTAGAGGTTAAGACAGTGAGTGTCCTATTGGGAAGTAACCATATTTAGTGTGACCAGCCTATCTCTGACCCTGGGTTTCTGTAGCATTTTCACATAGATAGATACCATGTCAACAAAAGGGACTTCAGCCTGGGGACCCATCTACTTACCCTGCCCAAAATCCAGGACTTCAGGGACCTGCCCCCAGAGAAGCCCCATAGTACTTTGGAGTTGAGGGTGGGATGCCCCTTGTGTGGAGTTGTGGGAGGGCTCCTTCCACAGCTGTCTCCTGCCTGCAGTGCTGTGAAGCCATCTACTCCAGTGTGTCCGGCCTCAAGGCCCATCTTGCCAGCTGCAGCAAGGTCAGTCCTGGGATTCCCCCAACAGCTGGGTGGGGCACTGAACATTTACCTGTATAGGTGTCAGATCCCTACCCTGTCCACTGCAAATGCTCTCAGAGACTAGGAGGTCCTCAACAGGGGGCCCAGAATCCCTCTCTGTTCCCTACTTTAGTTGTTTGGTTCCAGATCCTGCTCTGGATTCTCCTTATGTGGTAGAAGTGTTCATCCTGACCTGAGCAGAGGGCGCACTTGACTTGAGATGAGGACATTCACCAAAGGACTTTGACCTATCCCTACAGCACTTGCCTCATCCCATCCTCCTTATTTCCTACTCTTGTGGTTTAATAATCCTATTGCAGGGTAGTGTTTCAGTCCCTAAACCCACCATTGACACACACCCAAGAAGACAGTACAGCTTCTCTCTAGTTGACCCCAGTCCTAACCTTTTAGCAGCAGGATAAGGGCTTGGACCAGATGTGGGTGCTTTGAATCTTCCGAAGGTTGGGTACTGGACCACTGTGCATTGCAGGGGGACCATCTGGTGGGGAAGTACCGCTGCCTGCTATGTCCCAAAGAGTTCAGCTCTGAGAGTGGTGTCAAGTACCACATCCTTAAGACCCATGCAGAGGTATGAAAGTTATCCATGCTTGTAGGCCTGGAGACTGGCCTTGGGGGTGGGTTGTAGAGAACAGGTGGCTCAGATGGTGTACACTGAGAAATCTGGTGTCCTCTCAAAACACAGATCACTTCCCCTGAAGTGTCAAGAGCATGGGGTAGTAAATCTTGAAGAAAAAAGAAAAAGCAAAATGCCTCATCTTGGTACCTAGCCACTGAGGGGAGTCTCCCAAGGCAGGGGAAACCCTGTCTTTAGCCACTTCTAGTAGTTGCATGCCTGATCAAAAAATAATTTAAATGGATTGGAAAAATGTATCAGTGGCTAATAGTAGTACTTCTGGATCTTCCAGAGGACCAGAGTTTGTTTCCCAGCACACATGTCAGGAGGCTCCAGCTTCCTGGCCTCCATAGGCACTTGCATTCATTCACATGCACATACCCACATGCAGACACACACACAACAATAAAAAAATAATAATGAAAAAAAATTTAGGACTGGAGAGACAGCTCAGAGGTTAAGAGCACTGACAGTTCTTCTGAATTCAATTTCCAGCAACCGCAATGTGATTCATAGCCATCTATATAATGAGATCTGGTGCCCTTTTCTGGCATTCAGGAATATATGCAGACAGAATACTGTATACATAATAAATAAATCTTTGAAAAAAAATTGACAGGGAAAGACAAAGAGTTCTGTAGCTTTGGATCAAGATCCCTAGTCTTGATTACAAATTTTCTCTTCCTAGAACTGGTTTCGAACCTCAGCTGACCCACCTCCTAAACCCAGGAACCAGGACTCCTTGATGCCTAGAAAAGAGAAGAAGAAAAGTCTGTCCGGAGGAAAGAAGCGGGGCCGCAAGCCCAAGGAACGGTCCTCTGAGGAGCCAGCATCTAAACTGCCACCTAACAGGGATGACTGGCCCCCAGGAGGCAGAGACAGGGGGGCCCGAGGCTCCACTGGGAAGAAGACTGGAGTTGGGAAGGCGCCTGAAAAGTGAGCCCAGTGCACAGGGCCTAGCCACCATGCCCAGCTTTGTCCAAATTAGGGGAGCCAGTTCGAGACCTGTCCTCCACCTCCACACACACACCCATCTGTCCAGAGGGTTGGCAAACCACTCTGATCTCCCTGAAAGTGGTCCTTCCCCCTGTTTAGGCTACTTCACATAGCTAGGTGGGGCTCCCCGGGAGTGCCAGGGGCAGCAGCAAAAGTGCAATAGGCTGGGTTGCCCCAGCCATTCCTACAAGGACATTTTTGGACCTGGCAGGATCTAGAACCTTGGCGCCATGGGGCATGAAGTGTGCTTGAACGGCCAAATGGCCCCTATCTCCACCTCCCTCTGGCCCAGTAGGGTCCCCACTCTGACTTCCTCAAGGCCCAGACATTCCTGGTGACCCATAATTGTGGGCTGATGAGGCACCTGAGCAGCCTGGCTGCCACCACTTAGGCCTCACATTCACCCGACACTGGATCTCCAGTACTCCCAGCTACCTCCCAGGACAGACCCTGTCTAGCTACTGCCATGCTGCCCTGACAGCCACCCGGGTACCCATCTGTCCTCTCGCATCCACTTACGACCCCTTGCTTATGTTTTCTACCTCTCTGGGCCTGCTCCCCTGCTCTGTCATCCCTGCTGTGTGTCAGGCCTCACCCCACTGACTGGCGTTGTCATGGTGGAGTATGTAGCCTTCCAGGCAAGGAAAGAACTCTGTATGTTCTACCTTCAGGGAGGCCCAGACTGATAGCTACCAACCACCTCCAGCCTCTAGTTCTGTTGTTGGCACTCTAAGGGATTCCTCCTTGGGGCCACAGCCATGTGAAGCTTAGGTTGGCCAGAAGGAGCCTCTAGCCCAAGTGCGCCTATGAGAGACTGCTTATGTCTGCCATGCTGGGTGGGCCCATAAGCCCAGTTCTGTGGGAGCCCTCTTTTTTTTCCCCTGCTTTTTCTGCCCTCAGTATCTAGTGGCAGTCAGTCATTTAATACAGAAACTGAAGGATAGTGAAAGATGGGGTCTCAGCTCTAGGCTGGACCTCACCCCTTTAGGGGCCCTGAGGATAACAGGGTCTGCAGGTTGGGCAAGGCCTGGAAGAGAGATCTAGCCTCCTTGGTTCTGCTTTCTAACTCTGCCCCACCACTCTGTGAGCCATACCAGAAGAAGGCTGGAGGGGTGAGAACAGGCTTTTTTCCAGTGTGGATAGGGTTGGGCTGAGGCCTGTGTTTCTGATCCTGGATGATGTGAATTTTGATATTTGCCCGCGTGTGTCTCCTGGATGTTGTTGATGCCAGTCTTGTTGCTGTGACAAGTAGCAACCTTTTTAAAACTTTTTTTTATATATATATATATACAAAACTCAAAATTTTTATGTTTTGGTGCTAAGGGTTTCCTGGTGCCGAAGGTAGAGCTGAGCTATAGTACTAACTGGCACCTGCCCCTTAACCTCAAGGAGGAGGGGTGCCAAGGAGATTTGGGATGGAATCCTTGTACACTCCAGTCTAGGAAGGCTCTGACTCTGGGCGGCCCTGGCATGCTATGCTGGGGTTGTCTAATGGACTCTTCAGTTCCTATACACCTTTGCCATGATGAGAGGGTGGCCGCAGAGGTGGGTAAATGGGTAGGCTGGGACTTCCGGGTGGTGGTGTGCAATTGTGGAGGGGATTGGGGCCCAAGTGCACTTTCACTACACTTCCGTGGGGTGTGACCATCCACCCCAGCCTCTCAGGTACCTGGGTTTGCTGGGGGCTGTTTTCCAGGACATGCCTCAAAGCCCAGATGTAGGCTTTGATATGGGACTTGGGGTTCTGGTAACTTGATGTTTAGCACTTTAACTCCTTTGTCTTTGAGGTGGGTTTGGGGGCAGCTGTCATGTGGCAGTTGGGTAGGTACCAGCTGGTGGTGCCTGGTAAGGGATTTTGGCAAGCTAGTCAGTCCATAAAGCTCTCTTCCAAGGTGGTAAGGCCCTCCCTGGGCAGGGTTCATCAGTTTGCCCACCTCCCTACTCTTGCCTAAAGATAACCACCAGCCTACACAGACCCTCAGTAAGAGGGGACCATCATGGCAGATCTCCAGGAGATGGTGGGCTTGGACTTAGAGGCCCAAACAAACCCGGTCCTTGGCAAAATGCAAAAGTCAGGGTCTCTACAGATCTACCTCTGGCTCAAAACAAAACAAAACAAAAAAACCCAGAAAAGTGCCAAGGGCAGACATTTCATGCAGAACCAGGGTGCACTTTATGTTCCTATACAGGCAGATATTGGTGCCTCCTGGGGACTTTGGGGCCTTCCTGTCCCTATGGTGGATCTGAGTGGAGAGTAGTTCCTGTGTTCCCCTGCTGGGTGGAACCCAGGCCCTTTGCCCTGGAGGCCTGGTTTCCCAGGTCATCTCTCGTACCTGACTGCAGCGCCTCCTAAACTTTGGGTTCCTTGGTTTGGTTTTAATGCAGTTCTCATTACACAAGTGCATTTCTGGCTATCACTTGTAACCATAGATAATACATGCATATATATTCTATCTACAAAGTGTTTTATTTGCAAGATGTTTTGAGGTGAGCTTGGGTCCTGCCCGCCTTGTGATCATCTGTCCCCATCCTCATCCCCTGGCCCGGAGTGGTGCGGTGGTGGGCCGTCAACTGTATGTATTAAAATTACTGTATCAAATAAATGTTTATTGATTTTTTTTTTCCAGGGCTTTTGTGCGGCTGAGTTTGTGTTGAGGCCGGGGCCCTTCCCTAGGCTTGCCGCATGGCCTTGTGGGGCTCGTAGTCCGTAGCGTGCCAGACTTCCTGCGCGCTTCCCTGGCCTCCGCCAGGTTCGGGACGCCATGGCTGCGCCGCCGGCGTCCGCGGACGCTGCCCCTTCGCCCCTACAATCCGCTGTGGCCCCAGACGTGCCTGGCCGCCCGGCCGAGCAAACTGAGACCGCGTGTGAGGACCGGTAGGCGCAGGCCTGGATAAGGCAGGGGCCGCGCTCGCCTCTTGGGAGGGTCAGAGCACCGGTTTGCATCCCTTCTTAAAGCCCGGGTGGTTCCGCGGTATCTCCGCAGATAGGCAGCTCGGTGTCCACAGCCGCGCGGTTCCTGGATAGGTTTTGGCGGTTCTCGGAGCCTTGGGGCCTCCTGGGCCATATGTCGGCAACCCTCTGCCTGGGAAGAAGGAGGTGGCAGGTGGCCTGGAAGGCCCCAGCAGGACGGAAGGCGGAACTGGCCCGAGCCCTTAGCTTTTGGAGGCGCGGAGAGTGGAAACCTGTTTGACCTGTGTGGCCTGGATTTGTCTCTAGCGTTTGCGTTTGCGCACTTGATTGACTCTAGGCTTTCAGGTGGGTGGGTGGGTGGGCGTGCTCGACCTTCTGAGTTCCTCGAATTTGATCTCACCAGCTCATACCCACCTGGCGGCCAGTGGTAATTGTGAATGTAGGATGGGGTGGTGATCTCCACCTGCTCGAGAGTTTGGGGGCCCTTTCGAGGCTTTCAGGAGCATGGAGATGGCTCGGCCTGATCATCACAAGTAGTAACTCCAGGCCACCGCCGCCAGGGGGTGGTGACCGCGCTTGGAACTGCGCGTGGCACCTCTTTCGGTCTGTTCCGGCTCTAGGACCGCTTAGGGAACTGTGAGCCCGGACGACTCCAGGTCGGCAGGTGCTGAAGGTGGAAAAGGCCAATCCCGGCTAGTTCACACACTCCACGGCTTTCTAACTGGTAGCCTGAAAAACTTGGTTTGGTCTAACAAGGCTAACTTTGTGATACTTTCTAGTTCAGAATGTCTCGAAATAACCAGAAGCAAAGAGGTCATGGCCACATCCTCTGAGGGTTCTGAGGAAACACCCTGAGAAGATACAGACTGCCCTGGAAAAATAGATATTGGACTGAGATTTATAGAGAGTGGAGGGAAGCTAATGGTGCCCACCCAGAGTCTTGGGATGCAGGTGGAGGTGTGTGAGTGAAGGCTTAAAGTGTGGCAAGTGGGCCGTGGAAGCCTCTAATCTCCCAGTCGTGCGTCTGTCTTGTGATTGTGGCCTTGGTGACTATCTCTGAGCCATTCCCTGCCTCTTGCAGGCCTTCTGTAGAAGCACCAGAAGGGGTAGCTTGACTATAGATCTAGTGACGGCAGGGGAACCTTGAGACCTTTCTTAGTCCTTTGGTGGTCCAAGTGATGAGCTGTCCTCTCTTCAGACTCCGCTGTAGACATTTGATTCCGGTTTCTCAGACATAGGGAAATGCAAATTATTTTTATTTTTTTTAAAAGGGAGGCAGGTTTCAAATTACTCCCCTCCCCCAAGATTTATTTAGTATGTATACAGTGTTCTGCCTGAAGAGAGTTGGGAATTGAACTCAGGACCTCTGGAAGACTAGCCAGTGCTCTTAACCATCTCTCCAGCCCCTGGGAATGCAAATTATAAGACAGCTCTATTTCCATGATGTCGTCATATGTAGGTTCCTTATCAATGAGGTCCTCAGTAACCCCTATTTCCTTGATAAGGATAGAGGACTGCAGCAACTCCCTGGTGAGTGATGGCATCTGAGCCATAGTTGACAGAGCTGTCACCTAGTGGGTAGCCAGGGGGAAATGAAGACTGAGTAGCAGCTTCCAACACTACTTCCTACCTCAGACAACCCTGAGACCTAAAATGGAAGCCTAAAAGGAGGAAACCTCAGGGGCCAGAGTTATTAGTCAGGTAGCCCGGTATATCCTAGGTTAAGATGAAGTTCAGGGGTCAGGGTCTGATGTTCTGGGGCCAAATCTAGTCAATCAATAGGTAGTGCGGGATCTATTCTGTTAACAGTAACAAACCTGGAATTAGTCCTGTCCTTTCTGAGACCAGCATGGTGTTAGCTTCCCACAGACCTGTGGCCCGTTTTTCTACTCCCCAATCCTCATCTGATGGAGTACTCAAAGAACATGACAGGATTCTCTGTTGTGATCAGCCCGCCAAACTTGTGAATGGATTCCCTAGGATCCCTTGACTCTGCATCCCTGTCCAGAACAACGTCAGCCTCCCAGAGCAATCCTAGGGCATATCCAGCCAACCACCTGAGAGTGGAGGCGGAGGGACCAACTCTAAACACGCACACGTACATGTTAACATACATAGGCTCCAGTCCTGTTCCAGTAGGGATGTAGACATAGCCATAAATTACCTATATAGTGAGAAGAGCTGCCTCCAAGGTGCTCCCAGAGTGGCTCCTTTTCAGGTGTGTGAAGTCCACTTGGAAACTTCCTTTTTCCTGAGCACCTACCAGACTGTCTTTGTGCTAGAGGCCAGCCAGGTAGGATGAGGTTGCAGTAAGGCCAACCCACCCGTGGAAGAGAACGCCAAGACCAGCAGAACTTCTCTGATTAGATCTTAAGTCAGTAAAGATTTCAGCTGAGGCTGGGACTAAATCTTCCCTTTCTCTCTATGCTGTGGGCATGAAGGTGGCAGTTTCCCTGCTGACTGATGAGGCCTGGGTGACCATAGGACTTGCTGGAGCCTCTGTAAGGTGGGGGTGGCACAGTTATTCTTGGATGTGCTAGGGTAGAGTTTCAGATTTGTTTATCATTGTAGGAGGCACCTTGAGGCCAGGGGAGAGGCAACCAACTCAGCATTGACATTCATCCTGATATGGAGGGGCCTCAGATTTCCTTGTCTCCCTGTGTATGCATTCAGGGCACAACTGTATTTCTTCCAGAAAATTTGGGGGAAAGGTACTAGAGTACAGTGGGCCTTCACAAGTCCAGCTAATGAGCGTACTAGCTAACACTGAAATACACTTCACACCAACTGGTCTGAGGATTGTGCAGGCCAGAGTCAGTACTATTAATATCTGGTACATGAGCCCTAACAGGATGATCCTCTTATACATGTGGCCTTGGCCTCTGAGACTAACATTGTGTTCCCTTAGTGCAGTAGGGCTCCTGGGGCTACCTAGCTGCTGTGCCCCACCCCTTGTATATAGTAAGATACTGCTGCCAGACTAGGGGTCCAATACCACCTAGCTCTTCTGCTGTGCTGTCCACAGGAGTGATTCCACCCATGGAGAACTAGTTCAGGTGGCCAGAAATCCCAAGCTGTCCTTGGGGACAACAGTAGTTCTCAGAGGGAGTGATACTCTCACTGCTAGCACCTAAACCACACATACTTGGGCCATCCCACTGTCCAGGGACACCCACCTCTGAGCCCTCTGTACCTACCTGCATCCTTGGCAATGAGCAGCCCCCCAGCTTACCCTGGCATCAGGATTTCAGGGTGCTGGACTCTTGGAACAGAAGGCAGGTGAGTTGCAGCAGAATCCCTGCTGATGAGAACCCTGCTTCCCAATGATACTGACCGCTCCTGACTTGTGTGATGCATGTCCATGGATATCTGAAAACAAACCAGCCAGCAGGGAGCTGAACAGTGCTCAGGGCTGCCGATATGGCAGGTTTGGGGTTGTGGGTTGTGGTAGTGTCTTGCATTCGCTGTGTCTCTTAATTCTGTTGGTACAAATGAACTTTTGTTGTTGAGGTCAGAAATCCCTTTGTCTGTCTGTGGATAAGAGATGGAGTATTTTGTGCTGCTTTCCCATCAAGAGGCACCTTTTATGAGAAATGGATGATACCTTATCTCTGGCTCCACGAGACAGCTATTAACTTTGAGGAGGTCAGGGGGGCTGGGCTATGTACAGACATAGCATGAGGCAGATTTCTGGCCAAGTTCTCCATGATCTGCTTGCACCTGGGCACTGTGCCCATCAGCAGCACAAGCCTTGGAAGGGATCTTCACCAGGAACTTAAATTTCCCCAGGGAAGCTGGTACTTTGAAAATCAGGGAGATCAGGAGCAGCCCCGGTGTGTTACCTCCTTTGCTCAATTTCTGTCTGAATATCTTGGCTTTGTGTGTACTTGTGTTTGCCAGTGATGTCCAGGGCACAGCCTACAGGCAGGCAGTACTAGGAGTTTTATCAGGTTGTTCAGCTCTCTTGCAAGTCAGATGCTCTGCCTTGGGGTGAGTAGTTTCCTCCCAAAAGCTGAGGACAGCTCCCTGGGGAAGGTGGAGGAGGCCCAGTGGGGAGACAGAACCTGAATTTGATTTTTGTTTACTGTGGCCTCCCAGAACTACCCTGTGTACTGTGATCATGTTGCCCCTAGAGACCCTAGGGAATCTCTGCCCTTTCCTCTGGCTGGGGCCCCCCAGCTCTTGCCCAGTGGAAAGGAAAGCCCAGTAGATAAGCTTCCCAGATCCGTTTGTTTACGTGGATGGATTAGCATGTTCAGGTGAGCAACCAGTTACTGTCTGGGGACCTGGGGACCTCATTGTCTGGGTTTACAGTTGTCTCCCTTTCTGTCTGAGCCATTCAGGCAGGCCTGAGTTAGGATGCAGGTGATGCCCCTTCAGTAAGCTCGTCATTCCATGTCCTGTGCCCCTTACATGCTATCCGTCCCTAAGACCCCTGACTGGCAGACTCAGGTCTCAGTATTCAGATGTGTTGTTTATACCTAGCTCCATGCTCTCCGCCCCTGCACTTGTCTCCAGAGCAGTGGAGGTGAGGCTGAACTTAACGGACTGACTAATTATTCCCTGTGCTCATTCTCTGAGCTCTGGTACGGATGGATGGTATAGAAACAAGCAGGCCTTGTTTCTTGTCTCTGTCCCCAAGGATGAGTGCAGTGTGTTTTCCTGGCTGGATACAGATGGGTTCTTTTCACGATGCTCATTTGTGTCTATGTTGTCCTGTACCTTTCAGAGCTGCCAGGATGACCAGTTACATGTTGGGCTCTGCCTGCCCTTCACTCGTGGGCACACAGCCACAATCTTTCTGGTTCTAGGAAGGATTATCCAGCTGAGAACATCATTGTCCCCAAGCTGGGCCATCCCAGAGGTAGAAAGAAACTGTCTCGGGCCACATCCTAGTACATTAGCCAGGATACTTGTTCCCATCTGGACCTGTCAATCTGACTCATTCACCTCAGGTTTACCTGGTATTCCATACAGTGCTCTTTCTCTTGCGGTACTCCAGACTTTACAGCCACTGTAGGAGGCATCGCACAGGGAGCTAGACGGACACGTCCATCTGCCATTTCTATAGGCAGCCCTCCTACCCACCAAACACTATTGTGTATCATCAGTGGCCACAGTTCAGTTTGACCCCACATGGGTAAGACACAGCTTGCCAGGCAAAGCCACTGACCCGAGAGCCTCTTGAGAAGTTTGAAAGCTGAGACTGGGATCATTTGACCTACCCTGATTTCCTTTCAGGTAGTTGGCCAGAAAGTGCCTCTGTTAAGCATATGCCTCAGTCTCTTACTAATTTTTAAAATTTTTTAAGATTTATTTTTATTGGGGCTGGAGAGATGGCTCAGAGGGTAAGAGCACTGGCTGCTCTTTCAGAGGTCCTGAGTTCAATTCCCAGCAACCACATGGTGGCTCACAACCATCTGTAATGAGATCTGGTTCCCTCTTCTGGCAGGCAGGCATATATGCAGGAAGAACACTGTATACATACATAATTAATTAATTAATTAATTAAAGATTTATTCTTATATTATGTGGATTGATGTTTCACCTGCATGTGTATCTGTGTGAGGGTGTCAGGTCCTCTGGAACTGGAGTTACAAACAGTTGCGAGCTGCCATATGGGTGCTGGGAATTGAACCTGGGTCCTCTTGAAGAGTAGTCAGTGCTCTTAACTGCTGAGCCATCTCTCCAGCCTTCTCTTAGCACTTCTGCATCAGGCTGTACCTCAGGAAAAGCGGCAAAGTATTAGAAAGGTGATGCAGCACATTGAGCCTCTGTAGAAGCTGCTTGTCTTAGGGTTTTTACTGCTGTGAAGAGACACCACAGCAACTCTTATAAAAGAAAACTTTTAATCGGAGCTTGCTTATAGTTCAGAGATTTAGTCCGTTATCGTCACAGCAGGAAACATGGGGGCAGACATGGTGCTGGAGAAGTAGCTGAGAGTTCTACATCTGGATCCACAGGCAGCGGGAAGAGAGTGAGCCAGTAGGCCTGGTTTGAACTTCTGAAACCTCAAAGCCCACCTCCAGGCACCCAGTGACATACTTTCTCCAACAAGGTTACATGTCCTCATAGCATCACTCCCTATGGGACTATGGAGGCCCTTTTTATTCAATCCACCACACTGCTCATTCTCAAATGTGAAGGCCATGGGCGGAACTGGCACCATCTGGAAGTGTAGACTAACTGCGGTATCAGCAGGGCTCTGAGTGCCCACCTAGCATGAGTGGTAGGCTATGGGTGTACAAAGTTACAGATCTGCTCTAACCTTCTTCGGGTTGCATTTCCCTCTTGCGTTCTTGGTTAGTCTTTCCTTCTCTGTCTTAGGTCACCATCTCAAACCACCACCACATAATGTGCGTACGTGTGTGCACGTACATACATCAGCCACGCAGGTGGCATTTACAGGCTGCTAGAGGTGTCTGGTTTGGGAGCACAGAAGGAGTCACACTGAAAAGTGGGTTCTTCATAGGTCTTCTAGCCTCCCTTCTTTCTTTCCGACTTTTCTTGACGGGGTGCCAGACCAGGAAAGTCCCTAGAACATATAACTTGTCACTGGCACGTGGCCAGTACATTGTACTTTCGCCTCCTGGGGCAACAACCATCCTCCAGGGCAGCAATGACTGGACTATGTTAGGGAAAGGGGCACAGCCCTTAATGGGATCTTCCTTATCCTTGAGTATTCATTTCCTGGGAATGAGGCCCTACCCACCATAATCCACAGAGGGATAGGATTGTGACTCAGAGATCGTGTCTACCCTCCTATGTCTTCTTGCACTCATTGTTGTCCCTTGTCCTCGCTATGTGGACAGTCTAAGGTTTTGTGGCCCCATTAACTCCTTGTACCAGCTACAGGTACGTTTCTTGGGCACACTCTCCCCAGTTGAGCCCATGTTGTACCTGTCCCACTTGGGCATGACCAGGGAGATTGACAACTGTTGACTGAGGCTGAGCGCATTCCTCTTCACAGCAGCAACGCAGGGTCCTTGGACAGACTCCTCCCACCAGTGGGTACTAGGCGCTCACCCCGGAAGCGCACTACCAGCCAGTGCAAGTCAGAGCCACCCCTTCTTCGTACAAGCAAACGTACCATCTACACAGCCGGGCGGCCACCGTGGTACAATGAACATGGCACACAGTCCAAGGAGGCCTTTGCCATTGGTAATAGCAGTGTGGGAAGGCACCTTGGGGATCAGTCTACATGGTCAGCCCAGTGCAAGTAATTGCAAGGTAACCTTCCACCTACAGGCTTGGGAGGAGGCAGTGCATCTGGGAAGACCACTGTCGCCAGGATGATCATTGAAGCGCTCGATGTGCCCTGGGTGGTCCTACTGTCCATGGACTCCTTCTATAAGGTGAGGCCCTGCTCATCTCCCCCATAGTACCTCCTTCCTGTGACTCCTATGTGAGGCCTATGGTCACAGGGCTTCATCATGCCCCCCTAGGTTCTGACACAGCAACAACAGGAACAGGCTGCCTGCAACAATTTCAACTTTGACCACCCTGATGCCTTCGATTTTGATCTCATCATTTCGACCCTCAAGAAACTAAAGCAGGGCAGGAGCGTCCAAATACCCATCTATGACTTCACCACCCATAGCCGGAAAAAGGACTGGGTAGGCCCATGGTCTTGGGGCTCTTCCGGAGGCTGCAGGGGCCTGAGCTGAACATTGAAACTCCCTGGGTTCCTTTGCAGAAAACACTATATGGTGCAAATGTCATCATCTTTGAGGGTATCATGGCCTTTGCTGACAAGACACTGCTGGAGGTGAGAGTTGCTGGGAGCACCCACCCCACAGGCATTCCCTGAAACAATTCTTTCAAACACCCTGCCCCATCCCCACGGCTTGCGTGCTCTGTGCTCTCTGAACAGATTGCTCCCGATCAGATGCTTCTAGATGAACCCTCTTGGTGTCTCCTAGACATTCACAACTGTTCTGTACCATTAGCTAGCTGACCACTGCAGTAGGACGTGGCTTCTGGGGACCATAGTTTCCTTGATATGGGATGTTGAGAGCTATACATATTTCCCCTGCTCTTGAGATTCTTCCTTGTTGAAGAACAAACAAGGACTTTGCTGCAAGACCCTGGCCCAGGCCAAGAGGACTCTTACCATCTCCACATGGCAGCCCCAATCCCCACATGGCTCCTTCAGGGATCACCTATCACACGCTGACTGGAGGAAGCCACACCCTGAACTCTCAAAGCCCCACTTCTCCAGTGTTCATGGGAGGTATAATGAGTAATATGTCCATCATCCTGCCAAGTCCCAGTTCTGCCTGACTTGTCAGTTGTCTCCATTCTGTGCCCCACACCCACACGCGTCCTAATGCACACTTCCTGTGAGTGCCCCTTATATACACTAATGGTTAGTCCAGCGGGTGCCCTGTAGGCAGCTGACCCCAGTGATCATGGCCCATAGACCATGAGCTGATCATGTTGCCACTCTGGCTCTGTGGATCCTGTTCTATTTGATAGTGCCACTGGTGCCTGCCTCAACCCTGTGCACTGGCTTGTTGTCCCCACCCAGCTCCTAGACATGAAGATCTTTGTAGACACAGATTCTGATATCCGACTGGTACGGCGGCTACGCCGGGATATCAGCGAACGAGGTCGGGATATTGAGGGCGTCATTAAGCAGTACAACAAGTTTGTCAAGCCTGCCTTCGATCAGTATATCCAGCCCACCATGCGCCTGGCAGATATTGTAGTGCCCAGAGGTGAGCCCGCCAGACTTGTCTTCCTGCCAGTCAGCCAGAAGGGCCAGCAGGCTTCTGAGTTATCCTCTCTTTCTCCCCCTCCAGGGAGCGGGAACACGGTAGCCATTGACCTGATTGTGCAGCATGTTCACAGCCAGCTGGAAGAGGTGAGTCAGTCTGATAATACCCAAAGTCCCTATCTCGCTGCTGCCCCACCCCACCCCACAGCAGCCTGCGCACTCCATCCCACACATCCACTGTCCCCTACAGGTACTGACTCTCAAATGTTCTGAGCCTGCTTCCTAAACTTATTTAAATGGCCCAGCCCTCTGTGATAAGCAAGGGGACTTGGCCATGCATGAAAGGGTATACTCCTGTCCCTGCCAGCCCTGAGAGTAACAAGGGTGGGCCACTATTCACTAGTCTAGGATTACAGGCTTCAGCACTGAGTCCCATGTCTTCTCTTTCTGAGTGGGTCACTCTACAAGTGATTTTTCCCACTATAGGGCCGGCATTAGGTGGTTTATGGCTGTGCTGTGGTGTCTGGCTCTAGTTCTGCCTTGGCATTACTTCTGCAGCCCAGAGCCACGGGTCCCAGCCCAACCCGTCCCTGCTTCAGAGGTCCTTAGAAGCTGCCTCCTCCTGTAGTTTGCACACCCTGAGCTATTTCCACGTGGGGCTGTGGATGTATGTCACTGGGGTAAGGGGTAGCCTGGCTGCTTGCCCTGGTCACTGATGCATCACCCGTTCCCTTGTGTCTCCCTGTGTTGCTGCCACAGCGTGAACTCAGCGTCAGGTAAGACTCCACAACTCTGCAGATTTGGAGGCATTTCCAACATCTTCATAGAACTCCGAGTCGGCTGTCACCTAGCCAAGCAGACAGTCAGTACATACCACAGGGGTAGAGTGGTAAGCAGCGTTGCTGCTGCTCCCCTGCTGGCAGATAAGAACACTAAGGTACAAAGAAATTAAGGAATTTTTCTCAGGTTTTTTCTGTTTGGTTGGTTGGTTTGGCTTTTTTTGGGGGGGGGTTGTTTTGTAGTTTTGTTTTCTCAAGATGGGATTTCTCTATGTAATCCTGGAATTCACTTTAGACCAGGCTGGCCTCAAACTCAGAGATCCACCTGCTTCTGCCTCTGGAATGCTGAAATTAAAGGTGCATGCCACCACCACCTGGCCTTTCTCAGGGCTATGTTTTACCTGTCCTGGCCAGATGTTTCATGGGGGCTTCTTTCCCCATACAGCCTGACTTGGGGTTCAGCCACAGAGAACAAAGCTGTTCTCCTGGGCCAGCACTGCCATTCATGATCCAAGACAGGGACCACACTGACATGTCTCTGCAACCATAAAGCCCAGGCCTATACATCTAGGCTGATGTATCTTGTAAAATGAACCGTACAATGGGCCAGAGGCTCCGTTGACTCTCCCTGAAGAGTGGGGAGGGTTTGGCTCTGCCTTCTCCACCTAGGCCCTGCCCTATCCTAGCTTAGCCTTGAAGCTGTAGCACAACTCAGGCAGAAGGAGCAATTGCCGCATGAAGCTGGGATAGGCTGCTATGCCGTTATCATCCACTGCTGATCAAAGCCCAGGCAAGAGTCATAGGTAGCACCAGGGACCTACCCTTCTTCCAGGCTTTCCTCAGGGTTGGGAAGATCCAGGTGAGCCTCTGTGTCCCACTGGATGCCCCAGGAGTTCTAAGCCAGTGTTGGAAATGCCTCCAGGACCTTCTAAACAGCTCTGCTTCCTGTCTTTGCATGAGTCTCCACTTGGCCTCACCAAGACCAGGGTGTCACAGCCCTGTGCCCGGGCCCTTATAAAGCCTCAATTCTGAGAAAAATCTCCAGGCACAGCCAGCTCCACTTTCCATTTTTTGGTCAGCCAAGGAAGTGGCGGCTGACCCCCTTGGTCTCCTCCAACTCCAGGAAGTCACTGGTGAGCAGAAGGGAAAAACAAAACGTCTGGGTGTAGGTGGTGCTCTCCCCTCAGGCACCAAGGATGTCAGTGCCAAGACAGCTAGCTGCCAGCCTCCTGCCTCAAGTCTTCAGCCAGCTGGTGGCCCACAGGGTACCTTCTGCAGGGACTTGGCTGATCTCCCACTAAGTGTTCTTCTCTCTGTTCTTTTCCTCTTTGTAAACCTGTTTCCTGCCTTGTTCCCTCCCTGAACACGCTCTTCACCTGGCGAGCAGAGGAAGCTGCGTTGGGATATGTGAGCAGAGCAAGCTCTGATTGTGCTGCGCTGTGTGCTGCCCCACGCCCTGCACTGCTCCTGCACTTTGTACTTCAGTGACCCCTCCCTTCCAAGATCACTGTTTGTACCTTTCCCCCTAACCAGCCCTCCCTCCTGCCTCTGACAAGTCCTTGGCCCTTCTCTCTCCAGGCTTGGGTTTTGGGTGGGGTAGCCTTTGGCACTGAGCCCTCCTTGCTTTGCCCTCCCTCCTGAGGGACTGCACACTACTTGGGGGATGGATCTGAGTGGAGCTTGGCCCTACAGCTTACATGTTGCTCCCAGGAGAAGTTGGGGACAAGCTGTCCGTTTGGAGGCTGAGATCTGTTCCCACAGTAAGCTCCCTTCTTCCTTATGTCTGACCTCTCTACTTTATCTGAGTCTAGGAGGGGACACCTCATGCCTCAGCCCCTCCCCAGCATTCGCCTCACTGAGAGTGTGTTCCGTGTTCAGAATTGAGCATTCTCACTTTTGCCTGGCATTTTCGGGGACAAGGCATTTTTCTTGGGTCAGCCATAGCCAGCAGACAGCTCCCACCTTGCACACGCCCGTCCCCACAGTGATGTTCAGATGTTCTCTGGGTTAGAAAGGGACTTTTGGATAAAATATCCCAATCAATTTGTATCTCTAGGGCTGCGTTGGCCTCAGCCCACCAGTGCCATCCCCTTCCCCAGACACTGAGTGTCCTCAAGAGTACACCACAGGTACGAGGCATGCACACCATCATCAGGTAAAGGCCCATCTATGGAATGCTACCTCCAATTCTGTTCCCCCTCCCCCAAGTTCTGGTCCATCCCTTTCTAAAGCTTGCTTATTCCACCATCAGGGACAAAGAGACTAGCCGGGATGAATTCATTTTCTACTCCAAAAGATTGATGCGGCTGCTTATTGAACATGCACTGTCCTTCCTACCCTTCCAGGTGTGGGTTTGTGGGAGAATGGGTGGAAGGTGTCCTGCCATCCTGGTGTGGGCTTATGATGGGGGATGCTCAGCTCTGGCTGTTCATAGATACCCCACCTCACTATGTAGGACTGCACTGTACAGACCCCACAGGGGCAGGACTACGTGGGAAAGTGCTATGCTGGAAAGCAGGTAAGGGCAGTAGCTGCTGGGGTAGGAGGCTATGGGCTGGAGGCATCCTGCTTACAGGTCATTCAACCTTTATTCCCTGCTAGATCACTGGCGTGTCCATTCTGCGTGCAGGGGAAACCATGGAGCCTGCACTGCGTGCCGTGTGCAAGGATGTGCGCATCGGCACTATCCTCATCCAGACCAACCAGCTCACAGGGGAGCCTGAGGTGTCCAGCCAGGGAGGGCTGGGAAGGGTGTTACAGTGATGCCCAGCCTGTGGGGGAGAGTGGGGGCCCTACTCTGACCTTACTATCATTTACAGCTTCACTACCTAAGACTTCCCAAGGATATTAGTGATGATCACGTGATCCTGATGGACTGCACAGTATCCACAGGTGCGGCAGCCATGATGGCTGTACGTGTGCTCCTGGTAAGTGGACCTGGATGGGCTGCAGGTGGGTTCCCTTGGTGTTGGAACTTATCCTGTTCCCATGCTACACAGGACCATGATGTGCCCGAAGACAAGATCTTCTTGCTATCCCTGCTCATGGCAGAGATGGGTGTGCACTCTGTGGCCTATGCGTTTCCACGTGTGAGAATTATCACCACAGCGGTGGACAAGCGTGTCAATGACCTTTTCCGTATCATCCCAGGCATCGGTGAGGCTATCATAGTCCAGGGGCATGGCTGATGATCTAGGAGGACCCAGTCACACAAGGCCATTTCTTTTTGCAGGGAATTTTGGCGATCGCTACTTTGGGACAGATGCAGTTCCTGATGGCAGTGATGAGGAAGAGACAGCCTCTGTGGGTTAGTTCCCAGTCTGAGCTACTCTCATTTCTATCCAGCCTCTTGGCCTGGAATTGCAGAGACAACACATTAACTTATTTGAATTTAAAAATGTTACCAATTATACTCAGTTTACAAAATAAGCTTTAGAAAAATGAAGGCATAGCAGAATGTATTCTGGGTGGGCTGAGGCACTGAGGCAGTCTCCCCAAGGTGTTTGTAGTAGTTTGAATAGATTCATGTGTTTGAAGGCTTAGCCCACAGGGAGTGGCAATATTAGGTGTGGCCTTGTTGGAGAATGTGTATCACCGTGGGGGGGTGGGCTTTGAGATCTCATATATGCTCAAGCCACGCCTAGTACACAGGCTCCTTCTGCTGCCTGCAGAACAAGATGTAGAACTCTCAGCTTCTTCTCCAGCACCATGTCTGCCTGCTTGCTGCCCTGTTTCCCGCCATGATGATAATGGACTAAACCTCTGAACTGTAAGCTAGCCTCAATTAAATGGTTTCCTTTATGAGTTGCCATGGTCATGGTCTCTTCACAGCAATAGAAACCCTAAGAAGTTGAGAATGAAGTGAAAGGTCCAGCTTCTGTTTGAGGGACAAGGTATTCTTACCCCTGCATCCTGCTTTCCTTACGATGATTGATGATTGAAGCTCATTCATTCACTGCCAGATGGAGATAAGGGAAGTAGAGTCTCCAAATGAACCACACAGCTCGATACCCACCTGACTTAGACCCAGAGACAGGGCGACCTAAGATTCTGAGTGTTATAGGAAGCAGCCTCTGTGGCCATTCCCTCCCAACATTTACATTACCAGAAGAAACTGGTGGGTGTGGGCAGCTATGGCAAGGACTGAGCCATGGAAGAAAACCCAGCTTAAAGATGGTCAGAGCCTCAGGTTCTCAGAACCAAAGTCTCATGCCTGGCCCCACCTTGCTGCGACTAGACTCTAGAGGGTAAGACAAGCTTCTCTGCAAACTGTTAGGCGATGACAGACAGATGCATACTGACAGCTACTGGATATGGGCTGTGACAGGTAGGCTAGGAACTATTCAAGTTTGGTGTGTGCCTTTTTCCTACTTTAATGAAATGGGGACGGGAAGTTGCCGAGTAGAAGTGATCTTACAATGGTGGGGAGATAAGGTGAGTGGTTTGTTCAAGGGGCAGCCAAGCACTAGTGACAGAGGACCAAGCAGAGGTCAGGAGTACCTTCTCTGTAACATGGTAAGTAGACCCTATCCATGTCTACAATGGCTCATTCATTCCTGCACTTTATGCTAGGAAACTGAAGATATTCTTTCCAACCAGGTTTTCCCAGAGGAAGAATTTAGGAATACTGTGAGAACCTGGGAAGGAACCAGATCCTTCCTAGGAGGGGTCTACCCAAGTCCAACCAGGATGACTGGTTCCTGAGAACAAATCAAGCCAATATACGTATGCGTACAAAATTCAGCTGCCTTAGCAGGGATTAAAGGCATGAGGGACTAACAAGTTCTTTTCTTTATTCCAGACAAAGCATTTAGAAATGAGGTGTCAGAACTGATGAGGGGTATTCACAGCTAGATCAGAAAAATGGAAATGAGGCCTCAGCCCACTGGGGACCCAGCAGGGGATAACACCAGGTGCCATTTCAGTGCCAAATTCATGAACAGAATTAGGCAGGAATCAATACACACATCTGGTCCGCAGTGAAAACATTTATTTTTTACAACAGCTATCTTTATTTTAGGTCAACATTTAGACAGGTCGCCATGCGGAACCACCACAGCTTTCGGCTTGGCCCTTGGAGGCACACCAAAGTCAGTTGTCTGGGCTGGCAGCAGCTTGTACTCTGCTGTATCCAGACTTCAGTAAATGGGTAAAACTGCTACAGGCTTTCCATGCACTTACATACAGCTCTTAAAAATTGTCTTTAAATTAAAATTTCTTCCCCCAACTTAGCATGAGACACTTCCGTAGAAAAACCATCTCCCAGCAGCACAGCCTACGGGACACTTGACCGGGCACTGGACAGAGCCCCTGCCCAGGCGTCCTTTATGTGCACCTTGATTACTGATTTCAACAGGTGCTCATACATTGGTTTTAGTGTTTCAAGAGAGGAAAGCTTCTAGTTAGGTCCTAGACCTCATATATTTGATGAACAGGTGACTTGGCATGGTCCTGAGAGATATATTTGGTATGGTCACCCTTGTGACCAACATACACAGCTGAAGCCAAACACTGGCCAGGGCCTATGCAGTGTAGTGCATCATCCAAGTACATGTACCTATATGTACACAGTAAGCTTAGGGTGCAGTGCGGTGCATCCAAGTACATGTACCTATATGTACATAGTAAGCTTAGGGTTTCCTTTGGTGTTCTGCCAAGAGACCCTACCCCTGCCCAACACTTCAAGAAACCACAGGCTGTTTTGGAGCCGACTTTTATTGTACTTGTTGCTTTGCCACCAAACAGCAGCATGACAGGCCTGCTGCATGATATATACATATACACATATGTACACACACCAACACACACCATAGCCCACACTCACAGCATGTGACAACACATACTGTGCTTGTGAGGATAGTAAAGATGTAGCTTTTGCTATTTCCATAGGAGGAAAACTGAACCAAAATAAAAGGAACAGGTCAGTGCTGAGACACATGGGTTCACAGCTCAAAACCCTGGGAAAAGAATGAGATCAGTCATGTTTTACACTGTTCACAGCTATCCCTCAATAAAAGGTGCACTGAAAGCCAAGGAAGATGGTAATGGCCCACCAGCTCTCCATACCACAGCACCTAGACTTTCCAGGGACAGCTTGAATGATGAAGACTACCAGCTGCAACAGCAGCTTCTTTGTACAAGATTTACCTGGAATAAAAGTCATGGGTCAGCAGGACAAGGGGCACTGGTATTAGTAAAACCTGGCACCTGAACATTTGAGAAGAGACTTGGCTTTATTATTCGGGAACAAACCCAGTAACCGACAACTTGGGAAAGTTTCCTGCTAACCACATTAAGCACTGGTTTCTTTTCCTAACAGGTCCCCATTGGGTGCTGGCTGTGTTAACTGAACATCAGAAGACTAGGAAGGGTTATAAACATTGCACAGAATTATCTAAAGTAATTTAAAAACACAGTCAAAAGGAAGACAAGGAAAGACCACATCATTGGGCACAAACAGAAATCTACACTCTAGCCTTGGTGAGATGGGTCCCCAGGGTTCCTCCTAAGTACTCTCTGTAGGTCAGAAGTGGTTGGGTTTCTGGTTCTTAAGGGGCATCCACTGCACTGGATGAACTTCTTTATATTTAATAGTATTTGGTCAGGAATAGTCAGGCTGATCCTAAGACTCACCAGCTATGTTTAGGTCAGGGCAAATGAAACCAAGGAGAATTTAGGTCAACTCAGCAAAACCTTGCAAGGGAGTTTGTGTTCAGGGATAGGTCAGAGAGTTCAGTGGCCTTGGCAATCACTATTATCACCTTGAAACTGTTGTACATACTGATGGTTTCAAGATCAACATGATTTACTTAGCTTTACAAATTCAAAAAGATACTAGGTTCGACCTCTGTGCTCTTACCCAACAGTACCTGGCTCACTGGGATGTAAGAGAAAGGGCCACAGAGCCCCAGGCAGGAGGATGTGCTACCAGACTGTAGCTTTCTACTCATAACCTGTTTCCTGGCCATCGTGGTGAAAGGGCACCAACACTAGGGTGATGTGAACCAGAACCCCAGATTACCCAGTGGCCTCTTCTTCCTTTGTTACAACAATAGACCCAGCAATGATTTTCTCATTCTTTTTGTTTGTTTTTTTGAGACAGGGTTTCTTTATGTAACACCCCTAGCTGTTCTAAAATTTGTTCTGTAGACCAGGCTAGCCTGGAACTCAAAAGATCCACCTGCCTCTCCTTCTGGAGTGCTAGGATTAAAGGTGTGCACCACCACCACCCCGCTAATTTCTCATTCTTCTACTAGATTTTTTTTTGAGTAGGGGTCTTAATGTATAAAGCCCAGACTGCCCTGCAACTCAAGGTCTTTCTATCTCAGCCCCCCCTAGTGCTGATTACAGGCAAGTGCCACTACATGTAGCCATAGGTCTGACGTTTACAAATTATTTCTAATTCAGTATGATAATGAATATCCCTAAAATCTTATAAAGAATAAAACGAACTTACAAACCCATAGTAAGACTTTGAAGCCAGCTTCTGGCTCATGTAGTTCTCCTGCAGGGTCAGCTGGGAACCCTGGCATCAATGTCTCCCAGAACCTGGATAGGCACCCTCAATCACTGCCAAGTTTGTCCTCACAATGCTACCTCTTCTTGCAACTTCCTGTCAACCTGATCTGATCCCTGAAGGCCCTGGTAAGCAGGGGCCAGGAGGTGGATGGTGGCTTTGGAAACATATGGTGGTTTGTCTGAGCCACTACATGAGCTTTCTCCTTCCTCTGTACTGGAAATGCGGACGGTCAGTAGCAGCCAGCAGAAGGTTCTGGAGGAACCTGGCTCACTGAAGTCTGGCACAGCGAATCCAGCTAACTGTAAAAGGGTAGGGTGGTTCAAAATCCCTGGTAATCACATTTTTCAACTCTGCACACCATGGTACCTGTGACCAAGACTGGAATACTGACTGGAGAGAAGTTCACAAAGTAATTCTGTGGCTTGCAGCTGGCATCCCAGGTCCAGTAACTGTCACCAAAGTTTCCCTAAAAGTCAACCCTTCTGAGTCAGGTGCACCACGAACCCAACATCCCAGCTCTGCCAGAGGCATCGATGATGAGAGGTGGAAGCAAAGGCAAGTGGGATGGATGGAGCTCTGGCAAGCACAGGAGGAGGTTCTGATCCTGGGCACTCACTCTCTTTATAAGCAGCTATATGCCACCCACAATTGGACTCAAAGACTTTCTGACTATGACTAAGTGGCAGGTGCTACCATTTGTGGTTCTTAAAGTCCCCCCCACAATAAAATAAAATAAATAAAAATTAACAAGGTTGGCTTGAAGGAATGTGGAAGATGACCCAGGAATGAGGAAAGGAGGCTGTGGCCCCGTCAATCCAGCTTTTGACCTGGAAAGGTGCAGAACAGAGACAAATGATTTCCCACACACCAGCAAGGGACATGCCTCCAATGACAGGATTCCAGTCCACAAGGACACTACAGAGTGTGCTCTCCCTTTCAGAAGGGCGTACCTGCGCTCTCCACAGCAGGTCTAACACGAACGCTGTGCAAAGACTGATGCTGGTGGTGCCTGGGAGGACGGGGCCCAGCTCCCTCCTTCGCAGGTGAGATCAGAGCCATGAACTAGACCATGTCACAGGACACAGAGGCCAACATGGAGACAGATGTAGCTCCAGGTGCCTACCTGACTCCTGTAAGCACAAGGAGACAGCTGAACCTCACTGGATCCACTTGGCTTAAAACCCAAGAAAGCACTACCATCCAGTTAATTCAGCCCAGCTGTAGCACATCCACAACACAGACATTGAACATAACCCATACATGCTATTAAACAAAAGGATAAAACAGAAGAAGACCGTAGCTACACTGCTTTAAATACTGCATGCTACGCACTTCGTGTATCAAGGATTGACAGATGGGTGGGCTTAGAGGAGGTGGGAGGGGCCCTGACAAGCCACAGCAGGTCAGGTTGACGGCTGCCTCCCCATCTCAGTGACTACTGTTCATGATTCTAAGGTTGCAGTGGCCAGGTGCTGATTCATCCTCTAATCACAGCCTCTCCTGAATTTAGTTGAACCCGTCGGTGTGATAGCTGGGGTGGGAGTCAGCCGTCAGCTGGGTGGTCTCTGTGGCAGATGCTGGCTGTATGACAATCGGTGTGTCTGTAGCCTCTGAAAAGTAAGCAGGCAGTCTCATCGCACAAGGGCAGCAGCCATATTGTGTACCCACCGACATGGTCCTTGCATCACATCATTCGGCCACCTGGACAGACACTCGGGAGAGGCTACTTGCAGACCTCCACCCAACACACTTTCCTCAGGTCACACCAGCCCCCGGCCCTCCCCACCTGCCTGTCACCCTCCCCACCTTTGGTCCCTCAGATCTACGGCTACCACAGTTCATGGGCAGGAACAGCTCCCTGCACCTGCTTTACCTCAAGTGTCCACGTTCACACCTCAACAGTCCCAGATGCCACCACAAACACTCTCGGCACAGTGTCAGTGCCCTCCTGTTTGACAAGACAGTTGACACCGTTCAGGGCCAGTGCAGACTCCACCCCACACTCACAAGGTCCTGGGGTGGGCACTCACCCCTCTCATCAGACTGCAGCTGAGCCTCCAGGTCTTCAGGCGATACGTAGAACTCCGTCTCTTCACCCTCAGGTGCCTTGGGCTTGCATTTCCCACAGCAGCAGTTAAAGCAACAGCACAAACAGCAGCAGCAGTAGCAGCAGGTGAGGAGGCCACAGACAACAAACAGGGCCTGGGAAAGACAAAACCAGCACTGTACAGCCTCAAAGGCCCAGAGGCCATAACACAAGAACCTCATAGAGAAAACAGGACAAGAACTGCAGAATGAATATACAGCGAATGCTAAAGGTATCTAGCTTTCAGAAGAAGGTGTAGACAGAGTGAACTTGCAGGGTGAAGGCAGGAAAAATAGAATAATAAGTAATTTGTAAAGATGGGACTGAGCACAAGCTGCCATGAAGTTCTATTGAGTTTGCCTGCCTTTCTGAACTCAAAAAGGTTTAACTTTCTTTTCTTTTCTTCTCTTTTCTCTCTTTCTCTCTCTCTCTTTTTAATTTAGATGTTGGCCAGAGTCTAGGTATGCTTTCTCTGGTACACTGGGCTTTCTTACTTTTTCTCTGAAGTCTTGCTCACTCTGAAATGTAGCTGACTTCCATACCTACTCAAATGGCATGGCTCTCTCCCTCTTAAATTCCGATCTACAATGGATTTCTCTCTAAAACAATAAATACTGAAGACTAACCAGTAAAGGCCAAAATCATGCTTCCTAAACCTAACGGTTATGGCATAGATCACTCTGACTTTGTATATGGCTGCCAGTTGCACAGCACATAGAGGACAGCTCCAGATCAGAAACCGTGTCAAGAGAAAGGAGACACAGATCTTTCGGTGCCTGCAGTCCTACTAAGCACTAGAATCTTCGATGCCTTCAGGGTAGCAACTCACACTGACTGCCGCCCCATCCTCACCTTGGCCCACCAGCTGGAGAGTACGAAGTAGGTGTTGACGTTCTCTTCCCCAAATTGTTCGGCCACGTAGAGCCCCAGCGAGCCATACTTGTCATATATGTTTCTTTTCGTGGCATCTGTCAGGATGGCGTGGGCGTTGTTAATCTCCTTAAACTTGTCTGCAGCCTCTGGGTTATCAGGGTTCTTGTCAGGGTGGTATTTCAGGGCCAGCTTCCTGTAACCAAAACCATTTCCTGGCTCTACCTTGGTCTTACATCTCACATTCATAAATCAGAGTCCAGGGGAAGAGATGCTTACCCATTAGCATTTCAATTTTCAGCTTTCCAGAGATCTGGCTCATTAGAGTGAAAAGAAGTCTCTGTAATTTCTTTGGGGTAAGTCCCCCCCGCCCCCCACTAGGATTCATGTACAAGGGAGTCCTGAGGTACCAGGGTGGGGGCACAGCTTATAACACAGACTTCTAACTTTCAAAGGGAAATCCTACTGTCAATCCCTGGTGTCCTGACCAGCTAACTGAGTATTTGACAAACAGTGATGCAGAGGAGTGTATACTGATGACATTCTAGAACAAACAAGTAGATGACCACAGGAACACCTGAGGCGGAGATTCCCCTGCCCCCTTTAGGTTACCGTATAATATTGCACCTAAAAGCTACATTCTTCAAATCCAGTCAAATAGTCAAAACAGGATAGGAAAAAAAAAGACCACGCCTGGCATGGTGGCCTTTAATCCCAGCACTTGGGAGGCAGAGGCGGACGGATCTCTGTGGGTTCAGGTTAGGCTCCAAAGCTACAGAGGAACTCTGTCTCATAAAACCAAAACCAAACCAAACCAACCAAACAAACAAAAACAAAAAACAAGAAAAACCCACAGATACCCTTTTTGCCTCTGCCTCCCAATTGTTAGGATTAAAGGCATGCACCACCATGCATGGCCAGGATAACAGTTTTAAGTTTTAGGATTAAACTACACATGCAAGAATGAAATGCAACTGTTAAAGAATCTGCCAAGAGGGCTGGAGAGATGACTCAGAGGTTAAGAGCATTGCCTGCTCTTCCAAAGGTCCTGAGTTCAATTCCTAGCAACCACATGGTGGCTCACAACCATCTGTAATGGGGTCTGGTGCCCTCTTCTGGCCTGCAGGCATATACACAGAATATTGTATACATAATAATAAAAAAAAAAAGAATCTGCCAAGAAGCTGGGCATGGTAGCACTCGCCTTTGATCTAGCAGAGGCAGGCAGATATCTGAGTTCAATGTTAACCTGATCTAACCAGGGCTACACAGAGAAACCTGTCTTGGGGAAAGATGAAGAAAATAAAAGTCTGTCAAGAAAAATATGTCACGGTTCTTGGGAAAGTATACAAGAAAGCAGATGAGGATTTGTGGTTTTCCTTGGAACACAGCTGCTTACCGGTAGGACTTTTTAATGTCATCCGAGGTTGCATTCTTGTCTAGCCCAAGAACATGATATAATGATTCCCCGGAGGTAGAGAGTGAGCGCTGCCTCTGGTCAGCCATGTTAGATTAATCTACAAAGGAAGATAAACGAAAATATGGAGAAAAATTGAAAACCAGTCAGCAAGATACTCAGTGGATAAAGGTACCGCTGTCATCCTGGGAAAATAACTCCTAAGTTACACTCTGATCTCCTAAGTGTGCTGGAGTATATGTGTCCCTCTTCTACCTCACAAATAAATATGTGGGGTGAGTTTCTGAAAATTGAATATGTGTTAAATATTATAATCCCAATCACTAGAGCAAAATGCAAAAGGGCTGGGGCTCATGCAGCTTAGTGGCAGCTGACTTTCCTAGTATGCATGCACACTAGGCATCAATCAAAATTGCAAGCACACCTACACCCACACATACACACAGAGCAAAGAGGTATATAGCTACAAAGACTAAAGAAAAAAGCAAAAAATTATGCTGGATGTGCTAGTACACGCCTGTGACCCCAACTATTTGAAAGGCTGAGGCAAAAGGATCTAGTTTGAGGCCTATCCTTATGTTATTTTTTTTAGAGGCCCCCATCTTTAAAAACCTACAACAAAACCTTAAAGAAATGGAAGGAACCAATATAATATGAACAAAAGATGGACAGAGGAGGAGTGGATGGGGAGGGGGATAGATGGGAGGCAGGGGAGGGAACAAGAGGAAGGGGAAACTGGTCAGTAAGTAAAATAAGTGAAAAAATATTAAATAAAAACAAAACTCAAAGGGGGGGAGGATTGCTCATGATAAAATACATTTAATGAGCTTTTCAGAAGCCCTTCAGCAGTTACTCAAAGCAAACCCTGGAATCCGGGTCTCTGTGGTAGATGAAGAAACTGGGCCCTGAAATACAATACACGTTTAGAAGCTACTTGGCCATTTTTGTTTTCACTAAGTACTTCTTTTATCGACAAAATGACCCCTGTATCCGTTCTCAATTTCAGAAGTGTGCCCAGAGAATGGCTTGTTTGTTTGTTTTGTTTTTTCAAGACGCAGTTTCTCTGTTTAGCTTTAGACTCTGTCCTGGAAGTCTCTCTGTAGACCAGGCTAGCCTCAAATTCACAGAGATCCACCTGCCTCCCAAGTTCCGGGTTAAAGCTGTGCACCACCACCGCCTGGCTGTGTTTTGGGTTTTGAGATGTGGTTTCTCTGTGTAGCCCTGTCTGTCCTGGAACTCTGAGATTTGCCTGCCTTTGCCTCCCAAGTACTGGGATGAAAGGCGTGTACCAAGCAGCCAGGCAGTCTACAGGACAGGACAGGATTGTCACACAGAGAAACCCTGTCTCAAAAAATAAAACAAGGTGTACACCACAGCCCAATGGTGTTTGCACATGAATACTTCCACCTATCGCCAGAACACTGGTTACGAATCATCAACATCAGCCAGGTAGTGGTGGTTCCAGGACAGGATCTAAAGCTACAGAGAAACTCTCTCTCAAAAAAATCCACCAAACAATCATCTACATCCATGTTTCCTGAACTGCCATTCTTGAGATTCCAAATAAAATAGTCCTTCTTACTTTTGCAGTGTCTAGGTTTAAACTAAATGACAAAGCAGAAAGGAAAAAAAAATTGAGAAATTTAAAGAGACAAAAGTTGACGTTTTCTTTAATATATGTGTGTGTGTGTGTGTGTGTGTGTGTGTGTGTGCCCACATTCATGAGACTCTGGGTTCTTGATCCTTGGTTCCTGAAGCCAGTCTGAGCAACTAGAAGACTTGTGATTTACTTACTATCAGGCTAATGCAATGAAGTACTGAAGTTTTCATAAAAACTCAGACTAGAAACTGCACACTAGATAGAATATGAGATGGTGCTCAGGAAGGTGAATAAGGAAATACTCAAGAGACACAAGTATCTTGCTTGGAACCAATCAAAAGTTCACCTAATGCATTAAAATATTTTTAATTATGTATGTGTGCATCTATGTATAGGTGAGTGCACTGAGTACAGGTAGGTGCCTGTGGACACTAGAGGCAGTGGATCCTTTAAAGCTGGAGTTACAGATGGTTGTTAGCCACCCAGCATGGCTGTTGGGAACTCAACTTCAACAAATGAGCCTTTTCTCCATCCCAGAATCTTTATCCATCTTTTAATATAACCCTTATTTGTAACCTTCAAAGTATATTTTTGGAGACACCAGACTGAGGCTACCTACAATTCCTGAAATCAGCAAGTGGGGACAAGAAGATGAGGAGATGTACAAAAGACTGCTCAATAGCCCTCTCACATTGAGGCTGAACAAAGAATCTATTAGGAGAAAAAGAATCTCAAGAGCACATCAAAGAGACATAGATACACCCGCTCCCACTGTTAGGAACATCACAAAAATACCAAGCTAATAGCCATAACACACACACAGGACCTGGCGTGGACCCATGCAGGCCTGTGCTCGCCAATTCAGACTCTAGGAACCCATTTGAGCCCTGTTTAGTTGATTCAGGGGGCCATGCTTTCCTGGTGTCCTCCATCCCCTCTGACCAACTTCCTGCCAAGAAATCATAAAGGTGAATAAATGGAAAAACCGAATTGACTGAAATTGGCAAAGGGTGAGATAAAAAAAAAAAATCTAAAGAGCTTTATGTGTTAATAAAATTTAATTTGTAATGGAAACCTTGTCAAAGGAATGAAATTATGATATCATAACAACTGAGTAATAACTCCATCAGATAAATGCACCACATTTTCTTTATCCATTCTTCACTTGAGGGACATCGAGGTTGTTTCCACTTTCTGTCTATTATGAGTAAAGCTGCTATGAACAT
Source organism: Myodes glareolus (assembly GCF_982192425.1). Taxonomy (NCBI): domain Eukaryota; kingdom Metazoa; phylum Chordata; class Mammalia; order Rodentia; family Cricetidae; genus Myodes; species Myodes glareolus. Next base: position 332,907 of record NC_142035.1, read on the forward strand.
AGCTGAGCTGGTGTCCTTGAGGTATGAAGGAGTGTCCTTGAGGTTTATGTCCAGTAGTGATATAGCTGGATCAAGATAAATTCCCAATTTTCCGAGAAACCATATTGATTTCCATAGTGGCTGTGCAAACTTGCCCTTCTAACAGCAATGGAGGACCATTCCCCGTGCTCCATATCCAATGGAGGAGTGTTCCCCGTGCTCCATATCCAACAGCATGAAGTGTCACTTGTGTTTTTGATCTTGGCCATTCTGACAGGGGTAAGATGGAGTCTCAGAATCATTCTGATTTGAATTCCCTGGATGGCTAAGGATGTTTAACATTTCCTTAAGTGTCTTTCGGTCATTTGAGATTCTTCTATTGAGAATTCTGTTTAGATGTGTACCCCATTTTTGAAATAGGATTATTTGGCCTTTTGATGTCTAATTTCTTGAGTTCTTTATATATTTTAGATATCAAATGTAGGGTTGGTGAAGATCTTTTCCCATTCTGTAGGCTACCATTTTGTCCTTTAGATAGTGCTCTTTGCAGTACGAGGCTGTGGCCTACTGGTAAGGTTCCAGTGTCTTTCTCCTTCAGCAGCTATGTGGCATTTCTCTGACCCCACCTTCTTTCTCCCTGCATTCAGTTTTCCCATCTAGTTCTATTCTACTCTTCCATAGACCAAAGCAGCTTCTTTATTTAACCAATGGTAAGAAAACATATTCACATTATACAGAGAGGAATCCCACATCACCATTTATTAATTGTTGTATAGCATGGTCTTCTTGTGGGTCTCCTAACAGTGGAAGCAGAGTCTCTGATTCTGTTGCCTGCTTCTGGGACCCTTTTTCCTACTGGAGGAGAAAGAGTGGATGGGTGAGGGCAAAGGGGAGGTGGTGGAAGAGGGACTAGAGGAAAGGAGGGAGAGGAAGAACTGTCGGGATATAAAAACAAACAAACAACAAAATAATTAAATGAAATTGTAATTTAAATATTTTAATTAGCTTTACTTTCAATTCTAGAACTGAGCAACACTGTAAACTAAAAGTTGTAAAGATGGTGTAGTCTAAGCTAGCTTTGTGTTCAGACTCCTGCTTTAGCCTTTAAAGTATTGGGATTACAGGCATGTGTCTCCTTGTCTATAAAACAATAGTTTTATAACAAAGGACTCAAAAGAAGCAGAAACAAAGGGATAGAAGCATAGAAAAATTAATTACTAGTAGATATCAGGTTATTAAGATCACTTCTATAATAAAGACTGTTATAGTCTAAGACGGGTATCCTTCTTCGATAATCCTTCCTACCTTCCACTGTCCTCCACTCCTTTCTTCCTTCTTGATGCTCTGAATTCCTCAATCAAGGATGCTTAGCATATACAAAGTGCCTTGGTTTACCTCTGAGCAAGCCAAAGCAGCCAGTCTTAGTGGGTATAACTCAAAACAGAACCAGGACAAATAGCAATACACACCCACTAGAAAGGCTTAGCCAGTTTACTCATTGTGAAGCAAGAATTGTGCCAGTTAGCACCATGAGAACACCACAGACACATCAAACTCAAGTCTTTAGACCTGTGGTGCCATATACCTCTCTCTACCTACTAAGCAAGACATCTTGCTGGACCTATGTAGGAATACTATAAGACAACAATAAAAAATATAGTCTAAAAATATATAAGCCAGTAAGTCAATTACTGCTATTATCAAGTATTATGTACTGTATACAATTATGTGTGTTCCATTTTCTTGCGAGAGATGTGCAATAAGTTTATTTACATCAGCATCACTATACATTCAAGAAATGTGTTGCACTGTGCTTCAATGGCCACAAATTCTAAGTCCAATATTTTACAGGACCGGCTAAACAGGTAGGATATTTCCCTAATGTAAGCAGAGTGTTTTAGTTTTTAAATGGGCCATAACAATTGCTGATAAAAATGCAAACAGTATGAATTTCTTTACATGTTGCTGGAAATGTAAAATGTACAACCACTTGAGAACATAGATTGGCAGTATCTTAAAAAATTATAACATGGGGGCTTGAAAGATGGCTCAGTGGTTAAGAGCACTGGTTGTTCTTCCAGAGGATCTGAGTTCAATTTCCAGCACCCACATGCAGCTCAAACTTTCTATATCTCCAGTTAGAGGGGATCTGATACTTTCACAGCAACACATAAAATTAAGTAAAGTATTAAAAAAAAATTAAACATGTGACAGACATGGTAGTGCACACCTTTAATCACAGCACTTGGGAGGCAGTGGCAGACGGATCTGTGAGTTTGCGGCCAGCCTGGTGTGTAGAGCAAGTTCCAGGTCAGTCAGAGCTACACAGAGAAACCATGTCTCAAACCACGCCCCCCAAAAGTTAAGCATGTACTTTCCATGGTTCAGCAATTCTACTGCTACAAACACTGATCCCCAAGCACGCTTTAATATTTAAACCTTGGAAATATATCAGCAGTAAGCAGATCTATAAACAACTACTAATACCATATGATCAATTTTAATCTACTGTTATTTGTCACAATATGGCTGACACTTCCGGGCTCCAGGGCTATGTGTGCAGACAAGCCCTCATGCATGGCCCATAGGCGGCATGGTTGTATCATCTACATATGACCAATGCAACTTTCAGAATGAGCACTTGTTTTCTCTCTCTCTCTCTCTCTCTCTCTCCTCTCTCTCTCTCTCTCTCTCTCTCTCTCTCTCTCTCTCTCTCTCCCCTACACCTCACCAGGCTGGTAACCCCTCCTGCTTAATAAACTCCTAGGCAGGTCTGTTGCGTGTTCCACGTTTCCTTCTCACTCGCGCCAGGTAATTTCAACTGTGACAGAACACACTCTACTCCCTTGAGGCTGAAAAGCAGGAAGAGGGATAACTGCGAAGGAAAGTGAAGACAGAATGATTACACAGCCACCACAGTTTGAGGTCAACAGGGACAATGCTACAAGACCTCATTTCAAAATAAAAGTTAAGTCAAGATCTTTAATCCTAACACTCAGCAGGCAGATCTCTGTGAGTTCAAGATCAGCCTGATCTACAGAGTGAGTTCTAAGACAACCATGGCTATGTAGAGAAACCCTACTTTAAAAATAAATAAATAAATAAATAAAACGACAAGTATACAAAAAATAAGTATTTTATTTATTTGGTCTTTCAAGACAGAGTTTCTCTGTTCAACTGTTTAGGTCCCGGAACAAAGTCAGTAGACCAGTGTTGGGTCTCATAAGGCCTGGGCGTGAGGCTCAGTATAACTTCCTGATCTCAGATTGAGTTTGGAGACCTGTCTTTGGCCATGACTTCCACATGTGTGACTCAGCAAAGTCTGACCTAAACCTGCCTCTGCCCAGCCACTGTTAATGTGGCAAAATATCATTGGCCCTTATTCCTTACTTTGCCTCAACCCATCCCAAGATTCCCACCCCCTATCTCAGCCCTATTTAAATTCCTGCCTGATGCAATTAAATGTGTTTTCCCCTGGTGGTGGTGGTGTGTGTGTCTGGTTTGCCAACATTCACCATCCTTCCACTCAGCCCCAGGGAAAGTATGGCAGGTACAGTCCTGTCCCACCTTTCTGCCAGAGAACCCAACCTAAATTCTGGGATTAAAGACACAATAAACAAACAAATAAATACAATTTAAAGCAGGCAGAGGGGATGATGCAGTGGTTCAGAGAGCCCAAGTTCAATTCCCTCTGTCCATGTTGGGCAGGTCATAACTGCCTAACTCCTGCTGGTCTCTCAGGACACCTGCATACACATGGCATATGCTTACACAGTTATACAAAAAGTAAAATTTAAAAAAAAATGGGAACCATTTCAATGGAAGGATTTTGGTCTCTGTATGATAATATGCTAGACATGCATTTAATCCCACAGGCGGATCTCTGAGTTCAAGGCCAGCCTAGTTCCAGGACAGGTTCCAAAGCTACAGAGAAACCCTGTCTCAAAAAACAAACAAATAAACAAACAAAAAAAGAAAGAAAAAAAAGAAAATGGAACGACTGAGAGGGTATCTAATTTAGATTGGATTGATGTAATATCAGTTGTAAACACTATCAGCTTTATCATCTTTGTCTTATCACTAAGACAGTTGGTTAATCTGAGCACTAAGAAACAGGCTTTATAAAAACCTAACAAAATACATCACAGAGATATTCAAATCCAGATAGAGGAATTTAATGGAGAGCTGTAACATGTAGGGGGGCCTGTTTGTTGGGGTTTTCTGTTCTCCCCAGTTCCCCACAACCGGCAAGCACCAAAGAAAATCACAGAGATCTCTGTAAGTTATAAAGCTGATTGGCCCATTAGGTCAGGCTTCTTATTAGTTCCTGTAACTTATATTAACCCATTATTCTGATCTATTTTAACCATATAGCTCAGTACCTTTTTCAGCTGAGCAGATCATATCCTGCTGCTTCGGTGATCTGGGCAGGAATGGGAGGAATCAGCTTCCTCCTTCCCAGAATTCTCCTGTTCTCACTGCATTACCTCTACTTCCTGTCTGGTTTTCCTGCCTGGCCAATCAGCGTTTATTTAAAAATGATTGACAGAATACAGATAATTCTCCCACACCAGAGAGCCAATTTCAGCATTGCACTATAAGAACAGAGAGGAACAGCTGAAGGTTTTCAGACAACCAACCTTAAAATATCCAGTAACCTTCCAGGAATTGTCAAATGGCAGAGTCTCTGTTACAGCTAACTGGACTATTGTGCCAATGTTAGATTTAAGGAGATTCAAGGAAGTAATAGTATCATATGGTATGCATTCAACTTTTTGTGAAGCAAATGTTAAACTTGGGGTCAGTCTGTAATAGAATTATCCCTAACAACTACATAGAACTGGCGAACAGTGTTTAAGAGTACCCAGTTCAGAGATGAGGCTAAGATTATTGAAGAACAGAGTAAAGCTACAGGTAGGAAACCTCCCAAGATCAAATCCTTGGAGAATATGTTGTATGTGATGACCATACCCTGGATTTATGCCACACAGTAGCTTGGAATGCTTGGGACAGAATTGGAAAAATAGGAAAGAGAATCAAGTCATTCACTAAAATTATACAGAGCCCAAAGGAAGCCTTTATGAATTTCTTACAAAGACTTCAGCAGTAAACAGAATGATACCAAACTCAGAAGCTAAACAAGTAATAATTGAATTTCTGGGTTTTAAAAATGCCAACTTTCTATGCAAAAGGATAAATAGGCTGTTAAGGGATAGGTCAGCACCTCTGGAGAAATGGATTCGAGATACAATTAATACTGAATCTCATGACAAAGATGATACACATGGATAGGAGAGGTGATTTCTAAAGGTTTGTGGAAAATATCGAAATGTCAAATGTTATAGTTGTGGCACTCAGGGTGACCTTAAAAGGAATTGTTGACAGGATGTTCTTAGAAACAATGTTTTTTTCCCTAAGAATAATCCATTCAGAAGGCCCCTCCCTTCTAGATTACGCAGGTGTGACAAATGAGTAATATTCAAGGCAATCCCCCCCAAACTCAGTGAGGGGCTGCTCGTAGGCCCCTATGCCAAAGTTGGTTCAGCTATTTCATGTCATTGTAGAGGAAACCCCTTCCTAGAGCAATTAAAGAACCTAATGCCTACTGGTTTTGTTTTTTTTTTTTAAGCCTACAGCACCCGGTATTCCCAGGCAGTCGCCCATCCAAGTACTAACCAGGCCTGACTCTGCTTAGCTTCCGAGATCAGACGAGATCGGACGCCTTCAGGGTGGTATGGCCGTAGACCCTAATGCCTATTGTAAGAAACCATACTGCTCTTGATAGCAAGCTAAAGAGAAAACAAAAAATTTAGAAGAAACCATAAAGTGAGTGTTTTGGCAAACTTCTATGAATGAACAAAGACCAAACTTAAAAATACAAATAAACGATGTTGTCATTGAAAGCCTGGTAAACATAGGTGTGGACATAACAATACTTTCATCAGAATCCTGGCATCCAAATTGGTCTCTGCAGGACAGAAATGTTCAGCTTTTAGGAATTGGAACTTTAACTCAGGTAAAACAGAGCTCAAGATGGGTCAAATATATAGAGCCAAAAAGACAGAGAAGAAAATTAAAACTATATATGGCTAACACAGCAATGAATTTGTGTGGGGTGTGATTTGTTACAGCAATAGAATACTCAGATCAACAAAAATAGAATACTCAGAAACAAACCAAAATTCATGTATATTTCTGGGAAAATTGGAAGGTTTTATAATGAACAATCACCAACCATTCAGGTTGTACAAGAACAGGGCACAATAGCTGCTAATTTCCAAGACACCAACAGCACTACCTTTAAAATGGTTGACAGACAAACCTGTATGGGCTAAGTAATGATCTTTAACAAAAGAGAAATTGCATGTTTTAGAACAGCTGGTACAGGAGCAATTAGATGCTCAGCATACTGAAGAATCAACCAGACCTTGAAGTTCTCCTGTATTTGTTGTTAAAAAGAAATCTGGATAATGGAGACTGGTAACAGATCTAAGAACTGTTAATAAGGTGATTCGACCAATGAGCTCTCTACAGGTGGCATTCATTTGCTTTCTGTTGCCTAAAGGATAGCCTCTTATATCTTATAGTTACTGAGTTAAAAGACTGTTTCTTCACTATACCTTTACAAGAAAAGAACAGAGAAATTTGCCTTCACTGTATTTACTTGTAATCTTAGCATGCTAAGAAGATTCTCTCACAGGGAATGTTAAATAGCCCCACCCTGTGCCAATATTTTGCAAATCAGCCACTGGAAATGATACGTAAGCAATTTCCTACTAAATCTAGTCTATCATTACACAGACATTTTGCTATCTGATTTAAATGTAGATACTTTAGAATGTTTGAAGAAGTAATTTTTGCCTTGTTAGGGATTACAAACTGCTCCTGAAAAATACAAAGAAGAGAGTCTATTAATTATTTAGGTTATTAAAAAATTAGATCCCAAAAGGTATAAATAAGGAGAGATCGGTTTCAGACTCTTAATGACTTACAAAGATTGCTAGCAGACATTTCCCATCTACAGTCCACTATTGAGATAGGTCCTGATAACATGATTACTTTAAACAAAACCTTAGACTGTGACAAGGACTTAAATAGTCCCAGGGAAGCTGAGAGAGAATTGGCTTTTATTGAAGAGGCATTACAGAAGGCACCTGTAGATCATGTGGATCTGAATAGTAACTGCATTCTGGTCATATTACCCTCCAAACATTTCAATAGAGGAAATTTTAATGCAGAAGGAAGATGTTATCTTAGAATGGACCATTTTTTCTTTTTTAACCACATAAACCATGTAAAAAATTAAAAACCTATGTGGAAAAGGTCTCTGAGTTAATTCTAAAAGGAAAATTGAGACTTTGTCAATTAACAGGATAGACTCAGCAGAAATTATAGTACCTCTTTATAATGATGGAGTTGACAAAATTATTGGAAGAAAGTAAACGCTGGCAAAGAGCTTGTAGTAATTTTTTGGGAGAGATTAGCAACAATTATTCCAAAAGAAAGAGAATTCAACTTAAAATGAGAACTAGCTGGATCCTTTCTCACATTGTATGGGACACACCAATAACTGGGGTCCCTAAATTCCATACTGATGGAAATAAATCAGGAAAGGCAGGTTACAAACCAGAAAATTTAAGTGGACCAAAGCCCTCATGATTCTGTCCAAATGTCAGATTATATGTTCTTCTCATGGTACTTAGGGATTTTAAAGAACCTCAACATAGTTACTGATTCGTAACAAGCTGGAAGAGTTGTTTTGCATACTGAAACTGCTGAATTTATACCAGAAGATACAGTGACTTCATTATTTACTCAGTTAAACATATAATCAGAAATAGGCATCATCCCATATATGTAACACATATCTAATCCCATACGGGAAACTGATCAATTATTGACTGGAAAAGTGCTGAAGGCCTCAGGATTTCATGTCAATAACAAAGGTTTAAAAAAAGACTTTTCTATCATGTGGCAACAAGTCAAGGACATTATAAGGAAATGACCTATTTGTTCTTTATACAGTCAAACACCACCACCTGCAGTAAGTAACCCAAAGGGTACTCAAAGAAATGAAAACTGGCAGATGGATGTGTTCCATTTTGTAGAATTTGGAAAACTAAAATATGTACCCACGACTGATACCTATTCAGGTTTTCAACAGGCAACTGCTTTGAGTTCAGAAAATGCTGATTTGGTAATCACACATTTGCTAGAAGTTATGGTCATCATGGGTATACCTGTACAAATAAAGACAGACAATGCTCCAGCATGTCTCTTAAAAAAAAACAAAACAAAACAGTTTTTTGTTTATTAAAATATACACATTACAGGTATTCCACACAATCCTACAGGGTAGGCAGTTAAAGAAAGATCAAACTGAACTCTATAGGATATGTTAAATAAACAAACATGAATGATAAATGCCCCCAGAAATAGATTGCAAAATGCTTTACTTTGAATTTTCCAAATGCTTTAAAGAAATAGCAGCTGCAGAGAGACATTAGATAGTCTCAGAGAAAAAACTACAGAATATCAGCCAATATACTTTAAACATGTACTAACCTCAGAATGGAAACCAGGACATAATGTTACATTGGGGAAGGGGTTTTGCTTTTGTTTTCATAGAAGAATAAAAGTTATGGATACCATCAAAACTGATAAAGATTCAATTTGAAAAAGAGACAACTCTTATTTACAAGAGAAGATATTTCATTAAGTACCATGGTTGTTTAATTGAAACCTACATAAGAAACTAACAAATGTATTTCATTTGATCAGATATAATTTGCCAAAAGAGACTCTCCACAAAGTTAGGGTTGGAGAAGGGTTTTTTTTTTTTTATCTTTTCAGGAGAATGAAGACATCCAGCTAAGGAATCTGAAGACTACTGGACAAATGAGACATCTGAAGAAAAAGGACAAATCATCCAGAAAGATGTCAAGGAAAGAGTAAACTGGCTTATTGGTACATCACATTTCCAACAGAGTAAAATTTCACATATCTTTCCAAATGTTTATTTCTGTTGTTTTCTACAGACATGTAATGCAAATGGTTTTTTTGTAGTCCCAGTCCAATTAAAAGACTAAAGATGGCTTTGGAGTTGGAATGTGGCTCTCTCCTTCTCTAAACCCAAACATGCTTATTAAATTAAAGTGAAATCCAAAATCTCTGTGTCATGTCAGAAAAGTCACCTGGTATGGGACAGAAGATAATAATTTAAAAACTATTTTATGGCCACTCATAATCCTTTGGTTTTATACTGACTCTTTATCTGCTTTTCTTAAGGTAAAAAAGTTTGGGCTGGAGAGATGGTTTGGCGGTTAAGAGCACTGAGTACTCTTCCAGAGGACCCAGGTTCAATTCCCAGTACCCACATGGCAGTTCACAACTGCCTGTAAATCCAGTTCCAGGAGCTCTGACACCTTCACTGGTGTGGGAGAATTGTCTGTATTCTGTCAATCATATTTTAATAAAACGCTGATTGGCCAGGCAGGCAGTATAGGCGGGAAAGCCAGACAGGAAGTAGGGGTGGAGCAAAGAGACTGGGAGTATTCTGGAAGAAGAAGCTCCCTCCGCCTCTCCTGCGCAGACCACCGAAGAGGCAGCATGTAACTTGCCCAGCTGAAAAAGGTACCAAGCCATATGGCTAACGTAGATAAGGATAATGGGGTAATATGTGTCATAAGAACTAATAAGAAGCCTGACCTAATGGGCCAATCAGCTTTATAACTTATAGAGATCTCTGTGTGATTGATTTTCTCTGGGACTTGCCGGCTGTGGGGTACTGGGCGGGAACAGATACCCCAACAAGCCGGCCCCCTCATGTTACACTTCACAAAACTGCACGTAAAATAAAGTAAAATAAATCATAAAAAGTTCTTTAAAAGTGTTTATTATATATATGTGTGTGTGTGTGTGTGTATTAAAATTTCTGTCATGATATTAATATATAGAGTAATAACTAATTTTAGGAAAAGGTTTCATCTTGATCCCTGTACATGATTTCAGGTTTGAGTCGCTATCAGTTTTCTATAGTGAACCACGAGCACACCTAACAGCAACCTCTGAAGTCTTCAAGAAGAGGATGGGGCCCCACAATGACAATTCCTCCAGGACTATGATAATCCCACCAAGTTGAAAAACACCACCCCTAAAGACCAGCTTTGGACTACAAACTGCTCAGAACAATTTTGAGGTGGCTAGTTGAGATGATCCAGCCTAACAGACTACTCTAGCCAGGACTTGAGACAAGCCCTGCACTTTCCCATTATGTAGAGACTTGACAACAAATGATACAGCTACCTCTCCCAGGACTGGACAATTAACCTAAATTTTTCTTTTCAAGATGCCCTAAAGATGTCATCACCCCCAGACAGCAGGCAGTAAATGTAAGAATATGACGCCCACATTCCCAAGAGGTGGAGGGCAGTTTTTGGTCATTCAATGGGTTATGGATATTTGTCATTATGTAGGGGAATTGGTTACAAGTTGTTATTAGTAACGGTCAGGAAAAAAGCTAAACAAAGAAAACTAGATTCAAGGTTCTTGTTTTCAAAAGAAAAAAGGTGGATATAGATATGATAGAATAAAAGGGTAGATTACTGAATCTACTCCAAAAAGAAAAAAGGGAGGATATAGATGATAAAATAAAAAGATTATTGAGGGGGCTGGAGAGATGGCTCAGTGGTTAAGAGCATTGCCTGCTCTTCCAAAGGTCCTGAGTTCAATTCTCAGCAACCACATGGTGGCTCACAACCATCTGTAATGAGGTGCCTTCTTCTGGCCTACAGAATATTGTATACATAATAAATAAATAAATAAAAGATTATTGAATCTACTTTTAAAAAGCGACTTTTAGTTTTAAATGTTGCACACTTGATTGGACTTTTGTATATTGTATACAAATTTTAGATTAATTTTGTTAGAACACACTATACATACATTTCTATTCTTGTTCAAATCACTGTACCTATACAACTCATTTAACAATGTAATGCAACTTTCTAGTCCTTGTAAATTAGTATTACCAGCTGTTTAGGATAATAAGGAAATGCAGGTTAGTAGCCAATCACCTATTATAATGAACTTGTAGCCACATTAAGTATGTTTTCAAGGTCAAAAAACATATATTTTAAATAGACAGGTCATTTTCACTTCAGAGATCTAAAAAATATAGCATTTAAAATGTTCTAAAAACATCAGCTCTTTTTTTTTTTTTATGACAATGAGACATGTCTGCTCCTGGCAGAACCAAACTACTTCAGGGAAGATGATGGACATCAAAGAAACTCCATATTGAGTTTACTTTGTGGCAAAAGTAAGCTACTGGGCAAGAAAATGCCTTTGCCTCAACTGCTACCAGTCTGCTGTTGCTGTCCTAATTGGAAAAGCAGGACACAAAACAGAGTGATTCCTAAACCTTGCCCAGACACGGCAGGACAGTCCTTCAAAAACCCTGCTTCATAGAAAAGTCTGACAGATATTCTAGGCCTGTAGGCCAAAGATGGATGGCCAACATAGCAGAGGAACCTTGGGTGACTGTCCAGGCATTCAGCTCTTTCTGTCACTTCTCACAATTTTTGGAAGTTGCTTGCTCGAACATCCTGCTTACTCAGTTAACATAATTTCCTTGTTGGGTCTCTGAGGGAGTTGAAGACTAGACAGTTATAGTTTTTCTTGTTTACCAGATGCAGAAAGCAAGTTAGGATAGAAAGTAAATTAGGTACAAGACTTTGGACTCACCAAGATAGGACAGATAATAGAGTATTTTCAATGAATTTGTCAAATGCATATGGACTAGACGTTGATATATTTATTGCCTGTATGTTTTATACAGAGTTACTATACTTATTATATAGTTTTTCTTATATTAGTTATAGCCTTCTTTTTTATTTTAGACAACAAAGGGGAAATGTAGTGATATCTCAGTTGTATTTTAATAAATAAAGCTTGTCTGAAGGTCAGCGCAAAGCTAGCCACACTAGTCAGTCATACAGACTAGGCAGTGGTGGCACACACCTTTAATCCCAGCAGTCACACTAGTTAGTCATAGAGGCTGGGCAGTGGTGGTGCACACCTTTAATATTAGCACTAGCGAAGAATACATGGCAGGATGAGACAGGAAATCACTCTCGTTTTCACTCTGAAGATTTCGTAAAGGTAAGAGCTCTCTAGTGGTTGGCTGCTTTGCTTCTCTGATCTTTTGGCTTGAACCCCAATATCTGTCTCTGGGTTTTTATTATTTGTGTTATAACATTTGGCTCATATTATAGAAGAATAGCTTTGCTAAAAATAAAATCACTAGCTGGGTGGTAATGGTGCATGCCTTTAACCCAGCACTCAGGAGGCAGAGGCAAGTGGATCTCTATGAGTTCAAGGCCAGCCTAGTCTACAGAGTGAGATACAGGACAGCCAGGGCTATATAGATAAACCCTGTCTGGAAACAAACAACAACAATAATCAATCAATCAATCAGTAAAACTGAAACACAATGATGTTTCTGGAGGAACTTTTAAACTAAAATCCACGTTGTAACACTTGAATATCAGCTGGCAATGAGAGTATGAGGAAGCCAATAACTTAGAACACAGTAAGATCAGCATCTTTCAAGTGACATGGCATTGTGATTGGTCACAAAATTAAGAACCTACCTGACTACAGGAAAACAAGAATCATTCCTGAAGGCATGGGATCTGGGCTGCGTAAAAGAAAAAATGAACTGAATACCAGCATGCATTAATTCATGCGTTCTACTCTTGACTGTGCATATAATGCGACTAGCTGCTTCACGTTCCTACCACCATGATTAAAAAAAAAAATGGACTGTAACCTCAAATTTTGTGCCAAATAAACCCCTTCTCTCTTAAATTGCTTCTGCTAGGGTGTTTTAGCACAGCAACAGAAAACAAAACTAAGATATGTAACATCCAAATCTGTAACTACAAATAACATATAGCCTTATAAAAACACTCCTGATGGTAAACATGGCAGTATATACGGTAATCTGTCCTGAAGGGATGCTAAAGTTGTAAATTCCAAATTCAAGGTCAATCTAGGCTACATAGCAAAACTGTGTCGAAAACACAGCAAACCAAAAATTCTATTAGAACAGTATAGACTACAACATCTATTTAAACATTTTTGACATATTTTCAGAGCACTGCAAATGCTCGTTCATTCTAAGATATTGTCAACTGAATGATCCATTCACCCTGATCATGGTCTAGTTCTCACTGCATAATGGACTTATGTATCAATAGGGCAGATCCCAAAACATGCTGAAGCTTAAGACATACAATACCTACCTTGGAATTCATAAAATACTATAGATGACACAAAGTATTTTGTTTGTCTTTCTTACTTTCTGAGATAAGACATTTCTGTTTATCTTTAGAGCCTGTCCTGGAACTCGCTATGTAGACCAGGCTGGTCTCAAACTTGCCTCTGCTTCCCGAGTGATGGGATTAAAGGCACGTGCCAAAGTATTTTAATGTAATACATTCTGAGACATAACTGATAAAAAGTAGCATCAGAGCCAGGCTGTGGTGGCACATGTCTTTAATCCCAGCAATCAGGGCAGAGGAAGGTGGATCTCTGTGAGTCAAGGCCAGCCTGATCTACATGAGTTAGTTCCAGAACAGGCTCCAAAGCTACAGAGAAAGACTGTTTCATCCCCTCAACCTTCGCAAATAAAAAAATGGCATCAGCATTCTGCCCTTATACCCTAGCCTGAGGCTACTCTTAGGAGAAATTCATGTTGGATACATAACTGGCCAGTATATTCCACTTGAGGATGATCTTAAAGTAGCAAATGAAAATGCATTTAGAGTGACTGCCTACCTGCAACTATTGCTGGAAACCAAGCGATCACATCAAATCTAGCATGTAAGTAACCTAAAATCAGATACAACAACTGAAACATGACAAACTGAAAAGACACACCAAATTTCAAAGGGGTAAGTATTAAAACACCCAATACCCCAAAAAGATAATGCTGAAATTGAGTTATAACCAATTAAACTGTTTCTTTGTTCCACAATTTCTCTCCTGTATATGAATACCACCTGCCTAGTTGCTGGGTAGAGTTCTCTGCATTTTTACTGGTTCAGAGTGCTGCCCAATTCATGAATCATTTCTTTGCTCAAAGTCTATTCAAACTAGCTTGTCTATGGTTTTGTTTAATAGTTTAGTGTTAGGAGTGGGATCTCAAGCAAATGTCCCAAGTGAACATTGCTCCAAGTCCCCACTCTCTCCTGTCCCAGCAATTAGACAAGTAAAGGTACCTTACCAAGATCACTGTGTCCATGACTCTCCAAAAGCAAAAGCAAGTGGAGTCATGGCTGAGTCTACTCTTTGAATGAAGCGACACAAATCTGTGATGAGTTCACCATTTTATTTAAGTTTTTTTTTTTAAACTGAATTACATTGTAGATTAAATAGTACAGCAAGAAGCTCAGGTATATGCTTTTGAAAAGAGATTCCTCCATTGCTGGGCTTGGGAACTCATACCTATAATCCTAATACTCAGGAGGCTGAGGCATGATGATCAAAAGTTCTAAGCTATATAGATCCTGTTTAACCACCCCTCCCCGTAATACAAAGGCTGAGTCTAGGTTTTCCAGCATGGAATGGGGATCTAAAGTTGAAGCTGAAGGAAACCTGTGCAAACCAAAAGTTCTCAGGCACAGCAAAACAATGATAAATATTTGCTTCCACTTCTTTACTGCAGAGACTAAAGGTAGCTAGGACAACTAGCAAATACGTTATGTTTTGTGCCATACTGACAGATTTTACTAGAAGAAAACACCTGCTTCCAGCAGTTGAGATTTAACACTTCTATTTAACAAATGCACTTCTATTTAGCAAAGAAACTCAACAGTCCTGCTAATTCCTTTCTATAAAAAGAGAAAATAAGGGGAGGTAACAGCACATTCTCCTTAAGAAAACTCAGGCCACTTCTGCCCGCACCTCCACACCTTCACTCAGCAGAGGTCAGATGAGGGATCTGCTGTCTTACATCTTCTGGGCACTTGACTACCACCTGTTAAGGGTGACTCTATCAACAATACCATAAGGTATCTGATTCTGTTCTTCACTGAACGCATTCAACTTGATGAAAAGATCAACCATCTAAGGAAGATTTCTAAGATGGCCACACTTCTTTCCTGAGTTAACCTGACCGGGCACACCTGATACCATCACCCAGCAAATCCTCATTCCCATCCTCTGACTCACCAGGACTGTAACCTTATAGCTAATAGGCAAGCATTCTTTAGAACACATAAAAATAAAATTCAGTACACTTTATACTGTAAAACGTGTGTGTGTGTGCGCGCGCGTGCGCATGCACAGTCTCAATGTTTAGCAATTAAGCTGACAATAACAGCACCAACAATTCAGGATAATGAGTAACATTCACTTACACAGAATCAAGGAACATAATACATCACAAAAACCTAAGAATATTAGTTGGGTTTAAACTGTCTAAAAATAGTTGGTGGAGGGGCTGGAGAGATGGCTCAACAGTTAAGAGCACTGGCTGCCTTTCCAGAGGACCCAGGTTCAAACACTCCCAGCACCCACATGGCAGCTCACAACTGTCTGTAACTCAGTTTGGATCAGGAATCTAACGCCGTCACACCAATGTGCTTAAAATTAAATAAATTATTTTAAAAAAAATAGTTGGTGGAGGGGGATGAAGGAGGCACATGTCTGTAATTCCAACACACGGGGAGGCAGAAGCAGGAGGATCTCTGAGTTTGAGGCCAGCCTCTATAGTGAGTGAGTTCCAGGACAGCCAAGCCTACACAGAGAAACCCTGTCTCAAACCCACCCCCCAATTTAAAAAATGTCTAGAAATAAACAACTAAGTTCTCTGCCAATAACTAAATGTTACTTGGGAAAAATGTAGGGTAGTAGGACAGTGGTAGCACATGCCTTTAATCCCAGCACTCGGGAGGCAGAGACAGGGAAACCTCTGTGAGTTTGAGGCCAGTCTGATCTACAGAGGGACTTCCAGGACAGGTTCCAAAGCTACAGAGAAACTTTGTCTCAAAAAACAAAAAAAGTAAAATGTAGTGTAATTATGGAATGAAATAAAACTGCATACAGATTAGTAGAGAGAAAACTGGTCATGAAACTTTCAATTTTCTCCCAAAACTGGCCTCGTTCTACTTCTTTAAAGAATGAGATCATTTCATTTCTATAATCAATAATTTTGATATAAAATATCAATGTTTGAGAAACTCAAAATTTTGAAGCCATTATTTTGTAAAAACTTATTCTGAGGACTGGGATGGCTCAGTGGGTAAGAGCATTTGCTCTGCAAAGATGAAGTCATATTTGAATCCCAGGACTCACTTTAAAACCTTGGCATAGTTTTCTGTACCTGTAACCCCAGCACTGGGAGCAGAATCAAGAAGATCCTATAAATTCACTAGCCAGACAACTTAAGGAGCTTCTGGGTCACTGAGAGGCCCTGACTCAAGGCAATAAGTAATACCCAGAGGAAGACACCCAATATTCTAGTCTTACCTCTGTGTGCACACACCAAAACCACATACCCACACAACACACACACCAAACTACCAAAAAAAAAAAACCTATTAAATGTCATGAATGAAGAACACACACTTTTCATTAATAAATACACTCAAAGTTAATGCAAAGTGTCAGAAGGCAAAATCCACACCGAAGGTTGTTGAGTAATCTAATCCTTAAATCTTCCTGTTTAGTTGCCAGTTAACAGACTAAGTGCTAATCCTCGTCAGGGTTGCCTTCATTGGAGGTAGGCCTGGCACAGTAGCCCAATTAAGGATGTTTTAGGGGTAGATATTTTCACAAAATAAGGCTATTACCATTTTTAGAATCTTTGTCACTTCTATTTAGGAAGTCATCAGAAAAATATCCTACTTATCCTTCCTTTGCTTCAAAAGGCAGGTGAGGTGGGAATCATCTCCCTCTTTTTATAGAGTACAGAGCCTCAGAGACAGAAGCAACCCTGGTGTTGTGAACTCTAGCCTTGTCCTCTTTCAGGAAGGGTAATCCAGCACATTCTGCTGATTCAGAGAAGAGGGAGGAAGGATAGCAAGAGTAGGAAGCTTGACTGACAAAAGGCCACTGGCCTTGAATGCATCACTCAGATTGTATACAGTACAAGAATAATAAGCCTCATTTTTAAGAATGCAACTTTTTACTTTTTCTTTGAGGTGTAGAGTTCAAATCTAGGGCCTGGCACATACTTGACAACCACTCTCCTCTGATCTACATTCTCAGCCCCGAAGACTACATTTTTTAAATGTTTAATAACTTCCAGGAGTCACCCAGGAACACCAGGCTCCTCACTTGTGCTCCATTCCCATACAAACAGCTCCCTAGCCAGTTCCCTAAAATTTCAGGAGTCTGTTTATTTACAAGAGAAAAACTGCTTTCATTTGCGGATACAGTTTGCCCACAGTATTACATGTTTACCTCACTTTCTGTTTTCAGAAGCAAACTTTTAAAATAAGCCCAGCTTCAGCCAGGCAGAGGTTGTGCACGCCTTTAATCCCAGCACTCGGGAGGCAGAGGCAAGCAGATCTCTGTAAGCTTGAGACCAGTCTGGTCTACAAGAGCTGGTTCTAAGACAGGCTCCAAAGCTATGGTGAAACCCTGTCTCGAAAAAAGAAAAAAAAAAAAAGGCCCCAGCTTTGCTGCATTTTAGCTATTTATTCAACAAACACCCATGAGCATCATGCACCTGGACCCTAAAGACACATAACCGGCAGATTATGGGATACTTTAGGCTATAGTCAACGAACGGAAGAATCTGGCTTAGAAACCTTGAATTCCGTTGACGTTTCAAGTCTGATTTATTCAGTTAGATCTTGAGCATAGCAGGTTGTCAGGGTGGGTCTACAACTATGTCCAGAAGCATCATGCTCTCCTATGCGCTCTTGGATAAAAGTGGCTAGAACTGTGCAACCTGTATCCAACACTGAACCACACACTAACAGAACTGTTCAAAAATACAGAAAAATCTAAATATTCTTCTAAGCTTAGATGGACAGGAAGCAAAAACCTTAGGATTCCAGGGTCTGTCAGTCACAAAGAAGTCTCCTGGGTTGTCATAGCACCCCAAATAATGGGCTTCCAACTGAGGGCATCAGTAGCTGCTCACTCTTTTGCACGGGTATGACAGTAAATGCCTATGATTCAAGTCCTCTGCCAGGCTGAAGCAGGAGGATCACAAGCTGCAGGCTAGCTACAGCTATGTAGTAAGATCCAGTTCACAAAAACAAAACACTTCTTCAAAAGAAATAAGAATCGGATGACTTCACCCTTCATCTCTCTGTAACCTCAAGTTCCAACAAATAACCAAAGACAAATTTTCTAAGAGCTTTTTTACTTTTTAACCAGTGGCATATTTGACTTTTAAAAAGCTTTTAACTTTCAAATAATCACTGATCAAAACTTGCAAGAAATTTACAGGAAAGTCCTAAGCACCTTTCTAATATCCTATTAACTGACTGTACTGTTTTCAACGGACAGAGGAAAGCTGGTGGGTCTGTCCCTGAGAATACAAATTTCCCTGTACATCTTCCCAGAACCCAGCGCCTCTAAAGTGTCAGTACTGACTGACTGACTGACCTCCTGGTGAGAAGGCCTAGCCCAGTTGCTACTGAGTTCATTTGCATTCATTCAATAAATACTTACTGGGCATACTATGTGACTACTCTAAAAAACAAAACAAAACCTTACCTAGAAAAAAATGTTAAATACGTTATTAATTAATACATTAAGCAAGAGGCAAGTGCTGCGTGAAAATTAAGCAAGGAAGGGAAGGGGAAAATGGGAAGTGGCAGAACTGAAATTTTAAGTAGTAGAATCTAAGAATGTCTTACAGAACAGAAAGTGAATGTTCAAGAAAGAATCAAGGACTAAGCACGTAAATTTCTTCATAGATTAGCAAGGAGGCTGCAGGAGTGTGAAGTGGGGAACTCACTCTCCAAGGAGTGATGTTCCACCTCTTCCCAAAAGGGTCTGTATTCAGAGCCCCCATAAACAAGGCCAACCCAAGCATGAAAACACCGATGAACGCCAGGCAGTGGTGGCACAGGCCTTTAGTACCAGCACTCAGGAGTCAGAGGCAGGCAGAGTTCAAGGCCAGCTTAGTCTAGAGTTCCAGGACAGCCAACTCTACACAGAAACCCTGTCTCGAAGCACCGGCCCCACTCCCAAAAATAAAGAAAACACTGATACAGGTAACGCAGTCCTAATAAGTTAGAAACTGTCCAGAAGCACTTAAACCATGGCTTTTAATGTCACCAAACAGACCAGTTTCTTAAAAAAAAAAAAAGCAAGTAAATGAAAAAAATTATCCTACAACCGTTAGTTCTGTCTTTAGGTAACCATGACAATAAATAGGTGAATATAATTCTTTCTGATATTAAGTAGTGTTCTGTTTTGTTTCTTTTTTTTGAAACAGACAACTCACTAGCAATTCAGATATGTTGTCTAAAAGTATGATCAGCTGCAAATCAAACAAACGGCGACCCAATTTTCCTTAAGTCCAATCGGAAAACAAAGCTACTTTGCTTTCTTTTTCCGAAGATGCACTTAAGAGAGTTCGGAGAAATCATCTAGGCACAAGGAAAAACAAGTTTTTAATCCAGTCACATAACGCAAGTTGGAGACTAAACGGATGAGTTTTTAATAACTCTCCCTTAACAGCATTACACAAAAGCGCCTCTTAAAATGCCGTTGTGAAGCACATAAAATATGTTTTTACAGGTAAATGCTTTTGGAATTGACAACTATAAGACAATCTTCCGAGCCCCAGGGCTGTGAACAAGCCTCGGAGCCTCCATTGCCCGCCTCCCTACAGCAGTTTCCGCGTCCCGGGTGCCGCGGAGGCGGCCGCGCGTGTGGACCCGGGTTGGCCCGGAAAGCCTCGTCCCCGCGCAGCCTCGCCGTGTGCAAGGTCGAGTGGGGCCGAGTGGGGCCTAGCAGCGCCCGGGACCCAGCGCGACTGAAGGCCGGCCGCCATTTCCGGCTGAAAGCAGCCTTCACCTCGTTCTGCGGCGCCGTCACCCCGCTCCAGTCTCCTACACCCCGCTCCCGCGGCCCCACCTAATTTGAGGGCCACCCGGCAGTGAGCTCACCTGTCGCCCGCCCGCCTGTCCACCGGTTCCGCGGTTCCGTTCTCCCTACCGCGGTGCTGCTGGACAGCCGGCCGTCCCACTGCTCTGCCTGAGGATCCGGGGCGGCGACAGCGGCAGCAGCAGCAGAGGACGGCGGAAGCGGCACCGGTGGCGGCGAGAACGCGCACGCTCACGAACTGGCACTCGCGCCCCCGGAAGGACGTGTGCTCCGCCGGTCACAGGCGGCTGCGCAGGCGCCCAGCGCGCCACTCAGAGGCTCCGCCTATGGGCGGGACCAACGTGACAGTGCAGCGCAGAGGCTCCGCAGTTAGTGTGCCGAGCCCTACGGAAGGGTCTACGGGAAAGGGTACGGTGGTGGGCGGAGCCCGCAGCTACTAAGGGAAGCCGAACGCCACCGCCACCGCCCAGGAACAGGACCTAGGCGTGAGGGCCTAAGAGGTGACTCAAAGGCCCTGGAAAGCCGACAGGCTGCACTCCATCGAGTTAATGCGCCCTTGTCTTGCAGTTGAGTTTGCTCAGTGCTTCACTTAAGCCTCAAAATATTGACTAATCCTTACAAAAATTTAGAGAGGGAGATGGTGGGGAGAGGCAAACCATCTTCATCTCTAGCTACTGCTTTGGGCTAACGATTTTCTTCATCTCTGGAGATCACCCTGAAAGAACGCTCCTGCATGACTCCCCAGTCACTGAAAAACCAACCGCCATTACTTAGCCACCCTCTATGAATCACCTGCAATTATGTGCTGGGCCGGTTAAGGACTTTCCTTCCTGCTCTCCCGTACAATCCTTGTTCAACCTGTTGATTTACTACGGAGAAACCTAGTCACCCTTGCCTATTACCCCCTGTAATACTCCTATCCTTTAGCCGGGCATGGTGTGGCACTCCTTTAGTTCCAGCACACGGGAAACAGATGCAGGCGGATCTGAGTTTGAGGCCAGCCTGGTCTATAAAGCGAGTTTCAAGACAGGGCTGTTACACAGAGAAACCCTATCCCAAAAAACCTAATAAATAGAAACGGTCTCTCTGAGCATTGCTCCTACTTTTTCACTTTTATTCTTACCTATCATTTTAATTATAATTTTTTTTAGATAATTACACCAGTTCTCCCTTCCCAACCCTCTCATGTTTCCACCCCCCCCAAAATTCATGGCCTCTTTTTGTTGTTGTTACATACGCAATTCCTAGATATATGAATACAACCTGCTCAGTTTGTATGTTAATAGTATGTTTTCAAGGCTATTTGGTACGGGATAACCAAGTGCTATGCTCTTTCCTCAGGAAGACTGTTTCTCCAGCTCTGAGAATTCCTGTTGTCCTTGTTCAAGCCACAGTTAGGCAGCCATGTTGGTTAGACTTCATGGATGTAGCTTCTCTGACATTTCTAGGAGACACAATCTTACAGCAAACTTTGTTTCCCTAGTGATCCTTGCCCTCTTCCACAACGATCCCTAAGCCTTAAGTGCAGGAGTTGTGTTGTAGATTTATCAGTTGGGACTGAACTATAACTCTGCATTTTGATTAGTTGCAGTTTTCTGTAATAATCTCCACCTGTGAAAGAGGTTTTTTGATGAAGGGTGAAAACTACACATTATCTGTGGGTATAGGATACATATTTAGGAACCAGGGATAATGCTGTTTTAGTAAAGTGACCCATGACTTCACTAGCCCCGGGGAGTTGGCTAGGTTTCCAGTATCAAGCATGATTTCCCTCTTGCTGAGCAGGCCTTAAGTACAATTAGAGTTGTTAGTTATGAACAAGGTATATGGGTGCCACTAACGTGACCATAAGTCAGCTTTCAAAATCAAAGCAAATGACACTCAAGGCACCCATAATGCACTCAGTAAAATCCAATCTTTTCTTCACTTCACCCAACTGGATGTCTTCTCCCTTCACCGTTTACCTTTCTGCTCCGGCTGAACTCGAATTGGCACATTTTCCAGTCTCAGACTGTCAGGAGCAAACAGCTCAAGAAACTCAGTAAGTTGCGCAACATCAAGCAAGTAACAAAAAAATGCTCATGAAAATCAATAAGCAGAGAGACCAATTATCTATTTGACTCAAGAGAAGGAAAGCCAGGTGCAATAACACATGCCTGCCATCCCAGCAGACAGAGAAGGCTCTTGAATTTGATGTAGAAGCTATGTAAAGAGACCATTTGAGAGGGAGAACATGAGTGAAAAGATTCCACAGGTGGGGGCTGGAGTGATGGTTCAGAGGTTAAGGGCCCTGGCCACTCTTCCAAAGACCTGGGTTCAATTCCCAGGACCCACATGGTAGTTTACAGCTGTTTGTAACTCCAGTTCCAGTGGATCTGGCATCCTCGCATAGACCAATATACATAAAATAAATTTTAAAAAAAGATTCCAGGGGCTGGAGAGATGGCTCAGTGGTTAAGAGCACCGCCTGCTCTTCCAAAGACCTGAGTTCAATTCCCAGCAACCACATGGTGGCTCACAACCATCTGTAATGAGATCTGATGCCCTCTTCTGGCCTGCAAGAAGAGTACTGACAATACTGTATATATAATAAACAAACAAACAAACAAATAAATAAATAAAAGATTCCATAATTGGAAGAAATAGCAAAATGGACCTGGAACCAACTGAAGACTGAAGCTATAAAGCTGTCTGTATTGGGATCTGAAAGAAAATGTAATCAGGCCTTAAGTGAATCCCTCCAGGTCTAGGATTTTCTCCTAATATCTCCAAATACAAAAGTTTTATGTGCTAAGATGTTTGTAACAGTGTCATAACTAATAGTGAAAATGGAAAAAAATCCCATACCTTTAATTAGGAGACAGCAGCAGGCAGATCTCCGTGAGTTGAAGGCCAACCTGGTATACAAAGTAGGTTCCAGGATAGCCAGAGCAACACAGAGAAATTATAATAGTGAAAATGGAAAATTGCAACCCAACTGTACAAGTAAGCACATTCAAACTGAATATAGCCATGTATACAAAATAGCTGGGTGGTGGTGCCACACAGCTTTAATTCCTTTAAGCACTCAGAGGCAGGTGGATCTCGAGGTTAGCCTGGTCTCCATAATGAGTTCCAGGACAGCCAAGGACTACATAGTGAAACCTTATCTTGAAAACCAAAAAAACAAAAGCATATATAAAATAGTTATAGGATAAAAAATGGCTACAAAACACACACACACATAACTGCTTGTGATAGCTCTTCACAGTCGACTGCAAAAGCATGATGTTTAAAAAAATTACAACTTCACAATGAAGTTAGCCAATCTTTTTTGTTTTTATTCTTTCTTGTCTGTTTTGTTTTGTTTGTTTGTTTTTGAAGACAGGGTTTCTCTGTGTGGCCCTGGCTATTTTGGAACTCTTCATAGACCAGGTTGGCCTTAAGCTCACAGACATCTGTTGTGAAATAGAAGATTTATTTAACTATGTAAAGATGTGTTGCTGTTTCAACTTGCAGCGTAAGGCACATGACTGGCCTAATAAAAAGCTGAATGGCCAGCTAGGCAAAAGAGGGACAGGTGGGCCAGACAGACAAGCAGGAAAGCAGGATGGACATTAAGTATATACATGAGGTAAATGAGCCTTGGGGCAGCATATAGATTAATAGAAATGGGTTAATTTAAATTTAAAAAGGTAGCTAGAAATAACTTTAAAATAAGGCTGAGCATTCATAATTAATCTCTGTGTCATGATTTGGGGGCTGGGAGTCCAAGAAAGCCTGCTACAGATATCTGACTGCCTCTGCCTCCTCAGTGCTGGGATAGAAGGTGTGTACCAATATGCCAAGCTAGCAAGCCAACCTTTTAAGAGAGCATATGACAGGAAGTGATCTGACAATTACGTGCAGTAGTTAAGAATTTGAGGGGGGGCGGGTGGTGGTGGCACATGCCTTTAATCCCAGCACTCAGGAGGCAGAGGCAGGTAGGTCTCTGAGTTCAAGGTCAATCTGGTCTACAGAGTAAGTGCCAAGAACAGGCACCAAAGCTACTCAGAGAAACCCTGTCTTAAAAAAAAAAAAAAAAAGAAAGAAATTCTTTTTGAGGGTGTTTTCATATTTGCCTTTGATGCTAAGGGCTTTATCTTATTCCTTCATTTGACTAAGGCATCCAATCCTCAAGCTGAGTCTTCAAATATAGCTGTTCTCTGCTAGTACAAGCCCCTCAAATGTGCCCTGGTTCTACCCATTCCACTCATTCCAGGACACCATCCTCTCAAAAGACCTTCATCACACCTCATTTTATTAGAACCAAAGTTACTCACAGGAACACATCTTCCTCAAGGAATGCAACTCTTGAGAACTGGGTCCATGAACACAATCACGTACCCACAAAGCCTGGCAAGCAGTCTCTTATCCACTGATTAATTTAAGGTATCTGCTTAATGATTGGAGTGCACTGGATTGTCTTCCAATATAACCTAGGGCAAATACTGAATTTCTAGTTCAGATTCAGTTGCTGCCCTACTGTCTGAACTTGCCCAGTGTGAGAGCCACTCACAGCCCATACCACTCAGTCCTCCTGATCAGGCCAACAATTCCAACTTACCCTGTTCATTAAGCACTTAGGAGTCTTCAATTACTCATTATTTCACATGACCCCGCACCTGCAGAAACAGGATCATACCTCCTAAGAGTGGTTGTGCCATGGAGTGACAGTCTTCTCTTAGTAGGGCTTAAGAATGCTTAGTAGGGCTTAAGAATCTTCCCCAAATGCCCATTTCTGCCAGGTGAGCTCCTGGGTATGACCAAGCATCACAGCAAAAGCCAGCAAAAAAGCTAGATGATCACAGGAACAAAAAGGCCCCTTCAGTGGAGCCAATCTTGATAAAGAAGTGCATCCCTGGTCTCATTCAGAGATGCAGCTTCTACACAATTCCCTCCCTTTATATGCACACCAAAGACTTGTAATTTGTACATGATTGTCTCCTGCCTGCCCCCGTCAAAAGCAAGGGATCGTGTGCATTTACTCCCCAACTCTTTTGTCGTTATCCTAAAAGATACACCAAACTAATGGATGTGGATTTTCCTCCAAAGGAATGCTTTATTGACAAGTTTCCTGTTATTCTTGTGGGAAGATACATCATTGACCTGCACTCCTGTAGCCCACCTCTACACACAACTGTTTTTAACCCCGGAAGAGAAGACATCACGATGTCTCCTCTTCAACTCCCCAGTTCCTCACCGTTCCTTGTTTTGTATGGTATAGTATTCTAAAGGTATCCAAAGAAACCAAGGTACTTGATAATCAAAGGATACATCACACCGCATCAAACCAGACACTAAAATGGAAAGACCCCACCTCACCCCAGGAGTGCAGAGATATGCACACAACAAAGTCTTTGCCCTGCTAAGAGCCACTAAGGCACAGTGCTGCCCCTCCCTCCAGACCATGCCTCCCAACACTGAGGGCCCTGGTGTTGAGAGGATGCAGAATGTGGCAATTGGAGGCAGGAGAAGGGAACTTAGAAAGAAATCTTTGTAGCTCCTGAGAAAAGATGACAGCAGAGTTCTGGCTGAATCAAAACCATATCCCTTACGTGACCTGCAGGGTTGGTTCTGCCTCTCATTTATTCTGTGTGTCATGGACATGCAGGTAGGTACTATAGACCAGAGCCCTGCTCGCTGTCAGCAGAGCAACACTATGCAGGGCACATGTCATTAAAATGCCAAACACTGAGGCTTTTTTCCTTCTCTCTGCCCTCCTGACCCACAGCACAAGAGCCTTGTGGGCCAGACTGGAAAGCTACTGGGAAATGCCATTCTTCAAAAGAACCAAGTTTTGCATACTAGGAGAAAGTGTTAGAGAAATAAAATGGACTAACTGGTACTGGCAGAGTATGAGATGGGACAAAGATAAAACTCTACATAGTACCCATATCCCATTAAAGACCCCTCATTTATAGGGATATAAAAGACTATAAACAAATAAAGCATAAGGCAATGTAAGGCTTGAATGCAAAGCAATATTCAATAATGAGGCTAAAGTTGTTTTGCCTCACTTTTTTCTATTTAATTTTTGAAAAGTCCATCACATTTAAAAAATAGTGGATCTGCTTCTGTCACAGCCAGGTTGTTCTCTAAGAATGAAGCGGTTGCTTATGTTTCCTTTCTGGGGTCTCAGAAAATAAGAGAACTCGCTCATTTCTCAAACGATGCAGTATGATCTTCTGAGCTATGGGGAGGAGGGCAAGCAATACCCCTGACAACTCTTCCCTCAGCATCCTGGTGAGACCGCCAAAGGGAATGTGGGCCCCTGTCCACTTCCTGTGGCCCTGGAAAGGATAGCAGTGATCTGCTTCATCTATGAACTTTAGTGTAAAACATTTATGCACAAGACTGTTCTCTAATTCATGCCAAGGCAGCAGCCACATCTGCACGTAGATGGGTATGACTGTCTTCAAAACCAGCTCTTCAATGGCCCTGGCTGGTTGCTCTGTCATGCAGAGTTGCAGCTGTGATGATGAGGGTGTGCTTCTGTATTCTGTGGATGATAAGCTAGGACGAGCTTAGAAAGGGGCATGATCCGGTAATGGCTGGTCACCACTTCCAGGTGAGGAAGGGAGGTTATCGCTGCCATTCTCTCTGCTACCCACAACCTTAGACTATAGAAAAAACAGAGAAAGTAAATCTAAGACACAACAGAAAACAGAATAGGTCCAGGGACCATGTTCAACTCTCTACACAGGTTTATGCAACATGAACATTACTCAGCAATGAAAAGAAATGAGTCAATGACATACAACAGTCTGTACAGGTTTCCTAAGAATTATACATTGTGGTGTTTAGAAAAACATTCATACTGTGTGGTTCCACTAGACTGATTACATTTTGTATATTAAGAAACATGTATGTGGGGGAAGGAGCTGGAGAGATGGCTGATTGATCAAAAGTATTTGTTACCCTTGAAAAGGATTCAGGTTCAGTTCCCAACACCCACATAGTGGCCCACAACTGCCTTTTTCTGACCTCCACAAGACCAGGCATGTACAAAGTACATATACACACTTGCAGGCAAAACACAAATTTTTGTGAGATAGGGTATATTATATATCAATATATGTTTTGGAATTTTCTATGTAGACCAGTCTGGCCTAGAATTCACAGAGATTTGCCTGCTCCTGCCTCCCAGCTGCTGGGATTAAACATTCTGCTTTTGTGTACATACTATATATGAATGCATGTGGACACAAAAGGTTGACATTAGATATTTTTCTTCACATTATTTACTAAAGCAGATTATCTCAATGAAGCCTGAGTTGAGTGACTTAGCTCATCTAACTAGGCAGCTTGCTCTGAAGATACCCTGGCGCTAACTCCAGAATTTTGGGGGATTATAGGCGGGCTACCACACCTATCTGATTTTTCATGTTAGGGATCTCGATTTCCAGTTCTTGGGCCATCAAGAATGGCCTCAGCAGGTAAAGTTTCTTGCCACTGAGCCTGACCATCTGAGTAAAAGGAGAGACAGGTTTCCTTCTGACCTCCACGTGTATGCCAAGGCATATATACACACCCTCCTCCAAATACATTTTACAAGAGAGAGAGAACTAGATTTGAGTTATCACTCTTGTGCTGCAAGTGTTTTACCCACTGAGGAGTCATCTCTACAACCTAAGAGACATTCTTGAAAGGATAAAATTATAGAGATGAAGAACAGATTAGGGGATGGCAGGGCAAAGAAAAAGATGGGCATGACCACAGAGGCACTGATGAATAAGTTTTAGCTGGTTTTGATGGCTACAATTATAATCCTAGGACTCAGGAGGCAGAGGCAGGTGAACTGAGTTCAAGGCCAGCCTAGTCTACATAGTGAATTCCAGGCCAGCCAGGACTGCTATACAATGAGACCCTGTCTCAAAATTTAAAAATCAGAAACAAACAAAAGCACAGTTTTGTATCCAGAGACTTTACCCAAGTTCTGTAGTATGTTATTACTGTAGGAACAACATGAAAGGTACAAAAGACCTCTACATGAGCTCCTGTAATAACTGAGTCCTCAATAATAAAGAAGTTGATTAAGTAGATCACACCCATGCTTCAAGAAACACAGGAATAGTTACCTTTATGGTCCCTACTCGGTCTTCAAATGACTTGAAGGTTGCAGAGTTCCTTTAAAGAGATAAGGGAGATAATGGCATGAAAAGGTGTTTTGTTACCTCACCCTCCTCAAGTTGAAGGACCTAGGGCTAGGACTAAGCCCACCTTCTAAACTCTCCTCATGAAAATGGGACACAACAGAAAGGAGCACAGTGACCCTGAAGACTATACACAGGGTAATTTTGAGTGTTTTCAGGTTGGGTCCAGATGTCATTTAAGAGTACTGTAAACCCCTGACTACACTGTGCAGAATTTCTTCTCTAATTTAAGCAGACATCCCTGATTAAGCTTAGATGCAGCTCAGTGGGGTTCTCAAGCACTGAAAAAATAAAAGACATTCTTGGGTGTCCTCCTTCTAGGAAAGTAAGAATGTGGTCCCCATTATCATAAATCATGCAGTCAGTTCCCACATTTTAGGAAATCACTGGAATCAGCACACCTAGAGTACAAGTAAGCATCAACCTAAGAAAACCACCTTTTGGTCATATTATCATTTCTGGGGGGTTTTTTCCCCCCTTTATTTTCTTTTTTGTGTTGGGATGAGAAGTCTTGGAGTCCTTCAAGTATATCTTCAGACAAACCACATAAAAGGAAAATCACAGGCAGTTTTGGAGAGGGTAGGAAGACAGAGGAGAAAGGTCTCACACACTAAGACACAACAGCTTTCCTAACAAGGATGGACTCTGCTCAGGCACTACGCTTGGTCAAACAGGTGAGAAGCAACAGACTATACTAGAGATGGTCCTGTTGGGTTGAGAACGAGGTCTCCAGAGATAAATCTCTGGAAGGCCCGGTCCATGTGCCAGCCTCGCTAACCCTCCCGGCTGAAACTACAGGCACCCAGAGCTTGCAAAGTCAAGTCTGGTCAAAGGTTCACAGAATGGTTCCCCTCTGGAGGCCTCAGAAGTTTCCTGCCCATGAGTTCTTCCTTGCCAGCCTGCAGACAGTCTTTAGCTGAGAGGAAGCTGCCAGGAAAATGAAGACACATGGATTGGGGGGACACAGAAGTACAAGGTATGACTAGTATTGCTGCCCACCCCCACCCAGAGACATTTCTGGAGCAATAGAAGTAGGAATACATTACCTCATGGTCGGCATACTTATCGAGTGGCGGATGGAGTAGCTGCTGCTTGGAAGCATGATGAAAGTAGAGAAGGAAGCAAGAATTAGCCTGTGGTGCCAGATCAGCCCACACTTGCCAGCTTAGATCATATATAAGAAGTGGCAAGACTCTCCCAGCACCAGAGTGAGCTACTGACCCTTTCCACACAATGCCCTTTCTTCCAGCTCCAAGGGTTTCTAATGCTGCCTTTGCTGAGCAGTATGGCACTGATCAGGAAGAGCATTAAAACAGGAAAACTGAAACCAGTAGGGTATACCTTTAGTACTATTACTAAGAAGGCAGAGACAGGCATATCTCTGAATTCAAGTCCAGCCTGCACATAATAGGATTGAGAACACAAGGTACAGGGTTGGTATTTCCTCCTATGTGCAAATGCCTATTTTCAGGCATAAACTTAGGTATGGACATTTGCCACATAACGTTAGGTCAGTCACTTTTATTGACCCACAGAAATATGCAGTCCAGGGCTGGAGAGATGGTTCAGAAGTTAAGAACATTGACTGTTCTTCCGGAGGTCCTGAGTTCAATTCCCAGCAACCACGTGGTGGCTCACAACCATCTGTAATGAGATCTGGTGCCCTTTTCTGGCCTACAGGCATACATGGAGGCTGAACACTGTGTACATAATAAATAAATCTTTAAAAAAAAAAAAAGAAATGTGCAGTCCAGTCAGGTCCAGATGAGGCATTCATAGGGGATAGTCACATAGAGCATGCCTTGTGAGCAAGTAGCTGCCTACTGGTACCATCCTGAGGCAAAGGGGGCTTCCACTGTACTGGCTTTCCTACTTTCACCCAGCAAAGCCTCCCATAGGCCTACCGGAGTCCACCTTGCCCTAATACAGGTGTGTCCATAGGTCATGTCCAAGGTCACCTTACCTAAAGGAGTGTGAGAACGAATGAGCCCTGAAAGATAGCAGCAGGAGAAAAGAAGAAAGACAGCATTATTAAGCAAGGGAGGCCAATACCATACAAGACCCCCAACAGAAGCCCTATGTCCCTCTGTTCAAATTCTGGAAGGGTAAGTAGGGTTAGCATGTGAGAAGAGACTCTGTGGATGCTTCTTTAGTGCTTAAACTGATAGGAACAGCAGAATACATAGCTCCATCCAGACTCCACAAAAAGTTAATATGAAATCTGGCAACCATGTGGTTCATGGCACTGTATTTCTGAGCACTATTACATGTATAATAATATAAACAATTACAGGTTAAAGGACAGAGAGCAAAGAGAGGTCTAAAGAAAATACCTGAGACATAAGTAGCCCAGTGAGTAAAGACTTGAGATATGACACAGTGAGCCAGCCAGGCTGGGTCAACACTTCATATCCACGGAGCACCTTGCATTCTCTGAAAGCTAAACAGGAACCCAAGCACCATAAGATGACCTAGAACATACTAGAGGCTAAGCACTAAGGTTCTAGGCTGCATCACAAAGGCCAACCTAGAACATGCAAGCCTAAGGGCAGCTGCTTACAAGGTAGAACATAGCTGGTGACTTCTCCACAGCACAGCAAGGTCCTCCCCTCTAAACTGTTGGACTCTATGAGTGGCCTTGAGCAGAGGTTACTTCCACTCCCAGAAGGAGCCACTGGAGAACACACTCATCACTCTGTAGGTTTAAGTAGGGTCATCATGCCTACTTCCTACTTCCAGTTTCCCATCTCAAGTGGAGGGTTTATCAGAGGTGCCTGGAGCTTCAATGGCTCTAGGACTGGTCCACCACGGATAGAGACATTATCTGCTCCTCCTAAACTCATATTAGTTTCCTGAGACCAATGAGCATTCTCAAGAAACTATTAGCATGATAAACCTGGGCCTCAGAAACCACTATGATTATTTGCGAGATGATGGAACTCTGCTATGGACCAGAGAGATCAGAGTTCAAAACACTAATATGAACATCAACAAATATGCTCTTTTCCCCAGGGGAAGACACATAGTAAACAGGAAGCCCTTTGGGCACTGTGAAAACAACATCACCACCCAACTGGAGAGAACCAATTTCACTGACCTTGTTCTAAAAACCCTCCCTGATCACTGTGGTTGGTCCACACAAGCCAGAACAGTGAGACCAGACAATGCTATGAAAGCATTACTGCCACAGGAACACTGCTAACTGCCTGCCATAGTCCTAAGGCTACATACCATGGGGTCAATAGCAGATCCCAATTCTCTGAGAAGAAAATAGAAACTTTATTTCTTTTCCAACAAGGAGAAGAAATGATACAGGATCATGTCTTATGCTCCCTAAGAAAGGCAGGCCATATTAAAAAAACAGCTCAATCAAGATAGCTAAACATAGCTTTTAATTCCAGCACTTCAGAGACAGAGGCAGGCGATCTCCATAACTTTGAGACCAGCCTGGTCTACAGAGCAAGTTCCAGGACAGCCAGGGCTACACAGAGAAACCCTGTCTCAAAAAAAAAACAAAAAACAAACAAAAAAACCAAAAAGATGGCTAAACAGGTTAGACTTGGTATCTAATACTTCAGTACAATACCTAGGAGATAGAGGCAGGTGGATCTCTGTGGGTTTGAGACCAGTCTGATCCACAAGAGTGAGTTCAAGGCCAGATAAGTATATATTGTGAGATTCTATCTCAAAGAAAGAAAAAAAGATGGCTCAGAGCCACTTCCATCAACACTAACATCCTATCAGGTATCTACCCAGAATGCTCTGAACAGACTAAAAAAGGAGTAAAAGCTCAGAGTGGTACCTCATACCTATAATCCCCATTTGGAAAGCTGATCCAGTAGAATTACCATGAGTTCAAGACCACCTTGAATTGCAGAGTGAGGAACTATCTCAAAAGGAAAACAAAAATGCAAACACACACACACAGAGTGGGAACACCTTAAATGAGCAAGCAACCTATTTTTCAGGAAGAGCAGGATGGTAGTTCCTGGAAGCTGGCCAGCATACCAGTAGTATAACCAGCAACTACCCAGCACCAGACATATCACCTCATAGTTCAAGACGTCCCAAGCTGATCCTAAGGACAACATGTGACCTGTCCTAACAGACACCCCCTTCCATCATGACTCCAAGGCCACATCACTGCTTTGCAAAAGAGCTGCAGGGAAAGAGACTAGTGACCTTTCTTTCCCCAAGGAATAAATAAACGGCCAAAGACAAACAACAAAAGTCAGAGGAATTCCCACGAACAAAGGTCTACAGGTAGATTGGTCCAGGTTATCATGGGGGTCCCAATGTTATGTGTCTGAACCCTTGACTTCAAACAGGTTTCCACATAAAACTGCTTACCTCATGTCTCCGAGCTTCCTACTGATGGCAGAGCCCATGGTAGACAAGGCAGCAGATGTCTTCTGTCCTGCCTGTGAAAGGGTTTCTTGAGTCTTCTTGTAGCTGGGAAAAAGACACACCACTTAGACTAACTACAAAGCAAGGGCAGCAATAGTTCATCGCCAAAGAAACCAAGTGTGTAGAGAACACCCATGGGAAAACCAGGGAGGAATTGGGCAGGTGGTAAACACTCACTGGGTGTGGGGGCTCCCTGGGCCTCTACAGTGCTGATCTACTCCAGTTCCAGTTCATCTAAACCTGACCTGAGACTTTGCCATTCTCTTGTTTTCTTGTGGTACTTCTGACCACTCAGGGAGCCAAAACCTACCAGCTACAGAGAAAACAGAGCACAGACATGCTGGGCCTGGCAGCACTCGGGCAGGCAATACTGAAGCAGCAAAGTTCTCAGCTTCTGATCAAGCCAATTCAAGCTCAAAGCTTCCCCTTCCAATTCCCACATAAAATAGTCTTCTGAGACAAGAAGGCACAAGCTGAAGAGCATTCATGAAGGATGTCCCCAGTTTGGGTTAGCACCTGTGCGGTGCCTTCATTACACTGAAGAGCCCTCTGATTTCCAGCACTTTCTACACAATATCCTTCCAGAATATGAACATCCCTTTCTCATGCTCCCTCTACTGTGTGTGGGCAGCCTTGGCCCACAGCAAAGACCACCAGTCCCATCTCCTCCCACTCCCTATGTTGCTTATTCACATAGATACACATCACATTGAGACACGGCTCTACAACCTTAACCCAATGGGATGAACGTCATGATGGTCAGAGATACTAAGGAGTTCATCATAAAAATCTTGCTTCCCCTGCAGAGCAAGTTCCAGAACAGGCTCCAAAGCTACAGAGAAACCCTGTCTCAACGCCTCCCCCTAAAACAGAATATTGCTTCCCTGTTGGCTCTGCTACCACATAAAAGACACAGCAGTCTCAGAAACAACAAAGACCATAACCAAATAACCAAATGCCTCATTCAAAACCTTTAGGTCATAGCTTCTCATTGGATGGAGTTGGGGAACTTGAAGTTGAGCCAGGAGTAGACTCATGAAGACTCGTGAGGCTGCTTAGTATCATCATGGCTACCTAAAGAACTTCTCTCCAACATACCTGACAAAGTTTGAAGTTAGGGTATCAGTAAATGACTTTCCAAACTCTTCCTGGTCCTAACTCCTACAGGAGGTCTGGTAAGAGCATCTGCCAATCCATAGGTTAAAGACAGGTCTGATGACCCACAAAGGCCCTGCAGCCTCCTCCTGAGCCTACATAAACCCAAGTTACACAGCACTTTCCTACCAAAGCCAGGGAAGTGAGAAGCAAGATTTCTGTAAGTACACTTCACCGAAAACAAAGTGTTTCTTTATAACATCAAGTTGAAGGTGATTAAGGACTGCAGCATTTATTTGCAGAAATATAAATTCAAAGTAACTACTACCTAGAAAAGGGGGGGGCAGCAGAAAAAAGGCAGAGGCAGAGATAGAGACAGAGAGAGAGAAACACAAACATACTCCAGTCATTCAGTCATGATAGCACAGGCCTATAATCCCGGCACTTGGAAGGCTAAAGAAGAATGAAAAGTCTGAAGCCAGACTAAACTGCATAGCAAAACCTTATTTCAAAAAAGGAGGCAAAAGAGGAAGGAAGAGAGGGAAGGAAGGAAGGCATGTCATAAGGTCATCACCCAGGTCCATAGCTGCAGGCAAACTGTGACAGCCTCATATACCCAGACAAACATACTCCTTAGCAATCTGGGAATCATTACATGCCATGCACTATTGGAGAAGCTAAGCTCAGAAAGTGAGAGCTAGAAAGCAGAGATGGACAACTAGCTAGAGAGGACTGTGTTGTGCTGCTTCTTTGAGATTTAGACCTCTCAGAACACTGTTTTTCAACCTGTGGGTCAAGACTACTTCTGGACCCACAGAAGTAGGTCCTTTTCATAGGAGTCTTGTACCAGATATTCTGCAAATCAGATAATTACATTATGACTCAGAACAAGAGCAAAATTATAGGTATGAAGTAGCAAAAAAAAAAATTTTATGGTTGGGGTCACCAACATTAGGAAGGTTAGAAACCACTGTCTTAGGAGAACATAGACTGTTGGAGAGATGGCTGAGGTTAAGAGATTAACTGCCCTTCCAGAGATCCAGAGTTCAATTCCTAGCAACCATATGATAGCTCAAAACCATCTATAATGAGAGTTGATGCCCTCTTTTGGCATGCAGGCATACATGCAGGCAGAGCACCGTATACATAATAAATAAACCTTAAAAAAAAAAAAAAGAAGAAGAAGAACCCAGAACAAGCTGGGTGGTAGAGGAACACACCTTTAATCCTAGCACTCAAAGAGGCAGAGGCAGGTGGATTTCTGTGAGCTTGAAGCCAGTTTGGTTGGTCTACAGAGTAAGTTCCAGGACAACCAGAACTACACAGAGAAACCCTGCCTCGAATGTCTCGAAAAACAAAAAAGAAAAAAAAGAAGAAGAAGAACCTAGACCAGGCAGTGTGTCTGCCAGCAATTGTGGATGTACTTTCCCTGCCCTTTCAGAGTCTTCCTTTTGAGGCTAACCTATTTTCTTAGGCTTACCAGAGGATACAGTTCACTGTCTACAGGAACTAATTCTCATAATATTCACACCTGGGCAACCTTGTTAGGCTGCAAAATTAGAAGCAGGGGCTTCTCTGTTAACTGTAGCCCAAAGAACTCAAAGTAAAACATGAACCAACTAGCAATTATACAGTTAAGTGGTACACTATATCTATAAAAAGAAAGCAACAAAGTTTCACGACCCACAGAATATGGGTGTTCCTTATACACAAATGACTAAGAAAGCAAGCCCCACCCCACAGCATCTCAGTTGTGTAAGTACAGTGCAGTACAACTTTCCCATGGCAGAGGGGCAGACACTCATGTCTAATGAGCCCCATGTTGTTCCAGTCCTCCAGCAAGCTACTGGCTAAAAGGAAAATACAAACACAAGGGTCAAGAAGGTCAGGAAGCTTGTATATATGACCTTCCTCTGTGAAACTGATAGAGTCAATCCTGCCAGCAATCCAGTTCCTAAATTCTGGTCAAGATAGGCACTAGCTTCTTCTTCTGGAAAACACCAAATGGCAGATGACACTGGTGCAATGGGAAGAATGGGAGGACCAGAAGGACTGGGAGGACCCAGGGGCCCAGGAGGCCCAGGACTAGGATTCAGCAGTGGTTGTGGTCGAGGCTGAGGTCGCAGGGCTCGCAGAAGTAAAGCCAAAGACAAGGACTGGATCCCCGTCACCAAGCTGGGCCACCTGGTTAAGGACATGAAGATCAAGTCCCTAGAGATCTACCTCTTCTCCTTGTCCATTAAGGAATTGGAGATTATTGACTTTTTTTCCTGGGAGCGTCCCTAAAAGATGAGGTTCTGAGGATCATGCCAGTGCAGCAGCAGACTAGGGCAGACCAGCGGACCAGGTTCAAGGCTTTCGTTGCTATTGGGACTACAATGGTCACATTGGTCTCGGTGTTAATTGTTCCAAGGAGGTAGCCAGTGCCATCAGAGGGGCCATCATCTTAGCCAAGCTTCCCATTGTCCCTGTGTGGAGAGGCTACTGGAGGAACAAGATTGGCAAGCCCCACACTGTTCTGTGCAAAGTGATAGGCAGCTGTGGCTCTGTGTTGGTGCATCTCACTGGCATAGTCTCCGCTCCTGTGCCCAAGAAGCTACTGCTGATGGCCACTATTGATGACTGCTACACATCAGCCAGGGGCTGCACTGCCACCCTGGGCAACTTTGACAAGGCCACCTTTGATGCTATCTCTAAGACCTACAGCTACCTGACCCCTGACCTCTGGATAGAGACTGTGTTCACCAAGTCTCCTTATCAGGAATTCACTGAGCACCTTGTGAAAACCCGCACCAGAATCTCTGTTCAGAGGACCCAGGCTCCAGCTGTGGCCACCACATAAGGGTTTTTATACAAGAAAAATAAAAATTGAATCAAGTCTGTCTTTAAAAAAAAAAAAAAAGATAGGTACTCACCAGGCAGAGGATAAGAACAAGTGGCATCTTTAGTCCTACACCCATTACCCTGATTTCTCAATGCAGGATGCCTCCATTTTAGGAATCACTGCTGACAGCTCTTCCCCCAAATGATGGGGCAAAACCCCAGAAAGCCTCTGCCAGAGGAAATTTGAATGGATATTTCAAAAACTACACTTCCACACAAAGTCATAGATTTCTCTGGGAGATAGCAGAATCCCATGTATTTGATGTGAGTTCTTTGAGAAACTATTTGAGATGGCATACCAGATAGCTCTATATCAAGCAATTTTTTGAACACAATGAATACACATTTCTCACAAGACTGCCTTCACATTGAATCTGCATTATGAGCCTGTCTGCCTGTCTAGGTCTTTAGCAATATAGATTACAGTGTCTCCACCTAGGGAATATATGCTTCCAGCAAACTGTTCAGTCCAATCCTGAAGATAATTGTCAGTGCCCATAAGAAAACTAAGGTAACAACTGAATGTTGAACCAAAGAAAACCAGAGTTTTCTATACCTTACTGCTTCTCATATGACACCAGACCTTAAGTCCCTATAAGCACAGGGAACTAAAGAGGTCCCCAGGCACCTTTAAGATAAGCTCATCAGAATTTCCTTCAGGTCCAACATAGAAAGATTTCTCCCTTAAGTGTTAAAGTGGCCACGTCATCATTTCCTTCTAGAAGAAACTATTCTCTGGCAGTCAAATCCTGCCAGAAACCATCTCTTGAAGTCTGATTAAATCATGCATCAATCCAGCAGATATTATAATCAGACTAGTACACAGGTAGATGACGCCATTACCTAGATTAAGGATCCCAAAACAACAGACGTCAGTAAACTAAACTTTGACAGAAGTACAAGGGCCCTCCTCAAATAATTTATGCTCTACTGATATTTTATGTGGCTGACAGTGCAGCACCTCCAGACCACAGAACTTCATGAACCCACCAACATGTGACACCATTACTCCCATCCAAGAATCTCTCATACACTAACAGCTGGAGGTGAATCTGGGGTAAAGCGCAGGACGACAAGCACAAAAATCTACCACCACCAACAGGTCAGATGACATCAATACTATGTCACTGCCACAAGTCAGGGTATGTTTAACATTCAGAGACAGTGCCCACTCAGTTCAGGAACCTCATATAAGCAGGTAGAGAATTTTAAGCATGGTCTGGTGACTGAGTAGATTTCTCTAACTACTGTACTCTATCCTTCAGGTATTTAAAGCATCCTTTAATTATTAAGCTGGGAAGAGAACAATAGCCAGCAAGCACTGAAAGACAGTTTGTGCCAAGGGTGCACAGCTTCCCTGTCCCAGGGAGACGGAGAGAAGAGCGAGGAAGGACACTGACAGCGTGGGCACTCACAGGTCAGACTGGGTCACTTTCTCATTCCACTCTCCAAGTTTCTCAGACGTTTTCACATAGCTAGAACAGAAAGTCTGTGATGAATATCTGGAACAGTTCCAACCCAGGCTTCAGACTCCAGAGAAGACAGAAGACTCGTGCTGTGCAGCCACCCAAACAGTCTAGAGCCACTACCATACCTGTGTGAGGGCCCAGGGCTAGACAGGACTATAAGACAGAGATGAGCATGCCCTCTCCCAATCACAACACAGGAACACTTGGTCGTTTAAGAGCAGAAGGCTCCTGGGAAGGGCACAGCCCATGGCCCTGTCTGCTCTGACAGGTACCATGAGACTGGACCCAAAGTCCTCATCCTCAACATCCTAGTACAGAAACAGGGGATTTCTAGAGGTGAAATTTACAAAGTGTAAATGTTTGCTTCTTTAGTAAAAAGCTTCTGGAGACATCCACCAAAGCAATGCTGTAACAGGAGAAACATGGACAACTCTCACCAGATTCTGATAGCTCGGTGACATGTGAGACTGGTTCCCACGTCTAAGGACTTCATTGGTGCTCTGACCAATTTGGATATTTTCTACTTGGACACCTAGCTAAGTCCATGCACCTTTTCAAACACATGCATATTTCATCCTCTGAGTAAACACAGTCCCAGTCCCTAAGAACTCAAGTCTTCTGGTCACCTATTCCCAGCAGTCTCATTTAATACTGATTGTTGTAAAGCGTCTCATTCCCCAGCACTCATACACTCCATCCACAAGAAAGAGAGGCACTTTCCTAGCCAAAGGAACATCCCCACTGTGGGAGTGGTACCTACGCAGTAGAGACCTGCACATCATGCCAGCTCCTAGACAGGTTCTGCTTCAGCTCCCCTAAAGGAGAAAGGCCCAGCCTCCTTTTCAGCTCTCCACAGTGCCTCTCTTTGGCTGCCAGGACCTGGCGCAGAGTGACAATTTCTTCTTCCACCTGTAAAAGAAGCAGGGCTCGGGATTTGGGATTTAGCTCAGTTGTTAGAGTGCTTGCCTTGTGTATATGAGGCCGAGTTAGAATCCCAGCACCACAAAAACATAAAAATGTAGTTGACGTAAGAGGCTATGACTACTACAGGAAGTGACCAACAAACATCCTTACCCATGTTAAAATGAGACTTTCTTAGAAGTTTTCACTTACAGAAACAGTTTGTCTTAAAAAAACAAACAAACAAACAAAAAAACAAAAACCCTATCCCTAGCGGCAGCTCTTCTGCCTTTATCTGGCATCAGCACCCTGACTGCTAGTCAGTAGTTCTCCAGGACTGCCAGCCACTCTTCCCATTTCCCCTAAGTTTCAGGACAACCAAATGAGCCCTATCAGAGCTCTTCCATGAGACTGGACATGAGTATTAGGACACAAGTCCCTTTTCATATGGGTTCTGGGTCTGGCTCAGACACAACAACCAAATCTGCTGGAAGTGAGGACCCACAGAGGATTCCTTTGCACAGTAAGAAGGAAGCAGAATCAACAGAGGGACAGAGACTTAGGTGAAAGAAAAGCATTTCTAACGGCAATTATTGTTGTTTCAGAAGTCAGTTCCAAGCCTTGGTGAAAATCAGAAAGTAATTCATATTCTCTCTCTTTCTCTCTCTCTCTCTCTCTCTCTCTCTCTCTCTGGAGACAAGGTTTCTCTGTGTAGCCCTGGCCTTCGGAACTCAATGTAGAGATCCACCTGTCTCTGCCTCTCAAGTGCTGGGATTAAAGGCATGTGCCACCACTGCCCAGCAAGAAAGAGTTTTAATAAGAAGAACCTGAACTTTTAAAAATGACTTCTGGAAAGAAAACTCTGAAGTTTTCCCACAACAGAATGTGTTCCTATTACTTTTTTTTTTTAGTCCCAATATAAACAGCTACATTGAAAAAGAATTTTTAGGGCTGGAGAGATGGCTCAGAGGTTAAGAGCATTGCCTGCTCTTCCAAAGGTCCTGAGTTCAATTCCCAGCAACCACATGGTGGCTCACAACCACCTGTAATGGGGTCTGGTGCCCTCTTCTGGCCTGCAGGCATACACACAGACAGAATATTGTATACATAATAAATAAATATAAAAAAAAAAGAAAAAGAATTTTTAAGTGAAGCATGATGGCACAGTCCTATAGTCCCAGGGAACAAACCATTCTTGACCCTCATTTGGGAATGAGACCCCTTATCAAAAAGATAATAAAAAGGAAAATGAGCCGGATGGTAATGGCAGAGGTTATCAGATCTCTGTGAGTGAGTTCAAGGCCAGCATGGTCGACAGAGTTACAGTATAGTCAGAGCTATTAAATAAAAAACTCTCTCTTGAAAAAAAAAAGAAAAAAAAAACAAAAGTAAATATGGTGTCACTTGCCCGTGATCCCAGCACTTGGGAGATAGAGGCAAGAGGGTTATAAATTGAGACCAACTTCAAACAAACTAAAAAGAGCCAGTGGATACAGACTCATGAGGTCTTAGAAATGACTTTCAAGTGTGAGTATCTGCAAACAGTATACTTGGAGACATTATTCTGTAGACATCGTCTCCATGGAGCACCTAGTATTTCCAGACAGACAGAGGTGGTGAAATGAGATCAGGCCCTGTCTGCTCTAACAGGTGATTCAAGTCAACACTTTCGAACTAGGTACATACAAAGAGATAACCCGATAGACACAGAACAGGTAACACCCCAGCAATACTCTGTCACAGGATAAATTGTTCTACTTTCAGTATAACCCAAAAGGACTCATGATTACCCCAGAACAAGAAATAAAAACAAGGCACCTTAGCAAGCTCAGCCCGGAGCTCTTCTTCCTCCACCTCTGTCAGGCCCTCTACAGCTGGGGCCCGGGGGGCCACACCTGGGTCAACAGGGACATCAGTCATGAAATCAGACAGCCCACCTTTGTTAGGAGAATTCAGGTTGATATCTGTCAGAGACAAAAATGAAGTCAAGAAATGTCAAGTAAGTTGTTACTCTACTAGGAA
Organism: Myodes glareolus; assembly: GCF_982192425.1. NCBI lineage: Eukaryota > Metazoa > Chordata > Mammalia > Rodentia > Cricetidae > Myodes > Myodes glareolus. The sequence continues at coordinate 373,918 of NC_142035.1, forward strand.
AAAAGCAAGACTAGAAGGAAACAGGAGAACAACGGAAACTAGAAATACCTCTAAAAGCCTAGGATGGTCTGGGTATTGGATGGAGAACAGCTATTTCTTGGGCACCTGAGATGCAAACCCAATACCACCTACACTGCTGGAGTACAAGAAACACTAGCAAAGACAGCCAAACCATAGTTCTCGTTTCCCTTGTGAAATACTACCTTCTACAGCAGGAAACCCTACTTCAAAGAAAGAAGTCTAATCTAATAAATCTTTAGATTTTTTTTTTTGGTTTTTTTTTTTTGGGTGAAGAAAGTAAATATAGCGTATTACTTTTCATTCAACTCAGGGAAGGGTAAAGGTAACATGCATGGAATACATGCTAGTCATCCAGCCCCAGGAAGAAATCGGCAAAACAAAAATCACCTTTTAATTCCATCCTTGATCCTCTCACAAACAGGAGACTGCCGAATGTACAAAGATAGGAAAAAGTACATTCTTCCACTCACCTCTAATACTAGATTCTTCAAATTCTTGCAGTCACCATTTTTACTCCACATTAGCACATCTTCCTATCTGCACAAATACCTTAGAAGGTACCACACAAAGAAAACCATTCTTATTGAGCAGTGGCCTCACATCTACAATGCTAGCACTCAGGGGGCAGAGGCAGGCAAACCCCTGTGAGTTCAAGGCCAGCCTGGTCAAAAGCATACAATTGAAAGGAAAACATCCCTAATCACACATAAGTTTGTCAACTACACAAATTCTAAAATCTACTAAATATAAATTGAAAACATTAAAAAACTAGATGTTCTACTCAACAGTAGTTGGTAACATCTTTTTTTTAAAGGTTTTGTTTGTTTGTTTTTTCGAGACAAAGTTTTTCTAAAGTAGCTGTGGCTGGCTGTCCGGGATCTCACTCTGTAGATCAGACTGGCCTCAAAGATCCGCCTGCCTCTGTCTCCCTAGTACTGGGATTAAAGGAGTGTGCTACCATGGCCCAACTCTTTTTTTTTTTTAAAGTAACTGACTTTGTTTGTTTGTTTCATGCAAGTAGCTTTTGAAATTTTATTTATTTATGGAACAGGAGAGATTGCTCAGTGGCTAAGAGCACTTGTTGTTCTTCCAAAGACTTTAGTTCAACTCCCAGCACCCACACAGTAGCTCACAACCACCTGTCACTTCAGTTCCCAGGGGTCCAATGTCCTCTTCTGACCCCCACGGGCATCAGGGGGGGTCACAGACAAAATACAAACATAAGGTAAAAATAAGTAAAATATTTTGATTTTAGATTTTGAGGCCAACCTGGTTACAGAGCTAGAGCCAGGACAGTCAGGGCTACACAGAGAAACACTGTCTAGAAAAACAAACAAAAAACAAAACATTTCTTCTCACATGAATCTTAAACTTGTGTCAGGTTGACATGAAACTAGCCAGCACACAAAGGAACCAAGTTTTATGTGAACCTGGCTGGGAAATGGGTTGTGTTTACTATCTGTTGAGGATGCCAGTGGCTTCAAATTTGTGTTCTCTTCCTCTCCCTCCTCATCTCTTTCCTTTCTTTTTCATCCTGGTGCCAGGCAAGAACCACAGTGTCACACCAACTAGGAAAAGATTTTTACCACCGTTGTGTAAATTATTTCCTCTGAAGTCCAAAGACTCCATCCTGCAGGGAAAGCTCCTCTAGCAGGAAGGCAAACAACTCAAAAACTTCAGGAAATCCTTGAAACTAACTAGATTTACTAAGCCCTCCCTGCCAGAATCAACAATAAAAGCTGAAAGTCCCTCAAAGACAAGTGAAACTTTGCTGCAAAGAAGATTCTCAGAGGAGAAAGGTTGCAAAGAAGACTCTTGAGACAAGAACAGCTGCCTGGAAGAAGCAGAAATCAGGACAAAGCTGTAAAAGGTTTAGACTAACTGAGGCTCCTGGAAAGAAAACTCCATGAGAATGCCCAAAGCTCAATGAATTTGCAAACACTCATCAAAGTAGGAAAACATCCAGAATGTCCAGCATGTATAAGAACCCAGAAATTCTGCTGGGGAGTCGGGGAGAAGAGATTCGCCTTTAATCCCAGCATTTGGAATGCAGAGGCAGGTGGATCTCTGAGTTTGAGGCCAGCCTGGTCTACAGAGCGAGTTCCAGGACAGCCAAAGAAACACAGAGACACTGTCTCAAAGAACAAAACAACAACAAAAACAAAAACAAAAAAACATACTAATACTTAGGTGATGTGTCTGTGCAGGTTAAACTGGAGAAAAGCTTTTTCAGTTTAGCTAACGTAAGTGTGAGTGAGCACCCCCACTTGTATACCATCTTCTTAAGATTTCAGTCTGAGCCTGAGCCACACTTCTCGTGTCTGTTTTGGCAACAGATCTGTTCTGGGTGTGCCCTGACTCACTCTACCCTTCTCCCGAGAGGCAACCTCTTAAGTAGGTAACAGTGGCGTTACCACCCAAAGGGCGCTGGTCTAAACACAAGGATGGTTGCACCGCCCCTTCCCTGTAGAGAGCCGCCCACAACGCCTCGGCTAGAGTCCAACACCAGATGGGGTATTCCCAGGGGCCCAGCGAAAGATAGAGGGCCGCAAGTGGCGGACGGCACACGGAGAAGTCTGGAGTTCGCAAACTCCAGGAACCGGCAGGGCGCCGAGGAAGGCCGCTTCAGGGCGATCCCAGGGGAGGCCCAGGCGCCGTGGCAAGACAGAACTCACACCACGACCATCAGGAGCCTTGAGGTCAAGCGCCTGTCGGCCGGAGAGAGGCCGTGAATCGGACCCGTAGAGGCTGAGAGGACCGAGGGGGGCCGAGCCGCGACCGCCGGAATGCGACGCGGTCCATGCCCATCTGCTGGTACCTTGGCTGGCGGAGTCCATAGTCAGGTGACAGCTGGGCCGTAGCTGGCGTCGGAGCGGAGATCGTAAGCCCTTCAGGAGCCAAGGTCCGAGTACTGGAACCAGGCAGCCGCGTACACGCGAGCCCGTGGAACTGTCTGGCCGCAGCAGTATTACGTAATCAGCGCCGCGCCGCCTTACTTCCGCTTGGACTTGGGCTCCGCCTTCTTCCCGGCCCTCGCTCAAGTGGTGTCCAATGAGAACGTCCTCTGGCCTTACGTAAGACTAATCATTCAATTTTATAGCTCCAAACTACAGCGAAGCGGGAAGTAATTCTTCCAGGCTGGTTTAGCCAGTGAGATTCCTGGGTAAAAAGGCCAGAGCAGCCGACGTTCGAGGGATGGTTCGGTTTGTTTAACAGTGCGTTTCACCCTCGCATCATATCCTCGGCTACCAACGAGCCCCTCAACCGAGCACCTCGGCGGGTCAAGCTCAGGCCTGTTCACCCTCAGCCCCCAGTCAACCTCTCCCTGCCTCCGAGAATTTCTTTTGGTTTTTGGTTTTGATTTTTGAGACGGCTGACTACGTGGACAAGGATAACCTTGAATTTAACGACCCTCCAACCTCCACCTCCCTAGTGCTAGGATTACAGAAGTGAGCTACCACAGCCGATTTACACCGTACTGGGGATCGAGAATCCGGAACTTAATGCATGCTAAGCAAGCACTCTACGAATTAAGTTGTATTTGCAGCCTCTCTATGAAGACATTTTTATTGTCTGGGGGTTGCAGTAAAAATAGAGAAAGCGCGATTCATCCTCTTGCCCTGCAGGCGCCGCTCTCTCCAGACGGAGGCGGCTCGCAGTCTGGTACTTGAAGAGTTCACATAGCCCTGAACATGGCAGGGGCCGGTGGACCCTCCCAGTAACTGAAGCCCAGTCCTGTGCACGCACCCAAGTGTTTTCTCTCTTTTTCACAGCACTGGCGCCTCCTCCCAGTTTTCAGGTGAGCAAACTGAGGCTAAAGTAATTTTCCAAAGATCCCTCCAGAACTTTGACGTTCTTGTGGTGTTAGTGTATCAACACTTAATAGGAGAAAAAGTTCCTCCAACTTCAGATGAGGGGGCTGTGACCACTAGGCAGCTGTCTACTAAAAATAAAAATAATAATAAAAAAGTCTCACAGTTTCTTTTGACCTTTAGTTTCCTGGAAGAAAAGTCCTTAAATGATATGACCCCCCCTCTTCCAGAACTGCACCTCCTACAAAGTTGAACTTCCCTTCCAACCAGGCCCCTATGAGTAGCTTTCTGGAAGTTCCTGGAAGCTTCCCATTACCCCTCCCTTCTCTGGCTCTTCTCCCTACAGGTGTCTTCTTGCACAGGACTGGGTGCTTCACTGATTATGACAGTATTCTGTTCAGGGCTGTCCATTAATATATCTTCTTCATTTACTGTCTTGATTAACCCAACCTGGTAAGCCCCAGTCCACAGGGCTGGAAATGGTATGAACAATCAGTAGTCTCTGCTCCATATAATGAGTACAGCTCAGATAGTGGTGAGTTGAAGACTTGTCATTCTGTTTTGGAGTTTTTTTGGGGTTTTTTTTGTTTGTTTGTTTGTTTTTGCAGGGGTTGGAGGAGGTTGAGACAAGGTTTCTCTGTATAACGCTGTCCTGGAACTCCCTCCATAGAACAGGCTGTCCTCAAACTCCTCCACCTGCCCATCTCCCAAGTGCGGAACTAAAGGCGTGCACCACCATGCCCATCTTCTGCTTTTAATTCTTTTTTTTTCTTTTTCTTTCTTTTTTATTTTTGTTTTTTTTTTTTGTTGTTGTTGTTTTGTTTTGTTTTGTTTTTCGAGACAGGGTTTCTCTGTGTTGCTTTGGAGCCTGTCCTGGAACTAGCTCTTGTAGATCAGACTGGTCTCAAACTCACAGAGATCCACCTGCCTCTGCTTCCCAAGTGCTGGGATTAAAGGCGTGCGCCACCACTGTCTGGCTGCTTTTCATTCTTGAGCCATGAACAAGGCCCAGACCTAGCCCAGGTCTGGCCCAAGTAACAAACAATCATTCAGGATCTCTAGGATCCAGGCTACCCTGTGCGCCATTACTCTAAGTCTATAGCCCCTCTATGGATCTCCCTTCATAAAATGTGGAAATGAGAAGGGGGTACTGTAAATGCTGAGATCTGCTAGCAAGGAGGTCCTACAAGTGAAAGTAGTCATTGTCGGTACTCTCCTTACTTTTTTTTTTTTTTTTTTTTTTTTTGCTTTTGCAAATAGGGTTTCTCTGTTTAGCTTTGGCTGTCCTGGAACTCATTCTGTAGACAGAACTGGCCCTGAAACTCACAGATATCTGCCTGCCTCTGTCTCTTGAGTGCTGGGATTAAAGCCCTGCGCCACCACCGCCCAGCTAGTATTCTCCTTTCACTAGGAGCTACTTGAATATTTAGTTGGTATCCTCTTCTCAGGAGCTACCCTACAGTCCAAGCCATGTGAAAGGCACTCCCTGTAGCCCCACAGCCTCCCCAGCCTCCCACTATCAGACATCACATTACCATAAATTGGGTCAGGTTTCACCTTTACATTCCTTCAAGAACTAGACACAGGCATTCATATGTGTGGGAGGAAGAGAAAGGAGAGAAGTGGCCGAGAACAGAAAAAAAAAGTGAACACAAGTACAGTCCAAGATATACTTGCCCACTCTCTCAGACACCAAAATCCCAGTAGGGCCAGTTTTTCTGTAGGGTGTAAGGAGAGGAACAGTTGATGGGAGTTGAAAGGTGTAAATTGCCCAAATTCATCAGTCACATAAACAATAGCTACAATCCCCAGGGCAATTGGAAGTCCTCAGGCTCCAGTGGGCTGCAGTGTGTTGCCTCCAAGTTTTTGAGGTGCTTGCGCGCTAGGAACAGTGCAAGCTGCCGGCGCCTCCGGGCACTCAGGCCTTGGCCCACAAGCCAGGGGAAAGTAGGTCCGTGTGGCCCCCAGGCCTCAGCATCATCCATCTCCTCCTGGCGGCGCTCACGATAAGAATGCAGCATTGCCAAGCACCACTCCTCATCAACGCGGTAGCGCGCATAGAATGCAGCTTCTTGAGCCAAGTTGCTGATGCGCAGCCAACGGGTTACCACCGTGCGGCCCTCGCGGGCCATCACTGACGGGTATCGGTGCTGTAGCAGGCGCAACAGCAGCTCATTGCCGCGGTTACCTTCCACATCGCCCTCCACTGGACAGGATGGCAGAGTAGATATATGGTTCGAGGTGCTGACAACATCATCCTGGGTGCGTCTGAGCAACAGAACTGGGCCTGGGTAGCAACATAACTGCTCAGCAACATTGAGATTGAAGTGCTCCCGTACAGTGCGTACCACCAGCCCCTTCCAACTGTGGGGCATGACTTTCAGCGCTAGGGGCACCAGATCATCAAAGGTGGCATCCAACACCAATGCACCTAGTTCTGGGTAAGTCATAGCGGCCCAAGTGGCTGTGAAGCCTCCAATAGACCAGCCATAAACCACGACATGTGCTGGCGGGAAGTTCAGGCGGTGCAGTGCATACTTGACGACCACATCCATTGCATTTGCATCATGTTGCGGAAAAGGTGCACCTGTGCTGCCCCCGAAACCAGGGTGGTTCCAACCTAACACTGAGTATCCAGCCTCCAGAGGTGCGGACAGACAGCCCATCTCATAGAAGCCAGCATTGCCTTCACAACATATAACCAATCGCAGGCCACGGCCATGGCTGCCTGGATGCTTGCGACGATCCATGAACATCGTGTCAATCTCATTACCATCGCAAGCCACCAACTTGGCACGCCGCCCACGGTAGCGCTCCACTAGGCGCTCTTGGCCCTGCTGCAGTAGAGGCAATAGCGCTCGTGTCATCAAAAACATAGACCCAGGGTATACAAGCCAGCGGCCCAGTGAGTGGGCCAGCGCATAGCTGGCAAGTTGGCTCGGCAGCTCACGGATCTGCTGGAGGAGGCACTGTGCTTGGCTCCGAGCCCCACGTGGAGGCCTTGTGAGTGTGTCCGCGCCCAGTGCTGCATCATGTAGCAGCCACACACCTGCTGCAGCTGCAGCACATGTCAAGGCTCGATGACTGCTGCCAGCGCCTGAGGCATGCACGTCATCCCAGCGGAAGTCCACCGGCCAGCCGCGGAAATTGTAAGTGTAGTTTGCTGTCAAGTAGATCTTGAACACGTGCACTAGTGCCTTCACAAAGCAGATGACACACATGGGCAGTGAAGCTCTGCCCTGTTCCTGCTAGCTTCAAGGCCAGAAGGCCCAGTCCAGGTAATGGAATAGCAGCAGGAGACGCAGGCCCGGCCCAGCCGGCGGCTGCGGGAGCAGGCGCCAAGCACAGCTTTCTGTTGGCATTACTCCTCTTGGTTAACCCCAATGGCCATTGTGACCTGTGCCTTCTGGGGCTAAGGGAAAGCTGTATCACTCTCAGTTTTGTGAGTCATTGTTGCTGGGGAAAGTGACTCTTGGGTAACAGGATCATAAAGGGTTTTAAGGCTTGGTATATCTCAGGTTCTGTTCCATACCCAGGGACAAACCTTAGGACATCATATGTGCCGCCTACCATGTTTGTAGCACCTTTAGCTTCTCCCGCCTCCTCCACTGAAGCTAGGTAACCAAAAAGGCCAGAAATGAACTGCCTTGACTTCTTCCTTGTGAGGGGAAGAGAGAATTAAGCAAAAGGGATTTCCCACACCTGGGCCAAACCTCTTGTGGGTAACACACTCTCAGCCCCTCCTTAGACCTTGGGGTTCGTTGGTTTGCATTTCCCTGCAAATATCTAGGTTAGAACAATGCTGCCATTGGAGTTAGGTGTGTTTTCTCATAGTCTTACACCTGCAGCTCCACACTTACCTTCCCTGGAAGGGGGCTGAGGGTGGGCTAGGAACATCTTCCCACAACACACACACACTCACTCACACATACACACTCATGCACACTCAAATACACACTCATACACACACATTCACACACACTCAAATACACACACATTCACACACACACTCAAATATATACTCATACACACATACACACACTCAAATACACATATATATATATACACACTCACACATACATACATGATACACTCATACACACACACACACACACACACACACACACACACACACCTTTTCTGAATCCTTTCATTGGGCCAACAGCAGCCATCACCTCCAGGTGGGTCCTGCCTAGCTGTGGTTCCTCTTTTTCAACCCCAGGTTGAGCATGCCTCTCCCACTTGAACCAACCCACAAACTGCGCCTTCCTCTTTTCTAGAGGGTTCTTGTGGGTGAGTTCCCCTTTTTCTTCTGCACTGAAGGTGGCCAACCCACCTGAGGGTCAGACTGAGCTGGGGAGAGCATACCGCAGTGCTCAGGAACTCTTAGTGGACAAAAGCAAAAAGCACGGAAATTCAATCAGATCCTCTGAGCTCAAGGGTCAGGACTACTTGAGAGACCTCAGGCTTTTAAGGACAGTGGTTTTCTGGCCTAAGCGACCACTCTCTGCTCTCCTGTTCTACTTTTGAATTAAGGCACTGACCGCCCAAGGCAACTCCATAGTTTCTGGACTCAGCTGAGGAATGCCGTTGTTCATAGAACAAAGGAGTAGGACTATCAATAAAATTCCCATCTCTATGCCAAACACAGATAAAATGCCTAATATCCCCTCAAAGTTCAACTTAGACAACAAAACTGTATGTGTCTCTCTCTGTGTGAGTGTGGGCGTGTCTCTGTGTGTGTGTTTGAGATAGGGTCTCACTGTGTAATTCAAACTAGCTGCAAGTAACAATCCTCCTGTCTCAGGTATGAGTGCTGGGGTTCTAGTTGTGGTCCCCATGACATTACATTGGTACAGAAGCATAGCTTTATAAACCTGTTTTCACTTTCAGGGCAGTATTTGCTAAAATACGTGAGGTAGTCAATACTTCTTTGTAAAAGTAGACTTTCAGTTCAATGATTTTGCCCAGCTATTGGCTCATATAAGTGTTCCGAGTATACCTAAAATAGGCTGGACAACACTATGGTGCTCAGTATATTAGATGCATTAAACACATTTTTAAAAATTTACTTATTGTGTGTTTGTATGTGTTTGGGCATGCACATGTCAATCCATCATCAGACAACTCATGGACATTAGTGTCCTTTTTCTACCATATATGTCCCGGGGATTGAACTCAGATTGTCAAACTTAATAGCAAGCACCTGTACCTTAGGAGCCTTCATGTCAGCCCTTAAATACATTATTTTTTAATAAAACTTTTTGTTTTAAAAGCTTGGTATGGTGGCACATGTCTTTAATCCCAGAACTAGGAAGACAGAGGCAGATAAATTTCTAAGTTCAAGGCCACCCTAGTATACTGGATTCTAGAACAGCCAGGGCTACACAGAGAAATCCAGGCTTGAAAAACAAAACAAAACTGGGGGCACGTCTTTAATCCCAGCCCTCGGAGGCAGAGGCAGCAGATTTCTGTGAGTTCAAGATTCCAGGACAGCTAAGGCTATTACACAAAGAAACCCTGTCTCGAAAAACAAAAACAAACACAAAAACAAACAAACAAAAAAAACCAAAAACAAACAAACAAACAAAAAAACAGAAAGAAAGAAAAGAATAAAGGAAAAAATGTTATTTATTTTATATGAGTGTTTTCTCTGTGTGTACATACGTATACCATGTTCATGCCTGATACCTACAGAGGCCAAAAGAGGGCACTGGATTCCCTGGAACTGGAGTTACAGATGCTCATCCCCCCACCATGTGGATTCTGGGAACCAAATCTGAATAAGAGCAGAAAATGCTCTTATCTGCTGAGCCATCTTCCTAGCTACCAAGAAAAACAAAAACAAAAAACAGGGTGCACGCCTTTAATCCCAGCACTCAGAAGGCAGAGGCAGGCGGATCTCTATGAGTTTGAGACCAGTCTGGTCTTCCTAGTTCCAGGACAGGCTCCAAAACTACAGAGAAACCCTCCAACTTACACATTGGTGCTCACCTGTATCCCCGGACTTAGGAGAGTGAGACAGGGAGACCCTCGTCACCACTTCCCTTAAAAAAAAAAAAAAGCAGAAAAAGAATACTGGCAACTTATAATGTACCTATCAGCACGTAAAATCAAAAGATACCTGTGGGGTTTTTTGTTTTTGTTTTTTAATTAAACAGCCCATCCTAACACAGGATTCCCTCTTTTATCTTTTTTAATTATTTATTTATCTTTATTTTGTAGGCGTTGGTGCTTTGCCTGCAGATCTGTCTGTATGAAAGCATCAGATGCCCTGGAACAGGAGTTACAGACAGTCGCGAGCAGCCATGTGGGTGCTGGGAATTGAACTCAGGACCTCTGGAAGAGCAGCCAGTGCTCTTAACCACTGAGCCATCTCTCCAGTCCAAGATACCTGTGTTTTAAAGTTATCTAAAATTTTTGTTTTGTTTTGTTCTGTTTTGTTTTCAACACAAAAGTTTCTCTGTGTAGCCTTGACTGTAGTGACTGTAGTGACTGAAACTCACTTTATAGATCAGGCTGGCCTCGAACTCAGAAATTTGCCTGCCTGTGAGTGCTAGGATTAAGGGCACATGCCACAACCACAAGGTTCTGGAGTTCTTTTTAATGACATGTCCTGTTTTTAGGTTTGTTTTTCTAAATCTGGCAATTCTGCCCCAGATGCATATGCATCCAGCTCCAAGTCCCAGATTCTCCTGACTGACCGGTTTTTGTTCCAGTTGGTCAGGTCTGAGGACTAGGGTGTGTCTTAAAGTTCTTCAATCTCCTTCCCTTAGGTCCTGGGGTATACCTCACCTTTGATCAGGGGATTGACAGTATCCTGAAGATATTCATGATTTTTACACTCCTGAAATGTCCCCCTTCGGCCCTGTAGGGAAAGAAAGAAGGTTAGGGATGAAGGTAGAAACTTTAGGGAGGATGGGGCATTCACTCTCTGGAAAATTTTTGTAAACTGATGTTACCTGCCTTGAGGACCAAGGCATCAGGTTCATTTTGTATGAAATATAGTAGCAACTTCCATAGCAGAAAAGAGAACAAATGTCCCTTCCTCTTCAACCCAGGTACAAGCGACTGGTAAAGAAGACTCTTGGAGAATTTGGAAGCTGCAGCCTCTGCAGTTAGAGTAGCCTCAGGGGCTTTGGCAGTATCCTGAAAGACTGTATGCATGGCACATGGAAACACTGCCTTTTTTTATTCCTGAAGGCAATCTCCCAGCTTGATCTGCTCTGAGACTTTCAGAAACAGGGTATTCTTCTGCCACGCCCAAATACCCTTAGCTTGCCCCTGTAAAGAGAAGGAAGAGATAGGGAGATCCAGAGACCAGATTTTGGGAGGCAGAGGTCAGTGGATTGGAGCCACTAATCCCAAGGGGTTCCAGGCAGTAGTGTGTGTCTGGCCTGGTCTTTGACCCCACCAGTTCACAGGAACCCAACTGTCCCAGAACTACCAACTCTGTTCAGAGAAGAAAGTATGAAGAGCCCCCCCCCCCCACCCCAGACTGGACCAACTACAGCAATAGCAGCAGCAGCAGCAAGCAGAATCCTTTTGCCTTCAGCCCCCTCTGTTTACAGCAGTGTAGCAGGGTGGGGGATGGGAGGGCGGGACTCTGTGTCCCTGATTATCAGTTTGTGGAAGAATCCTTGCCACTCATTCCTTCGAAGGAGACATCTGAGTATGCACCATACCCCCCCCCCACCACCACCACTGGGTCTTGCTAGTCCAGGATGTCCCCCTTCCCCCCACTGAGGCAGTGTTTCCTCTCTGGCCAGTTCTGTTCACCTCCCTAGAGGCTCTTGATTTATGCTGTTGAGTCTGAAAAGCTACCCTTGTAGAAGGAAAGGAAAGAGAGAAAACCAGTCCCAGAGGCCAGAAGGGCTGGAGCCAGGATCAGAGCCCCTTGGAAGAGGTTATTTAGCTCAGCACTAGCTGATCATGACAGCACCCTGGCTTTGGGAAAGTTGAAGCTGCCTTCAGGAAAAGAAGCTGAGTTTGTACAAACGCCTCTGCTCAGGAAATGGGGTGCAGGGAAGGTGGGGGTGGTTTGGAGCCCAAGGACAGGAGGGGACTCTTCCTGGCGGATAAGGGGTCAAGAGAAGGGGCGGAAATGGTCAAGACAGCTGCTGAACATCTGGAGTCACAGAGAATTAATTATTCAGCGCCCTGAAGGACAGTGGGGTGGGTGGGGAACCCTCTCCTTCCTGGCTCTTTGAAGAGCTGCTCCATTGTCTCTGCCTGACCCAGGATGAAGGATCTGGTGTGCTGTCCCTTTCCAGAGGGCTCTAACACTCATCTTGGGGTGATGAAGCCACAAATTATCCCTTCTGAACCTTCAGTCACAGTGAAACCCTATAGTCACATTGGACACCTTTTGAACAATCTATCTTGTACATGAAGAGGAAGAAATGAGAGTCTAAACCCCACCAGAGACTGAAGGGAAGACATACTAATTCTTTCCCAGTACTGCTGCTGACACCCCCTATACACCTGACCTGAAGGAGCAGACCAGTGGGATGGGCCAGTGTCAGAGCCTTAACAGTGGTGAGGAGAATGGCCATGCTGCTTCCCACAGATCTCAGGGTGAGATCAGATGTAGACAGGGTACCCTGGGCAATTTGTACCCCTTTCTATAAACTGTGAGAGTGAGCAGTCTCTCCATGGAATTCAAGCCAAGTTAATGATCCTGAATTGGTCTCTGGGTTCTCAGATACAATTTGAAGGGTCATTGTGTGGTCAGGGGGCAGTCTCACTTCTGGTTTATGAATCTCAAAGCAAAGGTTTTAGCTCTTCTTGAGTTTTAATATTGTTAACCATTATTTAAGCCTATCCTGACCCCTTTTCTCTTTTGATAGAATTTCATGTATCCCAGACTGGTCCAGATCTTGCTGTGTAGGTGAAGATAATACTGAAGTTTTGGTAGCTTCACTTCTGCTCCCAAGTGCTGGGATTATGTTTATAGACGTGTACCACCATACTCTTTTTATTCAGTGGGTAACAAACTCAGAGTTTTCTGCACAGTAAGCAAGCAGAACACTGAGTCTCTTATTTTGTTATTTCTGTTTAAAGTCTAGTGTACACTGTAGCTTGCTTTTCTTGGCAACATATTATAAGCTTCACTGCTGCTGGGGCAAGCTGTGTAAAACTGTCCTGGGTATTCTGGTAATGTACCAGGTATCCCCAAGAGTCTTCTAGAGATTTCCCCTCTGCAAACGTGGCTACAATGTGTACACGCACATTGTTTTCTTCCTCTTCTTCTTCTCCTTCTCCTCCTTCTTTTTAATTTTTGGGTTTTTTTAAATATTTGTTTATTATGTATACAATATTCTGTCTGTGTGTATGCCTGAAGGCCAGAAGAGGGCACCAGACCTCATTACAGATGGTTGTGAGCCACCATGTGGTTGCTGGGAATTGAACTCAGGACCTTTGGAAGGGCAGGCAATGCTCTTAACCACTGAGCCATCTCTCCAGCTCCTTATTTTTTGTGTTTTGAGACAGGGTTTCTCTGTAGCTTTGGAGCCTGTCCTGGAACTAGCTTCTTGTAGACCAGGTGGGTCTCAAACTCACAGAGTTCCGCCTGCCTCTGCCTCCGGAGTGCTGGGATTAAAGGCACGCGCCACCACCGCCAGGTAGAAGTCCTTCTCAACCAGTGAGTCTTTCCCACTCTGGAAAAGAACTTGTACATGAAAGCTCTACACCACCTACGGCAGCTCTGGACTTTTACGGTGTGTCTATCCTGTGTGTACAGATTTCATGAACACTGTCATGACCATTGACTAGAACAGCAGCAGAAGCCATTCTGCCCTGTCAGTCAGAAGCCCATGGGGATCCTTCCCCTGTAGATACCCTCCTGGTGATCACATAAAAACTATGGTCTGGACTTAGACCATCAGCCCTGGATCTTGGAAAAGGGAGGCAATAAAACTGGGCTGAGAGGGAAGGAGGGAGGGAGGGAGGGAGAGAGAGAGAGAGAGAGAGAGAGAGAGAGAGAGAGAGAGAGAGAAAGAGAGAGAGAGAGAAGATTAAAAGACAATTTATGAGAGTCAGTTCTGTTTTACCACGTGGGTCCCAAGGATTAAACTCAGGTCATCAGGATTATTAGCAAGCACCTTTACTATCTGAGCCATCTCACCAGCCTGGGGCACTTCACTGACTCTTAGTTATTTGATCAGTGGGGACCTGAAAACCAGCAATAGAGGCTGGAAAAGAATCCAGTCAAAAGGGTCCCAGAAAAGAGACTCAGTTCCATGAGGGGATACCAAGATCCCTACAGTGAAGAGGTTATCCACATTTTTCTTCACTTCTTTTTTTTTTAAGTTTTACTTATTAATTATATATACAGTGTTTTTCCTGCATATACACCAGCTATCATTACAGATGGTTGTGAGCCATCATATCATTGCTGGGAATTGAACTCAGGACCTTTGGAAGAGCAGGCAGTGCTCTTAACCTCTGAGCCATCTCTCCAGCCCCTTTCCTGACTTCTTCAAAGGAACTGTAGGAAAACTGAAGAATGGTGGGACTCTATAAGCTGCTACAGAAGGGGTAGTCCATGTTAAGCTCATGGAAAACTAAGGCATGACCTAAGGACCCTGCTCAGCATCCTGTCCCCTTCCACTCACTAAGCTTGTCACAACCGGAGAGCCCAGGGATAGGAAGTGGGGACTGGGACTTGAAAGGGAGACTGAAGTCAGCCAACTGCGTAGTCACTCCTTGCCCAGGGAAGTCATTGAAAAGTATGAAAGCTGTGCTTCAGAATGATTCCTAAGAGTGAAGTCTGATCTGGAGCCAAATCTACTCTGTACTCAGGCAGAAGTAAAGGGCTTCCTGGCTAAGTTGCCTTCCCTGTGCCTTCCTCCCTTGGGCCTGTAACTCAAATCTCCCTGGATGGTACACTATAAGTTGGCTTCACTGAGGCCTAAGCATTCAGGACTATGAGTTCAAGGGTAGCCCCAATCTGGGAAGTGTATGGCCTTACCATCTGAGTCCCAATGGGGAGAAGAGAGCCAATCCAGAGCCAGGCATCTCTTGAAGTGTGGACAGGCCTTAGACAGGCAGAACCATCCTAGACACACATCTGTGTCCTACATGATAGAGAAAAGACTGTGACCAGGGCCTCTACTGCACTCTGGTACATGGTTGGGGGAGGGGGTTCACCTACCCAGCTTACTTTGAGCTGATCTAGGTTATGGCCCTCGCGGCTCCTTCTAAGTCACTTGCGCAGATTAAAAATGGCAACTGTCCCAGAGCTGATCCCAGGGGATTCTGGAAATTGCCCCATCCCCCAGGCACTCTCTGTTCTCAGCATCGGCCCCAGTCTAGGACAGCTGCTTCAGGCTACAACTCGCTCCACTCCATCCACCCAGACCATGGAACCGGAGTGGGGTCAAACGTAGACAAACTGGCTTTTCTCTGTCCCCTTCCTTCCTCTCTCCACTGGGATCTACCCACCATGGGAAGGAGAATAGAAAAGGAACAGAACAGAAGGGACAAAAGAGAGGAAAAGAGGTACCCACACCTTGATTCCTGAGGCTTCTGTAATTGGGACTTCAAAGTTCTGGCCACCCACACGCCCCAGGAGGCACCTGGTTCAAGACAGCATCTGTGGGGCAGAAAAGTGTCTGGATCTTGCCCTGACCCCACTCAGGGCAGGCAGTGAGGCAGAGAGGGCAAAGGAGCGGAGGAGAGGTTCTGATGTCCACCACCCCAGCTCTGGGGATAAGCACAAACCACAAGACTGTCTAACCCTCACCACTTTGAAGCTGTCCTGAGCTGAGTTAAAATTGAGGCTGCAACCCAGTGATGGTGGCTGGTGCACACCTTTAATCCCAGCATTTGGGAGGCAGAGTCAGGTGGATCTCTGTGAGTTTGAGGCCAGCCTGGTCTACAGAGTGAATTCCAGGATAGCCAAAGCTACACAGAGAAAACCTTGACTTGAAAAAACAAAGCAAAACAAACAGACAAAAAAAAAAAAACACCCCAAAAAAACAAACAAAAAAAAAAACCTCTGAGTCTGCATGTGCCTGCCCAACCACTTCAGCTGCCCAGGAGCCCAGAGTGACCACAAAGCCTCAAGAAGCCTTTGAAGCACTAGAATAAGGCCACAGGAAGAAGGTAGCATCCCACCCAGGGTCCACCCTCCCCAAGGCAACTAACTTTGCACACAGGCTTTGAGAACAGCTCTGGAGCCACCCTCTGTGCCAGGCTCCTTGCACTTGCCAGGTGTATCTGGGTATGAGGACCAGGAAAAGGAGGATCTGCCTGCCATCCCTGTCCCATTCCCATCATCAGGGTTCCTGTAGGGGCAGCAGTGGGTCAAATAATTGGTCCCTCTCTCAAGTGAAAACAGCAGGCTTTGACCTTATGGAAACCCCCCAGCGTGGGAGGTAGGGAGGAAGAAGAGCAAAGGAAGGGAGGCTTCGCAGGAAATGCCTGGGTGCCCTAACTGCCCTAGCAAAGACTAGGTCGTTGGCTCTGCCCTTGGAAAGTCCCAGGCAGGGCCTGTGGACTTGGGTGGCAGTAGTGCCAGCAGGGCAATCGGGGTCCCTCGTACAAGCATCAGATGCCAGGATAGACTTCCTTTTCTGCCTAACTGGGTTTCAGCCATGGACATCATCAGGGCAAATGAAGGTAGCTCGTTTTTGTGGTCATTTCTTCGCCCCTGGTGGTAGTGATCTGGTGCCTCCTTCTCTGCCCTCTTCACTTCCACTTTCACCATTCTCAGAACAGCTTATGCAGCTGATATTTTAATTATTGATTAATTACAGGTCTTATGTAGTCCAGGTTGCCACAAACTTAATATGCAGCCAAAGATGATTTTTAACTACTAATGTTTCTGCTTCAACTTCCCTAATGAGAATTACAGGCCTGCACTAGACACCAGCAGATGCTTGCAAATAAAGGCCTAAGTGAAGGTTGGACCCAAAGGAAGACTACAGAGAACAGAAACTGAGTCTGGCTGTAGGAATTAATCTTTAGGGACTGAACCTGGAGAGCCCCAAGACTGATGGAAGCTGAGTTTTTTGTAGGTGTGAGAATAAGATCAGTGGATTATAGAGACCTGAGATGGAGGTAGGAAGATGGGTGAGACCTGCAGACGTGCAAACTCAAGGCACAGAGTTTGAAAGGAAGCCACCACTGCAGATACCAGACTTCACTGTATCGCACAAAGGTAATTGATCTTCCTTCTCTGTATGTGCGAAGTGGTTCAATGTAACCAACCTCAGGTTCAAAACGTTTGGAAGAAGAATGCATCCAAAGCTGGGCACACAATTTATTTATATTGGGTTACAATGTGTTTATTTTGGTGACATCAGACTCTAAGGCAGTGGTTCTCAACCTTCCTAATTCTGTGACTCTTCAATACAGTTCCTCTTGTTGTGATGACCCCAACCATAAAATTATTTTCTTTTTCTTTCTTTCTTTCTTTTTTTTTTGTTGTTTGTTTTTTGAGACAGGGTTTCTCTGTGGCTTTGGAGCCTGTCCTAGAACTAGCTTCTTGTAGACCAGGTTGGTCTCGAACTCACAGAGTTCTGCCTGTCTCTGCCTCCCGAGTGCTGGGATTAAAGATGTGCGCCACCACCGCCTGACCATAAAATATTTTCATTGCTACTTTATAACTATAATTTCGCTGCTGTGATGAATCGTAGTGAAAATATCTGTATTTTCCAGTGGTCTTAGGAGACCACTTTCATTCCATCTGCCCCACTCATACTATCAATATCACTTTTATTGCTTCTACCTCCATTCATTCATTAATTTATTCATTCAAGAATATTCTTTTGGTCCATTTAAAATAATGTCAGGCAAGGAGAAAATAAAGAACAGTATGCATAGTTTTTTAAAAAAAAGAATTTTTTTTTGGTCAAGAGATGTGCTTTAGTTCAGTTCTTTGTTCCCATTGGTGAGTAGGCTGGTTAGTTTTTTGTCAGCTTAACACAAGTCAGGGTCATATGGGAAAAGGGAACTATAATTGAGAAATGTCTTCATCAGACTTACCAGACTTGCCTATAGCAAGTCTGTAGGGCATTTTCTTGATTAATGATTGGTTTGGGAGAGGCCAACCCACTGTAGGCAAAGCCGCTTCTTGGGCAGGTGGTCTTGGGTTCTATAAGAAAGCATAGTACACATCTTTTCCCCAACGCTTGGGAGGCAGAGGCAAAAGAATCTCTGTTGGTTTGAAGCCAGCCTGGTCAACCTAGCAAGTCTGAGTCTAGTAGGGACTGCACAGTGAGACACTCTTTAAAAAAAACAAAAACAAACCTGGTGTTGGTGTGGTAGTGGTGGCAGTGGCAGCATGCACAACTTTAATCCCAGGATTTGGGAAGTCTGAGCTCGAGGTCAGTTTGGTCGACAGAGTGAGTTCTAAGTTCTAGGACAGCGAGGGCTACAAAGAGAAACCCTGTCCAAAAAAAAAAAAAAAAAAAAAGAAAAAAGAAAAAAGAAAGAAAGAAAAGAAAAGGAAAAAAAAGAGTGAGCAAACCAGGAGGCAGCATTCCTTCATGACCTCTGCTCTAGTTCCTGCCTTGAGTTCCTACCCTGACTACCCTTCATGATGGACTATAAACCATATGGGGAAAAAAACTTTCCTCCCCAAGTTGATTTTGGTAAGTATTTTATCACAGAAACAGAAACCAGATTAAGACAATGAGCAACAGAAGTGAGATCTCTACCTTTAGGGGACTACAACTGATATTGGACACCACAAACAAATATATAAAAAATTTAGATGCCGGGCAGCGGTGGCGAACACCTTTAATCCCAGCACTTGGGAGGCAGAGGCAGGCAGATCTCTGTAAGTTCGAGACCATCCTGGTCTACAAGAGCTAGTTCCAGGATAGGCTCCAAAGCTACAGAGAAACCCTGTCTTGAAAAACAAACAAATAAACAAACAAACAAAACTTTAGAAAAAAAGATACAGGACAACCGGTTTTCTTTTTCACTTTTGTTTTTGTTGTTTTGCAGTGCTGGATATTGAAGCCAGAACCTAGAACAGGCTAGGCAAGCAGTCTACCACTGAGCAACACACCCAGCTTCTGTTCCAAAGAGTCTTTTGGAAAGAAATTAAACATGTTTATACAGACTTGTCCTCAGATGTTCATAGTATGAATCATAATGTCTCAAAACTAGGAAAACCCAAGTATCCATCCACTGGTGACCAATGAGCAAGCTGGATGCTTCTATGCAATGGGAATAAAAGCATCTCAAAGATGTTGTGCTAAGTAACACAGTTATGCATAGAGCCACATATGGAGCCAAGGCCAGTGTCGTGGGTCTGTTGTTCCAACTCTTCTGGAGGCTAAGGCAAAAGGATTAAAGTTCAAGATCTGCTTTGGCGACCATGTGAATTTAAGTACAGTTTGGTCAACTATGTCAAACAAATAATAAGAGGGTTTAGAATGTAGCTTGGTAGTAGAGTACTTGCCACAAGATCTTAGATTTAATTCCTAGTACTACTCAAAGCAACACACGCACGTACACACACCACTACCACCATCCTCACCTCCACCCCTCCACATACCACCACCATACAAAAGGCATGATTCTGTTTACATACAATGCTAGAACCGTGGCAGTCTATGACAATGGGCATGATCATGAATTTGTTAAAATTCATTTGTACTGTGCTTAATATGGGTGACTATCATAAGCACAAATTAGATTTTTATAGAGATTACTTCTTTGAAAAGATCTTAAAATTGGAGGTGGGGCTGGAGAAATGCCTCAGTAGTTAAGAGTGCTTATTGCTTTTGTAGAGGATCTGGGTTCAATTCCAAGCACCTATATGGTGGCTCAAAACTGTTCAGAGAATCCATGCCTTTTTCTAAGCTTCATGGACTCCTGTACGCATATAATGTCCTTATGTATACTCAGAAACATACACATAAAATAAGTAAATAAATAAAAAAATATATATGTATATATATGTATATACATACACACATACACACACACACACATATATAGATGAGACACCATCTCTCTGTGTAGCCTAGCTGTCCTGAAACTCACTCTGTAGACCAGGCTAGCCTTGAACTCAGGGATCTATCAACCTCTGCACCCTGAGGACTAGGATTAAAGGCATGTGTAACTACCACCTGTCTTTTTGTTGTTGTTGTTGTTGAATTTTTACAAGCCTTTAATCTCAGCACTCAGGAGGCAGAGGGAGATGAATCTCTGTGAGTTCGAGGCCAGCCTGGCCTACAAGAGCTAGTTCCAGGACAGTTAGGACTGTTGCACAGAGAAACCCTGTCTTGAAAACAAACAAACAAACAAACAACTAAAATAAGATAATAAAAATTTATTAGAAATTATTTTATGTATCTGAGTGTTTTTTTTCTATTTTTTTTCTTTCTTTCTTTTTTTTTGTATCTGAGTGTTTTGTCTGCCTGCATCTCTATACGTCACATTCATACAGTGCTCTTAGACTAGAAGAGGGCTTTGGATCCTTTGTGATTGAAGTTATAGACAGTTGTGAGTTACCATGTAGGTGCTGAAAATTGAACCTTGGTCCTCTGGAAGGGCAACCAGTGTTGTTTCTTCTGGTTTTCTGTTTATTTGTTTTGGTTTTGGTTTTTGCTTTTTCGAGACAGGGTTTTACTGTGTATCCTTGGCTGTCCTGGAACTCACTCTGTAGACCAGGCTGGCCTCAAACTCACAGAGATGCACCTCTCTCTGCCTCCCAAGTGCTGGGATTAAAGGTTTGCATCACTTCTGCCTAGCTCACAGCTCCTACTCTTTCTGTTTGTTTGGTTGGTTTTGGTGTTTTGATTTTTGGGTTTTTTTCAAGACAGGTTTCTTTCTGTAGCTTTGGAGTCTGTCCTGGAACTAGCTCTTATAGACCAGGCTAGCCTCGAACTCACAGAGATTTTGCTTCTGCCTCCTGAGTGCTGGGATTAAAGGCATGCGCCACCACCACCCAATAACAACCAGTACTCTTAAACACAGATCCATCATTACCACTTGTAGAGCATGTCTCATGCATGGACCCCTAGGAGCAGAGACACTGGGTTACATTGTGACCCTCTTAGGAAGGGGAACAGGCAAATCCAGACTTGAGCTCTTTGTCAAAGTGTTCACAGGTGCCATTTCTTACTCAGTGGGTACTATGCCAAGCATGAAGGAGGCTAATAGGGTAGAGGAACTTCTATGGACTCTGATATGGGAGGGGAACTCTCACAGATCCTGTTAAGGGATGGGAATGGGGCTTTCGTGAGTCCTGATAGGGAAGTTAGTTCTCTTAGGTCCTAGTAGGGAAATAAGTGCTCTTACAAGTCCTAGCAGGCCCCGTGTAGTGAAGCAAACTTTCTCTCTGATGTCCTCTAGCTCCTCCAAGGACCACTCTCTCCTAGCCTAGGGTTCAAACTACAGTAGCCAGTTTTAGCCCCTGTGGCAAGTGCATAAGAAAGGTCCCTACGGCTTTCATCCCCCACTGGATTGTACTTGCCTGACCTTCTTTCAAGGGCAGTGGGCTTGCTTGGAACAGAAAGAACTAGATGTAAATCCAGTTAGGTAGACATGGTCAGCTGGGCCCTGGTTTCTCCCACACGTTTGTGATGTCACTCTCAGAGGTGGTGCCTGGCTATGTCAGTGATTGTACTTTCTCTGGGTGTGTGGGAAATTCCACACCTTAACTGGCTGGAGTCCAGAGGCACCTCAGTAGCTGGAGTATCTCTTTGACATTCTCTTCTCTCACTCTCAGTGCCCTGGCCTGGCTGTTGAGGCACTAGTACTAGTGAGCCCCAGGCCCCAGTGACCTTTCCCCCTATGGCCCTGCAGGGTCTGGGAACCTCCGGCCTGTCGTCCTATGTCCTGCCAAGAGGATGTCCTGTCCACCCCCATTTCCCCACCCTTATTCCTCCCAGGAGCCACCCAAGAGTGGAGATGGGGCGAGAGGGTGGAAGGGAATTAGAGTCATGGCATCCTGAGGCCCCGTTTCTCCTGCTGCCTCTTTGCTCTGGACCTGATGAAGTGAATGAGGCCCCATCCCAGCCCCTAGGCACGAAGATCAGACA
Source organism: Myodes glareolus (assembly GCF_982192425.1). Lineage (NCBI taxonomy): Eukaryota > Metazoa > Chordata > Mammalia > Rodentia > Cricetidae > Myodes > Myodes glareolus. The sequence continues at coordinate 395,759 of NC_142035.1, forward strand.
CCAGTTCTTTCCTAGGTCAGGGACAGCTACTCTATGAAAGGAAGGCTGGGAGTGAGGGACAGGAGGAGGGAGGAGGGAGGAGGGAGGGAGGAGGGAGGAGGGAGGGACAGGAGGAGGGAGCAGGGTGGGAACAAGGAGAGCTACTAACTATCCTTGCCCTTCCAGCCAGTCCTGAGTTTCCTTTCTGTGAGGACCGAGCATGAGGGTGCTGGAGGATGCCTTTGAGCTCAGCTCAGATTCCCGGGAAGCCTGTTTCTTGTGGAAGAGTAACTCAAAAGGTGGTCCCAGGCTGTGAATCCTGGAGTATTCCTGATGGGTTGGTGCTCCTGAAGGAGGACAAATTGGGCCAAGCAGTGCCCCTCTTTACATCAGCATCTGGTCCTTACATTCCACAACTGGTCGCCTCTGGGCGCTGGTGCCTCTGTCTTCTTAGGGTTTGTGTTACATGTAACACACACTCACACACACAAACATGAGAAAGAGAGAGAATAAATACGAATTTGAGTACCGTAGATGTGTGTGCATTTGATGTCTGTCTCAAGTGTATTTCTGAACTTCAGATCTGTCTGCACTTCCTTTGTAACTGTAGTGGTGGGTGGAATAGTATTTCTTCTGTAAGGTTAACAATGACTGACTAGTGCCCTTAGGATGCCTGGACCTCCAGAGGGTGGGGGCCGGACAGCAACTGCTAAGCCCTTTCTCCTGGGCCCTCCCCCCAGGGCTTGGTCCACCTTCTACTCTGGCAGCTCAGCCAAGTTAAAAATAGCCCCTGGGCCTCTGGAAGCGGAAGGGGTAGAGGCTGCTGAGATCAGACCAGGAGGGAGGAGGTAGGAGGCAACCTCTAGTGGGTGAGGCGAGGCCATTCCCTTGTCTCATGCTAGTGCTCCTTGGCCAGTTGCCCACATCAGTGAGGTGGGCTCAGCATCTGCTGGCCCCATCTACACAGCTTAACCCTTCTACTCTAGAAGAGGGGAAGGAGGAGGGCTGCTCACGAGCCTTGCCTAGCAAGGCAGAGACATCATTGGTGGTCAGCCTGGCCAGCCAGGCCCTGCTCCAAACCACAGTTCCTCCCAGGACACCCTTTCCCTCCCTGGGTTTATTCCCTCTTTGAGGGTCCTGTGACTTCCCTGAGGAGAGAAAGGCAGGCTCAGGGAATGGCCTAGTCGGGATGCAAGACAAGCAGTCCTCAGGGAACATTCTTCTCCTCTGGCAGGATCTGTGGAGAGTTTCTTAGAAACCACCCCACCCCGTGTGTAGTTTATATATCATATGCCTACAGGAAAGTGTGCATATTCCAAGGATATAGCTTGGCAAATGTTCATAAATTGAAGACAGCTTGTTTAGCACCCATATAACAGGAGGGTGCCATTCTTTCATGTTTTTCATTCATGTCATATATGTGGATTGGTGAATCCAACCATGCAACTGTGGGGCACATCTCTTCAATTGGACAGGTGACAGGACCCTCTGGGCATCTGATGGGGCTGCTGTGGACTCTCCCCTGATGATGCAGGCATTGTCTGAGATTTCAGGGAATGTGTGCCCTTCCCCCCAGGTTTCTGACCTCCAGAATGGACTGGTTTGTCTTTGTGGTCTAGAGTTTCCCAAGGAGAAGCTATCTTTGCTCCAGGAGGAATGGCAGAGCAACGTCCCTCTTCACTGGTCTAGGCACACCCAAAGAGACGCCTGTCCTGGAATACACACCCAGCCTTCCTTCCTCAGGAAAACCTGTGGTCTGATAAGGCCTCCAGCCTCCACCCCGACACCAGGATCCCCAGGGGAGGAGGAAATGGAGCCTGCCACCTGGGGCTTGAGTCAGGGAGCCTGGTTCTTGGCTTTCCACCCCAGGAGAAAGACAGTATTCCATACAGCTCTGGGAAAGGGGAACTCTGACCACCTAGACCATCTGGGTCTGGGGTTGTGAAGCAGAGGAGATCACACAAGGTGGAGTGGCAGCTTGCATGTGTTGCTTAACCAAGGGCAGGACCTCCATTTTCCCATAAGGCTTTGACCAAGCCTCCAGCCCCTTCTAGCCCTCATGATGCTAACAAAATGAGAAAGGTTTGCAGGTACAGACTGTGGCTGCCTAGCACCGTATAGAGTGACTTCAACTTTGGCCAAGATGGCTGTGGAGCATCAGGTCACAGGGACCAAGGGAAACAGGAAGGGGAGTGAACAAGATACCAAGGGAAGCTTGGCAGGACTTTATCTTGGTGGCTAGGAACCAAGTTTGGAGTATTTGCTAGGTCCTCTGAGGGTCACCAAGTGGCAGGAGCAAGAAAGGCCTTTGGGGTTGAGAAGATATTAGAGGTACCCCAACTAGTGTAGGGGTGAGGGATGGGACTGGCAGGTGGGACAATCGGTAAAGGGTACAGGTGGTCTGGTAAAAAGAGAACGAGCCGCCAACCTCTCATATGCAAAGCTGGGTGCCCAGCTAGAAATCATGCTTCTTGTGGAGGAGGATGGAGTAAGCCCATCTGAGCCAGCCTGGGGAGGAGGTGTTCTGCTTCCTCCGGATTGTGCTGACGAGGAACAGGTTTTAGATTCTGAGCTGTGGGACCTCTTGAATGTGTGACATTACAGGGACACTAAAGCTTTAACCTAGAACTGTGCAGCAGAGAAATGAGACAAGAGTATTTTGGTCTCGCATGGCAACAGCTGGAGGTCATCTTGCTAGGGATTTTTGTTGTTGTTGCTTATTTTTATTTGTATATGTATGTGTCTGCTACCACACATGTTCAGATATCCAAGAAAGCCTGAAGAGAGGAATCCCAGAGCTGGATTCAGTCCGGTCCTTTCTGACTACCTAAGTTCTTCCCTATCAACAGGCCAAGACAGTTTTTTTTTACTCATCAATGATAATCACAACACACAGAGGAGACTCCCACACCAAGACATTATACATAATCAATGCCAATATAGATAAAATAGCTGAGATGTTACCTTGGTTTTTTTTTTATTTCTTTTTCTTTTTTTAAATTTTTGAGACAGGGTTTCACTGTGTGGCCCTATTGACCTGGAACCCAAGACATATCTGCCTGCTCTGTCTTCTGAGTGCTAAGATTAAAAGTGTACATCACCATGACCAGTTTTGTATTTTTTTAAAAATTATCAAAGTGTGCCGGGCAGTGGTGGCACACGCCTTCAATCCTAACACCTGGGAGGCAGAGGCAGGTGGATCTCTGTGAGTTCAAGGCCAGCCTGATCTACAGAGTGAGTTCCAGGACAACCAGGACTGTCACGCGGAGAAACCCTGTCTCAAATAACCAAAAATAGTAAAGTGCTTTCTATGATTAGCTGAGGGTGTAGCTCAGTGTGTTTGCTTAATGAACAAGGCACTAGTTTGATCCTCAGTGCCTCTCTTTCTCTCTGTAGTTGTAAATTTGTATAGGCAGATATTTGTAACTGAATTTTTTTTATTATTATTGCTATTATTATTATTATATCATTATTATTGGTTTCATTATGTAACAGGTTTTGTTTTCCTGGAATTTGTCAACCAGGTTGTCTTTGAACTCACAGAGATTTGCCTACCTAAGCCTCCTGCCAAGGTTTTTTTTTTTTTTTTTTTTTTTTCTAGAGACAGGGTTTCTCTGTAGCTTTGGAGGCTGTCCTGGAACTAGCTGTTGTAGACCAGGCTGGCCTTGAACTCAAAGAGACCCTCCTGCCTCTGCCTCTTGAGTGCTGGGATTAAAGGCGTGTGCCACCACTGCCCGGGTCTGACTTTGTTGTTTTTTTAAAAGACTTATTTCTAGGTGCATTACTATTTTCCCTGTATGTATAACTGTGAAGGTGTCTCATCCCTTGAGCCTGGACCTACAGATAGCTGTGAACTGCCATGTGGGTGCTGGGAATAGAACCCGGTTCTCTTGGGAAGCTTTCAGCGCCCTCAACATCCTAGCCAGCTCCCCAGACCAAGATTTTGGGCATTTATTGTCACCCAATAACATACAGGTCACCAAAACAATATAAATAAATGTTTCAGATTGAGCTCCCAGCAGAAGACAAGTTTATTTTATTATTATTATTTATTTTTGTTTGTTTTGTTTTTTGGAGACAAGTGACCCCACCCAGCACTTGGGGTCATTATGTGGATGCCAGGTAACTCTAAGGTGACGTGACAAGAGGGTACCTCATCTCTTAGAGATTCTAAACCTCCTTACCTTAGTCAACCCCATAGATCCTACTTGAGGCACTGTCTACTCAACATCTCATCGGTGAGACTTAAAACTGAAGCTCATGAGAACCTGCCTCAGCCTACAAAAATGTAAGATATGACATCTCTAAGTATGATGCCTTAGAAGGGACTGGAGAATAGAGGAGGGCTTTGGGAACTAGGGGTAAGGTCCAAAGACCAGGGGAATTAGCACTTGAGAATATTAATTACTCAACCCATCACCCAAACTCTCTCATGGGGTACAAACCACAGACTCGGGGATTCTGGTCTTATATTTCTGAGTGCTGTTATGTGGTGAGCTCTGGGTTCTCAGGCTACACACAAGATTCACTGAACACTGCTGAGAGAGCCTGCCACCTTCCATCCTGACCTCTGTCTACATGGGCATAGCCTTGATAGTGCTCCCATTTGGTAAAGTGCTCCCCATGCTAGCAGGAGGACCTGAGCTCAATCCTTACCATTCGCATAAAGAGCTGGGGTGCGGTGACGACTGTGTGCCTGTAATCCCAGTGCTGGAGAGGTAAAGACAAATAGAGATGCGGGGCTAATTCGTTGGCTAATGTATCTAGCCTATGTTGGCCTAATCAGGAGCCCAGATCCCAATAAGAGACCTCTTAAAATTAAAACAGGGTGGACGGCTCCTAAAGAACTCCTGGCTCCTAGTGGTTCACAACTGCCTTCATGTTATTATATGCTGTGAGATGTTTTTGTTTTAAAAAAAAATCTCAGTTACATATATCTGTCTACATGCAAATTTGTTCATAGACATGCATATATAGCTAGAAAGAGAGGGCACTGCGGGACAAACCAATGCCTTGTGTATTAGACAAGCACACTGAGCTACAGTTCCAGAGTATCTAATGTCCTCTTCTGGACTCTGTTAGCACTGTGTGCATGTGGTACACACACAGACAAGAAGGCACATACACAAATCTTAAAAGATCTCAGTTATGTTTTGTGACTTCCACCATGGAATAACCACGGCCAGAGCCAGAAGGTCCAGAAGGTGATTGTGCAGACAGCCCATTGTACCCTATGCAACAGCCTATGAGCTCTGGGCTTTGGAACTACATCTTCAGACACTTGCAAAATAGATCTGAAAGACCCCCGGAGCAGGGACACTCTCACTCAAATCTCGGGATAACACAACCCCCCAGGAACTAATGAGAGACCATCCTTGCTGCAATCACACGAGGTTTATTGATAGGAACCAGCTGGGGTAGAAACTCATTTCCCACGCAGGGGTAGAGGAGTTCGACCCCGAGTAGCTGGGAGAGGGGGTATTTAGGGGAAGAAACCACAACCCAGAGTGGGTAGGGAGGGCGTCATTGGAAAATTCCGAAAATACCAGTGATAATCACAAGGGGGTAACTCCCCGTTTCTCAAGATTATTCTCAAGATTATAATCTAACTTTATGGTCAGCTAGTTCCTAGAACAGAGTCACTGAACCGGCTAACCTAGATTTTTGGTTCTTCTCTCCCTGCTAGATTTTTGGTTCTATTTTTCCTGCTAGATTTTTTTTTTTTTTTTTTTGGCTCTATTCTTTCTGCGAGAGGGGTCTGGATTTATCCGGGTCTTTCAGATCTCAAATTCAGATGTGGCTGTATAAGAGTTGTATTATTAACTTTGATGAGTACGTGAACCTCATATTAGATGATGTAAGAGATTCTTTCTAAAACAAAGTCAAGAAAACAGCTGGGCTGGATCATGCCAGAAGAAAATATTACTCTGCTTCAAAGTGTTTCCAACTGGAAATGGTCAAGGACAGAAACTGAGAAGGCAGTATAGTATTTTTAAAGGTGTCTTCTGCCAGGCGAGGTGGTGCACACCTATAGTCCCAGCTACTAGGGAGTCTGAGCAGGAGAATCTCTTGAGTCCCGGAGTTCTAGGCTATACTGAGCTGTGTGGATCAGGTCACATTAAGTTCAGCATCAATATGATGACCTCCCAGGTCACCAGGTTGTCTAAGGGAGGAATGAACCCACCGGGAGGGATGAACCCACCCAGGTTGAAAATGAAGCATGTCAAAACTCTCGTGCTGATCAGTAGTGGGACTGTACCTGTGAATAGATACCGCACTCCAGACTGGGCAACATAGGAAGGACACAAACGTGCAAACACGCATTCATGCCCTTTCTCTCTCTCTTTTCTAAAATTATTTATTTATTATCTTAATTTTATCTGCATTGGCATTTTGCCTGCATGTATGTCTGTGTGAGGGTGTCCGATCCTCTGGAACTGGAGTTAAAGACAGGTGTGAGCTGCCATGTGGGTTCTAGGATCTGAACTCTGGCCCTCTGGAAGAGCAGCCAGAGTTCTTAACTGCTGAGCCATCTCTTCAGCCCCACACCCATTCTCTTGGATGTGTGGTGTCATGCACTTTTAATTCCAGCACTTGGGAGACAGAGGCCTGTTTGGTCTACAGAGCAAGTTCCAGGACAGCCAGGGTTTTAAGAGTGGGGGTGTCCTGGTGAAAATTGACGGGTGTGTGATGGCAGGCGATCCTATCTACAGAGGTAGGAACGTTAGGAATTTCCTTTGGATGATCTTTTCCTGAGTGGTGTCTGTGTAGTCGCAGTTTGTGGTCTTTCTTGCAACCAGGTATTGCCTTAGGGAAGACTACTGAGACTCAGATCTCTATGGAACTTGTCATGGCTGGGTCCTACAGTTTTATTTTTAAATTATATGTATCTGTGTTTTGAGATTATACATGCGAGTGCAGACCTGCAGAAGCCAGGAGTATCGGATTCCCTGGAGTTGGAGTTACAGACTGTTGTAAGCCATCCATCCTTGGCGCTGGGAACCAAACTTGGGTCCTTTGCAGGAGCAGTGTATGCTTTTAACTCAGTAGCTATCTCCCCAGGTCCCTTCTGGTTTTTTGGGGGAACCCCAGAGGGCTTTTCCTGGTGAGAGCGAGGGGCTACATCTCAAAAGGCAGGACAGAGCCCCATCCACAGTCCTCTGTGGGTCACAGTCACTCTGTTCACTTTCTGTCTCAGGCCCTAGCTCAGGATGAAGGGCCGGGTGACTTTAAGAAAGTAATTCATCAATGGGGAAATGCTGGGCACATAGTAGGTATTCAGGAAAAATGTTGCCTTTTCCTTCCTTATAGGACTAGTCTGACTCAACAATTTTTCTTCCTCTAGCATGTCTCAGGCTAGTAGACCTGGGAACTCTCAAATGGAATACCAAGTAGAGCCAGGTGCTCCTTTTTGCCTGTGGTGCTATCTGCAGAGTTATCACCAACCTGTGCAATGTGAGCCTAGAAGGTTGTAGCCTCTGGGGAGTGGTGGCTTTAAAGCTGGGACTAAGGCCCAGTCCTCATTGTCTGTTCTGAGCTACTGAGATGGAATTACAGCCCCAGACTTGTACCAGTGAGGGCAACAGTTTTGTCTCCAAGGCCTGGTGAAGACTCCAGGTGCCCTGGAATAGCCAGGGTTACAACCTGTGGTTGGATAAGGCAAGTATCCCTTTATAGAAGTGACATGTCACAGAAATATCACTGGATAAAGGTGGAGAAGGGGCTTTGGGGATGCAGAAGGGGAAAGAAGACACTAGCTGGGAGCTGAAATGGTTAAAACTTATGTGGAAAATCTACTCTTAAGAGACAGCCCAGCGGGGTTGGTGGTACATGCCTTTAATCCCAGAACTCGTGGAGATAGAAGCAGGCAGATCCCTGCGAGTTTGAGATCAGGCTGGTCTACAAGAGCTAGTTTCAGGACAGGCTCCAAAAACTACAGAAAAACCCTGTCTTGGAAACCAAAATAAATAAATAAATAAATAAATAAATAAATAAATAAGACAGAGAGACACAGAGACAGAGAGAGAGAGACAGAGAGAGAGAGAGCGTCCAGACCGGCCCAGGGCACCAGTTGAGACCCAGGAACAGATCCACTCTAAAGTGTGGAAGGCTGGTGTGCATCTGAGGGTGTGGTGGAGCAGGACTGTTCCTGACCTATGCCAGGACCTTCCCAGGGCCTGTGGTTGGGATTAGCTGCTTAGAAACTCTCAGAGGAAAGCACTATCCCACAGCCTAGTAAGGTGTTCCTCTACCCAAGGTACATACTTGGTTCTGACTGGGCACTGAGGCTGCTTCCTGCCCCTGTGCTGGTCTAGCACAGGGGTCTGGCTGATAGATCTTCTGCTTCTGCTCTGTTTTTTCCCCTGTTCTCTTCTTTCCCTGCTTTATTCTTCCTGTCTCTTCCCCTTGGTCTGCTGAGGCCTGGCCCTGACCTATTCTCTTGGTCTTGAACCTCAGTACATCTCCTTCTCCCAGCCCACGAACACAGCAGGTGTGGCTTTGCTCCTTACAGAATTGGAAATGCAGGGAATTCTGGAATGCTGAGCCCTGGCCCCATAGCTGGTAGGTGGAAGGCAAGGCTTAGAGAGCAAGGAGCTGCCAGTTGGCTGTGGTACTTTGGAAGGACGGTTGGGGGTGAGGGAGCACTTGGAATGGAGATGGGGCGACAGTTGGCAATAGCAGCTGGAGTGGCAGTTGGGGCTTGGCAGGGACACAAACCTGGAGGACAGTTGGGGTGGGGCAGCCGTGCAATTGGCAGGTAGCCCCTGGCCTGGAGCAGCTCTGGAGGGGAGTCTTGCAGAGGCCTGGACAGGAGGGCAGGTCCAGATGGCTCTAGACCTGGCCAAGCTATGCCCAGGAAGCCGGGGTGAGAAGCCCCTCCCATGGCTGGGTCTTTGCGGCAGACTAAGGCAGGCTTCAGTTTCATTATGGGACCAGGTTGATGTGTGGTGGGCGGTTCCCTGGGCAGCCCCAGTATCCCCAGTCCACAGCAATAGTCGTTCTTTCCTACCCGCTCTTGGCTTTTCTAGATAGGGACTTTCAGCAGAGTCCTGGAGAGAGCAGGGACAGGTTCTGGGCCGTTTCTGGAAGGGGGCAGGACTCTCGGGTCTGTTGCCATGGGGACGACTGAGTAACACCACTGGCTGGAGGATAAACAGGCAGTCTCTCTGACCAGTGACTGAAACAAAGACAGCTACTGAAAACCCAGCTGGGGGTAGATTAGGAAATGCTGCCTTGGGGGAAGATGCCTAGCAATGATAGGGTAGGTGGGGTGGTACATTTACTAGATAAGTAGGGATATTTGCTGTTCTTCTGGAATTTTCTTTTCCAAAGCTCCTCCCAGGCTATTACTTATAAAGCAAATCCTGAGGCTAAATGCAAGTAAGTCCCTGATTTCTCTATTGTTCCACAGTGCTTCCTCTGAGGTTGGACCCCTTTTTGCTTCTCTGCCCCTGGAAAGCTATGTGGTGTGTCAGTGGAGGGTAGGTTATCAGCAAAGCAAGCGACACATGGGGGTCTCTTAGGTATACAGAGGATGTTGGGCTTGGCCAGCCGCATGGCACTCTTAATGGCTATCATGGTGGTGTTCTAGGATAGGAGCACATTCTGAGGGCTTTCTATGGGAAAGCACACTCATGACCTGATCAGTTGCTGCACACTTGGTCTGGCCCCAAGAATGAGTGGCCCAATGCTACTAATTCACTTCAGGGATTTGGTGTGTCCTTGATGGTCTCCTGACTGCTCATACAGGTAGGTGGGGTGAGTTTTTGGTGGTTGTTATTGTTTTTCAAGATAGGGTTTTATTGAATGACCTGGACCTCATTTTGTAGACCAGGTTGCCCTTAAACTCAGAGAGATTCGTCTGCTTCTGCCTCCCAAGCACTGGGATTAAAGGTGTATAAGCCACCACATCTGACTAGACTTTTTAAAAATTGTGTGTGTGTGTGTGTGTGTGTATATATACACGTGCAACTGACTTCTCATCAAGGCCAAAAGAGGGTGTTAGATCTCCTGGAGTTGGGATTACAGGCTGTTGTGACCTACCACAATGTGGATCTGAATGAGAACCAAATTTGGGTGGGTCCTATGCAAAATCACTAAGAAAATACTATTATTAAAAACACTGAGCCATCTCTCCAGGTCCTGGGGATAACTATGCAATGGCCTCAACAGGCTGCAGGACCCCGGCCATCTGTTTCGTCACATGTCATTTCTACTACTCATCGTTGATAGCAAGGATCACGCCCATCTTCATGGAACCTTGACAGACCCCTGCGTTGGCTGTAGAATGCCATGGTCAGAGTGCAACTGAGGTCAACCTATCTGTCCATCCTTGAGAGCCATCTGTAAGGCAGGTCACCTGGTGTGAAGAACCGTGAGTTCCTGAGCCATTCTGTTAAACGTAACACATCAAAGCAGACACATCAAGATGCCTGGGCTGGCTCAGCTATGACTTCTCTTACCCTCACATCTGACACAAGGTTGCAGTTGCTGCTGTTTGGGGTTTTAAACAATTATGGGGTTTATTAGCTCGTGGAACAGTGACAGTGCAGAGATAGGGTGGGTCTGTCTCATCTCAGGAGGATTGTTCTTCAATCTGCATTGTCTTTATGTCCAGGCTTTGAACCCTGCTGTTGGTTTTTGGAGCAGAAAAGACAGAGAGGTCTTGGTGCAATCACTGGTAATGCTGCTGGGGCGGAGGTGCAAGAGTGTGTTTGTGTGTTAGAGAAAGGGAGTGTCTGCTTTGTTCTGGCTCATTTCAGAACTCAATAAGACTTCCTATGAAGATGAGTAGCCCTTCTGGCATATGGAGTGGGCCTGTCAGTGTTGGACACAGACTCACAGGATTGGTTCTTTTTTTTTTTTTTTTTTTTTTTTTCTGGAGACGGGGTTTCTTTGTAGCTCTGGAGTCTGTCCTGCAACTCACTACACAGACCAGACTGGCCTTGAACTCCCAGAGATCTGTGACACTTCCTGATGCAGCCTCCCGTGTGCTGGGATTAAAGGTGTGTGCCACCACCTCTCTCCGTCACAGGCTTGATTCTCATGGGTTTCCTGAACAATGCCTGGGCTCCGCTGTGTTCATGGGCAAGGTTCTTTTATTGCTCTCAAGTTCTGCATGGAAAACAGACAGCATGACATCAACATGATGTCTTGGGTGCCTAGCTACCTTGGGAGAAACTGGGGCTCTCTCTGAGGGAAAGTGACCTTACAGGTCTCCTCATGATTCACTTCCTTCATGACTGCAACAGAGACCAAACTGAGAAAGAGGATAGTCTAAGGACTTCTACGAACAGTGCCCTTTGTCCTCTCATAGGGAGGTGTACCCAGACGGACTCTCCCGGAGGTCAGGAGCAGTATGTCAGAACCGTGTCAGCCCTACTCCAATGATAGGCACACTGAGGCAGGCAGGAGTGGGGTGTGCGCGTAGGGGTGGAGTGGGAGCTTGTTTCAGACCAGCTATACCAAGAGGGTCCTCCAGCAGAAAGAATGAGGCTAGGGACACCTGGACCACGAGTGCCAGCCTGGATGCCTGATGAGGGGTGGGTAGGGCATGTATCTCCCTGGGTGGGTAGGCTCCATCTCCTGGAGCCAGCGAAGTGTGAGGGAGTATCCCAGGTTTTCAACTCTGACTGCCAGACCTCTGCTCGCCCTTGCTCACTCAAGGAGAATCCCATCCCGCCAGCCCTCCCACTGCCGCCTGTGAATGCCTCCTCACACAACAGGAGAAATCCTCCACCAGGGCGGGCGCCTCCCACCTCCAGAGGAATTCCGCGGCGCTGGCCCCTCGAGGAGGCAGGGCGCGGACAGCCCAGGGCGCCTTGCTATTGGTTGGCCCAGCAGGGCTCAACTCCTTCACGTCCCTGGCCAGCCACAGGCTCACCTCCCTTCCCTCCGCTGTGCCCAGGAGCGTGGTGGCCTTTAACCCCAGCGCAGGCCAGCCAGGAATGTACGCTACCCGTCCCAGCTCCCCTAAAGCTCGAAGACACTGGATGCCAGAAGGGACGCGCGGCACCGCACCACTGGGGGCGGGGTGAAGAGACCCATCCCTAGCTATACGGGAATCGGGATGCGATCACTGGGTGAGAACTGCGGTTCTTGCCCCTTGTCTGAGCCCTACGCTCTCCACAGCAGTTGGATGACAAGACCGACGTGCGGCAGCCAATGCTCCTAGTTGGCTCTATTTGAGTACCGCTTGTAGGCACCGCCACGTGGCCCGCTTCTCAACGCGCGCTTCTCTACGAGAGCGCCCAGGTCCCCGGATGGCGGGGGTGCACAGTGACCAGCTCCTTCTGGGCACCGCGCCCCTAGAGCGTGTTTCCTTCGCTCAGCATGAGGCCCGCCGAACCGCCATGGCGCGCCTGGAAGTCGCTAAGTTTGGGAGACGCGCGTACGGCGACGGCTCCTCGGGGTTCGGAGACAGCCACGACCCTGGGTCTCGTGCGTCCCCAGGGATAGGCGCGCGGACAACGCGGGGTGCGCCCACCCGACCCCGCTGCGGTGTCCTTGTCCAGCCCACCTCTCCCATCAGGTGGTCTCTGGCTGCACGAGCCCGCAGGGCGGGAGCGTCGGACCCACGGACCCGGTTCCTTGCCACTCGCAAGCCCATGGGAGGGGGCTTCCCACAATGCCCAGCGAGCTCCAGCCCGCACTTCCGCTGTCCGGCCCCGCGGGGGGGCGGTGGGCCGCCGGAGCACCGGCGGCTACTCGGCCCCGGCCAGTTCGCTGCGCCCTGCCGCCGGAGCGGGGGGCGGGGCCGGCAGGCGGGGGCGGGGGCGGGGCCGGGGCGGTGGCCGAGGCCAGGGCGCAGCGCGGGCCAATCAGCGGCGGCCGGGCGCGCGCCGGGGGCGGGGTCAGGGGCCGCGGGCGGGGCGCGCGGGGGCCGCGGGGCTGGAGCAGCGCGGGGGCGCGCGCCGGCCTGACGGACGGACGAACGGACGGGCGGGCGGACCGAGCCACCCGGGCGAGCGCGCAGCTCGGACCCTCCCGGACGTAGCGCTTGCCGGTGGCCGCGCGATCACCGGTCCGCGCCCACGGCGCCCGCTCGCGCCGGCGCCCCATGGGGTCACAGGTAAGCTGCGCCAGCTTCATTGTCCGCGCGGCCGGGCTGGCGCACCACGCCGGGGCCGGGGCCGAAGCCCTGGCCGGAGCCTGGGCCGGAGCGGGGGCCGGGCAGCTGCAGCCCTGGCTGCTGTGAGCCAGGGCGCGCCCCCGCCCTGCCACCGGCCCCGCCCCGTCCCGCCTCGCGGGGGCGCCCTCCTGGGGGCGATGGCGCTCGGGGACGAGGCGGACTGAGACCCAGGCCCGTGGGGCCACTGCCCGAGTGGCGTGGGCGGGGCGGCGCGGTGCGGCAGGTTCCCGCGGGGCTGATCCCGGAGGCGGTCGCGGCGCCGAGCTGCCCGACCCCTTGGCTCCCTGGCACCTCTGGCAGCCACTGCGACCGCCGGGGTCCCTCTTAGTCACCTTCGAAAGGGGAATTTTCCAGCTGGTAATTTCTGCTGCGTCAACGCCTGGCCCCAGGAGGCAGCCCGGGGGCGTCCCTGCGCCCCCCGCCCGTGCCGCCCTGTGCGTCCCCCGCCCGCGCAGCAGAGCCGCACCCGGACCCGCCCGCGCCGAGTTTGCCAAGAGTCAGAACTGTGGGACGTGGGCTCTGGGGTTCTTGGGGGTCATTGTCTCCCCAGAAGTCAAAAGCCGGTCGTTTTAGATTTCCATTTTAATCATGGGCCAAACTGGGGTGCAGGGCCCTCCCGGTGCTGTGGAGAGGGGAGCGCAGATGAGACGCGGCGCTCGGAGCGCACGGGGCGCACAGGGGAACCGGGTCCGCTACGAGTCGCGTCTTTGTTTCCCAGTAAATAGACCTGTCAGTTTCACAGGTTAGCGAGTGTCAGTGTCCGACAACTCAATCCCGAGGGTAAAACTGGAATTTTCTGCACCATGGAGAGGGTTCTGGCTAGTTGGGGGATTCCCTGGTATGGCTAGCGATTTCAATATTAGTAGGCGGAACCAGCCATACACAATAGGACTGAATCCTGGAACCCGGGGGAACAAGCTAAATGGGGCGAAGGACAGATAATTTCTAACCCAAAGAAATATAAACAGAAGAAAGTTTGACCGAAATTCTCGGTGAATTTCCTCCGGCTCTTAACGCTAGGAACGCAGAGCGAGCATTTAGTGAAGGTTACAGTGACGAAATTGTTATCAGCCTATTTAAAGAAATGCTAATTGGAAAATGGATTTAGTGGACGTCTGGGCGCTGACACCTGTGCACGGAGCATTCCTACGGTGCATTGTCTCTCGCTTGCAGAACGTTGGGTTGACTCCATCCTCTAGGCTAACTTCCCATTTGGGTGCAGATTCGCGAATTCCGCTCTTGCTGGTTCTTGTCTTGCCTGTGCACGGCAGTGTTTCCACTCGGCAAGAGAATAGTTTGTTCACCAAAAGGAAATTTATGGAAGGGTTTCCACGAGAATAATGAGGCAAAGTTTATTATAATAGGAGTTCTCCGTTTTGGTATATTTTGTGACGTTAGGTACTTTGAACTGTAAAGTTTAAGATACATCTCCCATATTATTGCAGAAAAGATTAAGTAAATGATAGTGGTACTTTGGCAGAAGTTATTGTAGATAAAAGTTTCGCATTATTTTTGAAAATTTTGTGGTTGTTCTCTTTTTTTTTTTCTGAAGGGAAACTATGTTGGGGGTTATTGCCAGTTTTCTCTTTAGAATAGTAGAAAGAACTCACTTTGGGTTTTTAGAAATTCAAAACCCAGTCTCGCCCCAGGCATGCCCGAGGACAACGTTTAATTAAGCTTCTCACTGACGCTACCTTGAATGTAAGAATTTCTATTCGTGTTCCATTGCTTTATGTAAATGTAAAGTTGTCCTGTGTCCAGACCCAAGGCCACCGCTGACACTCAGCACTCTGCACCAGCTATGACAGGGTCAGGCCAGTTCTGTCCACCTCCCTGTGACTTCTGGTGCTCCTTAGTCAGATAGCAACAGAGAAACCAGGGCATACATATCAAGAAATGGACAAAATGATTCAAAGATTCATAGAAAATTCCTGAAAATGTGGGAGAGCTGTTACTGCTGAAGATGTCTTATTTACAAATACTGCTAAACTGAATTATGTTTTAACAGTGAACTTCCCAAATTTCTCCTTGTGTGGGGGTTTTCAAATTAAGGGAAATTGGGCCACTCTGTCCCTGTGGTCTGGTTTCTGGGGCACTGATCAGCTGCTGTACTGTACTCCATGAGGTCTTAGACCAGCCTCTGAGAACTGAAGAGTCCCATTTAGTGTATAGGGCAGAAAAATACTTGCACTAATTCCTCACACTTGCTGTACTTGGGCACCCTCTTAGCTGTGAGTGAGAAGAAACTTTTAGAAACAGTTGTCTCCATTTAATTTACATATCTGCCTTAAGCAGCCTGTTTCAGGAGCTTCATGTTTTGTTTTGCTTTTCTCATTTTTGAAAAAAAAAGTAAGCCTTTTATCTGCTCTAAAGACATATTCTAATTAAATTCTCTGGAGTAATGGTGAATTGTTAAGAATTTCCCTTGAAGCTGGGGTGGTGGTGGGTGGTGCTGCTGCCTTTACTCCCAGCATTTGGGAGGCAGAGATAGATGAGTCTTTAAATTTGAGGCCAGCCTGGTCTACAGAGTGAGTTTTCAGACAGCCAGGGTTACACAAAGAAACCCTGTCTTTGTGTAAAAAAAAAAATTTTTCACTTTGAATCTATCCTCTGGCTAGGAGTGGGTGGAAATTTTTGTTCCTAGAGTTTGCTGAGTGGCCTGACCCTTAAAAATAAACAGATAAGGGAAATGTTCTATTAAGACCAAAAGACAAGTCGTTGAAACACTGCCAACTTGTTCCAGTCATGATTTTCTATCTTCTTGTTGCTACTCTGTCTTTGGCCCAACCAGTTCTGGTCTTGGACTCGTCATGAGAGCTGGACTCTGAGAATATGGAGTTGGTAGACTGGCTCTTTTCTTTTCTCTCTTTCTCCTCCTCCTCTTATTTTTTGAGATAGGATTTTACTCTTTAGTCCAGGATGGCTTCAGACTTTGCATGTAGCTTAGATTGGTCTCAAGTTTGAGGCAGTTTTCCTCTCAGTTTTTTAAATGCTAGAATTATAGCTGTGAGCCTGCACCCAGTCTTTTCTATTCTTTTTGTTTTGTTTTGAGACAGAGTTACATATAGTCTAGGCTGGCCTCAAACCCACAACGTAGCTGAGGATGCCCTAAAACTCCTGATCCTTTTGCCTCCGACATCATGTGTATTCTAGAGCGAAGGTGGACACCATCGAGCCAGGCTTTCCTGCTATAATTGCTTAACCACCTTTTTATTTCCCTTAGGCTTGTGCTCCGGTTTACTAGTGGTGTGCGCCTGATGGTATCGCTTCAAGGTAGAAAAGAGGAACACTTTTTGACAGGTTATTTTATGAATGACTGAAAGGAAAACAAAATAAGTCAAATTTGACCTACGTACGACTTATATAAGATTTTATGTTGACTAACTGAATTTCAGAGTTTCATCAGTGACATTTATCTTTGATTTATATTTTTAAATTACTAAGCATTTTTTTATTTTTATTCATTTACTTTTTAAAACAAGGTTTCCCTGTGTAGCACTGGGATTAAATTTATGTGCCACTACCACCAAGCAACTAAGTATTTTAAAAACATAATTTGGATTTAAAAAATTGCTAACCTAGTTATCAGAGTAGCAAGTTGGGAAGCGCCAGTATGTTTTGAGAAGCACACGCTGAGATTTTTGTGTTCCGACAGATGTGTTTTCTGAGTTGTGTTAGCAGACATTCTGCCTTTCCTTCCTTTGTTCTTTTTTTCCCCCTTCTTCAGTTTTTGAGGCATGGTTTTGCTATGTAGCCCATACAGGTCTGGAACTCAAGATACTTCTGTCTTCTGAATGCTGGGCTCAGAGATACATACACCATCATGCCTGTCCCCAGGGTTTCTTATGACTGTTTTTGGCATTCAGAACCTGCTATGGAGACCTTAGGTCAGTCTGGGACTACAACTAACAAATGCGGGTGAGAAACATCTCAGAGAATGCAGGCAAGATGAGGAGAGGTCTTGGAGTTTCTACAGGTACCCTGAGGAAATGACCTTCAGTATCTCACTCAGGGCTGGCACCCAGTTATCTATGTCTTCCTCTGCTTTGTGGATGTTGGATTGCTGGTGAGAGCTGGTAGATCTAGGACAGAAAGGTAGTCGTACTGGGCATGAGACGTGATTACGTTCATATGTTACCTTTCATAGCTTGTCTTCAGCTCACAAGACCCTTCCTGTGGGTGACATGGTTCTGCAGGTGCCCAGGAGGTATACTGAATTTCTTCTACGTTTTCTGCCAGTACTTCTCTAACTTCTGGCTGTCTTTTCAATTGCCCACAAAATAGGAAAGATACAGAAATTCACATGAATGATGTATTTTAAAAGGTATCTTGCTGGGTAGTGATGGAGCTCACTTTTAATTCTAGCATTTGGGAGGCAGAGGTAGGCAGATTTTTGTGAGCCTGGTTTATAGAGTGAGTTCTAGCACAGGCTCCAAAGCTATACAGAGAAACCCTGTCTTGAAAAACAAAACAAAGCAAAATCTTAAGGAGGCTGGAGAGATGGCTCAGTAGTTAAGAGCATTGATACCTCTTCCAGAGGACCCAGGTTTGATCCCCAGTGTTCATATGGTGGTTCACAATCATCTGTAACTCCAGTTCCAGGAGATCAAACTCCCTCTTCTGGCTCTTGAAAGCATCAGGCATGAAAGTGGTGCACATACATACATGTAGGAAAACGCATCCATGCACATAAAATTTTTTAAATATAAATTTATTATATATACAGTGTTCTGCCTTCATATATGCCTGCAGGCAAGAAGAGGGTACCAGATCTCTTTATGGATGGTTGTGAGCTACCATGTGGTTGCTGGGAATTGAACTCAGGACCTCTGGAAGAACAGCTAGTGCTTTTAACCACTGAGCCATCTCTCCAGCCCTGCACATAATATTAATTTAGTCAGACATGGTAGCATGTGCCTTTTGCTGGGTACAATTTCAGTGGAGTTGTGGTTGCTAAATGTTTTTCAGTCCCTGAGATCTCACTATGGTCATCCCGGGAGGTTTATGTCTGACTTGATACATCCTGTCTCTACCGTATACCCATTGAAGATGAGCTGTAAAGGGAAAGTGGTCCACGGTCTTGGTGCTCAAAATAGGTCTGTTCTGTGCTCTCATTCTATCCCATTTAAAGCACCGAAGCCTGTGAGTGGCAGTGTGCTTTTATTTAGGAAGTTCAAAGCCAGTTTGGGAATTTCTGAAAGAAGAAATTATTCATCTTCATTTGGAGATGAGGACAAACTGGGAACAATTTGCTGGTGCAACTGGCATTCTTCATTTTACAATTTTAAGCAGAATCTGTGACCTTCTAAATACTTGTATTTTCTTATATTTCAAGGGGACCTGCTAAACCTGAAGGTGATCTTGCTGTTTGGACTTTTTGTATATGGTTTGTATATGCAGGAAGCCTGCATAAGACTCCACACTGAATGTCTGGTCATGACGAAGCCTTGGGTCACCTAAGGCTCTGCTGCATTCAAAATCTCTCTTTTCAAATGCAGTTTTGTCATTAATAGTAGCCACTCCTTGGCCCAGAGTTCCAGACACCAAAGGTCAGAAAGACACTGGGACAGAGGAGAGGAAGATGCAGAAATGAAAAAGGTGATCTGGGGAACATGGATGAAGTGTCCTGGAATACTGTCTTTTTCTTCTTCATGTATTCATACTCTTAGTGGGATGAGTTTTTGTGGCTGCTGTGCATGTAGCATCTAGGTACTGTGTATACATTGTATTTTCACTGTATGTAGTTTGTGAATGCTGTGGGTCAGTGTATCGGTGCTGTGAGTTCAGAGTGTGGGTGCTGTGTGTGTAATATGTGAGTGATGTTAGTGTCAGTGCCTGTGTGGATGGTATGTAGTATGCTTGCTTTGTGAGTGCTGTGTATGCAACATGTGAGTACTATGAGTTTGGAGTTTGGGTACTAGGCATGCAGTGTATGGCAGCATATGTACTGTGCACATATGTGGAGTACGATAAGTATCTTGTGTGCCCTGTATTGATACTTTGTGTGGATATGTAGATGCTGTGTATGTGTTTTGAAGACATGTGTACATTGTGTGGATACTGTAGACACAGAGTGTGGGTGCTGTGAGTGTCATTGTTTTCCTTCATTGACTGGACTTGTTCCTGAAAACATGTTTTCAGATTCAGCATGGGAGTATGAAGAAGCTGCCAATCCTGATGTATTGCTGAGCCTGGTCTTGTGGGCCATCAGTGAACCCAAAGGCTTGTAAACCTAGTCTTCTGCATTCTTCTGATTGGGCCTCAGAAGCCACTACATCCCTCAGACTTGTTTTTCATATTTTCACATGTCAGCTCTGGGGATGTTTCCAAGGCTTTCAGCAAATTCCCGTTTGGGACCTGTGTCCCACAGGAAAGGGTTGCACCCTGGCACGTGATTGGGGGTCACTTCAGGACATTCCTTCCTGGCTGCCTCTACCTACCAGAGTCATTATGGCAGCTGCTCTGTGCAGGATGTCTACTTCCCAGCTTTTCTCAGTTCCAGTGGATCGGCTTCCTCCATCTATGCCTACAGTGTCAACAGCACTGAGAATTTCCTGTACACTGGAGTTGAGGGCATGGTTCTCCTGTGGAAACTTCAGGAGAGAAAGTTAGAGTTTTTTGGCTCTTGTTGTGCTCACCAAGTGAGGAGATTTTCCTGGGCAGTATGACATGGGCAAGCCACCCCGTGGTCTTCTGTTCTGAGAACTTGGAGTAATATAGAAGATACTGTTTCCTGGGATTACTAACCCTGAATCCACTTGTGTGTCAGGATATTTAAAGCACACAGATGGTGGTGGTGCACACCTTTAATCTCAGCACTAGGGAGGGAGAGGCAGGTAGATCTTTGTGAGTTCAAGGTCAGCCTGGTCTACAGAGCAAGTTCCTGGACTGTCAGGGCTACGCAGAGAAATGCTGTCTTGGGGAGAAAAAAAAAAGAAATATCTAATTGTTAAGTGTCATTAATCTCAACTCTTTCGTTTGTTTCAGGCAGGAGCATCCCTGTTATTTAATAAGAGAGAGAGAGAGGGTGTTTTGTTTTTTGTTTTTGTTTTTTGGGGAGTTTTCAAGACAAGGTTTCTCTGTAACTTTGGAGCCTGTTCTGGAACTCACTCGGTAGACCAGCCTGGCCTTGAACTCACAGAGATCCTCCTGCCTCTGCCTCCCGAGTGCTGGAGGTCGGAGCCTCCACAGACCTGTTCAGCTCTGACACTTTTCCCACATAGATTTTGCTCAGTCTAGCATTTATCACGACCTCTCCAAGCGTTACTAGCTGTCACCTTCCTCAGCTACGATATCCTTGATAGTCTTGTTATTCACAACAGAGATGGCAAGTTAGTAGCAAGTCAGCTCATATGTCCTGTGAACCTGCACATGCCCAAGCCTGAAGCAAGAGGGTTTTCAGCTTGGGGGTTAGCAGTGAACAGTGATCCAGACACTGTGGTGAGGGTAAATGATGTAAAGACAGATTGGAGTGTCTCTTTTAGTGACGGGACAGGACCCTGGAGGGAGATGCAGCAGAGGAAGAAGCAAGGAAGGATGAGATTGACATTCTGGGTGTGATGAGAAGTAGAGACCAGAGTACTGGCAGGCAATTGGAGGCCACTGAGCTATTGAGACTGTGCATCTGTCCCCAAAGAAGGTTTTGGGTCTCCATATTTGTCGTGCTACCTCATTTGTTCCCATCTGTGCTATCTGATCATATTAGGGTCCTGGCTCTTTCTTTTCCTTGGGCAGCAGATAAGATATTTTGTGGGATGTGTATGTGGTGATGGGGCTCAAACCTGTGGCCGTGACATATACTAGGCAAGTGTTCTGTGACTGAACAGGGCCTCCAGCCCCAAAACGGCATTTGAAATATTTTCCCTGGAAATGAACAGCAAATCCTGAAATACAGGTATGGAAACTTGGGAAGATTTGGCTTATGATATAGAAACATTAAATAATTTTATTGTGTGTTGGATTTGACACTCAGCTTTGAGGTACAGATAGATATAAAGATTGCAGATATAGCTTAGTTGATAAAGTACTTGCCTGATATACATAAAGACCTGGATTTGATTTCCAACATCCCATAATACTGCCTGTGGTGGGCTGGGTATTTGTCTTTCTATTTCTGGGTTTCTATTGCTGCGATGAAACACCATGACCAAAGAGCAAGTTGGGACTGTTCATCACTGAAGGAAGTCAGGACAGGAACTCAAAACAGGGAGGATCCCATAGATAGGAGCTGATGCAGAGGCCATGGAGGGGAGCTGCTTACTGGCTTGCTCCCCATGGCCTACTCAGACCACCTTTGTATAGAACTTAGGAACTGATGCTCCTTCCTCTCTGATGACTCTGTGTCAAGTTGATACATAGAACCAGCCAGTACAGTGTTGTAACAAATGCCTTTAATCTCAGTATCCAGGAAGCAGAGGCAGGCTGATTGATCTCTGGGAGTTCTAGGCTGTTGTGGTCTACACAGTTCTAGGCCAGCCAGGGAGTTAATGGTGAGACCCTGACCCAAATAAAAACGACAGAAGCAAACAAACAATAAGCCAGTTGTGGTAGCACACACCTATAATCTCAGTTTTTAGGAGATGAAGACAGTAGGATTAGAATCATCTATCACTAGTAAGCTTGGGGCTAGCCTAGGCTATGTCTTTTTTTGGCGGGGGGTTGAGATAGGGTTTCTCTGTATAACAGTCCTGGCTGTCCTGGAACTCGCTCTGTAGACCAGGCTGGCCTTGAAACTCACAGAGATCTGCAGGCCTCTGCCTCCCAAATGCTGGGATTAAAGGTGTGCACCACCACTGCCCAGCTACATTGATTTAAAAAAAAAAGAGGAGGGAATGGGACTGGAGAGATGGCTCAGCAGTTAAGAATGTTTGTTGTGCAAGCTTGCCAAACTGAGTTCAATCCCTGAAACTGTAGGAGACATGTAGGTACTTGTGCTTGCAGAACCCATGCAAAAGTAGGAGAGAACTGACTCTGTATAAAGAATTTAAAAGGGGACATTCCAAGGTACCTGTGGCAGCCATGGTCAGCTGTTGGTCAGCTATGAGAACGCTGCTTGTCTGAAATGAACTTCCGTGGTCCAGCTTGCAGCACTTGTACTGCAGAGATGAGTTGCTATCCCTGAGGTCGCTTTGAGTGTGGCCCTGGCTTGAGGTAGATCCTTCTGCAAATATGAGTAGGTTTTCCAGAGGGATAAGATGGCTAGAAGATGAGGACCACATCTGTAGAGTCAGGTACCAGGGTAGAAAGAGCCTAACGTGTGACTGTTACTGCTTGATTACACACTCTTCCAATTTTGTAAAAGTGACATTTGCTTATACCTTAATTGTATTAAAAAAAATAACTTTAGGCAGGCTGGTCAGATGACTCAGATGTTACAGTTGCTAGCTGCCAGGCTTGAGGAATTGAATTTGATTCCCAGAACCCACATGGTGAAAGGAGAGAACCAGGAGAACAGTAAGTTGTCCTCTGACTTCCATAATCATGCCGTGGTATAGTGCCCACCCTGCATAAATATGTAACTTTTAAGATTTTAGACCTTTTTGTTGTTTTGTTTTTCCAGACAGGGTTTCTTTGTGTAGCTCTGACTGTCCTGGAACTCACTCTGTAGACTAGCCTGTCCTGGAACTCGCTCTGTAGACCAGGCTGGCCTTGAACTCACAGAGATCCCCCTGCCTCCACTCTGCTTATTTCGCTTATCACCCTCTTTTTTTTTTTCTCAAATAATTGAAAGCAAATCTCAGACATTTAATTTTGTCTTTGAGCCCTTTACCCTGTAGGGCCAGCATAGCAACACACCTAGAAACCCACTTGCCCCACACTGAGCATGCTCAGGTTGGAGCCCAGTTTTCCAAACTGTCTTATGGTGGGCTGAGGTCTCTGGACTTTCTTTTCTGGGAAAATTCCCTCTTTGTTGTTGAGGAATCTGTTCTGTGACATTCGTTGTGTGGGGTCCATAACTTAGTGACCTGGAGTAAGTGTCCTGGATCAGAGGAGTACCAAAGGGAAACAGAATGGAGTGAGTGTCCTGGGTCAGAGGACACCAAAGAGAAACAGAATGGAGTGAGTGTCCTGGATCAGAGGAGTACCAAAGGGAAACAGAAGTGTAAATTCACCTGTAATGGGTTGGTCCTTCTGCTGGTGTGTAATAATGACATTTTCACCTAAATTCCAGTTTAATGTTTTTTTTTTTAAGATTTTAATTTATTTGTATATGTGGTGTGTGTGCAGACGCCAGAGGAGTCTGTCCAGTATCTTGCGCTATTGTTCTCTATCTCACTCATTTGAGAAAGGAGCTCCTACTGAACCTGGAGCTAAACTGGTGGCCAGCAGATCCAATGGTTCCACAGCCTTGGGGATGGGCGTGTGCCCAGCTTTTCACACATGTTCTGGCGGTCTGAAATCAGGTCCTTAGGCTTGTACAGCAGGTGCTTTTACCTGGGACTGCATTTCTTTTCCTCCTCTCCTCTCTCTCCTCCCCTTCACTCCCACTCCCTCCCCTCCCGTTCCCTCCTCCCTCCCTCCCTTCTCTCTGTTTGTATATATGTGTGTGTATGCACCTGGGAGTCAATTCTCTTCTTGTACCTTGTAAGTCTCAGGGATAGAACTTGAGTGTCAAGGTGGTGGCATCTTTACACACTGAGCTATCTCATCTGCCCTGGTTTTACTTTTAAAGATATGTGTGCCTTTTATACTTTAGCTAAAGATCAAGAAGCAGTACACTTGACTTTTGTTTGGAGACTCATATGGATTCTTTAAACTAGCCATCACCTATGTGATGATTAATCCAAGTTTTAAAATAAAATTGAAAACCTGTTTTCTTTAAAAAAGAATTCTAAATTTGCTGTTGGCTAATAAAACATAGGAATGTCTTGTGAAATTTTTTTAACCTCAGAAATGTCTCAGTTCTCTCATTTTAAGTTGGTTTCTATTTAATTTTTTTAAAAAAAAAACCCACAAATTTAGATTTACTTCTCCTTCCCCTTCCCCCTCATCAAAACTAGCTTGTAACTGGCTTTGTAACTCAGGATAACATTGAATGACCTTCTTCCTCTCTTTCTGTAGCACTGGGGTTACAGGAGTGAGTCACCGCACCTGCTCACCCCCCCCCCCTTAATGTAGGAGAGATAGATGTCCAACTAGTGAGGATTTTCTTATGAAAAGATTGCCACTTCAGTGGTCAGTACTAAAACTT
Organism: Myodes glareolus; assembly: GCF_982192425.1. Taxonomy (NCBI): domain Eukaryota; kingdom Metazoa; phylum Chordata; class Mammalia; order Rodentia; family Cricetidae; genus Myodes; species Myodes glareolus. Next base: position 420,061 of record NC_142035.1, read on the forward strand.
ACTTTGAGATGTACATTTTTTTTTTTTTTTTAAGATTTATTTATTTATTTATTTATTTATTTATTTATTTATTATGCAGTGTTCTGGCATGTATGCCTGAAGGCCAGAAGAGGGCACCAGATGTCATTACAGATGGTTGTGAGTCACCATGTGGTTGTTGGGAATTGAACTCAGGTCCTCTGGAAGAGCAGTCAGTGCCCTTAACCTCTGAGCCACCTCTCCAGTCTCTGTTTTGTTTTTTTTTTAAGATAGAGTTTCTCTGTTTTTTGGTTTGTTTGTTTGTTTGTTGCTTCTCCGTTTAACAGCCTTGTCTGTCTTGGAACTTGCTCTGTAGACCAGGCTGGCCTTGAACTCACACAGATTCCCCCCCCTGCTCTGCCTCTTGAGTACTGAATAAAGATGAGCACTACTACCACCCAGCGACAGTGGTTTTCTATATAGCAACTCTGGGCAACCTGGAACTCACTTTGTAGAACAGGCTGGCCTCAGACTCACAGAGATCCATCTGCTTGTGACTCCTGAGTACTGGGATTAAAGGCACGCACCACCACCACCTGGCTCCTTTGAATCTTTTAATGTATGCTTCTTGTTTTGGAATTAAGACCTATTTTTGCTGTTGAGTTTTTTTCCTTCAAGATAAATGGTCTTTATCCATAACGAAACGTACTTCTTCAGTTCCTCCAGGACAGTAGAGTTGAACTAGACGTGCCACTTGAGGTGTGGGGTTTGGTTCTAAGAACACTGGAACTCGGGAAGTTGAGTCTGTGCTCTACCATGGGGCAGGAAAGGAGCTGTCATCTGAGCAGAGAGGAACTGAGTTAAGGAAGTACTTCACTCAACCATCACAGAACCCTGTGTAAACGTTATTGCTTGCCTATCTAGGCGTGTTAATGTCATCGGTTATTGAACACCCGGGTGACCCATAGGCTCTCTTTCTAGGTCTAAACCATACACCATAAGTTCTGCATGAGCCAAGGTATCCTGACTCTTACATTGCTTTGGTCTTGGGCACAGGGCTCCCGGAAGCTTTGCACCAGACGTGTGGTGAGGGTACATCCTGTCAGAGCTACCCACAGGCTTGCAGGGGAATTTCCATCTGTTCTGGGAAGTCAGTGCTTTGGGCAGCGTCTTAGTGAGGAGCAGGTAGGGAAACCAGATTCTGTCTTCTCAGGAAAGACATTGCCCTATGATGACTTTGGGATTCTAGGTGGCCTGAGGGCTATCAGTCTCACCTGGCTGTGGGTAGTCAGAGGTTCAGGCTCTGCCTGGCCTTCCTAGCTTCAGCCCTCACAGGAATCAGGACTGACGAATCTTCCCATACTAGTGTTGGGTTTAACCTCCTGGGCACCGACGTCTCACTTGGCAGTCATGTCTTTAGTTTTCTTCATGAATAAGACACCCCCTTTCCAGGGAAAAGGGTTGAAACAAGTGTCTTGAGTCTGACCAGTAGGCCTTTCTCACCGAGGAGACACATACGCACATACACGCTCACACGCAGACACACATGCATGCGCACACACACACATACGCATGCGCGCACACACACACACACACACACACGTCTTTTGGTTTCTGTGAAGTTAATCCCATTTGGACTGCTGAGCATTGAGACAGACAGCAGTCAGTTGATCCTCAGCTGTTTTCTAATTGTTAGGAATCTGGGAGTTTCTTGCTTTCCCCTGACACACAGGAGTTCTTAGAACAAGGAGGTTTTGGGTTGTTTCCTTTAAAACTTCGATTACTAAAATTAGAGCCAGTGGGCCAGAGGTAGGGACGTGTCGGTGCATCCTGGAATTGACTGATCCAGGACAGGAAGTGTCACAGACTTTAAGTATGTAGGACCTCACATTACTTTTGATCAGCTTCAAAAAATAAAGTTAGATCTCTTAGAGATCTTTTCTTAAAGTCTACTATATTGTCCATAATTTCTTTAGATGTTTATTTAAAGTTTTCACATTATTTAAAGCTTTAACATTAAATTAAGCTAAGATACTAGTTTTAGAATTAGCTTTGACCTTAAAAGAATAAAATAAATAAATATAATTTAAAAAAACACAAACAAAAAAAAACAAACAAAAAGCATAAAACAAGCCAAATGGTGGTGATGAAAGTCTTTAATCCCAGTACTCAGATGCAGAGGCTGGCAGATCTCTGTGAGTTTGAGGCCAGCCTTCTCTACAAAGTGAGTTCCAGGACAGCCAGAGATTTTATACAGAGAAACTCTGTCTCAAAAAGCAAACAAAGAATAAAACAAGCTTACAATTGGTAGCACATGCTTGAAATCCCAGAGATAAAGGCAGGAGGATCAGAAATGTTCAAGTCCTCAGCCACATGTTTGAGTTCAGCATGGCCTACAGGAGATCCTGTCTCAAACAATACAAAGGGCTGGAGAGACGAATGGGTCAGTGGTTAAGATGATGTAACTGCCCTTCCAGAGGACTGAGTTCAGTTCCCAGAACCCACATCATGTAGCTCACAGTCATCTGTAACTCCAGTTTCAGGAGATCTGATAGCCTCTGGCCTGTGGGCACCTGCACTTATGTGCACCCACCACTACACAGGCTCATACACATGTACATAATTAAAATAATAACAGAAATCTTTAAAATTTTTGCAGGGGTTTGATTTACTTTTATTTTATGTACATTGGTATTTGCCTGCAAATACATCTAGATGAAGGTGTTAGATCTCCTGGAACAGGAGTTACAGGCAGTTGTTAGCTGCCATGTGGGTGCCAGGAATTGAATCCAGATTCTGTGAAAGAGCAGTCAGTGTTCTTAACCGCTGAGCCATCTCTCCAGCCCAATAAAACAAATCTTAAAAGCAAACAATAATTTAATCCCAGAAGCTGGGAGGCAGAGGCAGGCAGATCTCTGAGTTTGAGACCAGCCTGGTCTACAGCAAGTTCCAGGACAATCAAGGCTATAAAGAGAAAGCCTGTCTTGAAAAACCAAAACCAAACCAAGCAAACAAACAAACAAAAACTCGAAATAATAACAAAACAAGGGGGTGGGGATAAATCAGGCTTGCTGGTGTACACTTATAATTCCAGTACTTCAAAGGCTGAAGCAGGATTGTCATGAGTTTGAGTTCAACCTAGACTACATAATGAGTACCAGGTCACCTGAGGCCTCATAGTAAGACCTTAACTTCAAAGACAAAATGAGAAAGAATGAAGGAGACTTTGGGGTTGCCTGGCACCGCCCAACTAAAACTACATACGGTAATCCTGATGTCCTCCTTTTATCAGTCTTAGAGCACTGGATGAGTTTGTTCTTACCCCAGGAGGTTCAGACCCTATGGGCAGCTTCTTTGCTCCTCTGACTGTCATGAGAAGAAATGCAGGGTTCTTGGTGCATGGAACCACTGAAGTATGTACATACAATGCCAGTTTCGGAAGCAAGGACTGAAAACTGCTGGGGGTGACCCCAGGGAGGCGCCGACTGGGAGCTTTTGATTCTTGCTCCCCTCAAAAGGCTTGCTCTTACATTTTCTCTCCTTCCTTCCTTTTCTCCCTCCCTCCATCTCTTTCTCCCTTTGCATTGGATCTTTCTATACAGCTTGTATACCATGAAAATGGAGAACTCATTAAGAAGCCAGGGATGAAAAGAATCAGTCTGTGTGAAGACCTGTTTGCTTACTGTTCATCCTTTCATGACTGTTTGTGATCTGATGAGTGCCTGTGTCTGAGAGGCCTATGCCTGTGCATCAGGAATTTCAGATGGCTGTGGGACCATGACAGTGACTCTTGGGTTCTAGACAGTAAAGTCTTGGGTCCTCAAGCACAAAATCATTTCTACAAACAGCATCTGTACGGAAATGGGTTCTTGTGCTTCCAACTAGTACAGCTTATTTGACATTCTATTTGAAATTATTTGAAATCCTTGAACTTCTGCTCCTTCTGCCTCTATCTCCAAGGGCTGGGATCACAGGTGTGTGACGCTGTACTTGGTTTGTGTGATACTGAGAATCTAACCTAGGGCTTCATGTGTGCTGTGTAAGCACTCTATCAACCCAGCTACATTATCAGCCTGTGTGGTATCTAAGAAGTGAGAAGTCTCAGCTAGAAGACCTCACTACTCACTTGCAAGCACAGTGATCCTAGAAATGTGCCCAACTTCCTGCTGAATTCTGTTTGAGTCTGAGTGACCAGGAGCTCAAGTCAGCATTCCAAATCACAGCATTTAGCTGTATGGAAATATGGGCGTTCACCTTGTTAACCTGATGTTATCTTGTTAAGTGGCTGGCATCTACTTTTTATTTTGTCATTTTTAAAGCTTTTGGGTATGAGTGTGTGTTTGAGGCAGTTATGTCTCCTGCCAGTACCTTACTGTGCAGCCCGGGCTAGGCTGGAACTCAAGCTCTTCTTGCCTCTCTCCCAACTGCTAGGAATTTTAGGTGTGTGTCACCACATCTGGCTCTGATTAGCTTTCTTTCTGATAAAATCACTCTGCTTATGTCTAAGACCCTGGAGATGCTCAAAACCTAGGGGCTTCCAATAGAAACTTATTCCTGGCTGGTTCTGTTAGCCAGGGTTAGAGTGTGGTCCCTGCCTCTGTGGTTTGCAGAGAAAGCACCCTTCCTCCTGTGCATCTGCATTTTGAGTTCCCCTTTTATAAGGACACTGGTCACATCTGGTTGGGATTGTCAGCTCAGTTTGGTCAAATCTATAAAACTCTTCCCAAATAAGGTCCCATTCTTAGGTATCAGGTTGATTGAACAAACCTTTTGGGCAGGATTTAAACCATGACAACAACAGATGTTCTCTCACAACAGCTTAACCAATAGTTAGTCGCGACTTTACCACTGCTTCCCTAGGCCTCCTTGCCACACAGTGGCTACACATTTTCTACTTCAGTTCTTTTCCTTAGTTAGGTACTCGGCATCTTGTTTTGTTTCTATCAGTACCTAAAATGGGGTGTTTTGAAATTCTCAAATGGAAGATTTTAGTATTGCAGATTTAGTGTGAAGAAGGTATTATGGGTTTTTGTTTGTTTGCTTGTTTGTTTGTTTGTTTTGATCCTAAGTGTATTAGCGAGCCTGTATGGTGTTAGGATATGATCCCCAGGCCTAAATGTAACGAGTTTCATCAGGAAGACAGCAGGGCAGGGCAAGGTGGGCAGTGAAGCATTGAATACTGGATTGGATATGCTGTCTGCTTAGAGACAGAGTGACTGGCATGCCTGGAGGGCTTCCTGAAACATGAGGCAGGGTCTGACTATTGGAAGATGTATGCCATCCTTACCCTTGTACATCGACAAATTTGATATAGCTGAGCCTTTGAACTCAAATATGGTCTAAAGGAAGAGTTATAGGAGGCAGATTCTAGGCTAGAAGGGACATTTGGATCCTGTGGCTCACAGAAGGGGCACCTTCAATACCTTTCTTTCCCATTGCACAAAGAAAAACAATTTCCCTGTAACAATTTTCTTTCCACCAAAGGGACAGAGCTGGCAATGCCCAGTGTGTAGTCCCAGTTAATGTGGCAAGGACAGGGGCCTGTCCTAAGCTTGTCCTTAATCTCTGCGGCCACTTTTCCTGAGTGAGTACGTTCATGGCGTTGGCCAGTGATCTGCCGTAGCCCCAGTTGTCTTTGAAGTGATAGCATTCAACTGAATTCCCATCTTGAGGCTAGAGCCCTAACCACCCTTGATACCTGGCAGTTCTCTTGTCTCCCAGTACATGTTGACCACAGTCCTTGTCCTTATTCTGGGCTGTGTGTGTTTCTGCCACTTCGATGCTTCTAAACCATTCAGGGCTAGAGGCAGCTCTTTTGTTCTTATGTGCACTGGCCCATATGAGATCTATGGGGCAGGTCCACCTGAGTTTGCAAAGGGGGTCAGAGTGGTCCAGAATGGCCACACACACCACTTAGTGATATGGCCCTTTGCAGGATGCTGGTGGATCAGTTTTTCTCTATTCCTGGAGGCCCAGGAAAGACTTGGCATAACACTGTAAGGGAGTTGTTTTAACCCCACTCTCTCCATTAGTGGGAGTCACAGTTGGAAGGGCGATTCAAGGTTATGAATCTCACAGTGGGGGCTCCTTGGTGGTCTTCTGAAACCACCTACCTCTTTCTGCTGGGGAGCTGGTTCCAGGCTCTCCCACATCCTCATCACCTCTGTACTGTCTCAACCTCTCTCAGGCTGTCTAGCCTTTGCTGGAGTTGGCCTGGCAGATGGGATAGTCTCAGTTCCCACCGAGTTCCACTACAGGTTCAGTTGTAACATAAGGGCTGTGGGTACCTGCTCGGAACTGGATTGTAGAAATGAGAGTTAGAGCTCCACCCTTGCTCTCAGCCAGATGGCCTTTCAGTGGACCTGAGCCCTGGGGGCTAAAGCAAATCTGGGAAGAAAATTAAATGAACTCTTGACTGGAAAGAAATATTCTTAAAAATGTAATCAATACTATCATAAGATGAAGAGAAAAGAGAAGCGGTGGTCTGTGTGGAATGTGCCCTCAGGAGAGGATGTACATAAGACAGGTCGAGAAGGGAGGAACAAGGTACCCCAGGCACGAGAAGTCAGGAATGCAGCAGAGGGAACTGAGAAAGGGTAGCACCAAGAGGAAGAAGGAAGGGCAAGGAGGGGCCAGTGGCATATGGGGAAGAAGAGTGGGCGGGCATCAGGTATAGGTTTGTGTTTCAGATCACATTGGCTGCAAAGTGGAAGCAAAGTTCTCCACTGTGAGATGAACCAGTTTCTGTTCCCAGGAGGAAATGTGGGTGAGGCCCCTGTCTCACTGTCTTATGATGGTTAGTCAGTTAATGCATTTGGAGTATTTCCTTCCACTCAGGAGTTCATTTAATTAATTCTCTCTCCTCTCTCTTTGTCTCTCTCTTTCACTTCCTCTCCCTCCCTCTCTCTGCCAACCTCTCTCTCCAGCTTTGAACTTAACATAGAACCCAGGTTAGATTCAGATTTTGAATCCTGTCCCACCTTCTGAGTACTAGGACTGCGGGCATTCGCTACCATGCCTGGTGCTCATTTAATTTTCTTGGTACAACCGTGAGCTGTACTAATGCAATGTGGTAGAATTCACTTCATGTAGCAATGCCATGTCAACTTGTGGTTTCATCTTGTGTTTTTAGAAGAAAAATAAGCCGTCTAAATATCTCAGTGTTTCGAGGCAGACCAGGGCTACTTACTTGGCTTCTGCTTTGAGACATGCAGGACTATGTACAGGGATTTTTTTTTTCTGGGAAAGATTAAGCAGGGCAGCCTTTGCCTTCCCTGGTATTGGGTGTCTACTTGGTAGGAGTATCATGTGACCGTCATAAGTGCCATAAATTGAATTTGTGAGCAACAGAACTTTCTTCTCTCTTTGTCCTAGAGGCTGTGTTCATGAAAGTGCTGGGAATTTTGTTCCTGAGCCTGTGGCACAGCACAGTCCTCACAGGGTACTCTTTTTCTTCTCAAAAAGGCATCAGTCGTGGGATTAGGAGCCCATGCTGATGGCCTTACCTAAGTAGTTACAACTGGATGACCTATTTCCAAATATGGTCAAATTCTGTGGCATTTACACAGGAAGTTTGGGGGGCACAAAACAACCTATCGCATGACAGCTGATCTTTTGAATAAGCAAGTCCAGAACTTTACAAAACTCAACCTTTGCCAGACAGAGTAGAGTGCCCGTCACCCTCGCACTTGCTAGGTTAAGATAGGTGGTGGTGCACACCTTTTATCTCAGCACTCGGTGGGGGGCAGAGGCAGGGGGAGCTCTATGAGTTCGAGGCCAGCCTGGTCTACAGAGCTAGTTTCAGGACAGCCAGGGCTACATCAAGAAACTCTGTCTCAAAAAACAAAACAACAAACAACTACCAACAAAAAATTTAAATGAGTAGGTATTGATGGGGTGTAGCTCAGCTGTGAATACCCATGAGGCCCTGGGCTGCTAAAAAATGAAACAAAAAAACTTTCATCAGCTTCATTGAAGTATATGTACACAGCAAGCTGCACTTTCTTAAAGTGTGATTCGATGATTCTCTATTCTAACATACATTTCATACGAGTTTTTTCATTTTTCTCTTCCTCATTTCTCCTCAGTCCTGGACACTCACCTACCTGCCTTCTGTCCCCAAGCTTTTCCTGAAGCTCTTCTTGTGAAGGAGCCTGCCCTCCCTCAGTCTAGTGTCCTCAGCTTAGCGCATCTATGCTGGCGGCCGTCCATCTGTCTGTGGTGCTGTCCATTCGTTTGTGGCGGGAGCAGTAGGCTGTGTAGCACAGGCCTACCAGGGCTGCAGGTGTCCCTTCAGCTTCAGCCGAGCAGCCTGTTGATGGCTATCCTCTCTTTCTGTCTGTGTACCTCTCAGTGGGCACTGGGGTTGTTTTCAGATGCAGCTGTTGGGTGAGCTATCATTGTGTGTGTGTCTCTTGAATCATCCTCAGATGTCAGGGTTCCTGACCGTAAGTCATGCTCATGTGGCAGTGGACATTTTTGTTTTGATGTTTGGGGTAAGGTCTTGCTTTATAACAAGTTCTTGTTCTATAGCCTGTCCTGGCCTGATGAGTGCTGGATATACAGGCATCTATAACTTGGCTCAGCTTTTCAAGATACTGCCAAATCACTTTTCAAAGTGGCTGTGCCAGTCCTCGTCTCCCTCAGCACTGTACGGAGTTTCTTGTTGCTTTCATGTTTGTCCATTGTGGCCACTCTAGTGAGTGTACAGAGGCCTCTGGTGGTTTACATTTGTATCGTGCTGATGGCTGAGTTAGTCACTGATGTAGCTTCTCTGTGTCATTGTTTTTTGTTTGTTTGTTTGTTTGTTTGTTTGTTTTTTCTCCCGAGACAGGTCTTCTCTGTAGCTTTGGAGCCTATCCTATAATTCACTCTATAGCCCAGTGTGGCCTCAAACTCACAGAGATGCACCTGTCTCTGCCTTCTGGGTGCTGGGATTAAAAGTGTGTACCACCACTACCCAGCTCTCTGTGCCATATTTGCTCAGAATGTTTTTCTCCTTAAAGTTGTACAAAAGTGGTCTTGAGAGCAGTCTTGGTATCCATAGCCTTCTCCAGGCCCATAGGATCTGTGGGCCACTGGCAAAAGAATCCAAATAGTTTGGCTTTGAGACCTATTAGTGACTTTTTTTTTTCAGAGACAGGGTCTCTCTGTGTAACTGTCCTGGCTGTCCTAGAACTCACTTTGTAGACCAGACTGGCTTCAAACTCCCAGAGATTACCTCCCTCTGCCTCCTAAGTACTGGGATTAAAGGTGTACGCCACCATGCCTGGCTATTTTTTTCTTTTTCTGAGACAGGGTTTCTCTGTGTGAAAGCCCTGGCTGTCTTGGAACTAGCTCTTGTAGACTAGGTTGGCCTCGAACTCACAGAGATCCGTCTGCCTCTGCCTCCCAAGTGCTGAGATTAAAGACGTGCACCACCACTGCCCAGCTATTAGTGATATTTTAAAGCAAAATACTTTTATTGTTGTTATTACTATCATCATCATCAGTATTTTATAGCGCTGGAGATTGATTGACCCCAAGGCCTGGAAGAACATGCTGAGCAAGCTTAATCCACAGTACTTAAATGAAATTTCAAATAAAATGTTTAACCTGAGATATTGAAGTTAAGTCAGAGGTGAGATTAAAAAAAAAGTCAGGTGAAGCAAAGAGTTTGATGTTCACATATGAAGTGTCACTGAAAACAGCAGAGACTTTTCATGCCTATGCCCAGGGAGAAGAGCCTGAAGTTAGGACTTCTGAAGCACTATTGGAGCCCAGCCAGTAGGGGGCGCCCTGATGTTGCAGATACGGAATCTTTTGGTCACCAGCTCTGAGTGTGAAAGTATACAGAACAGCGTCTGGGATATGACAGATAGGTCTAAACAGTCTAATATCCAGACGTTGTTTGTGGAGACTTTGTTGAAGTTGACTTTGAACTTGAAATCCTTTTACCTCCACTTCCTCAGTGCTGGAACTGGAGGCGCGCACTACCTGTCTAGTCAGGCTTTGACATTAACATCAGTAGTCTTCCTGCTCGAGCTCCGTAAGGCTCCACCCAATCTCTTCCTTACCTTAATACATCAAGCAGCAAATGAAGTCAATGTCTGTAAGGCTTCAGAGCTCATGGTTCTTGTGCATTTTAAGATGTACTGTTTGAGGGGGCTGGAGAGATGTATCAGAGGTTAAGAGCCCTGGCTGCTCTTCCAGAAGTCCTGAGTTCAATTCCCAGCAATCAGATGGTGGCTCACAACCATCTATAAGATCTGGTGCCTTCTTCTGGCCTGCAGGCAATGCAGATGAACACTGTATGCATAATAAATAAACAGACCTTTAAAAACAAAAAAGATGTGCTGTTTGTGCCCTTTCTGATGGGCACCAGTCATCACGTGACAAGCTGTGGATAGTAGGTGTCCCATGTCCAATAGGATAGCTCCTGCTTGTAACTTAAAATTTTTTTGTTTTTATTATTTTTGTTTACATGTATGTGTATGTGAATGTATGCCACTGCATGCCCAAGAAAGAACAGAAGAGGGCATCAGATTCCTTAGAGCCAGAGTTAAAGGTGATGTGGGTGTTGGAAAACAAACTCAGGTCCTATGCAGGAGCAACAAATGCTCTTAACTTCTGAGCCATCTCTTCAGCCCTGCTTGTACCTTTATTTTATTTTTTTGAGACACTGTAGCTTTGGCTGTCCTGGAACTCATTACATAGACCAGACTGACCTCCATTACAGAGATCACCTGCCTCTGTCTCCTAAGTGCTGGGATTAAAGGCATGTACCACCACTGCCCAGTGAGAGTTTGTTTTAAGTGGAGAATTTCACAGATCCTTGTGAACCAACCAGGGTGAAGTGACTTTAGCAGACTGGCATATTCAGGTTGGAATCTATAGAGTAGATTCAGGTTGTTTTGGTAATCACTGTGGTTGTGGAAACCTGTTTCTTAAGTGTTTCTATTCAAAACTGAAGTATTGCTGGGTGTGGTGGTGCATGTCATTAATCCCAGCACTTGAGAAGCAGAGGCAGGAGGAACTCTCTGAATTCAAAACCAGCCTGGTCTACACAGTGAGTTCCAGGAGAGCTAGGATTACATAGAGAGACTGTAAGCATTGCAGCAAGGATGAAAAGGTATCCTGGCGGTCGGGAGCCAAGAATACCACAAAGTCATCATAAGCATAGCTGCTTACAGCCCAGGTCCTGGGAAAGGTTTCCCCAAATGCAAGGGTAAGAGGAGGGGTTTCCCAATGAAGTTGTTACAGCTCTTCTCCGCTAGGGGAAAGTTTCCTTAGTGTTATAGTTCTACTCAGCACAACAAACCTCACTCCAGATTTATTGAGAATCCAGGAGGGTGAGAAACAGCAACAAACTGAATGGGGTACAGATTTCATATAGAATTTCTTGGGGGTGTGGGTGGAGCTTTCCAGGTGGCTTGGGATTGGTAGATTTTTGTGGACTGATTCTGGGGCAAGCTCAGGGATTGGTGGCATTTCCAGTTCAGGGTGTTGGTGGTATTCTGTATTCACGTGGATTGGTGCAATTTCAAGCTCTGCAGCCTGACTGTGCTGAGGTCAAGTCAGGGTCAGGGTGTCTTTTCTCAGTCCAGGTCTCCAGTCTGATCAGGGGTATGACATTTTTTTCATTTCCCTTTTTTATCCTACATTCCCCTCTCTTTTGTTTACTAATAAACAGTGGAGGTCTGGAAGGGAGCAACATTATCATTAGACTACTTCCTGCTGCTTGGGGGCATCGAGGTCCTTGGAGCAATTTTCCTTCTCCAGGTGTAAGTGGGTGCCTCAGACCTCCAGCTCTGTAGCTAGGGGCTGATAATCCTGTAATAGTAACCGGTTAGAAGTTTGGTTAGAAATCTTCTGAATCTGTTGTTGAAGAAATCTAGACAAGAAATTTCTAGGGAATGGTGTAATTAGTAGGATTAAGAAAAGGAGAAGAGGGATTAAGAAGGGTATCATCCAGTTCCATATTGAGTGATCCACTGGCCAGAGGCTTTGAGCTGTTTGTTACATTTTTAAAATATTTGTCTGAAGTTGTCAGATTTTATTTTTCACTATACCTGATTGGTTAGCACAGAAACAACATTACTCCCTGAGGAAGAGACAAAGTCTACCTCTTTGCTGTTAGTAAATATAATCCTCACCAATTTTGTAGTACCACGGTGGCCTGCAAGTCTATTTGGCACTGGAGGGTTAGGATGGCCTGAGCTACCCATTGGAGATCCTGGATGAACTGTGAGGAAAGCCAATGGTAAATAGCTAGGGAGGGAGGTAGTTTGCTGCTCCAGGGGTGACACCAGCAGTTATGCCCAGGACTGCTAAAACGGGCATGACCTGAACTGCTCATTTCTCATGCTGCGCTGCTATAAATCCAGTGATGGGAATTGGGGGGGTTCTTCACTGAGTACCCTGCTAACTTTGGAAAAAGGAACACCAGGGCACAAGTCCCAGACCACCTTGCAGGTAGGCAGTGGTATACTTGATTGTTGAAGAGAATTGAGGCATTGTGAATGTTTGGACATAGGAGCTGGGTGGTAGTACTAAGAGTTATGGTATTACTACAATCTGCAGAATCCAGTTTGAGCACGAAGTCTGTTCCTGCGGAGTTAAAGCAGTCTGTGTGAGAGAGGTGTGGAAAAGATATGGGGTGGTAGTGATATTTGGCTCAGAGCAGTTAACAAGTTAACAAGGTGAGAGGATTTAATAAGATAGCAGGTGAGGCCACAAACGGTGATGGTGAGTTTGACCGGGAGGGACGCATAACCAGCGTCCTGCAAAGCCGTCAGTCACAGTATTATTCGGTAGATACACAGAGGTGAAGGTCTGAAATGAGATGGTATGACAGGGAAGTGGGATCAGTACCATCAAAATGGGTGATACCAGAGATGTCAGGGCCTCTGGGGAGCTTTGGACCACTTTTTCTACTATGTGTATACCTAGGGGTTCAGAGAGTGGGATGTGTACTCTGTATTTTAGGCATGCCTGATGGGCGACTGATAAATGCTACAGTAAAGTTTACCAATGACCTGTCTCCCATTTGGGATTCTGTAGGTCCTTGATTAGGATATAAGATCACTCTTTCTACAGAAAAGGTAGAACACCTTCCTGTTGTGTGTGTGTGGGTTTTTTTCCCCACTTTTTGGGAGGACCCTCCACCTAACTCCCAAACAAATCACACACAGAGGCTTATTCTTAGTTATGAATGCCTAGCCTTAGCTTGGCCTGTTTCTTGCCAGCTTTTCTTAGTTTAAATTATCTTGACTCCCTTTTGCCTCTGGACTTTTATCTTTCTCTGTTTCTGTATACCTTTATTTCTTTCTGTGTGGCTTGCTGTGTAACTAGCTGGGTGGCTGGCCCCTGGTGTCCCCTTCTCCTTATCTTACTCAGCCTTTCCTCGGTTCTCCTTCTATTTATACTCTGTCTGCCAGCCTCATCTATCCTGCTCCTGCCTTGCTATTGGCCGTTCACCTCTTTATTAGACCATCAAGTGTTTTAGACAGGCAGAGGATCACAGCTTCACAGAGTTAAACAAATGCAGCATTAACAAAAGTCATACACCTTAAAACAACATTCCCCTACAGCTTCACGTCTAAATATGCATCACGTCTCCTGTAGGACCAATAAGAGCAGTGTACATCTGGTCAACCTTGACAGTAATCTCTAGTTTGATCATAGAGAAGGAAAAAATAGGGGACAAGTTTTAGAAGTAGACGTAGGTGTCATAGGGATAAATATCTCCTTTTGGCAGCCTGCTTGTGAGCAGTCTCCAGACCCCACCATCTGAGGAGTGTTACAGGGATAAGTACCTGCCTTTGGCAACCATGTGCGTGGTCTGGTTGAACCATTAAGTATAGGTTTAACAATAGCTCAGGGGAAAAATCTGAAACCCTTTCCATCACCCTAAATTACTTTCTTACTCCTTCAGAACTTTCATCTATGTAACACTTTCTTGGAGCCTCTTATTTAAGCTTTCACATTCTCAGACCCTCAGAACTTCAGTTATCCTCAGTGCTTGCTTAAGTTTTTACTTTTTTGTTTTTGTTTTTGTTTTTTGAAACAGGATTTCTCTGTGTAACAGTCCTAGCTGTCCTGAAACTAGCTCTTGTAGACCAAGCTGTCCTTGAACTCACGGAGATTCCCCTGCCTCTGCCTCCCAAGTGCTGGGATTAAAGGTGTGTGCCACCACTGCCCGGCCACATTCTCAGATCTTTATATTTTCTTGGACTCTTATGTTACTGGACTGAATTTTTACCAATAGCCTCTCTTGGACTTTTCTTTAGGAATTTCAGTCCTGCCACACAGTGCAAAGTCTCAGTTACTCTTTATGACCCCTTCATATCTTTTTAAAACTAGTACCCCCAAGTTAACTCTTATTGCAAAGTTTGGCTACCAACACGAGGTATGCTCCTGTATGAGTACGTGGAGGTTCAGCTTTAATACCTTATCAAACAAGCATTGCTTTTTAAATTCTATCATAAACTGTGTTTTTATGATTTTTGTTTTCAGGACAGCAATTGTCATACAAAAATAGAGAAAACAGGCATAGGTCATAAGCCCCAGGGAAGGAGAGATGGATAAGGGTGTTATGGACGGAATCAGCCTTTGACAGCCTGACCCTGTTAGGACGAGCTGTTGGTTAGAGGTGTGGGTCTCTTGGATAATAAACATCCATAAGTAAGAGCTTCCCCAGACAGGTACAAATAAGAATTAGAGGAGAAAGCAAGTTTAGATAGAAAAGATTGTGGGGTCATTTGTGCAGTGGCAGAAGTTGTCATCATTGAAGATCAAGCATGCCAGTTTTGGCCATCTGAACTGTACTGAGGCCAGAAATTTTAATAAAATTGGAGTTCGTGGAAGAAGAGGTTTGGAAGGGTCGTAAAATGAACTCCACTGGAGGGAGTTTCTATAAGCTCCAGGTGGGAGCTGAGAGACAGGCGGGACAAGATCTCAGAGGCCCAAATGGTATGGGCTTAAGCTTCGTGGGTGTGGGTGTCTTAGCAGTCAACTCCTAGCCGGAGGAGGCTGGAAAACAGGGAGGGTTTCAATAGAGGGAGAGGAGCAAGTGATAACTACCTGAGGTTCCCTGTCTGTGATGGCGGGGGGGGGGGGGGGAGCAGGCCAGAGAAGTCCAGATCCCCTCATTGTTTCATGGCCAGAACAAGGAGGTCAGATGAAGGGCGATCCAATCTTGATGTCCTCATGCCTTGAGAGACACGAGGACAATCAGCAAACACAAGGATTCAGACCGGCCTTGATCCAGTCTGACCCAGTGACCCTCTTGATCACACTTGAAACAAGGACACAGAAGTTCTCAGGCCTTGGGAGACCAATGAGCCTAGGGTTTTGCTTTGGCTAACCAAGAGGCCTTAGCCATCAACAGGCATTTTGTTTTGGGGCTTTTTCATTTTTCCCATGATACACCTCAAAGGCTACAGTTAAGACTTCTGCCTGTGGAATCAGGGATCCTCCCTCTAGATGTTTAAGTTTGGCCCTAATATCAGGGAAACTTTGGGAAAAGAAGTGGGTCATAAGGAGAACCCTAGTTCCCATCTGGGGTCTCAGGTCCAGGTTGGTGTATTGTGAGAGGGCCTTTGTAAGGCAGTCTAGGAGTTGAGGTGGGCTTTCATTACTTTCCTGGGTGATCCCTTGGACTTTTTCATAATTTACTGCCTTAAGGGGCAGTCTTGTGGAGACCAGCCAGGAGCAAGTTAAAACCTATTCCTAGCTAGGATGCTGCCTGGGGTATTGTAATCCCATTCAGGGTCCTGGTCAGGGACTGTCCTAGCCTCAGCGGGTAGGTGTCATCAGTTTGGTGGAGTTAATAAACAAGGCCTTATATGTGATAGTTGAGTACTCTGCTTTACCGCCACTTACTCAGCCCTGACTGGGTGTGCAGCCTGTCACTGAGGAGGGAGAAAGGAAAACCAGAGAGACTAGAGAGAAAGAGGAAGGACTACTGGTTGAAGCTGATAAGAGGGAGGTTCGCTAGTGTGGTAGAAAATAGTGGAGAAATCTTCTGGTTTGTACTTCCTAGCTGAGAGTTGTTTCCTCCTTGGTTGGTTTATCCCAAAATAACATCACACCACATAGTTCCTTTAAGATTATTTAAGTATAGACTTTTAACTATCAACCCCAGTATTACAGATTTTTCAGATTTGTGACATTACACAATATGCTTATATTTGGTGTCATGACTCAGATAGGCTCTCCAGGTGCCTATGCTCCCCTTCATGGTCTGAGCCACACTGGGATACCCACAGACTCATCTTCCAGCTCATTGATGGCTCAGCACCCCATCTACCAGCGGAATTGGGTAAGCTACCCTTTGGTTGGTGTAAACGTTTCCCTGAGTCCAAAGAAGTGGCTGTTGAGTGTCTGGCACCCTTCTGGTATTCTTGGAGGCGGAGGTACCCCCAGCCATGATCTTTAAGGCTGTTACCTGTCTCTTCACCTGACCCCATCCCACCACTCTCTGAACTGCAATTCTGCAGTTTCCTTAGACCCAACTAGGCTATTGTGCCCCTTCCTGCCCTCTTCTCCCATCTTCTCTCTGGAGCTGCCTGTAATCCCACAGTTCCTCTGTGCCCTTGTGGCTTTTTCAACCTCGTTCCTAACCCTTTCTCATGGGTAAGGTCTCTCTTCCCCCCTGGAGCTCAGTTTTCATCTTCCCCTTCTAGCCTCTACAAAAGCCCTGGTCCCATGTGTCAAGTCTCTCCTCTGGCTTAGCCAGGCTAAGCAAGCCCCATTGAGTGTGTTGACAACCTACTGAATGGCTTGGTCCTCATTTGGTCCTCCCTGAGTCCTGGGGACAACATGAATACAGACTGCAGTAACATTTTACCTCTCCTCTCTCATCCATGGGAATGGTGTCTCCCACACCCTCTCATTTCCCCTTGGGATGCTCTTAGAAAACCTCCAGCCTCTACACCTGGCACCTGACCTGAAGTGCCCTAAACTTACTCACTTTTGCAATCAAATTTGGCCTCAATATCCCTTATAATCAAACTGAATGGCTGCTTAACAGCACCCTAGGTCCTAATTTTATTCGGGACCTTTATAAATACTGCGAGCAATCGGGGAAATGGAGAGAGATTCCCCTTTCCCTACATTCAAGCTTTCTCTTTTCTCTACTCCAAGCCCACTTTGATTTTTGACTGATCACTTCCCCTCTCCCACTGTGTAAATGGCCTGTCTTTTAAGTTACCATTGATGGATCTGTAAATCTGTTGTAAAGTGAGAGCCAGACCCATTGTGGGAGAAAGCAAAGGAATAGGCAGCTACAGTATGCACGTACCTGGCACACACTCCTCCCTGGCTAGTGCATCTGTCGGCTCCTTCCTGCAATGTTCTCTGTTGTGTCTAGGGCTCAAAAATTTCCTGTCTTTAAGTCTTTGTTCTTAGCTTGCTGGATTCAGTTTTACAGGGATTCAGGTGTGTTTTAGATATGATTGGCATTATAATGTTGTTTTATGCTGTTCAACTTAAATTAAAAGCTGACTCTGGAGTTGGGGTATGGTTCCTCCTCCTCTAGACCTAAGCATGCTTGTTTAAAAGGTTTTCTCCAAAATCTCTGTCCCATATGGGGCAAGCCACCTGCTGCGTGACAGAGAAAGGAGAATAAAACAAAATAAAGAAACAGATTATTCCCAATGGGGACTAATGATTGTTGCTCATTTTGTATGCTTTTGGCTTTGTTCCAACTCTCCAAAATATTTGCTAAGGTACAAATCTTACCTCAAGAGGGACCATGTCTCAAAAACAAGCAAAGAACCAAACAATAAAAACCTGAAGTATTGCCAGGTGGTGGTGGTGGCAGCACACCTTTAATCCTAGCACTGGATCTTTGTGAGTTCAAGGCCAGCCTGGTCTACAGAGCAAGTCCCATGACAGGCAGTTATAAAACCTGAAGTATCTTGAGTGAATGAGCTGTGGATAAAGCAAATACCAGAATTTGAAGGGAAAGAAAAGCCACTTCAGTTTTTGATACTTCTTTATCATTTGTGCAATTGGTAGTATTCACCCCAAATGATTTCTTGTCTCCCCAGCCCTTGAACCTTTTCTTATACTAACTTGGCATCTTTGTCCCTTGTGATGATAAGGTGCTCCCCTGTGCTCCTAAATAGCACCACAGGTTCTTCTAGGTGAAAGGGCAATTGTCTATCCCAGGGGTGTGTCTTGAGCACATCCCCAGGACAGGTGCTCTGTCCTTTCCCATAGAGATGTAGGAAGACTTCTCACTTGTCTGTTCACTGTATGATACCATTCCCCAGTTCCCAGTGAAAGAAGCTTCCAGTTCTAAAACATAGCTGCCAAAAGGCTACTGAAAACAGATGACCAGCTGCCATAATTCTGCTGTGATGAAGTTGGCATGTCACCCACAAATGTCCTTTTGATGTTGAGAGATTTTTGAATTTGAAACCTAGCTCACTCCCATCAAACCTCTTGGGTTTTGGAAGACTGCCTGTCGTGTGCATTACCATGACAGACTGACCTCCATAAATATCATCACTTTACCCATTTAACTATACCTGACTCTTATCCTATGATGGTTTGAATAAGTATGAACCTATAGGGGGTGGCACTGTTAGGAGGTGTGGTCTTGTTGGAGTAGGTGTGGCTTTATTGGAGGAAGTGTGTCACTGTGGGGACAGGCTTTGTAGTCTCAAATGCTCAAACTGTGCCCAGTGTGGTATAAGTTCACTTCCTGTTTCCTGTGTATCAAGGTCTTAGCTACCTTTCTAGCACCATGTCTGCCTGCATGCTACCTTGCTTCTGGCATAGCAATAATGGACTAAGCCTCTGAAACTATAAGCCAGTCCCAATTAAATGTTTTCCTTTGTAAGAGTTTCTGTGGTCTGTTGCTGCTGGGGCCATGCCAATCTGGGTGGCCTTCGCTGTCACCTGTGGCCATGGAGACAACCAAAC
The DNA here is from genome assembly GCF_982192425.1 of Myodes glareolus. NCBI lineage: Eukaryota > Metazoa > Chordata > Mammalia > Rodentia > Cricetidae > Myodes > Myodes glareolus. The sequence continues at coordinate 438,934 of NC_142035.1, forward strand.
CTAGTCTGTTGCTGAGGATCATGTCTGGGTCTGTGGTCCTACCACAGCCAAGGTCTGTGTTGTTGTCCATGGCCCATGTTGCCACCAAAGGCCATATGAAACATGGGATCTGGGCTGAAACCTGCGGCCTTGTTAGTGTCCAGGGGCCATGCTGCTGCCAAAACCATCCTGATCTGAGTAACCAGCTCAGATCTGAGCCTGGAGCTCGGATGTTGACCAGGCTGAACTGCTGTCTAGGGCCATGTCTAGGTCTGTGGTCTAGCCGCAGCTGGGGTCTGTGTTGAAGTCTGTTGCCCACATTGCCACTGCAGCCTTGGTGGAGTCTGGGGGCCATGCTGCAGCAGGGGCCATACAGATCTGGGTGTCCTGTGCTGCCACCCAGGGCCATGGTGTCATCTGGGCCCAGGATACTGCTGAGGACCATGTCTGAGTCCATGACCCTATAGTGGCCAGGGTTTGGATTGAGGTTATGTGTCTCTCTTTGTTGCCACTGAGGGCCATGAATGTGCCCAGGATCAGGTCAACCACCTGAGTCCAGATTGGTGTCTGAGGGCTATGATGCATGCATCTCTGAGTGACCTATGCTGCTACCCAATTCCATTGTAATGTCCGGGTCAGAGCTGCAGCTGAGGACCATGTCTGGGGCTGTGGCCCTACTACAGCCAGGGTCTGTGCTGATGATATCTGAGGCTCCTGTTACTACTGAAGGCCATGCAGACTCTTGAAATCTGGGATCATGTTGGTGTCTAACGGTCACACTGCCACTGGTGCCCATGCCAATCCTAGTGACCTGCACTGCCACCAGGGCAATGCAGGGGACATCCAGACCTGGCTGCTTTCAAAGACCATGTCTGGCTCCATGGTCCTACCGTGGCTGGGGTCTATGCTGAAGTCCAATTCCTATATTGCCACCAAAGGTTATATAGAAACCCAGGGTTGGGGCTGCAACCTGAGGTCTTGGAGGTGTCTGGGGCGATGCTGTCATCAGAATCATCCCAGCCTGAGGGGCCAGTGCTTCCACCCAGAGCCAGGATGTTGTCTGGGCTCAAGCTGCTGCTGAGGGTCGGGCCTGGGTCCGTGGTCTAGCTGCATCTAGGATCTGTGTTGATGTCAGGAGCCTTAGGAACCTTGCGAGATGAAATCAGAAGGTCATGCTGAGCTGACCCTGTTCTTTGCTGACCTAGGAAGAGCTGGCCTTGCCTTTCACTGGACACTGCAGCAAGAGATCTGGCCCTGACCCTCACAGGACAGCCAGCTCCTGCACTTGGGAGAGATGACCCCACCTCTCACCATAGGTGAGGGTGAACCAACCCTGAGGAGATGGGGAGCTGGCTCTGCCCCTTCACCTGAGGCAGGTGGCCCCAGTGACCTGAACTGACCAGCTCAGCTGCCAACCAGATCCATAGCTGGGCCTTGGATTGGTCCACCCTAACCTGCTGGTCCTATACTGCTGGACAGTACTTGACACATCGAGGTCCCCAGTGCCATTAGGACAAATGAAGAGGTATTGGAGAGATGGGAAAGGAGAAGCAAAAACTTTTGTTTGGTTGGTTTGTTCTTGTCTGTTTGTTTGCTTGCTTGCTTGCTTGCTTTGTTTTGTTTTCTTTTGTGGGAGGACACTGCAGGGGTGAGAGGAGGATATGAGGGGACCGGGAGGTGAGCAGAAATTGGGCACATCCTGTGAAACTCCCAAAGAATCAGTCAGTGAAGAAGTTAACTTAGAAAAAAAGTTGCCATGGTCATGGTGTCTCTTCAGCAATGGAAACCCAAATAGAAGCACATGGTGGTGGCACACACCTTTAATCCCAGCACTCGGGAGTCAGAGGCAGGTGGATCTCTGATCTACAAAGTGAGTTCCAGGACAGGCAAGGCTACACAGAAAAACCCTGTCTCGAAAAAAAACAACCCCAAAAAACAAACAAAAAAAAAAAAAAAAAAGGAAAGAAAGAAAAAAACCCTAAGACATCTCCTAAATGAAAATTTTTTAAGCTTCCTGATTGGAGAACAATTTATTCAATAATTTACAGTTTATGTTGAAATTATCTTAGAAATGCAAACCCTAGTAGGAGGTAGTTGTTTGCTAAAGAAAGCCATAGTTATTCCCATTCTTTTCTCTTCATCTCTCTTTCTGTACTGGAGAGGGAACACAGGGTTTGACACATGCTAAGCATCTGCTCTACCACCAAGTCCCCAGCCCTAAGAACCTATGTATGGGACATGGGAAGATGACTCAGCAGTTAGGAGTAGATAGTATTCTTTCACAGGACCCACGTTTAATTTCTGGTCCCCACATCAAATGGCTTAACAACCTCCTGTAACCCTAGCTCCAGCAGATCAAGGACCTTGCTATCTTCTAGACTCCAAAGACACCTGGACTCACATGTGCATGTTCTCCATTATAAAAAGAATCTTTAATAAGTATGAAAGTTATTTATTATATAAAATAATAATTATGGGCTAGACATGATAGCACATGTCTTTAATCCCAGCATTTGGGAAGCAGAGGCAGCTAGGTCTCTGTGAGTTTGAGGTCAGCTTGATCTAAATAGTGAGTTTCAGGACAGTCAGAGCTACAAAGTGAGATCTTGGCTAAAATATATAAATAAATAATGAAACATAAACTTCCTGGTTTGAGTATAGGGCACTTGAAGTTTCTGATGTCCCTTGTCACTAGCTGTCACTTGCTATGAACTATAGGCATTTACTGATACTAATTAGTTTAGGTAATTGTTTTATCCTATTTGAGATGAGCTTTGGTTCCTCCTTCAGCAGTCAGTTAACCTGGAGGTGGTAGAGCCTGTGTGAAAAATAAAGATCCTGGAGGGATGGGTATCTGGAAGTGACACCCACCTCCAGGGCTACAGTGAACAGCAGGATGAAAACTCGTTCTGAGCACACACTCCTCGTGGCCAGTGCTGAACCTGATTCACTACCTTCTTGGCTACCTGCTGAGGAAAGTTTGGTACTCATGCCAGTGTGGTGTTACTGGTACACAGCAGGAACACTTTAACCACCAGCCTTCAAGTCACCCTGCTGCAGAGGTGCCCTCCAGGACAAGGAGATAGTTCCGTATGATGGGAGGCCCACAGCACCCACACAGCATCCGGCTGCAGAGGTGCTCTCCAGGATAAGGAGATAGTCCGGTATGATGGGAGCTTGGACTGACATTTGTGGACTCTGCAGATGTACTTGTTCTGCCACCAGCAGAAGGAAGACAGATGGGGTGGGTCAGTCTGCTTAAACCCTCAGGTCAGATGAGAAGTCTGGGGACCTTACAGTGAGAGGGGACAGGAGGTGAGGACCTCCTGGGAGGTGCTAAGGAGAGTGAGGACCTGTTTCCTGCTGTATTTGCCCAGCCTGTGAGATTGAACACAGTTACTGCTTCTTCTTGAGGACATGTGACAGATCATTTCATGTGGTGGCTTGGGGAGGGTACAGGTGTTGACACACATTTCAGTTAGTCAAGAAGATAATGATGCTGAGCCTGTTGGTGCATATCTGTGATCCCAGCTCTCAGGAGGCTGACACCAAAGGACCTGAGAATTTGAGGCCATCTTGAGCTACATTGTGATGCCCTCTCTCAAGAAAACAAAGATTAAAGATGTGTGCCACCACTACCCGTCTAAGTCAGAGAGGCTAAGTAACAAGGAGGACTCAAGGAGGTGGTGGTGCATAGATCCACCTGGGGAGGGGAGGTAGAAAAGTCTTGCAGGTGGGGGTCATAACAGGAGGGATCAGGTTGGGGACGGATAGTATGATAGAGAGAGAGAGTACTGGGAGAGACTACTGGAATTGGGGGCATTTCAGGGGCGGTGTGGAAGCCTAGTACAAGGGAAACTCCCTGGGATCTATGAGGGTGACCCGAGCAAAGACTCTTAGTCATGGGGATTTAGAGCCTGAACTGGCCATCTTCTGTAACCAGGCAAGGCTTCTAGTGGCAGGACTGGGACATCAACCCAGCCACAAAACCTTCAACCTATAATTTATCCTGCTTGCAAGATATGCTGGGGTAATGGTGGTATATAACTTGGGGGAGTGGCCAACAATGACTGGTCTAACTTGAGGCCCTGCCCGGAGAAGGGGCCCATGCTTGGCACTACCTGGATGGCCAGGACCCAGAGGCTGAATATTCTAGAGACCTAGGGTAGAACCAAACACAACTGGCCAAAAAAAAAAAAAAGTCAACGAAATGATCTTTAATGATATTCTGCTATGCTCATAGACCCAGAGCCTAGCCGAATGGTCATCAGAGAGGCTTCATCCAGCAACTGGCAGGAGCAGATGCAGAAATCACAGCCAGACATTACGTGAAGCTCAGGGAACCCTGCAGAAGATGGGGCAGGAAGGATTGTAGGAGCCAGAGGGGTCAAGGACACCATAAGAACACAGCCCAAGAATCAACTAAGCGGGGCTCCTGGGCTCACAGAGATTGTAGTGACAATCAGGAGCCTATATGGGTCTGAACTAAGCCCTCTGCATATATATTTGGTTGAATGGCTTGGTGTTCTTTTGGGAATCCTAACAGTAGGAATGGGGATTGTCTCTGACACTTTGGTTTGCTCTTGGGACCCTTTTCCTCCTACTGGGTTGCCTCATCCAGCCTTGATATGGGGGTTTATGCCTAGTCTTGTAATTTGTTTTGAGGTGTTTGATTGATATCCCTGGGAGGCCTTTTCTTTTCTGAAGGAGAACAAGACTGTATCTGGGGGAGAGGGGAGGTTGGAGGGGACTATGAGGAGCAGAGGGAGAGCAACTGGTTGGGATGTAATATATATAGAGAGATAAAATATCCAAAACAAGAGCTCGAGTATTTGCTTTAGCAACATTAGAATGATGCAGAGAATATTAGTATGGCCTCTCTGTACAAGGATTACCTACAAATTCGTGAATTGTTCTATATGTAGAAGAAAAAAGAGCTGGGGTTATATATAGTTCAGTGATAATGTTTCCCTGGCATACCTGAGAGCCTTGGGTCTGTCTCCAACAACACCAGAAAGAAAAGAGAAAAAAGTGACTAAGTTTCTGTCCTGCACAAAGAGGCTGCATGGGGTCCATAGAAGGATCCTGGAGGATGGGTTCCATCTGTTGTAACTCCCTTCTATGATGGGCATTTTGTCATTCCAAGTAAGCACAGCCATTTGCTGATCAGTGGGGAATGTAGAACACAGGTGGTGCTGTGTGATAGCTTTGCCCTCTCCAGGCAGTCCTAGGGATTGGATCTGTCCCCAAATAACTCGTGTCAAAATTCTGATCCCCCGCCCAGCACCTCATAGTGTAACCGTGTTTGGAAATATATTGTTGTAGTTGTAATTAATGAAGATAGGTCATTTGGGGAGGCCCTGAGTTCTACTAGGAGGTGTGTCCTTACAAAAAAGAGGAAATTTGGACATAGCACACAGAGATGGGAAGATGTTGCCACAAGCCACAGAATACTAAGACTGGGAGAAAGGCAACAGGGGCTTGTTGGTTTTTTTAATTTTTTTTCAATTATTGTTATTTTTGTTTTTGTTTTTACGATGCAGGGCCTCTTTGTGTAGCTTTGGAGCCTGTCCTGGAACTCACTCTGTAGACCAGGCTGGCCTCGAACTCACAGAGACCCGCCTGCCTCTGCCTCCCAAGTGCTGGGATTAAAGGTGTGTGCCACCACTGCCCGGCTGAGTTTGTTGATTTTTCTACACAGACTTCAGTCTCCAGTGCTGCATGAGGGTCCACGTCTTTGTGCACTCTGCCTTATGACAGTGACAGCCAATGTAAGGTGGCAGGAGGCGAAAGTGACCGAGTCAGGAGAATTACCGTGTGTTCTGTGGTTCTTGGTATTGGTTTGTCTTTGCTGGGGAGGTTGACTAGGTCGTTACATTCCATGGCCTCTGGAAGCCCTTGCGGGGCTGAGCTGTGGTCAGGCTTAGCCCTGGTGCTGGGCAGTGAGTAATCCCAAGCAGAACCTCTGTAGAGGCTTCAAATTCAGAAGTTTGAAAATGTTCAGATCTAAGCTTGTGTCTGCGTGAATTCATTTGTGTGTGTGTGTTTGTTTTCTTTTGTTTGTTTGTTTTTTCCAAACAAGAGTTTCTTTGAGTAGTGTTGGCTTTTCTAGAACTCACTCTGTAAACCAGACTGGCCTTGAACTCACAGAGATCCACCTGCTTCTGCCTCCCAAATCCTGGGATTAAAGGCATACTCCCATTGTCCCTCTGCAGCCTGGGTTCAGGCCCTGAGACAGGGAAGGAGGTGTCAGCGCGACAAAGTGAATTGTCTGACCACCAGATGAATTTCACACAAGTGGCCAGACCCAAATAGTTCCAGCCATCTTTCTACATCAAAAACAAACATGTTTTCCCATGCTAACCAATAAGTTTTTTCCATCCTCCAATGTTAACCTCTAGAAAAAACAAATATGTCAAATATGTTTTCTCCCAACTTTTTTTTTCTTTTTCTTTTTTTTTTAAATATTTATTCATTTATTATGCATACACTATCTGCCTACATGTCTGCCTGCAGGCCAGAGAGGGCACCAGACCTCATTACAGATGGTTGTGAGCCACCATGTGGTTGCTGGGAATTGAACTCAAGACCTTTGGAAGAGCAGGCAATGCTCTTAACCACTGAACCATCTCTTCAGCCCCCTTCTCCCAACTTTTACATCAAAACATCTTTAAACAAAAAACACTTATCATTTTGCTAGTGTGGCCAGATATCAAGCAAGGTACATCCTGTCTTAACAAAACTAAAAGGTGATTGACATAGGCACACATTTTCAAGAACAACAATCCCTTTCAAAACATATTTTCGGGGATGACTTGCCTTGATCTTGTCAACACTGTGTTAGAGCAGCTCCTGAAGTGACAGCTGGCATCCCCAGACAAGAAGCCTGAGAGGCAGCAGCTCCCAAAGAATTTTAGGGGAAAATATTAGAGAAAAAAATGTGGTTTCTAGCCTTCCTGGACCTGGAGGGAGGGGGAGGGAGCTGGAGCTTCCCACAGGGCAGGAAACCCTGACTGCCCTGGGGGACGGAGGGGAAGGAGGGGGGGAGTGGGGGGAGTGGGAGGGTGTTGGGAGGGGGGGCGGAAATGGAAACTTTTATAATTTAATAAAATTTACTAAAAAAAAAATACCCTAGGTACACACAAAAAAAAAACATCAAAAAAAAAAAAAGAATCAACACAATAAATAGTGGGTATGGTGATGATAAATGCTATAGAAAAAATAAAGAAGGGAAGTAGGATGATTCTTGATACTATCTTGAAGCTTAATATAATCCTGTGCATAGATGGGGCTTCAATAAATATTTGTTGTTGATATAAAAAAAAATGTGGTTTCTAAGAATGATCATATCTGTCTCATGCATGATTGACAAAATGACACAAAGACCACCAAGAGAATCATCAATATTAGGAGAGAGAAGAGAGCATGCAGGCTACGTGGTTCCAGCAGTATTCTCCACTATCCTGAAGTCCACTGGTCCTTGTCAAGTAAGACTGTCCCCATGGGCTTTTCCCTTATCTGGAGACCCGTTGGAACAAGTACTCATATACTAGTCTGAAACTAGGCTGTATGGCTCCCAACTGCGTACACCTTTAATATATATGTGTGTAAACATATATATTATTACACACACACATATATACGTATGTTATTACATATACATACATACACACATATATATTAGCTAGATTTATTTATTTTACATCCCAACTGCAGTTTCCCCTCCCTCCTCTCCTATTCTCTCCCACCACCTCCCCTTCTTTATATATTTTTATATAATATATAAATCTGAAGGATGAAGACTACAGGCCAGGTTGTTTAACCTAACTTTTTATTTTGGGTGAGAAAATAGCTTTGTCTACTGATGGGCAATTTTTTTTGTCTGGGTACGTTAACTGTTGTATATGGATTTCTGTCTAAAACTTCAAGTCCATTATGATCTTAGAAGTGCTTTAGACGTCTTGCCCAGGGACAGGGCTGATATCCACCTGCCATTTGCTGTCTGAGTGGGTCATGACCTCATACCTCCTTAGCACATTTGGGCTGCAGGGCCTGTCCTGTCCCCTGTGGTGAGGCGCTCTACTGTCTTCTCCACTCTGTTCTAGCTTGGTAGCCTGTGTGCTGGGTGGATGCTGACCCTTTGCATGAACTCTACTGCCATCTACCTGGACTCCTTTCATGACAGATGTGTTTCATGTAACTGTTCTCTTCTTCCCCCCACAGAGTCTATAGGAGACGTAGCCGCAAGACTCCCAGATGAACAACCGAAAGGAAGATATGGAAATCACTTCTCACTACCGGCATCTGCTTCGAGAGCTCAATGAGCAAAGGCAGCACGGAGTCCTGTGTGATGTGTGTGTTGTGGTGGAGGGCAAGGTCTTCAAGGCACACAAGAACATCTTGCTCGGGAGCAGCCGCTACTTCAAGACACTCTATTGCCAAGTACAGAAGACATCTGACCAGGCCACCGTCACTCACCTGGACATTGTCACAGCCCAGGGCTTCAAGGCCATCATTGACTTCATGTACTCCGCTCACCTGGCTCTCACCAGCAGGAATGTCATTGAGGTGATGTCAGCTGCTAGCTTCCTACAGATGACTGACATTGTGCAGGCCTGCCATGATTTCATCAAAGCTGCACTGGACATCAGCATCAAGTCAGATGCCTCAGACGAACTCTCTGAGTTTGAGATCGGCACCCCAGCCAGCAGCAGCACAGAGGCGCTGATCTCAGCTGTGATGGCGGGGAGGAGCATCTCCCCATGGCTGGCTCGGAGGACAAGCCCTGCCAATTCTTCTGGAGACTCTGCCATTGCCAGCTGTCATGAAGGAGGAAGCAGCTATGGGAAGGAGGACCAGGAACCTAAGGTTGATGGCCCTGATGACATTTCTTCACAGGTGTTGTGGCCTGGAGATGTAGGCTATGGGTCTCTACGCATCAAGGAAGAACAGGTTTCACCATCGCATTATGGAGGCAGTGAGCTTCCATCCTCCAAGGACTCTGCAATACAGAACTCTTTATCAGAACAGGGTGCTGGGGATGGCTGGCAGCCCACAGGCCGGAGGAAGAATCGGAAGAACAAAGAGACTGTCCGACATATCACCCAGCAGGTGGAGGAGGACAGCCGGGCTGGCTCCCCGGTACCCTCATTCCTGCCCACATCGGGATGGCCTTTCAGCAGCCGAGATTCAAGTAAGCCTTTCTTGTGACAGGTTGGGCGCAGGTGGCCCAGGTCACTGTGTTGACTGCTTCCTGGCTGTTGGTGAAGTGGCACATTCCCATGCTCACACCAATGACTTCCTATGCTAACCTGTCACTGGCAGCTCACAACTGCCTACAACTCCAGCTTCAGAGAGGTCTGAATCTCTGGCCTCCGTGAACTCCTGCACTCACATGCACATACCAGCACCCACATACTTAAATTTTTAAAACTTTTACTTTTTTAAAAAAAAATATTAATTACATGCGTATGAGGTAGAGTGGGGATTACATGGGCACATGACTCCGGATACCCACAGAGGCTCTGGCTTCTGAGCAGATGTGAGCTTCCCGACGTGGATGTTGGGAATCAAACTTGGGTCCTCTGAAAGAACAGTATATGCTTAACTTAACTGCTGAGCCATCTCTTCAGCCCCCTTTGCCTTGCAGACATTTTTAACTGAGCAGTTCACTGACATTAAATATATTCATGTTGTACCCATCTCCAGAACTTAAAAAAAATTTATTTTATTTTGTATGAATATTTTGCCTGTGTACCATGTGTGTGCTTGGTGCCAGTGGAGGTCAGCAGAGGGTACCATATATACACTGGGACTGGAGTTACTGATTGTTGTGAGCTATCACATGAGTACTGAGAATTAAACCTGGGTCCTCTATAAGAGCAACAAGTGCTCTTAACCGCTGAACCATCTCTCTCCACACACTTCAGTTTTATTTTTAAAGTTCTCATTGCCCTGTTTCCAACACTGAGCCACCAAGCACGGAGCCGGGGCTTGGATATTTCTAAAAGTTGGTTTCACTTAGCATTGCTGCACGTTGGGCTGAATCATTCTCTGTGCCGGTGTCCTGGGGGGCGGGAGGAAGTCGAGCAGAGTCTATACCCACAAGGTATCAGAGGCATTTGACACAGTGTGACAGCCACAAATATCTTCTGACATGCACACATGTCTCCAAGCAGCCCCCGTTCTCCCTAGGGATGGACTGAACTGAATCAGAACAGTATCAGTCATTTCCTGATCGTTGTCCTGTGGAGAGGCACACAAGGCAATAGACATGAATAGTGATGTTCGCCTCCTGGATTTGCTTATAATCCCAAACCTGGTGAATGCTGAGACTTTGGGGGCACGTTTTGAGGTTCACAGATATTGGGGGCCATCCTCCACTTGTCTAAGAATATATGTGTGTGCCCAGTTTCCCTGCAGCTGACGATGCTGGGGGCATGTATCCCATGGGAGTCAATGGTAAATTAGTAAGTGGAACAATCCTAGAGCCTGTGGGCTGGAGGTTTCAAATGCAGTCAGCGAGCAGAAGGTGTTTTCAGAATCCAACAAGTGATTTTGGCTGTATACTTTCTTAGTCTTAAATCCTTGGGTTGCCAAGGCAACTGTGAACTGCTTTTGCTTGGGGATTCTGAAGGCTGAGATAAGGATGAGAGGTGTAGGCTGGAGCGTGGGATGCTTCCTGCATGTCATGGTAGTGTGTCATTCGTTGGGCCTCTGCCACCCTGGCAGGAATGTAAATCACGACACTTGATGGAGGTCAGTTTGTTTTCATTAAAGATTGATATATTATTTATAGGAGAAAAGGCTCTTTCTGTTTTTGTTTTTTTTGAGACAGGGTTTCTCTGTAGCTTTGGAGCCTGTAGACCAGCTGGCCTTGAACTCACAGAGATCCGAAAAACTTTTTCATTTAAGATTTATTTATTTATTATAGAGTGTTTCGCCTGCATGTATGCCTTTAGGCCAGAAGAGGGCGTCAGATATCGTTACAGATGGCTTTTGAGCCACCATGTGGTTGTTGGGAATTGAACTTAGGACCTCTGGAAGAGCAGCCAGTGCTCTTAACCTCTGAGCCATCTCCAGCCCTGAAAAAGCTCTTTTCTAAAGACACATGTCAGGTGCCATCAAGGCTTTCTGAGCAGTTCCTCAGAAGTGAAACCTTCTGGTCCTGGTCACTTGTCTTGTCCTCTCTGTGTCTCCATCTCAGCTCCTGTGATTTTCGAAACGAAAGGTCAAATACATTATAACCCAGCAGGTCTGGAAAACCAGTTTTAAAATGTACTCAATCTATGTGATAACTGGTGAGATGGTATTAAATAAGTTCATCGGTTGTGGTGCTGGCCAGACTTGGACATCTGGTACACTGTTGATAAGGCCACCTTTTCATGACATCGTTTAGACAGCATAACAACAAATTTGATCATCTTTTTCTTTAAAATTCTTCTCTCAGACAGTACATCCTGACCTCCTCTATTTCCCCCCAGAACTGACCATCTCTGTAAAGAAAATCCTCTGTGCTGTTGTGGGTGTGTGGAGGGACTGCATGACTTTGAGGGAAAAGGGGGCACCATCTGCTTCAGCTCCCCCGCACCCCACATTCCATAGCACTACCTGCTCTATTCTTCATCTAGCCTGCGTGGTTTTCCTCCCAAATGTGACTGACAGAACCTCCTGGAAGCAGGTCTGGTTGGGAGTGGCAGCTGGTGACCAGACGGGCGAAACTGCTCTCTTTTGGATGGCTCTGTTTAAATGAGAACCTGGCGCTGCACACCTTCCTGTCAGTTGTGGGAAGGACAATGCTGATGCCATAAAATAGCGGAGGAGGCAAGAACAAGCACAGGTCAGAAACCTGTGACAGGAAGAGGCATCCCGGCATTCAGCAGCGCTTGACAGGCTGAATCCAGATTCTGATAGACCCAGTGTGTACAGAGTGACTTTTCATCTTGAGGGGTAGGGGGCGGCTGGTCTCAGGACCACGGCCTTCCCTTTTGCACCTCTGATCAGTAGCTTGCCAGAGCCTCCTTGTAATACTGAGAGGTCTCATTGTCCATCCCTCTTTAGGCTGAGCTGCAGTGGAAATGCTTTGTATTGTCGTGGTGACTTTACAGAGGGTTAACCTGAAAGGGTTCCTATACATAGACTAACCTAAAAACATTCTTTGAGATGAGGAGACTAGGTGACTAGTCACTGTGGGGTACCTGGCAGAGTTGATGGTGTATGATCCCCACCAGAACAGTCCAGATAGTGCCTCCTGGGCTGAGGGGTGTGTTGCCTGGGCTGAGGAATGAACAGGAAGCTTGTGGAGGGATTTGCTTCTGGGAACCCAGCAAGTCACATGTTGAGATGACTGTTGGCAGGGCACTGATACCCCCAGACTCTGCAGGAATCTTTCTGGTCTGTTGCAAAGAAAGCAGATTCTGGCAGGATGCCAAGTTGATGGGGCAGTTACCTTAAATTGAGTAGCTCTTGTCTGTGGTAATATTTCTTGTTTGTTTTGCTTTGTTTCACAAGGCTATCTCACTGTGTAACCCAGGCTGGCATTGAATTTCCTGCCTCTACATCTCAAGAGCTGGGATTGAAGGCATGGGCTTATGGTGTTTCCTGCTGTTTATTTCCCACTGTAATGCAGGTCTGTAGTTTGATCACCATGTTGTACTCTGAGTGAAGAAGCATCCTTGGTCAGGATCTTACAGAGACACTGCCTTGAAGTCGCTTCCTAATGCCCAGGTTCTCCTCTAGCGGCTCCTGCGGCACCTACACCACCAAACCTCCCCATCGGGAGCGTGTGGAGCTGTTCTTTTTCACACTCTCCCATGAGGCCTCTGGTTGAGTTTTAATCTCTTCTTTTTCTAGCATCCATAGACTGTGCCACAAGTGCCATGCTGATGGTGGAGTGTAGTGAGCTAGCCCAGAGTAGCCAGTGATACAGTATGCCATAGCGGTGTGCCATAGTGGCGTGTCATAGTGGCATGCCATAGCCGTGTGCCATAGCCGCATGCCATAGCAGATATAGCAGATGCCATAGTGGTGTGCCATAGCCATGTGCCATAGCGGCGTTCCTTATATAAATCAAGGAATTTACTTATGTTGAATATTCAGGCTGACAGATTTTCTTTTTTTTTTCAAGGTAATAATTCAGATTAAAACAGGTATATAAGTGAGATATTAGTTTGTAAACCTACATTTACTGACTTTATTTACTCATATTATTTTTTTTGAAGATCTATTTATTTATTATGTATACAACATTCCTTCCGTGTATTCTTTCATGCCAGAAGAGGGCACCAGATCTCATTATAGATAGCTGTGAGCCACCATGTGGTTGCTGGAAATTGAACTCAGAACCTCTGGAAAAGCAGTCAGTGCTCTTAAACTCTAAGCCATCTCTCCAGCCCTACTTATACTATTTTTTTTAATGATTTATTTCTTTTTATTTTATGTATATTGGTGTTTTACCTGCATGTATGTATGTCTGTGTAAGGGTGTCAGAGCCCCTGGAACTGGAGTTACAGACAGCTATGAACTACCATATGGGTGCTGGGAATTGAACCAGGGTCCTCTGGAAGAGCAACCGATGCTCTTAACCACTGAGACATCTCTCCAGCCCCTGTTATGCTATTTTTAAAATTATTATTATTAGTAGTAGTAGTACTGTGGCCGGACTTTATGTGTACGGGTATTTTTTCTGTGTGTGCACCATGTACATGTCTGATGTCCGCGGAGGCCAGGACAGGGTGCAGGATCCTCTAGAATTGGAATTACAAGCAGTAGTGGGCTGCTATGGGAACTGAATACTGGTCTCTGAAAGATTATCCAGTACTCTTTAAAAAACGACGACAACAAAACCCTATTTATTTTTATTTTATGTGCATTAGTGCATTAGTGTCTGCATGTATGTCTGTGTGAGGATGTTAGATCTGCTGGAACTAAAGTTACAGACAGTTGTGAGCTACCATGTGAGTGCTGGACTTGAACCTAGGGCCTCTGGAAGGACAGCCGTGCTGTTAGCTGCTGAGCCGTCTTTTTGCTGTGTAGCTGAAGATGGCCTCGAGCTCCTGTGCTGGAATGACAGGTGTTCACAACCATACCATTCTTAAATGGAAATATATATATTAAAAATATAACTTTTTTATTAAATTATATTTAAAAATATACTTTTTTTTTTGAGACAGAGTATCACTGCAACCCAGACTGGCCTTGAACTGATCTTCCTGCCTCAGCCTCTTAAATACTGTGATTACAGACTTGAACCCACTCTGTCTGGTATGATTTCATGTGCTTATTTGAAAGCTTTATGCCAGGGCTTTCTTCAAGGACTTTTTAGTTTTGTTTTTGTTTTTTTCGAGACAGAGTTTCTCTGTAGCTTTGGAGCCTGTCCTGGAACTAGCGCTTGTAGCCCAGACTGGCCTCGAACTCACAGAGATTTGCCTGCCTCTGCCTCCTGAGTGATGGGTTTAAAGGTGTGCACCAACCAATGCCCGGCTCTTCAAGGATTTTAAGGCCTAGGCTGTGGTTCAGTGGCAGAGGTCTTAGAGTTGATCCTCACTACCACAAGATAAAATAAAATCACAAAAGATAATGCAAGTCATTTTAAAAACTGAGTGTCTGTAAGCCAGAGAGATGGCTCAGTGTTTAAAAGCACTTTTTGCTCTTGAAGAAGACCCAGGATTGGTTCCCAGCACCCATAGGTGGTTCACAACTGTCTGTGCCTCCTGTTCCATGGCATAAAATACCCTCCTTTGGCCTGCACGGGCACTGAATACACATAATGTTCTTACATGCAGGCAAAACCTATACCATAAAATAAACTAGTATCCTAAAATAAAAGTAAATAAGTGTGAGGAGGGCTGGAGAGATGGCTCAGAGATTAAGATCCTTAGTTCAATTCCCAGAAACCACACAGTGGCTCACAACCATCTGTTATTACAGATCTGGTGTCCTCTTCTGGCCTGCAGGCACGCATGCAGGCAGAACATTGTATATATAATAAATAAATCTTTTTTAAAGAAATCTGAGGAATCAAACATTGTTGGGTGAACTCCTCAAGGAGAGTTGTGAACAAATATGTACTTACTTTAAATAGAACATCAAGAGCAAGCTACAGTAACCATTCTATCAAAGCCCAGCTTGGTGAGCCAATGACTCTATTGGGTTTACCTGTAGAGCATGGGTGACCCGAAAGAGTCACATCACCAAAACTTCCCATTGCAGCGTGGGTAATGGCTGCAGAGATGGAGTCCCCTGTTGAGTTAACCTTTCACACACTGTGTGCACTACATACATACATACATACATACATATATACATACATGCAAACAAATCACTCATGTATAAAATAAATAAATCTTTAAAAAAATCCCCTTACCTAAAATCCCACCTTAGTTTTCAATGTTATTTCAAAGTAAGTGATAGACAGCAGCCTTCTTCATTTTAATGCTTTTGCAGACTTATCCTTAGAGCTCAGTGTGTTTACATTTTTAGGTGAAGTTTAGCCACTGTGAATGTGCCAGGTCTCAATGCTCATTTGATATATTTGATGAATACAAGCCCTTAAGCATCACCAAGGGGTGGAACTCCCTGGAGTCTCCCTGGGTTGATTCAGATTGTGTAACATTTAATCAGATGGCATCCAGCAATGTACAGCAATACCTTCTGGTGAGAACTCTTACACGCGTAGTGTCTTTGTGGCCATCCTGTGCAACGTCTACCTGGATGCTACACTTTGTTCACTACAGTGTCCTGTGCACTGTCTGCATGTGCACCCTTTATTCTGTCTGGTGATGGCAGGCACAGATCTGCATGTACTGTGCTTGGAAGCAAAGCTTCTACAACACTGTCAGACTCTTTTAGGGATGCTAGCAACCACTCTATCATGGAGAGGCTAGGTCATGGGAAGGAATGTGCTCAAACTTAGGAAAATCCTTCAGAAGTTTTCCTAAGTGCCTGTACCATCTGTCTGCCACCATTAATGAATAAGTCTTGTTGCTTCTCATATTGTCTTTTTTCTTTCTTCCTTTCTTTCTTTCTTCCTCCCTTCCTTCCTTCCTTCCTTCCTTCCTTCCTTCCTTCCTTCCTTCCTTCCTTTCTTTCTTTCTTTCTTTCTTTCTGTTTGTTTTTTTTGTTTGTTTTTTGTTTTTTAGAGACAGGGTTTCTCTGTAGCTTTGGGGCCTGTTCTGGAACTAGCTCTTGTAGACCAGGATGGCCTTGAACTCACAGAGAGATCCGCCTGCCTCTGCCTCCTGTGTGCTGGGATTAAAAGCATGCACCGCCACTGCCCAGCTGGTTTTTGTTTTTCAAGGCAGGGTTTTGATGTGTAACAGTCCTGGCTATCCTGGAACTTGCTTTGTAGACCAAGCTGGCCTCGAACTCATTGAGATCTGCCTGTCTCTGCCTCCTCCCAAGTGCTAGGATTAAAGGCGTGCACCATCACCACCAGGCCTCATATTGTCTTTTAATTTTAACCATGAGAAGTGTTGAGTTTTGATGAATCCGTACATAGACTAGAGACTATTAACTCAGTTCTCTTGGGGGTGTTTTCTGTTGGTCCTCAAACCCCAGAGGCAATCGCAAGGCCAGCTTGGGAACAGGTGGAGAACATCTCGGGGATGGGAGTACCTTGAATCTGTTTTCCCTCTCCACCCCATTTTGAAATATGTAGATTACATGCCACTATGAGCAGCATTACAGAAGCTGGGTGTAGCAGCTCTTCTCATCTTCCTGGTGCTCAGGAGGCTGAGGTAAGAGGATCGTGACAAATCTGAGGCCATCTGGGGCTACGTTGTGAGTCCTAGGACAGCGAGGACTGTATAAAGCTGGGGTTCATAAGAAGACTCTGCTTAAGAGAGCAAAGGAGGTGTCACCCTGCAGTTCCAAAAGTAGTAACAGCCTATGAATTAGAATCACTGTCACAAACTGAGATGTTGACAGTGATGTGACCTGCTGACCTTACTCAGATTTTTCCAGTGTTCCTATTCTCAGTCTTTTTTTTTTTTTAAGCCTGTAGGGCATTTAACCTATTCTCAGTCTTTTTTTAAAAAAGTATTCTTTTGAGAATTTCATACATGTATCACCACATGTATACAAAGAAGTATGATTATATATCCCTTTTCCATTCATTAACCCCTCCAGTTCTCCCAGATACCCCAACATACCCCCTTCCTGGTTTAATGTCCCCATCGTTTTACTGGGTCTCAAGTCCAAAATGACCTCTGGGTCTCTATGTAACCAGTGATGATCTTTCATTTGAACTTTGGATACATTTGCTTTTGCCTCTTACCTGGTTTATACAGCTCTGGGGATTGAGCCCAGAGCTTTGTGCATCGTAGGCAAACATCTTACAAACTGAACTACATCCCAAGTACACACCTTTAAAAAAAAAAAAAAGACAGAATAATCTTTCCAGGTGTGGTAGTCCTGCATTTGGGAGGCAAAGGCAGGAGGATATCAGTTGGAGTCCAGTCTGATCTACATAGCAAGTTCTAGGCCAGCCAAGGCTCTGTAGAGAGATCTTATTTCAAAAGAAAGGAAAGGAACAGAATAGACTGCCCCTCTGTAATCCTGGCTGGCCGGCCTCAGCAATCAGTTTCTCAAGTGCTGGATTACAAATGAGAACCACCACATATGGCATAGATTTTTTTTCTTTGGTGAGTAAGGGTCTTTCTTGATTGGCTGGCCTTGAACTCACAGAGATCTACCTGCTTCTGTCTTACAAATATTAGGATTAAAGGCATGTAGGCATGTGCTGCTATGTCCTGCCATTCATTCAATGTATTTTTTCAACATTGCTGTTGGAGTCTCCACCCCCCAATGTCACCAAATGTTTGCCTCAAACCCTTGAGGCAGTGATAGTAAGGGGCTCAGTCATGAAAATGTTACATGTTAGCTTTGGTCAGCCCCCAAATCTTGGTAAGGATGCTTGTGTTCTATGTTGACTCTTAGCCTTTGTGGGAAGTAATCTGTTTGCCTGGGAGCTCTATCTTTGGAAGAGTGGGGACAGTTCTTGTCACAGTTGGCTAAATGACGTGAGTCTGGAGGCTGATGCAAAGAGATGTCCAAGTCTCAGCATTCACTTGTTTCCAGGTCCGTGGCTTAGCAAGTTAGATGCCAGAGAGAAATGCACTTTAAATTCACATTAATCCCTAAGAGTTAGGTTGCGAAAGAATCTCAGTATTGGTCTGCAGGGATGGCTCTGTGGCTAAGAGTGTTTGTTGCCCTTGCAGAGGACTCGGGTTTGTTTCTTAGCACCCAATAATGGTTCACAGTCATCTATAATTCTAGTTC
Organism: Myodes glareolus; assembly: GCF_982192425.1. Taxonomy (NCBI): domain Eukaryota; kingdom Metazoa; phylum Chordata; class Mammalia; order Rodentia; family Cricetidae; genus Myodes; species Myodes glareolus. The sequence goes on from NC_142035.1 coordinate 457,192, forward strand.
CAGATAATCTGATGCCCTCTTCGGACCTCTATGGGCATCAAACATACATGTGGTGTACATACATACATGCAAGCAGAGCACACACACAAAATAAAAAAAAATGAATATAATCTAATAAGTTTTCTTAAATTTTAGGTTATCTGAAGCATATCTTAGCTTTCTACAAGTAAACTGAATGAATTTTAGCTTTTTATAAGATTATTAAAAGTGCACTCTGCTTAGGGAACTCTATTTTCCTTTTGACATCATTGTGTTAAGCATTTCTTTCTGGATGTCACCATGGTCTAGGAGGCCCTAAGTACACAGAAACATTTATGTTTTCTCTGCTAATAGTGTTTTCTCTCCAGTTTGTTCCCCTGGGGAAGGGGGGTTGGCACTTGTGTTGGAGGCCTTAGAGCAGAGAGTGGAGGAACAGGTGGGCTTGAATCATATATGATATTTCCCCCTTTACTTTTCCTATGTAATGAACAACAGATTTCCTTGCTTTATCACCTCAGCTGTCTAACCAGAATGCCTTGGGCCTGTAACCCTTCTGCAGATGCTGCATGATTTTATGTTTTCAGCTATGACAAGGCTTCAGGCTTTCCCTCTCCTCATGGACGCTTGTTGCTTTCTGTTGGTTTGATAAGTGCTGTTCTCACGGGTGTGAAATTGTGTCTCACTGTGGTTTTGTTCCTCTTACAGTGCTGGGATTGAATGCAGGGCCTTGGGTGTGCTAGACAAGCACTTACCACAGTCAGGCCCAACTTTTTAAATAAGTGCTGGGGATTCAAACTCAGAACTGCATACTTTAATGAGAAGTGTTCTTAGCCCACTGAGCCATTCCCCCAGCCCCTATGTTTTTGATTTGCATTTCTCTTGACAAAGATGTTTGAATACCTTTTGTGAGATTATTGGCATTCTGTGTCTTTAGATAACTGTCTAATCAGTTCTACTATATTTTTATTTACCTTTATTATGGAATTAAGAGATTTTAGAATCTTGTCTAAAATCTGTGTCTTACCTGCTATATGATTTTGGAATGGGATATGTTCAGTGGTAGATTGCTTACCTAGTATGTATAAGTTCTAGGTTCAGTTCCCAATACCATGTAAATAAGGCATGGTGGCACACACCTGTAAGGCCAGAACTTAAGAGGTGGAGGCTGGGAGGATCAGGAGCTCAAGGTCATCCCTGGCTACAAAGAGTTAGAGGAGAATATGAAGTTCAGGAAACACTGTCTTTGAATATATGTAGGTAACTTGTACATACTCTCTCCGTTCTGTTGGTTGACATTGGAGCATGTCAGCTTTTATTTATTTGTTTTGTATTTTGTTTTATTTTTGAGGCAGAGCTTCATGTATCCTAGGCTGGTCTCAGACTCGCTGTGTAGTTGAGAGTCACCTTGAGCTCCTTGTCCTCTTTCTCCTAAGTGTTGGAACTGCAGGCAGGCACCATCATACCTGGCACAAGGGTTTAATTTTGATGAAATCCAGTTTTTGTTTCATTACTGATGCTTTTGGTGTCTGACAATCTATTGCCAAATCTGAAGTCATGTAGATTTTCTTCTTCTATGAGTTTTATAGTTTTAGCTTTAGTAGTCATTGGTGCATGTTGAGTGCCCTGTTATTTGAGGAGATCGGGTAGTTCTAGAGCTGGTTCTGGACTCAGGTCTTAGATCCCTTATCAAGGGTTGATGGTCTTGTACCCTGGTTCTGAGTGAAACTCCCATTGGATTGTAAATTTTGCTGTGCAGTATGGCATGTTTTGGATATGGGCAGGTGGGATTAGTAGTACAACATGCTAAGGGTACATTTTGCTCTGGGTGAGTACCCTGGTCCACAAGCTGGACTAGACTGAAGCTCATTGCCTTCATGCATTCATGGTCTTCATTTTGCAGTTGCAGTATTCCCGAATAACGTGTGTACCTCCCTTCCCTAGATGTGGACCTGACTGTCACTGAGGCCAGCAGCTCGGACAGCCGAGGCGAGAGAACAGAGCTGTATGCACACATCGACGAGGGCCTCCTGGGAGGAGAAACCAGCTACTTGGGCCCACCCCTCACTCCAGAGAAGGAGGAAGCACTGCACCAGGCCACTGCGGTGGCCAACCTTCGGGCCGCCCTCATGAGTAAGAACAGTCTGCTGTCACTCAAGGCTGACGTGCTCGGTGATGATGGCTCACTTCTGTTCGAGTACCTGCCCAAAGGTGCCCACTCATTGTCTCGTAAGTGCAACCCTGGTGTGTCGCTGTGTCCTGCTTTGATTTTAAGCACCTCATTTCAATTCTCAGACCCAGGGTTACTGAGGATGAGGTTATAGCCAGTTTGTCAGGCAGATCGGCTGGGAGTTGAGCTACTTTCTAGCTACCTCAAGGTCTTTCAGGGGGTAGACTGGCTTTGAGTCCTCTGGGACCAGCATGCTTGCTTTACAAAGCAAGAAGGGAGTTGGTATGTGTTGTTGGGTATCAAGAGGAAGCAATGAGTGCTTATTGGAATGTTTTGTACTCAAACTCGAAGCATCTAAGCCTAAAACCTACCAAACTTAAAAGTACACACAATTAGTAACCTTAAAACCTTTTGAGCCAGTGGCAGGCCTGGTGCCAGAGAGTCTTTGTGTCCAGGGAACAGGTGCTGGCTCCCTCTGCTGGTCTCGCCACCCAGCCTTTGTGCTGGGATTTGTTCTGTGTATGAGACATACAGAGAGCCCTTGACCCAGGGATGTGGAGCTTACTTTGTTCTTGTTAGAGAGTGCTGGTCACGTGTGTATTTTCAGAAAGGAGTTGGATGCTGCATTTGAGACCTTAGTGTGTCTTGCTGCAATCCAGACCACAGACCGACCGACCATGCTGCAGCTGAAGGGCAGCTGCTGTTCAGCCCTGACTCCTTCAAGCTGCCTTTTCCTGTGAGACAAGAGGCATTAGCTCTAAGACAGGCTGCTTCCCTTGTCCCAGTACATGCTGACTATAGCAGCCGCTGGTATGGGAGAAAGGTGTGACTGCCCTGGGCATCAACCTAGCTCCAGAACTTCCTGTTTCTCTGGTGCTCAGCCGTGAGTGTGAGTAAATGACTTGATACCTTTCTCTCCATGGGGAAGGAAGGAGACACACCCCACACTGGAGACACCGAGTTGGGAACATGAGGGGTATCGTGTTTCAGGAAGCCCAAGTACATGTATGGTGGTGAATGGTCGCCCTCCAAGCCACTGGGTTACAGGACAGTTTCCAGTTGCCTTTGCACCATGTTTACAGTTGTGTCTCCATGAGTACTAAAGCATTATTTGTTGGGCTTTTGTATTGGTTTTAGGAGTTATGCAAATTGCTTATGGCAAATAAAGACTAAAGGTGGAAAATGATGTCTGCCCTCTTTATTTCCAAGTTACCTATCAAGTGGCCTTGGAGACAAGCTGAGGCTGCTCCATCAACAGGATGCACTCACATGAGGCTTGCTGTCAAAAACTCTTAGGCCTTGTTTCCCACATCTGGGAAATGGGGATGGAGCCAATCCCTAGCTGTTGTAATTGTTAAACAGCATCCAAAAGTATGGAACATGGCTTAGACAAACAAATGTGGTGAATGACTCAGAAGCAAAGTATATTTATGGACACGGATTGTTGGATTCCTCAAAGTCCCAAAGTATTGGGACAGTTCGTGGAGGTGGTTGCAGGGGATATGGGGTACTTGGAATTCACATGAACAGAGGAGTTCTGAAATTCAACAACTTTTTGTGGATAACATGGAGCAGTGGAGGTGAGGCGAGGTCTGAATTATTCTTACTCTTTCTTCATACTCATGGGACATGCGTGTCCAATGTAGTATAAAACTCCCCCTTCAGGGCAGGCTGGGGTAGCAGCTCCTGTTTGTTCCCTGATTCCCCAGATACTGTTTGTCTTTAAGAATAAATTTGGTGGTGCACACCTTTAATTCCAGCGCTCGTGAGGTAGATCTCTGTGAGTTCAAGGCCAGCCTGAGCCAGGGCTATTACAGAGAAACCACATCTGGAGGGGGGGAGAGGGAGAGAGAGAGAGAATATGAATGAGGGTTTGCAGGATTTCTGTCCTTTCTGTATCTACTAGCTTCACTCTGGCATGAGCTCTGTTTGTGCTAGGAGCATACAGTAGTCATGTCCACAGTCAGCTGGCATGGCCAGCCTCAAAAGCTGATTTCACTTTCTGCAGCAGGGTCTGACCTCGGGGTCCCGATGTCTGAGTGACTCTGGCCCTAAAGCAAGGACTTCCTTGCTTTAGGGGGTGCTGGAGCTTAGCCAAACCAAGGTAGTGCCTGGCCAGGAAGGAGCCGTAAGTGTGTGTTCTCCTTCTCAGATCTCTCTTCTGGTATGAGCTACTTCTCAGTCTGTACTTTATAAAGCTTGGAGGTGGGGTAGGGTAGCAAGGCCTCCTTGTGACCGCTTCTGAGGTTTAGCGTATGCACCCCTGTACTTCCAAAGATTGCCAAGGCTCCTCCTGTTCTGTCCTTTACAGATGGAATCAGCTTTTAGGTTTGATATTTTGTTATTTCAACGATGTTTTAACATTCTTATTTTTAATATCCTAAATATGCCACTGTTTTCATATAAATTTGTCCTTTTATTTTCTGTGTATAGGGTCAGAGGTTGGCAGAATCATGCTGGGTGTAGTGGTGATCACCTGTACTCCCAGAATTGAGGAGATTGAGGCAGAAGGATCATAAGTTTGAATTAACAGGGGTACGTACATACTGAAATCCTGCCCCGTTTTTTGAGTGGCAAGATGTAGGGTTTGGTCGTGAACTATAGTACTTTGACTGTGTGTAGATGCAGAAGAATGAGTCAGTTATTTTAAGCATTATTTCCTAGCATCCTAAATTAAGCCTGCCAGGTTTTGTGCTACATTAGAATGGAGCATAGAAATGCTCAGATAGATTCTTGTTTTCCAAAATGTGTGGTTTGTCTCACTGTGTCGAGATCTACCATGAGTGTCCATGATGGACAGTAGGACTTATGCTCCAAGGCTGTGGGGATTGTGGCAAGGCTTAGGGGTGGGTAGTGCTGGTTCTGCTGGTGGCAGGCTCTGTACGCAACACCCACGTGCCCTCATATCCACAAAGTTCACAGGCGCCACCTGCCGTGCTCCATGAGCATGTGTGGAACAGAAGCAAGGGTTGCAGTGGAGTATGATTGAGGTCCATTCCTCTATGATGTCATCTGAAGGAAACTTTAGGGACATTGGAGCTTTCCCGCATCGCTTTGCTGACTTCCCTTCAGGAGTTATGTGGCTGACAGGACAGCATGTTTCATTTCAATAAACTGGGGCTGGGTTATAAGTTGGGAGAGATGAGTGGCTGACACAGGAGGAGCAGCCCTGTTCCACAAACCACCTGTGCACCTTGTCTAAGCACCCAGCTCCCCTTCCAGTTCCAGAAATGTATTCTTTGAGTGGCAGGTGTGTTGGAGAATCTGTTGTGGGAGGCCTTTTTAGGGCTATATAACCAGGATGCCAAATATGTTTAAAAAGAAACGCCTAGTGTTTGGTTGGGTATTTTTCCCTCCCTTCGTTGGGAGAGCTTCTGCTTCAATTCTGATAAGCTCCAGAGAGGCGCTTGGGACAGGGTGCCAGGATTCTGGCTGCTGTGTTTGGCTGGATTCGACTTTGTCCTGGAACTCACAACCACCACCTGTGTTGCTGATGCCAAGCTTTGTCATGTGGGGCTGAGACTCCACTGCAGTACCTGAAGGACATAAACCCCAATAGATGTGGAATCATAGCTCCTCAGTGTAGTGTGGTGGCTGTTTTGTGGTACAGGACATGAAGCATTGGTATTCTAGCTATGACCCAACTCTCTCTGCTCACACACTGATATAGATGTGGTTTGGTCATGGCAATTTTGTATGGAAATTCAATTGTAGTTAAAGATTTTTATTATTGTTGTTTTGTACTGGGAATTGACCCTTGGCCTGGAACATGATAGATAAGCACTCTGCCATTGAAAGACTCTCCAGCCCTTTTTAACTTTGATTTTGAGACAGTCAGGACTCTTCATAAGTTGACCAGTTTGCTGTGTAACTCAGACAGATCTCAGGTCTCCTGTCACATTCTCTGAGCACTAGGATTACGGTCCTGCACCACTGAACCTTGCACTTGGGAGGATGACAGGATTGTGCACCATCAAACCCTGCCCTTGCAAGTTTTTTTTAACTTTTTAAAAAAAAATTATTATGTATACAATGTCCTGACTGCATGTATCCCTGCAGGCGAGAGGAGGGCACCAGATCTCATTATAGATGGTTGTGAGCCACCATATGGTTGCTGGGAATTGACCTCGGGACCTTTGGAAGGGCAGCCAGTGCTCTGAGCCATCTTTCCAGCTCCCCACTTGCAAGTTTTTAAATATATACTTTATTTTTATTCATGCTCATGTGCATGCGTGTGTATGTGTGCATGTTTGGGGATATGTGTGAACCATGTGCTTACAGAGGCCAGAAGAAGGTGCCAGATCCTGTGGAGCTGTAACTCCAGGCAGCTCACAGCTACTGTGGGTGCTGAGAACTGAACTTAGGTCTTCTGGAAGTGCAGTGCACACTCTTAACCAGTGAGTCATCTCTGTAGCTTCTGTGTACAGATAGTACAAAGCAGTGAATACTCAGAAATTTTCTCTGGACAGTTCTAGAACATTCTAGAAAAATGAATTAACTTCTTTCTTTTTGTAGGTAGGCCTAATAAATTTAACAAGATGGTGTTTTCATACTGTATACCATTCTTGTAACTGCAGTCCCCAGAAATGGCCTTTGTGTTACTTCTTTTGACTCAGGTTGGCTTGATTTTCTCCTGTTACCTTTTCAGCAGTAAGCTGACAACTTACCTTTTCATGATCACCATTCACTGCACAGAAACCAGAGAGTAAATCATTTGTAGCTCACTCTGTTACTGTTTTACAAGTTGTGCTTGTGGGTGCATATTGACCAATCTGAGGCCTTGACACCTGTCTTTCTTCCATGAGCCTTGGAGAAATACTGTAAGAGTTTGAGTATGATTTACATGAGCAAATAAGACCAGCTGACCTGGGAGGCGATGACACCACCGACTCTGTCACCATTTTCACTTTCTTTGGTGATCCCAAACTGCCATCCCCAAGCAGAGTGATGGAAGGTCCCCTGAGAACTGCATACCTCAGTGATATCCTGTGCGAATTTTCCATATCCTTTTCAGGTCCTAAGGGCATGGCTATCCACCTTCCAAACCTACCCACTGGTGAAGTTGTCACTGGAGCTGGCATAGTATAGGACTTGGATGTACTTCTTTCTGTGTTCTATAGAGAGCACAGGCAGCTTATTTTGACTTAGGGGTTGTTAAAGACGGTTTCCTTATGGTGTTTAAACAAGCAGCCCAGGACCTTAGTGTAATTCTAGATTGATCTAGAATTTTAGTCTGTTTCCTACAAGGGACTTTGACAAACTAGACATAGGCCAGAGCATCTTGGAGTTCTTATCAGGAGCCTGGCTCTGAACTAGATGCTGTGAGCTACAGCTTTCCATGCCAGTTCCTCTATTGGACTCATTTTGCTCTTAGAATGAGATTCTCTCCCAGGCAAGTGATATGCAAGAACCCCTGCTATTGGAATTGGCCAGCTGGTGAAAGTAGCCAAAAGTCCATCTCCAGCCATACCCTGGCATTGGGGCCCAGCCAGCTGCACCCCTCCAGAACACTGACAGTGCTTCTGAGATGCCCATAGCGGGTATTGGCACAGCGTGGACACATCTCTCCCTACTTCTGCTCAGAACCCAGGAGACAACCCAGGGAGTCAGCATCGCTTCCCAGCCCAGGTAAGGCGTAAGGGCCACCAGCCACACCTGGGCAGTCTGTAACCAGTCTTGGCCAGTGAGCAAAGTGCAGACTGAGGACTTGGAGCAGCCTCACCTGAGGATCTTAGGAGCCGTTCTGCCTCCGGCCTACGTATGCTCAGCTCAGCCCCCTATCAGCTTTCACTGACCTTGGCTTTGTTCCCACAGTGAGGTGTGCTAAATTGCTTTATGGTTAATTTGAAGATTTCTCTGAGTTACGTGAGAAGCTGAGGTGGGAAGATTACTTAGGCTTATAAGTTCAAGACCGGATGGGGCAACACATTGAGATCCCCTAAATCAAGAAAAACAAAAAACAACAAGGAATTTCTCTGATCTTGTTTTGCTGGGTTTTATTCTAACAAAGACATTTGGTCCATTTAGCGCCTATCTCTAAAGCTGAGGAATCATCTCTGCTAGGATTTGTCTGTGTCAGGTTAATGTGAGCTTCTCACTATCCAAGAGCGTCTGTACTCACCCCTCACTGCTTGAGGCCCAACGGATACCAGGTGGAGTCTCTTTCCTATTCCTGAGCCTGCAGGGATCACTGCCAACCAACGGGAGGCCCGTTTGTTTGTTGCCTTCAGAAAAACACAGAAGTCTTCAAGAAGAACGTGGCTTCAAACATTGGATTCTGACGTTAACTAGGTGCTTGTCCCCGCTGGCCTTTCTAAAGCTGTAGCTACGGTGCTAGTGTTCTGAAGGTGGCTTGTCTTCTGCGCGTCTGTTTTTTTGGGAATTAATGACAGCCTTCCTTTCCAGGTGGCCAGTGACTGATTTTGTAGAGTCTGGACAGTGACCAGGTGAGTGGGGGGTGAGAAAGTGCTGTCTATAAAAATCTTTCCTAACTTTCTCCCATCTGATGGTTTGTAACACATCTGTCTCTGGTTCTAGGTTGACACCTTGTGACCTGGACGATAGGCTGGGCCATTGTTGCTGGACTTGGCTCCAGCTGGTTCTCTCCAGCCAGAATGCTGAGAACAAGCATCTAGCACCTCCTTGGCCAATATCCCTCTCATAGGTCTGGATGTGTTTGCCCAGCATGGGGTAACTGTGCCAGGTGGCCTTAGGTACTAACAACTCTGAAGTCATCTAAGGAGCCTACAAACGAAGACGTCCCTATGAACAGAAAGATAGCTTGTGGCTCGCCCTGATTTCCAGGACAGAGCTCAGAGGCGCCTTTGGTCACACTCTGGATTATGTGTGCACATTTGCCTTACCCGGCTCCAGTGTTCTAGGCTCTGCTATAGAATTCCTTTGCTACAGCCTGCCCAGCGTGAGGACTGTGTCAAGGCAGTTGATGGCAGATGTGTGTGTAGGAGACAGAGCATGTGTTGACAGTGGTCTGGTCTCTGCTAGCTTCCAGCTGAGGAATTTCATGTGGGTTGCCGACACGCGGAGGCAGAGACAGTCCACTCCATAAGGAGTGGTGCCTGCACGTCTAGCTCAGACATGGTGAAGGTCCGAGGACTAAATGTAGCCTTGACGTCTTGCACTTTACATCTCTCTCCAAATGTTGAATTATTGGAAACTGATTTTTTTTAATGCCCTTTATTTGCTCTTAATGGTCTTTTGGTGAATGTGTTGAATTTGATACTGGCTCAACATTAAGACAGGGTGTCTATAAACATGGTGGATGCCAGGAAGCCAGAGAAGGACTCATCTTTTGTCAGATAGCAAGTGGACCCAGAAGGGTTCTGGAATAATTAGGTGTTCTGTCTGTGGGGTGGGTAGACATCTGGGGGAGGGACGATCCATCAAGTGACACATCGGGTCTACCTGTGCCTGTCCCCGCTGTGAAATCTCGACGACAGTTACCAAGCTGTGAAGATGGAGGAGTCCAAGGCGCAGGGCACCATGACAGCTCCTAGAGGCGGAACATCAGATGTTATGAGCTTGGGCAGCCCAGGGGAGAAATGTCCCTGGAGCCCATTTGAAGAGCTGCTGCTTGGAGACACCCAGCATGCCCAGAGCACCTGAAAACGAGGTTTTGTGGTAGATACTAAGTGAGAGGGATGAACTAGATAGATGGCTGAATCACTGGTACTGCTAACGCTACCTTGCTCCAACAGCAGCCACCAAGCATGTGAAGCCTCTCCAACAGGCTCATAGGCACTGTAATCTGATTTGATTTCATTGAAATGTTTCAAGTATTGCTATTGGGGACTTGGCTATCTCACCACGTGACAATCTTTCTTGAAGAGTTTCAGTGAGAAGCTGGCTTTGTCTGTATTAGACTATTAATTGCCACAAGACACTCTGTGTCTGAAATTCTTAAAAGCAGGGAGGTAGTCTCATAAATTTGGATGTTTACTTCTAGAAAGGTAGTTGGGTGTGTGTTTACTTACCGTCACTCTGGTGGCAGGAGCCTGACTCTGCAAGTTAGTCTGTGCCTTCAATGCGTGATGTAGTGCTCACCACAGTAATTTTGCAGTTTGTCACGTACTAAGAAAAAAAATTCTTGCAAAGGAATTTTATTTGTTTGTTTATTTAGAGATAGAGTCTCACCTAGTCCATATTAGCTTCAAAGTTACTATGTAGTTGAAGATAACTTCCAACTTCTGATCTTCTGCCTCCACCTCCTAAGTGCTAGGGTGAAGCACACATATGTCACCATGCTCAGCTAAAACCTTTGAGAAAACTCTTTGAGCTTCCAATTTCAACTGCAATCAGTTTGAATCAGACTTAACCTCCAGGCAACAAGCATTTGAAAAGCTGTGCCCCCATCTCCTAAAAAATTCAAAATCCAGCTATAGAAACACAGAAAAACCCAGATGTCCCCAGGCACGAAGTTCTAGGGCAGTCTTGTTGGGAGGCCTTGAGGAGGAACACCTCCATTTCACGGGCGTCGCGGGCACATTTACTAGAGAGCACAGAGTGGCTGTGTTTTGTGTCATTGACCAAGAGGTGGGTCTTCAGAGCATTATGAAGGGGCAAAATTACCAAAAACAAGAACTACAGATCAGGTATCCCACTCTGCATATATGTGCCCAGAATACCCTTCATATATCCACCATTCCAGAAGTGCACAGGAAATATAAAATCTGGAGGCCATGCCAGTTAGATAGCAGAGCCAGACAAGCAGGAAGCGGAGCCTAGACCAGGTGAGAAAATGAAGGGAGAAGCCTGCTAGGTGCTGATGCAAAGAAGAAGGGAAGGAGGTGGACGTGGTAGGTGACTTACGGTGTTTCAACTTGAATAGAAGTAAAATGTTAACACAAGGTTGAAGAACTGACTTGTTAACTGGTTCTTGAGTTCTCTACATAGTCACAGAGAATAATGACAAAGAAGAATAAGAACATACTAAACCTTTCACAAACAACTGAAAGGCTAATGGAGAATAAAATAGTGATATTTGAACACACACAAGGATAAAGAACAAGGGGCTAGGAAGATAGGACCAAGCACAAGGACCTGAGCTCAGTCTCCAGATCCACGTAAAAAGCTGGAAGTGCAGGTGTGTACACTTGTAATCCCAGCAGTGGTAAGGAGGACAAGTTCCCTGGGGCTCACTGGCCAGACAGTCTAGCTTAATTGATAAGTTCCAGGTCAAGGAAAGTGTCTGCTATTTTTGAAGATGGCAGCCGAGGCCATCCTCCAGCCTCCACACATATACACTCATGCTCATGTATGCATGTGCGCACACACATAACCCATGAAAACGTAAGATGAAAGGTAAATAGGAAGTCATGGTGGCTTGAACTTGGTTGCGTTAGTGACAACGCACCAGCATTCAGGATGCTGTGTCAAGTATGAGGCTAACTTGGGCTATAGCAGGCAAGACTTTTATCTCGACAAAGAAAAAAACCTTTGTATTAATATGAATGGATTAAATACTCTCCCTCATAGATTTCTCAGGCTCACACACATACACCAGACAAAATTTCACCAAGGTTAGCCTTGAACTCCTGACTTCATGTGATCCTTTTGCCTCAACTTCCTAAGTGCTGGGATGGCAGGTGTGTATCATTTACTTTTTTAAAAAATAATCTTTGTTTGAGATAAGGTGTCCTGTGACTCTAGCTATCCTTAAACTTGCTAAGTTGCTGAGGAAGACTTGAGCTCCTGACCCTTCTGCTTCTACCTCCAAGAGCTACTATTGCAAGCGTGTGCCACGTGCCGGTTTATGTAGAGCTGGCGCTGGGACCCAGGGTTCTGTGCCTACTCAGGTTTTGTTTTGTTTAGAAAGTAAAAATAACTTAGTATAATACTGCTAGGGGAAGGGGCACTAAAGTACTGCTTGCCTTTTTTTTTTTCAGCTTATACACGACAAAGAAAAGTTAAAAGCTAAAGGATAGAAAAAGATGCACCAAGAAAACACCAGTGTACTGCACAGTAGTTTAAAGTGCTGTAGCTGGAGGGTCCTGTGTGTGGTGGAAGGGGCCGTCCTGGGTTGAGCTTCATAGACATAGGAAACAGAAGTTGGGAGGACTAGGGACACGGAGAAGGATGTGGTTATGACTGGGGCTTTTAGCATTCTCTAAAATCTCAGTGAGAGTGGAGAGGATTTGAACCATTTTCAGTGCTAAATCAACCTTGAATTCCTGGAACAAACCCATCTGGGTGCAAGATGTTACTATTGTGCTGCATTCAACTTTGTTTTGCTTAAATTCTGTGTCTATATTCACAGACATGTCGGCCTACAACAGCACAATTAGGAACTCTACAGTACATCAACAAGTGCAGAATATTCCAAACTCATAGGAGGAAAGTTTTGCCAGCATAGACCAGCTGGGGCTATATACAGTATCAAAGGCCAAGACTTTGTGGAGCAAGTGCTTACAGGCAAACAGGGTGGAGTCCAGTAGCAGGAAGACACTAGGCGGCACCTAAACACACTCACTCTCTTTCTCCTTCCCTCCCTTCCTCCCTCCTTTCATTCCTCACTCCTTTCCTCCCTCCCATCCCTTTCCTCCTCTCCTTTTCCCTCCCTCCTTCTTTCTATTTATTGTTTTGGAACAATAGTCCAGGTTGATTTCAAACTTGGGATCTTCCTGCCTCAGCCTCAAAACTTTTATTGCAGAATGACCACTCTGTCTGTTTCTTGTCTTGAGATAAGGTCTCCTGTATCCCATACTGACCTCAGACTCACTATGTAGTTGAGGATGACCTTTGCTTGTCTCTACTTCCTGAGTGCTGAGGTTAAAGGTGTGTGGTGCTATTCACATCTGTTTTTGTGTTTCAAGGTAAGATTTTCTTTGTAGCCTAGGCTTACCTCAAATCAAGGTGTCCTTGCCTCTGTGTCAATATTATCAGAATTGCAGGTGAATAGATACTAAAAGTACATCCTATCAAACTGGTAGACCACACCCAAAATTGTTTATAGCTAATTATCCTCTACAGGAAGGTTTTTAATTTCTATGTCAAAAAGGGAGGTAAAAATAACAAAATTTAAAGAAAGTAGCCCCAGGAAGTAAAGGTACCATGAAACGGCACAGAAAAATGAACAGAGATGGCTCAGTAGGTAGGAGTGCTTGCTGCACAAACACGGCCCCTAAAGGAATAAGGTTCTTAGACTCGCTGACCCTAGACATGGGAGGCAGACAGAGGGAAGGACATGGAAGCAAGAACCTTGCTGTGGTTTCCATGGGAAGACCCAGGTAGGGGAAGGAGGATAGGGATAAGTCTTGGTCCCCTGGCACCTGCTCTGGGGATCTAGAGCAGGCAGCAGTAGTCCTGGGCGTGGACGTCTTGTAGAGTATGGGTAGGAGTGAAACTCTGGTTGCTCTGGAGCATTGCTTTTCTCATTGCTGTGATTAAATGTGTGATGAACAAACTGGGAAAGGAAGGGTCTATTTTAGCCCATCATGGAGAAGAAGGCATGGTGACAGGAGCTTGAGGGGGCAGCCAACCTCATTGTATCTGCTGTCAGAAAGCAAGGAGTGATGGATGCTGGTGCTCAGCTGAACTTTTGCTTTTTTTGCAGTCTAGAACCCCAGCCCATGGAATGATGCTGCAGACATTTAGGGTGCATCTTCCTACCTCAACCCAATCTAGATGATCCTTCATAGGCATACCCAGAGGCTCTTTGGTGATTCTATATAATGTCAAGGTGACAATATTAACCATGACAGCTAGTCATTTATTTTAAGGAATGACCAGGCCTGGAAGTAGCCATCTCTCCAGGGTTCCCTGTATCAAAGCTTAGGAAGTGGAGGAGAACTTGGTGCAGGCTGGCACTGTACCAGCTGTTCAGAATTACTGCAGCAGAGACTGGTGCACATGGATGAGTGACTGCACTGTGTCTGACACATGGTCCTGAGAGAACTGGAAATCCACCCAGAAGAAAAATTCTGTGTCCTCCTCGCCATGCACCAAAAGCAACTTGAGTTGGGTTGTAAACTTTGGAAAAAGCTTCTTAGCCTTTAGTCTATGGTCTATTTCCTTTCTTTGGTGCCCAAGAGAGATAAGAGTTCCTGACCACCAAGGCACACACGCAGGTCCCATTTCAGCACCGCTGCTTCCTAAGCCAGATAAGTCTGCAGAAACGGGCTTGCTGTGATTAGGTCACACAAAGGAATACTATGCCACAACAAACAAGAACCAACTGTGTGCTTCCCCAGGCTGATGTTGATTGAATCCAGTCAATCGTGGTCGGATAACTGGATAGACACAAAGTAGGAGCAGAGCAGCCATTCACTGCCTCTGGGGCTGACTCGCTTGGCTTACGGGGATGCTCTGAGTAGGCTGCAGATGATCCTTAAGATATGAACGCTTCCCATAAGATTAAAATTGTCTGGGTGCGGACAAGATGACTGAGCAAATAAAGACACTCATCACCAAGCTTGATCCCTTGAGCCCACACAGAAGAAGGCAAGAACCAACTCCTGCATCTGGCTGTCATCCAACTGTCCCAGGCATGCCCCCCAATAAATAATTAAATGTAATAACAAATGTTTAAAAATTCTGAAAACAATTTGAATATGTCTTTTTTTTTTAAACTTTGTTATTTTAATACAAAAAGTGACATCCTAGTACATTTATAAACAGAAAAACGAAGCATAACCGTTTGGTTCCATTAATGAGGTACATCACAAAGTAGTTTGGAAATTGTCACTCGATGAGGAACCACACACAGGACGGTTCGTGGCTGATGATTTTGGAAGTGCCCACTGACATCATCTTCAGTATCTGCGTACAGCAAACCTGCTTATCCTGTCTCTGTCCCGGTCACTGGTGGTTCTCTGCATTCCCGGCAGTAATGAAGAGGTTCTTGAGTGACCACTTATGGCTTCTACAGCCAGAGGGGTACTGTTGCTGTCTGAAGGTACCATCTTGTGGCTTAGCAGGAGTAAATGAGACAAAACTACATGTTACACAAAGAAAAGCAGTTGTTCATCAGTTATAGGCAGTTTCAAAAGCTGTTTCCTGTGTATATAAGTGTTACAGTCTCTAGGAGTAAGGCTGACACTGCCAAGTTCCTCCTGTTGTTGATGTCATCTCGTGTCCTGACTTTGTAGTTGACTTGACCTTCTCTCTCTCTCTCTCTCTCTCTCTCTCTCTCTCTCTCTCTCTCTCTCGTTTTTTTCGTGACAGGGTCTCTCTGAGTAGCTCTGGTTGTCCTGGAACTTGTTCTGTAGATCAGCCTGGCTTTGAACTCAGAGATCCACCTGCCACTGCCTTCTGATTGCTGGGATTAAAGGCATGTGCCACCACTGCCTGGCTTGGAAGTCCAGGGTTTAAGCAAAGTATCTATCTGCCACTCTCGGCAAAGCCTGTCACAATGATGGGATCATGGTACTTGTCCAGTCTAAGTTGTTTTTCTAAGGAAAATCTTTCTGTAGCTAGGTGAGGTGGTGCATGCCTTTAATCCCAGCATGTGGGAGCAGGTGGATCCCTGTGACTTTGAGGCAAGCTTGGTCTACATAGTGAGTTACAGAACCACCAGAGCTATATAGTGAAACCCTGTCTTCAAAAAACAAAATAAAAAAGCTTTCTATTTATAAGTCCTAATTTAACATGTATGAACTATGTACTTAAATATAAATATACAATTAAAACAGTTAAAAATTTTTCGTGCATATGAATGTTTGCTTGCATCTATATATGTGCACCACATGCATGCCTGGTGCTCGCAGAGGTCAAAAGAAGGCATCAGATCCCTGGAACTGGAATTATAGACAATTGTAAACCACTTGGATCCTCAAAAAGAGCAGCAAGTGTTCCTAACCACTGAGTCATTTTTCCAGTTCCTATAATTTAAAAAATTCAGTACTTTGTTTTATAAACGTATGTGTGGGGTGGTACGATGGAGGCCAGAAGAGGGTATTGGGCCGCGCGGAGCTGGAGTTACCGTGGCTATGCATGTAGGTTCTCTGCAAGGCTGGTATGCACTCTTAATTGTTGAGCCATCTCAGCAGCCCCATCATTCCAAATTTTAATTTTTGTGCCTATAAGAGGATAGAAATAACGGATACATTCCCAGGATATCTTTAAAGGAAACATTGTAGAAATTGGTTCCTTGTTTCCCCTTTCTGTCTTTGAGTAGCCCGTTTATTTTAGGTGTGGTAAGAGGAGTCATGGGAATGAGAAGAGCCATTATGGAAGTATGAGACTAGTCTGAAGAGCGTTCTGTGACCTGGAATGTGAGTCAAGCCAAGACCTAGAAGGAAAAGACAAAAAGTAGCTCATGTTTTTCCTTTTAGAAGCTTCCAGGAGTGGTGTGGGTAATGGCCAGGCATGTCTGTCCCCTTTGTCAGTTGGCATGAGTACCTGCTAGTCTTCATTATGCAGTCAGGTGCCAGCTGCTTTGCCTCTGTGCCTCCCATCTCATATACACAGACACCCTGACATCCCACGGCCACCACTGCCAGATGCTCAGGTCCCCTCCTGGGACCCGCTCCAGGAAGGCCTGACACACTCCCCTGGCACTGGGCTTGGCTGAAGGCACAGCAAAAGCAGACAGATTCTAAGATCTGTGGTTGCGAGACTGCGGTGGCGCAAGACTTTAATCCTAGCACTCGGGAGGGAGAGGCGGGCAGATCTCTGTGAGTTCAAGGTCAGCCTGGTCTACTAGGAGCTAGTCCCGGGACAGGCTCCAAAGCTACAGAGAAATCCTGTCTTGAAAAACCACAAAAAATAAATAAATAAAAATAAAGAAAGATATGTGGTTAAAAATCATGGCTTTAAAATGAGGTCACAATATGTTACATATGAAATTCTGTCCAGTGTACACAGAGTGTTCATACAAGGAAAAGAAACCAGATTACTGACCACAGTGTCTAGTTCATTCTCTAGGCTGTGATGCATCTCCCTCCCCCCTCTTATCTCCTACCTGTAGACCAGCTTGCCTACACGTACACACACACTCACAGATCTTAAATATTTTTAAAATCTTTTGTTGTTTTTGTTGTTTAAGACAGCATTTCTCTCTGTTGCCTGTCCTGTCCTGGAACTGGCTTCATAGACCTGACTGGCCTTGAACTCACAGAGATCCACTTACCTCTGCCTCCTGAGTGCTGGGATTAAAGGCATGCATCACCATGGCCTGGCTAAGATCTTAAGGAAGAGAAATCCCGAGGGACTTCTATCTTTTTTAGGAACACAGAAGCTGGGGGTGTGTGCAGTGGTTCTGGAGACCACAGTCTGGCTTGCAGATACTAGGTGCATGCTCAGGGCCTCTCCAGGACTAGCAAGTACTCTGTTTTTTAGCACAGGACACCTACCCAGTATTCACCTGCCTGAAGCGCTGAAGCGCATGGTACGTGCCTAGAATGGCTCTGTCAGAGAAGCATGGGGTGTCTCTCTGACGTCATTAGGGCCTGCACACATTCGGGTGCCCTCAGGGCTGGGGCCTCAGGAACAGACTAGCGTTGGAGACACTGAGGGATTCCCTGAGTTTTGAGACTGAATGTATCCACTTAGTAGAGATGGCAATGATGTGTTCTTGCTACAGATGTCAGGCCAGAACTATATTAAAGCATTTGGTTATTTTTTCTAACTTTTTGCCCTGTGCCACACTGGAATGCTTGTTTTTCTTATCTTCCTCTCCAGGGTTGCATCTGATATACCCTTGCTCAACAGTATGCGTTGGTGTCCAGGGAACTCTGAATAGGGTGTAGACAGCTGTGCAGGGTCACTTGTTCCCATAGCAAGCTGCTGGCTCAGCGAAGCTCTTGGTCTGTTCTTAGCAGAGGCCCGGAAGATTGTTTTGTGGGAGGCTCCTGAGAACTGTATACCCCTCTCCTTGTGCTCTGATGAGTGGGTAGACCATCTGTTTGAAGGTAGAGTGAGGTGGTTTGCAGTATGGGGTCAGGTGCTAATGTCTCTGCCACTGTCTTTCAGTGAACGAGTTCACAGTGATTAGGAAGAAGTTCAAGTGCCCCTACTGCAGCTTCTCGGCCATGCACCAGTGCATCCTTAAGCGACACATGCGCTCACACACTGGAGAGCGACCCTACCCTTGTGAGATCTGTGGCAAGAAGTTCACTAGGCGAGAACACATGAAGCGACATACTCTGGTGAGTGCAGGGTGCCAGTGGGGTGTGGGGGCGGGGCACTTGATGGGCAGCTTAAGATGTCCTGACAGGCAGCTCAGGAGGGTGTTGGATACCCAGGACACCCCCCAGTACTAGGTGCCTTTCAGAGGCAAGCGTCGAACAGAACAGGGAGAACTGCCCCTTGCGACATCACTGTGCTTCTCCATAGGGGCTCCAGGCCTGTCTGAGTACAGGGTCGGGTAGCAGCACATCCACATCGCATGCTGTCCACTTGCTGGCCCCCTCAGCCGCTGAAGAGTGTATACCGCCATCTGCACTTTGATCTGCCCGTTTATATCCCAGCTCTTATGCCTGGCTGTCAGTACCTAACTTGCCATTTTCAAGTAGTGGGTTTGAAGGATGACTTTGTTTGGCCAAGAGATGACAGAAAAAGTTGTTCAGAAACAGGTAGATTGGTTCAGGCAAGATACATCAACAGATAGAGGCAGTTCATGGCATGCTGCACTCAAGGAATTGGAGCCCCTAAAAATGAACCAGGGCTCGGGGAGGGGCGCATTTAGAGGAGAGTGGATTGCAGGTGCCAGCAGTCATCTTCCATGTGAGAACTCACTGCCTGCTGGGCCATTCCTTAGTTTGTTGGTTGATTGCAGGCTGGTAGACTTACCTGCAGACTTGTCCAAAGTTAGTGACTCTGAGGATGTGAGCAAAACCCAGCCCCTGCCCCAGTCTCAGGTCCTAGCATCTGTGTGCACGGCCGCTCATAGCTGCTTGAGGTCTTAGAGCTGGGTTTAGATCTTTCTACTAATGAGGCTGGGGATGTGGCTTAGTAGAGTACTTGCCTCATGTGCGTGAGGCCCTGGATTCAATCCCTGGTACCATGTGATGGTGCATTCCTGGGATGCCAGCACTTGGGGAGGGGTAGGGGAGTATTAGAAGTTCAAGGTGAAGACCTTTAGTTGTCTCAGTGGATGCCTGCCACTAAGTCTGACAACTTGGGTTTAATCCGCAGGATCCACGTGGTTGGAAGGAGAGAACAGACTTCTGTGGGTTATCCTCTGTGTGGACAAGAATGGTGTTGATGTGCACGCACACACATAAATACAATAAATTTAAAAAAATATTCAAGGCCAGCCAGGTGGTGCTGTCACTTGTCTTTAGTCCCAGCACTCAGGAGGCAGAGGCAGGTGGATCTCTGCGAGTCAGCCTGGTCTACAGAGTGAGTTCCAGGACAGGTTCCAAAGCTACACAGAGAAACCCTCTCTCAAAAAACTAAAAAAAAAAAAAAAAAAAAAAAGCCAACAACAAAACCCCGCCATCCTTAATTACATAGTGGATTCATGTGATCTTGTCTCAAAAAAGAAAAAGAAAGTACTTTTCACTAGTTTTGTGGGTTTTTTTTGTTGCATCCATAAATATTGCTTTACAAACTTATAGAAAATTGTAAGTGGGATGCTGACACCTCCACCCAGCTTTCCCTACTCAGAGAGAACTGTGTCTTTTTTTTAAGCTCATAGGTGTTGAAAAGTCTTAACAGTGTGCATTGCTGCATTTTCTTGAGCAAACCACACTCACTTTGTTTGATGTTGGTTCACTGTGCCTGCTCTTCATCATACGTTCTAAAAATGTACTTAAAATGTGGAAGCTTAGTGTGGTAGCACATGTCTGTAATCCCCCATTTTGGAGGAGGAAGCAGAAGGAGGAGAAGTTCCAAGCCGTCCTGTGTGCCAGGCTCAATGATGATGATGCCCCATATGTCAGGGCTTGCATGAGAAAGGGGTCCATATAGTTTAATCCTTTAGCTTCCTTGGGGTGCCAATCTTTGAAAAAGTGGAGCCCTCTGCATTAGAGGCAGCTCTGAAGCCCAAACCACCATGTTTTCCACAGCAGTATCTACTGCCCTGACTTTTTTTTTTTTGGCATGCAAAGCCCCCTCAGGAACCTTCATAGGTGGAGACAGTGCTGAGAGCTGTACTGCTGTGCTTTCTCAGGGATCAGGAAGGAGTGGGTTTATACTGCTCCATAACAACATCAAGGGGCTTAGCAGCAGAGTGCCACAAAGCCTAGACTAGAACCACAGTGACATCTTGTGGACAGACCTTTCCCATCATGTGTTGTGTTTATAGTAGGGGAACTGGCAGATTCAGAAAGGTGAGTCACCCTCTCACAGTAGCCTGTTCTCTGGCAGGTCCTGGTGGCAGCACAGGAAGGAGTTGGGAGCCTAGGATCTGGGCCAGCTTCCAGCCAAGAAAACCTACCCTAGACTGCTGAACCGAGAACAGGCCATCTGTGTGTGGCCTGGGGCCGCCTGGCCAGGGATAGCTATGGTCTCCTCTGGGTTCCTCATCTCCAGTTTTGAAGCTTAGGGTCAGATCTTAGATGGAAGCAGGCACAGTGGAGCTGGCAGGCTGAGAAGGCTACGGGTACTCCACAAATCCCATTTACCTTGTCTTTGCCCATCTCTAGGAAGGCAATTCTGCATAGGCCAACTTTGTAGATAGAGTACATTGGTTCCTGTGCACACTTCTTCAAGCTCAGGTCTCCTGGGTCCCCTCCAGGAGCTCCAGACCTTTGTCTTCTGTACTTTCAAGAACCTTCTACTGAGTATGGTGTCTTCCTGCCAAATACTACAATGGACAGGGCACTGCTTCTGTCCCTCCCTGGCTGCCATGCCTCTTCTGCAGACCCTAATTGCTAACCTCTGTCCTTGCCTTTCAGTTGAGAGAGCAGGATAGAAGGAGCTGCCCGTTTTCATTGGAAACAGGTGCATAGCAGCCAGGCTAGGGTTCCACTGCACTGCTCTGCTGCCAGGTTCCAGACTGTTTCCCATCCATGTTGAGCCCTCTCCCTCTCACTTGCGACTCCCATGTGACCCAACCCACCAGTCTGTCCTGGGCTTCCTGGAAGGCAGATTCCACTTGCAGCTTCCAATCACAGTTGTGTATGGGCTACATGTCCTGTGCACTCAGGTGAGCAGTGTTGTATTTAATTCTGCATCACCCGCTGCTGGGCCAGCTGCTCTGCCTGTACAGAGCTAATGGCAGCTGGGCTCCAGAGCTGCTCTAGGGATCTGATAGAAGCCCCTCATCCTGCCCTACGGGGAAGTTTATAGGAAGGGATCTTCAGGCAGAGGAAGGAGTATGACAAGTGAGAAGTATACCTACATACCATTGAGTGGGAGAACTTGGATATGGATATGCTGGGACTAGCCCAGCTTGTAGCTGAGTGCATGACATTGTTTACCTGGTGCCTGTAGTATCCCCTTTAAGTCAGGATGATTTGCTGTCTCTAGTGATACTGCCCATGTTGGCTCCAGATAGATGTCACCTCCTTTCCCTGATAGGGACTGTCCCTCCTGTGTCTCTCATGGCCTAGTAAAGATTGTGCTCCTCACTCCAACACTGCTCCGCTGATTGTTCTGTCCTCCAGGTCCACAGCAAGGACAAGAAGTACGTGTGCAAGGTGTGCAGCCGTGTGTTCATGTCTGCAGCCAGTGTGGGCATTAAGCATGGTTCTCGTCGCCATGGTGTATGTGCGGACTGTGCTGGCCGGGGTGTGGCCGCACCACTGGACCATGGTGGAGGTGGTGAGGGCTCTCCTGAGGCACTGTTTGCTGGTGAAGGGCCATACCTGGAAGACCCTGATGATCCACGAGGGGAAGGCGAGGAGGAGCTAGGTGAGGATGAGGATGAGGATGTGGCCAAATGGAAGGACGACGTGGGTTTGGCTCATGAGGACGCGCTGCTGGAAGATGACAAGGATGATGAGGACTCTCCACGGGGGCCGCACAGCCCCTCTGGGGAGCCTGATAAGGACTTTGCCTGGATCTCCTAGGGGCTTTGCTCTGGTGGGCAGGGTGGGTGGTGGCTGAATCGCTTTGTACACCTGTGTGTGTCTTAGTGGGTCTTTACTTACCCAGGAGCAGGGCCATGCTGACTCCTTGACGCTCTTCCTTCAGGCCCTCCTCTGGCCTATAACCCTCCCCCTTTGCAGAAACTGGTCCTGTGAACTAAGAAGTGAATGTGACTCCAGAGACGGGGGAGCACTAGGACCGAACACAAAGTGAGGGGTAGAGTGTAGGTTTAGGAAAAGGGAGGCCTACTCCCACCTGCCCAGGTATTATTAATGGAGTCCCCAGCGGGTGTGTCTAGATGTGTGAGCAGGGCTGCACCAAGGCCTGGGCATGCTTCCTCAGGGTATCAAAGGAGCCCTTTGCTGTGAACCTGGCTAGGAATGCAAGATGCCTCGGTGACTAGGTCGGGTCAGCACTAGTTAGGGTCATGAGGGCGATCCCCCAGCCCTCAGATCTGAGTAGGTGTTGAGTTTTGCATAAATACAAACTGTTCCACCTACAGCATTGCTCAGTCTCCTTCCACCCCCATCCTCTGGCAGTCAGGTTATGGGCAATGGCCCTGCCACTTTGTCCTCTTGGTTCCTGCTGCCCCATGGCAGCTGGTAGAATCTAGTGGGCATAAGCCCTGCAATCCTCTTACCTCCAGGCTTTGGTGCTTAACATAAAATGGCTGCAGATGCCTCTCTGGAAGCCCAAGGCTCCAGGTGCTATCTCTGTTGGAAGCAGCTACCCAACTGGCAGGCCAAAGAGGAAGAAGGCTCTGTTCAAGAAGGGACCTGTGGTTGGATACTTTCCCCGTTCAGGCCCACATGGTTGAGTTGCAAGGGCCACAGCTCTTTGTTCCGTGTGCACTTTCTTGGAGAGCCCCGTTGTGCACCCTGAGTTCTGCCTGCGCCCATGCTGACCCCTCCTTGGACCAGATAGAGCTCAAGCTCCTGCCTTGTTGCTGCTAACACTGGAGGTGGGTGTTCCTAGCTGCAGTGTGCTGCTGACGCCTCCCTGCCTAGGAACCAAATTTTAAAGAAGTCAGAGACATTTTCAGGTGGTTACTACAGGTTACTTTCTTTCAAATTGTTTTTTTCACTTGACAGGACTCCGCAAGTGGTTTCATTTAACTCTTCATCAAGTCCTCTTCCTGTTATTTCTAAAGATGCTCACACTTGCTCTGTGAAAAGTGTGGGCTGAATTTCTATGGCTCTGAGGCCCAGGGAAGCAGCTGTCCACGTAACCTGCAGGATAGATACAGATGCTGCAGCCTGCCCTCTTCTCCAGGCCATTTCTAACAAACTAAGAACATTCCATCCCTTGCCCACCTCATCTCCCAAAGGCCCACTGATCCTCTGGTGAGGTGCTGATGGGCTAGCCCCCACCCTGTGCAAGGGCTCATCGGGCTAAATCATTAGGGCCAATTAGAGAATTTTGGTTTTCCTTTCTCAAACACTAAGTCAAATGGCTTTTAGCACCCCGTCCCTTCTGTTCTCACTAGGTAAGTAAGAGGAAGCCCCATAAAACTAATTTAGGTCCCAGTGGTTATAAAGAGCATATGTCACCTGGTGACATTCCCCAAGTACCAGCTGCCTGAGCTACAGAAGGATTCAGGGCTGGCCCTACAGAAGGAAGGAGTCACAGCTTTTGTTTTAAACAAAACAACAGTCAAGAGGAACGGAGCTGTTGTCTGAAAGCTGTGTCCTCTCCACTCCGCCCTCTCCCTCTGAGGCATGCTGGTTCTGGAGTACATTTCCGTCCAGTGTGGCGGCGTAGCTAGACCCCCTTACACCAACAAAACTCCAGGTTGAGACCGTCTAGCCTTGCCAGGTCCCCTGAGGGCTCCCACACCTAGAACTTCCTCCCTCTTTTACAATGCCTTTTCTAAACACTTTCTTATAAAATACATTTGGAAGCTAGACCTTTGCTACCACTGTCTCTGGGTTTTTGTATCAGTCCCTACTTCTCAGGCTGCCCTGCCCAGGACCCAGGACCCAGGACCCCTGGCCCACCTCCCAAGGCACCTGTGCCTCCACTCTCAGGATGTCTTGCTCTGACTGGCCTCCCTTCCAGACTTGCCTTTGCTGGCCTTTCTGGGGTTCCCTGTTGGTACCACAGGGCACTTCCTTAAAAACCAGTACTGTACCAGAAAACTGAGGGTCCCAGTTCTGGTCCCACCACCTTCCAAGTGTTTGCCATGTGGCAGGCTTTGTTCTGGCTCAGTTTCCAGTTGGAAAGTGGAATTCTAGAGATCCAGATGAACACATCCATCTCAGGAGGCATGGAGGGAAAAGACGTATGTATTGAAGTTTTTTGTTTTTTGGGGTTTTTTTATGTGATTTTTTTTTATTCAATGTTCAAACTAATAAATATTTTTTTATGAAGAAAATGTGTAGATTACATTTCACATTTTGTATTTTTTTTGTGTGTGTCCGTATTTTGGTGTTTGTAACACCAAAGTGGAAAATATATTCCATGGAGTGGGTGGTGTTAGGGTTGAGGTGGGAAAATGATATGATTTTTTATGGATCTCTGGATCCTGACCAGTTTGCATATTTGAACTCTGAGTTTTGGGGAACAGGACACTCCTAGGACTTGACAGGGACCTAACTCAAAAGACACAGTTATGTTTCCAATTTTTCACATTTTCTTTTAAAAAAACAAAACAAAACAAAACCTGAGGAAATGCAAAACTGGAACTTTTTGCAATATTATGGAAGATAATCTTACTTTGGCTCCTTCTGTGACATGTACAACTCCTCAGAAAGCCATATGGTGGTATTATTTTTTAGATTCTATTGTGTTTTGTATGTGGCTCTTTTAGAATCACTTGTAGTGAGGGTGCTGTGTGTGTGCTTTTCTTATTTATTTATTTTTTAACATGCTTTCAATCTGTCAAAAAGAAAAAAAGGCAGTGTTTGAAGATTATTGATTTTTTTCCTGGGGATAATCTATATTATATTGACTTTATATTAATTATTATAAACCTGTGTTTGTACTGATGATGTGTTTAATATTTGCAGAAGGCTTGTCATAATCAGTTTGTGGGGTTCACAGCGCCCACAAACAAGTAAAGATTACCTTCTCTCTAGCGGTTCTTGCGATTCCTTGTCTGCCTCAGTGTACTCCAGGTTGCCTGTGGGTTTTCTTTCTGTGATGGGATTAGTGTAGACATTCTTGCAAAACGATCACTTTAAATAAAATGGGAAATTGCTGCTCCATGCAGATGCCTCCTGTGTGGTTTCAAATAGTACCCTTCCTTGGACCCCAACCTGAATGGAGGTAGCCTCCAGCCCCTATGCTTATCATTCATTTCCCATTTTCCTCCTAGTTTCACTTCTTTCCCCAGGAGATAACATTGGTATCTGGAAATCTGGAAAACAAACAAACAAACAATCCCCACAGTTTTTAATTTTTCTGTGGTATGACCTAGACACAAGACTCCTGAGCTTCATTAATATGGTAAAATATCAGCCCCAGTCTGGTCAGGAACCACTATCTTCAAATGTGGGCAGGAGAGTACTCTCTCTGACATCTCCCAGAGTGCAACAGGCTCTAGCAGAGCCCACTGACATCTTTGATGAGTCTGTGAGTGACAGGCAGGGAGGCAAGCTGTCCCTGGGGCCAAAAGGACAGCATGCAGTTAGGGTTTAGTGCAAAAAACGCTCGTTTCTTCCAGGGTAAGTTGATTACTCAGTCCTCCACCTCTAGGAGCCGAGGTCATCAAATCCACCACAGGTTTGCTGTAGCTTCAGGCTGTGCACCACAGGTCCCTGTGGTCCGTGCAGTACACTTTCTGGCACTTCTTGGCATCACCCCGGGGCTTCCTGGAGGGGCCATGCAGGGGGCATGGAGAATTGTCAGCTAAGACCTTTGCCACCTAGTACATCCCAGACCCTCAAACAACACATACCTCAGGTTGGCAGGCAAAGCTGGTCTGTAGGCCTGGGCCTCAGTGGGCTGTGGCTCCAGGTGGATGGGGGCCCACCAGCTCTGGAAGGAGCCACAACCCCTGTCGTGCCTCTCTAGAGCGCTCTGAGACCTGGCCTCACCTTGCTGGTAGGCTTGGTCACTGGCATAC
The DNA here is from genome assembly GCF_982192425.1 of Myodes glareolus. NCBI lineage: Eukaryota > Metazoa > Chordata > Mammalia > Rodentia > Cricetidae > Myodes > Myodes glareolus. The sequence goes on from NC_142035.1 coordinate 483,336, forward strand.
CTGTGGAACAACTGAAGAGCTGAGTTTGGGAAATGGAAACAAAGTTAGGGGCTGTAGCAGGCTGGAAAGAGCTGGGGGCTCCAGCAGCTCTGGGAGCTCCATATGAGGGAAGGGGAGTGGCCTAGAGACTGTAGGAGACCCTGGGTCAGCCCACATGTCCAGCCAACATCCAGCTCTGTGTAGTAAAGTCCTCCTCCCCTTCATTCTGCTCTGGCTCTGCCTGCCTCCTGCCAGGAACAGAGTTGTCAGGCCTGATCCCACCCTAGCAAAACCCCCAGTCCCACCGCACTGCAGGTGCACCAGGTGGGTGTGTTTCCCCTGATGGAGATGCTGTACTCATCACCTTTCCACAGCTCTTCCGCAGACACTGGAACATGACCTGAATAAAGCCCTGGAGTGATGGGAGCCCAGGTCAACAGTCTTCCCCATACTTACCTTCACTTTTCTCAGAGTGGCCTCCCCACACAGAAAGTGAGCTGCTTCAGGGAGCAGGCAGGGGTGACAGACACTGGTGACTGGTCAGGTCCGAGCCCCAGCCCCCACTGTTGCTTCTGCTGCTGCTGCTGTAGCTGCCTGAGAGATGAACCAGGGCCTCCTTCCAGGGCTCCTTCCATGTCTGCAGGGACATAGTACTTAGGAGCTCGGAAGACTCAAGCTACTTTGCAGATATTACTCCCGCTGGCTCTCTCCAAGTCCCTGATTTTGAGTTGCCACCTGTTCAGGTGAGCCTTGTGGAGCAGGGGCGACTATGAGAATTTGGCCTCGGAGACTTGGAGAGAAGCCTCTCTAGCCGAGGAAAGGCAGGAGTGCTTGGCATGGCCAGCAAAGTGGAGGTGCAGTTTTGGCCTCAGTGAGGGACTCTTAGAGAACTCGGGACAAGCTTAGAAAGTGGCATACTAGGTTTGGGGGCATTGCTTGCCCCATAGAGAGGCTTGGTGGCTTCAGTATCCCGGAATAACAGAAGTTCTGGACCCTGACCATGGCTGAGCATAGAAATCTGAACCTCATCTGAGCTGCTGAGGGTAGCAGCTGGTACCCCCAGACAGAGGGGCTGGTAGATAGGCTTGTAAGGGCTGTATCAGCCATGACTTCTTCCAGCTGGGCTTTTCCTGGGGGGATTCTGGAGATGAAGTCAGGGGTCAACAAGTGCTCTAGGCCCCTCCCCAGGTCCCCGCACACATCTGCAGCCTGGACACATGTGGGCATCAGGCTACGCCACTCCAAGTTCTGGGCAGGAGGCCTGGCTTCACCCCCAGCTTAGGTTGCAGAGCTGGAAATCCAGGAACTATACAACAGGATGGGGATCCACAAAAGGCCTGAGTTCTCCATAACTTGAGCTTTGTTCCACAATGGCTCCTTTAGACCCTGGTGCTGAGCAGAGGTCCGAAGGCCCACTTGCAGGGGTGAGGCCAGCTATGGCTCAGACCTTTCTGCTAACACACAGTAACCATGGCCGTGCAATAGCAACCGTAGGTCAAGTGCCAGGGGTAGGGTTAGGTTTGGGAGGGTTGGGTAGGGTAGGAGGGCGGAGCAGTTGGGGAGGTTGTGCTCTAAGCACAGGCTGGTTCCCAGGCCCTGGGGGACTGAATAGTCAGCCCCTGCTGCACTGTCAGTCAGGAGTATAGAGCTGGCAAGTGGGGAGGTGGAAGCCGGGGACCCAGCTAGTCAGGTTGGGACCCTGACTTGTTCTCCACCGAAATCTTCAAAGGCTGCCATCTGTGCCAGCATCCACCGCTCCTCAGTCCCACCTCACCTCTTCATTGGCACCAGGATGTGCAGAGAAGGCATTGGGAGCCGTGTTGAGGCTCCAGAATTGGTTCCCGAGGCTCCTGACTTCGTAGCCTAAGGTTCCTGTGGCTCTGAGAACTCCATCTATAGTAGGACCCTGAAAATGGGGGTGGGAGGGCTCCGTGGAGGAGTTGGCCTGGGGACCCCAGACTCTACCTCAAATCTGCTTAGTACCCAGCTACCACACCAGATGCAGCTAGTGTGTACCGCATGGCCCCGCCCTAGCCCCGCCCCCTGTTCCCGTGGCGGGAAGCCTTTGCTTGGTCTGTCAGTCTTGCTTGGCCTGACCCGAGGACAGGCAGGGACACTCTTACAGACTTCCAGCTGCCACACCTTCAGGGCCCAAAGTTTATGTAGACCCGATGCCCATCTTTGCAGGGAAAAAATTTAGCAGTCCTCCTGCCCACCGGTACCGGCAGTGGTGTGGCACTCTGACTCAGACCCTCCGCACTCAGGCACTGAGTCGTGATCTGCAGCCCACTGGGCTCTGGGGAGGCTAAGGATGGACGCTAGGTCCTGACCCTTGGAGTGGGACGGGTGACTTTCACAGACCCGCCGACCCAGTTCCTGAGTGCATTCAGCCTCCATGGGCGTCCGGAAGCCTACGTTACATTAGTAAGGCTAGACTTAGCCTGATTGGGACCTAAATCAGAGCCAGGTCGGTCGACCCCCCCCCCCCCCCATCCGACCTCTACCCGCGCCACCGAAGCTGCTTGACTACATCCTCCTACGAACTCCGCCCCACTGCGCACGCCCATTGGCCCTCACGTGGCCAACACCCCAAGTGGTTCGAGCTTTGCCCCGCAGGGGCTCCAACTCAGGCTAGTGGGAGGGGCCAGCTCAACTCAGGCTGACAGCCTTGACTTGGACCCTGCGCACCCTGCGCACCCTGCAGCCCAAGGACTGGTTTTCCCAGGGAACCGGAGTGCGCACTGAACTATCAGAGCCGGGAAAGGTCTGCGCCTTCTTGGCCGCCCTCTTGGGAATAGGTTATTCTTTAAAACCGTACTGTCTACCTCTGCCTACGCATGTAACCTCAAGAGATGGTGGCAGAAGCTCCAGGAGGATCTGAGGTACAGATCCCCTACTTCCAACTGGCCATGCTGTCCCAGCCTGGGAAAACCACCACAGCCAAAGGCTTGTTTGCCTTTTTTTCCTGCCCACAGACTCGGGCCAGGAACCAGGTATAAGGAAACTCTCCCAAAGATCAGAAACGGACATCTGTAACCCCTTCGGAAAACTCCCACTCCAATCATTCCAGCTTTAAAAAAAAAAAAAAAAAAAAGCAACTGAGAGCCAACCTTATGTGACAGAGATTTAATTAGGCCACAAGGACTGGACCTGAAATTTGTGCTGTTAGCTGTGGGGGGTGGAAGGACACAGGAGGATCTGCAATCAAACCTTGGTACCCTTACTGTGTCAATGTGTGTTAATAAACAGGATGTGAGGCCTCAGCTGCTCAGGGACCCATCTCCCTGATGCTTTCATACACATTTTCTAAGGGATCTTGGTTCATATCCTGGCCCCTGAGAGTGATGGCCTCATATTCCACATCACTCCCAAGGGCCACAATTCCTCTCCCACTCTGGGGATCCGGCTGATCTGTGCCAGGTCTTGGGTCTCTCCTTTTAGGCTTGCAGACCCTGGAGTACAGGAGATCCATCTGGAGAGAGGAAGCAAACCCAGGGAGGGCTTGGCATTGTCCTCTGCCAAGGGTGGGTTCAGTCCCATCTGCCCTACCCTACCCTACCCAGGCTCACTTTACCTGAGTAGCTGGGATCACCTTAGCCTTCTCCTGCAATTCGTGGTAGCCCTGTCCTGTCTCTTTGCGCTTCTGGATACAGGCATACTCGGCCCCAGGCCCAAGCTTGGCACAGCTAATGGTCAGCTGTGTTCCAGCCCACACCACAGGGCTAGCAGCCAGGCTGGCCCTGGGAATTGCAGCCAGTCCGACATTGGAATAAGTGGCCTCAGGGCTAGTTGCAGGGGCAGCAGGAGGGGCCCTGGGCAGCTGCCGAGGTGGGAAGGCAGAGGGGGGTTACCTGAGACCTGGTGCTGCCCCTAGATACCTCCAGCCAGTGTGGATGCAGGAGATCCATGCTAGCAGGCCGTGGGGCTAGGGATAAGATAATGCAGAAGTCACTGAGAGTCTAAGGCAACAGGACTGGCCCCAGTGGGCCAGCCCTACATTTATGGCCTCCCAAGGAGCTCACCTATGCTGCAGCGTAGGCCTTGGCGAAGCTCATGCAATCTGGTGTCAGACTTGCTGAGGGAGCGGACGTGGGCCTGTCTCAGTAGTGACTAGGGGTAAGGAAGTCTGGTTGATCCCCTGATGTCCTTGCCCTGACCCCAGGGACAATCTGGCACTCACCATTTCCACTGGTATCAAACTGCCCTGCAGCCCAGTTTGTTGCCTCTGAGCCCGCTTCCTAGGGGCAAGAGTGCTGTTAGTCCAGTGGGCAGAGGAAGGTCCTGGCCCAGGCTCAGTGTAGACGCACAGGCAGAGCCCTCATGAGGACTTCTGACTCGGAGCCATACGTGGAGAGGGCAGACACAACCCCAGGCACATACCTGTGGCAGGCTGTGCACAGGGCCCACAGCCAGAGGAGCAGGGAGAAGCACCCCAGGACCCAGAGGGCTAGTGGGGCTGAAGGCACTGGTGGCCTCATCCTATAAAGCAGGGAAGGGGGACCTGGGGACAGAAGAATGAGCTCTGGGGGCTGCCCAGGGACCAGCACACACCTGCAGCTCTACTGCAGCCCTCGCCCAGCTGGTGGGTTCTTCCTCCCTGGTTGACTCAGCACACCGGAAACCCCCAGGCTTTGCATCTTTGCTCAGACCCATGGGCACCCACCTTTCCTTCTCTGGCTAGGGTTCCTGGTACAAGAGTGAAGCTCTGTCTACTCCCTTAGTTATTAGAGATGGAGGAACACGGTCAGGGCGACTATGACCCGGACAAGGCTGTACTCACTGTAACTCACACCCACCCGCTGGGGAAATCTCTGACATCTCTGACTTTGAGCCACAGACCACAGACTTCACCTCCGACCACCACTGCCCAGGAGTGACCCCTTGTGTCAGGTGATGTTTCTAGAGTACTCACTACAGAAGCTAAGCAGTTGGGGGGCTCACTGAACAGGAGGAGCTGCTATGAAGGCCAAGTATCCCCACCCTATCCCTCCCTTTCCAGGATCCCTGCTTTTCCTGGAGTTGCCCCTAGAAGAGCTGATTATGTGCTCACCCAAGAGTTCAGGGTGAGCAGTCTTCTGAAGTGAGGGCCTGTCTGTTCAAGCTTGGAGTGTAGGCATCTTACACAACAGGGGCCCAAACTGACTAACCTGGCTACAGCTAAGTCTCAATGGCCTATCCAGGCTGGGTTCATCCCTCCCAGATCCCAGGGTATGGAGAGGTCTGAGGACTGGCCCAGGAGGGAGAATGGGGCAGGTACTTACCAAGGCCACGGTGGGGTTGCTGCTTGGCCCTGTCTAGGACAGCCAGGAAGGTCTTTGTGGGCTGCTGGTGTGCTCCACCTCATTTCCTGTGTCTCTCAGAGCACCTCCCAGCAGCCACACGGCTCTTGCGCAGTTGCTGTCATGGTCTCTGCTCACCTCCTCACGCCTCATCCTAGCTATTAGCCATCGATAGGCAACTATCACAAAACTAGCACAGTGCCCTCCACCCCGATGTAGGTGGACAGAGCCCACTTAAGTCAGGCCTGCCTGCTTTCATCACAGACAGTGTTCCCCAAAGATGTTTCCACCTCACACATCCTACCTGTCTGTGGGTGCTGGGCACTGAAGGGCCACTCCATGACCTTACTCACTTGGTCAGAGAAGAGAGAAGAGGGGAAATGCTCCTCTCTTGGACTCTTGGACCTTGAACAGAGGCAGCGGCCTCATCTGGGACCCCCCACAGCCCACCTGTCGGTTGCCAGGACCTACACAGATCCATTTGTCCCCAGAGATCCTGAAGCCAGCTGAGTCTCCAGTAAGAGAAATTGTGATGAAATCACTTTAATGTCCTCACTAAGGAGATACCCCAAGACACTGGTAGGTGAGCTCAGTGGGCAAATAAGTGTTCAAAATAACTGACACCCCGCATCTACTCAGTAGTGTTCATACACTTTAGGCTGACAAGGCTGAATAAGGCACAGCCTAGGAATGGGCTGGCCCCTCTGTCAGGTGCTCTCTAGGTATCAGGGTGGCAGCTGTCTTTCTGCCAAGGCAGTTGGGAGTCCCAGGGCTCTATCCACAATACAGGCAGGGCTGCTAGAACTCTGTCATCTTCCTGTGCGTGTCTGCCTTCCGCCGTTCCCTCTGTAGGCCGGCCTCCTGAGCGCGCAGCTGACCCAGCTTCCGCTGTGCTCCCTCCAGCTTCTCCTGCAGATGGGCTGCTGTCGTGCTGTGCCTAGGGAGAGCCTGCTGGTCAGCACAGTCTCTTGGCTCCCACACCAGGCCCCCACTTGCTGTGGCTATGCCTGTCCTCTAATACTCAGACCACCTCAGACTCGGGCTACTCAGGTCAGGTGACCTTTAGTGGGCATCCTGTGGGCACAGCCACCAGAGCCCATACTACCTCAGCTGGACCCCACACATACCGGCCAGCATTTCGGGTTAGGGCCTCCTGGATGCCCCGGATGTCCCGTTGGGTCCGCTCAATCTTCTCCTCAGTCTGGAAGAGCTGCAGGCTCAGTGCCTGCTTGGCACTTTTACTGGCATGATACATGTCCTTGTCCCTTCTCCCTGGAGTGTCTACCCCAGCATCTGGGGTCCCAGGTGCCTGGCTTTGCAGTTTTTCATTCAGAAAGTCAAACACATTCCGAGGGGGTGGGCGGCCCTCGGGTCTACCACCACTCCTCCGATATCTTGGAGGTCTACTGGTCCCAGCCTGGTTTCCCTTTGTCTTCTTCTGTAGTATCTCTGTGCACTGGTCCAGTGATTTCCCTCTAGGCAACACTACAGCATGGATGGGTTCCACCCGGCCTTCTGCATGCCGACCCAAACCTGGGAAAGACAGGGCCTTCTGCCACCTCTGCCAGACTTGGACAGGCTGAGGTATCCATCCCTCCCACCTCAGGGCAGCACACACTTACCCTTGCCAAACTCATAGCCCATCTTGACGAGGAGTTTGGAGCCAATGCCTCGTGTGTGTACCTCCCAACCAGCAAAGGCAGAACTGCAGGTCCCAGTGTCCACTGTGTTTGGTTCCACGACTGCAGGAGAGAGAGGACTCCAAGTAATGGGCTCTAGTCAATGCCATGCAAGAACTTAGTTCCTAGGTAGGGCCTCGTCTGGACTTCTGGTCCCCTCAGATTCCCCAAGTAGGCTGTGGCACACCTGGAGACTCTGCCTTGAGCGATGGCTGCACTGTAGTCAAGTTCAGGGCTTCAGCTTACTACCTGCTGTGATGGGTTGGAGCTCAGAAACCACCAATTCATAGCACAGCTTCCCGGAGACATCTTCTTGTCTTCATCCTAACCCATCTCTCAGAAGACTATACATTACCTAGTTTTATTTCCTGAAATCTCTATTTTACCTAGACACATTTTCCATCTGCCAAGACCTCTTCTGTCCTACGTACCAGGCACCCAAGTTCTAAATCTGGGAAGCCATCTGAAGAAGACACCCTTCCCTACATTCTGTTACTTCCTCTGACTCCTTGGCAGTTACAGCACCAACATTCCCTTCTCTGACAGTGTGGTGCCATCTTGCTTCAGAGAGTTCTGACTGTTGCATATGATTGCTGTGTCTGTTTCTTAAAGGCAAAAGTTAGGTCGTGGGTCTTACTCAGGCCCATCACACACTCTCTGGTCTCTCAGGCAGTCTCCTGTAGATTACTAAGCAAAGCCAGACTCACTCCATCACTGGGTGCCTGTCTAGGTTATCACCACCAATCTGCTCTACGCCCTCACCATCCTGGCTTCTGGGCACTGATTTCTGCCATACCTCTGGCATAGCTGGAATCACTTGCATCACCGCTGTCTGAGTCGGACGACTCTGTAGCCTCAGTGCGTAGAGGAGGCAGGATGCCGTCCCCCTCCACCACAGTTTCCTTCAGCAGCAGTGAGTCAAACTTGACAGTATAGTAGCCATTGTCCACATCTACGGTGATAGACAGGCTGTAGGTTAGCAACTTTGCAGGAAGGAAGGGGGCTTGGGGCAAAGGCAGACTTATTCCTCTTGGGCCCAAATGAAGTAAAAAACCAATCCAGAGGAGGTTGAGAATGGCTATAAGAACAGTAAGGATGCTTCAGAAAGGGTCCCACCAGGTAGGTCCTTGTAGGCAATCTCACCAGTGATCCGTGCTGGGTGCCACAGCCCATCCTGGTGCTTGGCCAGACACGCGGAGCCGGCCTTCAGTAAGCTCAAGTCTGGATCCTGGAAGGGGCGCAGCTCATCCACAGAGACTACATGCCCATGGGAAAACCTGTAGATACAACCACAGCAGGAAGTGGCTTAGCATGGCCCACTGGGAGCAAGTGAGCCAGAAGCACAAAGACTATCAACAGGGCACTGCCTAAAATGGAGTGAAATTCAAGAAGTCAAGACAAGCACACCAGCAAAAATGTCTACATATCCTTCCTTCCTTCCTTCTTTCCTTCCTTCTTTCCTTCCTTCCTTCCTTCCTTCTTCTTTTTTTTTTTTTAAGATGTATTAATTATGTATACACTGTTCTGCCTGCATGTGTGCCTGCAGGCCAGAAGAGGGGCACCAGATCTCATTATGGATGGTTGTGAGCCACCACGTGGTTGCTGGGAATTGAACTCAGGATCTCTAGAAGAACAGCCAGTGCTCTTAACTGCTGAGCCATCTCTCCAGCCCCAAACACATATATTTTCATACCTAAGGATTTATGCACACATTTCTCTCATACACATATACATTCATATACTCACTCATGTATGAATCTACACTCTCATACTCGCTCATGCATATACATACACTTATAAATTTATGCTCATATATACCTGTATATCCCTATATACAATATCTCTCACACACATGCATATACTACCATATAGTTACACACAGTAAACACATTTGTATACATGCATATAAATGCAGAGAATGTACCCATACATGTACATATACTCTCACAACACAAATGCATGCATGCATGCATACTAAACACATAAACGCATAGAAGGTACCTACATACATACATATACTCTAAAACACCCACACACACACACACGTATACACACTGGAATGTTCTCTTAGGACACACATGGCTACTTTGGGGAGATGGCCTGTGATTTTTTCAGCTTTCTAGGTTAGGGTGACAATGTGGCAGAGAGCCTTGTGATTATAGTTCATTGCCTATCACCAAACACGATGATGCTCTTGACACTAATATTCAAGGCAGATGTATTAGATGTTGGGATACATTGACTCCTCCCTGGGCATGGGCACTTGGAAGGTCAAGGCAGGGTGATCATGAGTTTGAGATCAGCCTGGGCTACACAAAGAGATCTTTTCTCAAAAGCTGAAACAAAAACTAGAAGAACTTAGTTACAATAACGGTGCTATGCCTTTTATGCATCTGTGTACATGTAAAATTAAAACCAAAACCAAATCTGACAGAAAAGGAAGAGGAAATGTGGAGACACAGAAGATTGCAGCCATGAGCTTTGCCAAATAAAGGCATGAAAAAGCTAACCACCAAGTACTACTATATGCCATCATTTCAGACAGGAAGTTGTTTTAACCCCAAAAGAGCAGCTGAGGGGATTCACTTCTCAGCAGTAATGAGTGGGTAGGGAAAGAAGGAAATGGAAGAGAGGAAAGGCAGAACTTCCACAGTTCACACCCACAGCCAGGATTAGGATTACCTTCTCACACCAACCATCTTAGACACACAGGACAGGATTCCAGGGTTACCTTCTCACACCAACTATTTTAGACACATAGCTAAGTGGCACCATCAGCTGAAGGCTGTGCCACCAAAGCACAGTGAATCTGGTTAGAAAGTCTTGTTCAGCTGAGAACTGAGGACAAAAGGATGTATTTAAGGGGTTTATCCTGAGTTTGATCCTTGGGGCTCAGAAGGAAAGAACCGATTCCCACAAGCAGTCCTATGATTTCCATGCTCTCATGGTGACATATGCATGCCTCTATACCAAATAAATAAGCATTTCTAAAGGTGGCAAGGGAAATGTCTCAACAATTAAGAACACCAGCTGCTCTTACAGAGCACTCAGGTTCAATCCGGTGGCTCACAGCCATGTGTAATTTCAGTCCCAGATGACCTGACACCCTCTTCTGGCCTTCGCAGGCACTAGGCATGCAAGTGGTTCATACACATACATGCAGGCCAAACATTCACACGCAACAATAACAACAGCAAAATATGCTTAGAACCAGAAACAAGTGTTTCCAATTTGTAATTTTTAAAAATATTAGTGGTGTCATATTAGTGCTCAGAAGGTTTGGATTGGAGGGGCTAGGAAGCTGGCTCAGTGGGTAAGAGTGCTCACTGGGCAAGTGCAAGGACTCGAGTTTAAATCCCCAGGACCCACATAAAAAGGTGGAAAGAGAACTCCAGGCTGAGTGGCCCTGTCTCAAGGGAAATAAGGAGGAGGCGATAGAGGACACTCAGTGTCCTTCTCTGCTTGCACACAAGTTTTTTTTTTTTTTTTAAAGTTTTAGACTTTGGAGTACTTCAGATTTTGGATTATTTGGACTAGATGCTTCACTTGTATTAATTTTTTGCCCAACAAGTGCTTCAAGAAAGGATTTTTAAAAAGTAAGAGTGTCTGCAAAGATTTAGCTACAAAAATTATTTTTCATTTTTAAAGATTTATTTAATTTTAATTTATGTGCATGTAACTGCTTGTATGTATGTATACTACATGTATGTGGTGCCCTCAGAGACTAGAAGGGGGTACTGGATTTCCTAGAACTAGAGTTGGTCCAGAGGCTGAGTTTAGCAGACCTCTAAGGAGATCTGTAAGTGGCATATACCTTTAATTCCAGCACTGGGAGTCAGAGGTAGGCAGATCTTTGAGTTGGAGGCCAGCATGGTCTACAGAGTGAGTTCCAGGACAGCTGTGGCTACACAGAGAAATCCTTTTTTGAAAAACCAAACCAAACCAAACCAAAACAACAACAACAAAAACCACTACTCATATTTGGTTAAAACAAAACAAAACAACAACAATAAAACCCATGAGTTTACAAAGCCAAGAAACTTACTGTCTTGACTACTGTTCTATTGCTGTGAAGAGACACCATGACCCAAGCAACTCCTTTTTTCTCCCCTCTGAGATTAAAGGCATGAACCACCACCTCCTGGCCAAAGCAACTCTTATAAAAAGAAAGCATTTAATTGGGAACTGGAGACGTGGTTACAGTTTCAGGGGGTTAGTCCATTATCATCATGGAGGAAAGCAGACAGGCATGGCGTTAGAACAGGAGTTGACAGCTTTACATCTTGATCCATAAGCAGTCAGGCAGGCAGGCAGAAAGGACAGACAGACAAATAGACAGACAGACAGATACACTAGGCCTGGCTTTTGAAACCTCAAGACCCACCCTCAGGGACATACCTCCTCCAACAAGGCCACACCTAATCCTTTCTAAATAGTTCATCAACTGAAGCCCCAGTGAGTAAACACAACAATCACATCCAGACAAGTTATAAACTGATAAGGGAAGCCAAAGACAGGAACCCTTAAAATAACAAGAGGGAGGAGGGTGTTCTTTACATATACAGAAATAACAATTTGACAGATAACTTCTCACTGGAAACCAAGGATGAAGACTTAGGAGCATGTGTGGTGTCTGACCCAGCACGGTGTGTGTGTGTGTGGGGGGGGAGCTGTCTAAAACCACTATAAACTATTTGTGACACAGGGCTGCAATAGCTCACTGGCACAGCACTTACCACCATCACAGGCCCTGAATTCAGTCCTCAGTTATCTCCCATACCAGGGAGAGAAACCATTAAAAGGAATTAAATGGAAATCTTGGAATTAAAAAAGTATATTAACTGAAATGAAAAATTCTCCAAAGGAGTTGAACAGTCGGAAGAAACTTGTTTTTAACAAAACCTCAATCATTCGATTTTACCAATAAAGAATTGGAAACAAGATGTTGGAGTTAAAGTGTGCTAGCAGCCAGCTGACCTTCCTCCTCCACCAATGTCCCAGAAGTCTTCTCAAACTAAAATGCCCCCCCCCGTTCTACTTCGTGTGTGTCTATCTAGTCTCGTGATTTTTTTTTAATAACTCTATGTTTACTTCCTGTCAACTGGTTGTTTGCTCCATCTCTTGACCTATGATTGACTTTATATAATCCTGTTTACAATATTCAAGCAGAGAACTCTTGGATTGAAGGTGTGTGCTAGGTCTTAGCCACACAACTAGACACAGGTTTTTCCAGCAACTAATGCAGCCTCTGGGTTCACAGTGTGATCAAGTATCCTGCAACAGAAACTGAACTTGAAGACAGGGCTACAGTATATATCCAACATGAAGACTAGAAAGGAAAGAAAAAGAAAAGGGAGCAGAGTTCAGGGAACCTACGGGCACACCATCGAACATCATGTGAACCAACACGTGCACAGCTGGAGTTCCTGAGGCAGAGAGAGAGCAGCAGAATGACGACACCTAGAGATTTCAGGGCTTGAGAACACCTGCTGCACAAGCATGAAGAAGAGTTTGGATCCCAACACTCATGAAACAAGCTGACATCCACATGCAATTCCAGATCCCAGGGGAGCAGAGACAGGAAGATCACTGGGGCTTGCTGGTCTGTCTAGGTTAGAACATAAGCTCCACATTCTGTAGTGGCATTTCATTTGTATTTTAATAGATAAAGCTTGTCCGACAATCAGAAAAGTAAAACAGCCACACTGGCCAGCCTTAGAGATCAGGCAGCAATGACACACACACCTTTAATCCAAGAAGCCACACTAGCTTGCCATAGAAATCAGGCAGTAGTGGTGCACACCCTTAATCCCAGAACTAGAGAGGATTATAAAATGGGAAGAGACAGCTCTCATTCTGAGATTCCTCATTTCAGATTGAGTTAGAAGTAAGAACCTGTGGCTGACTGCTTTGCTTTTCTGGTCTTCAGGCTGAACCCCAATTTCTGTCTCTGAGGTTTTTTTTTAAATATTTATTTATTTATTATGTATACAATATTCTGTCTGTGTGTATGCCTGCAGGCCAGAAGAGGGCACCAGACCCCATTACAGATGGTTGTGAGCCACCATGTGGTTGCTGGGAATTGAACTCAGGATCTTTGGAAGAGCAGGCAATGCTCTTAACCTCTGAGCCATCTCTCCAGCCCCTGTCTCTGAGTTTTCATTAACCATGCTTCAACGTTCAGGAAGAGACTCTTGACTCAAAGGAATAGAGTGATAGATGACGCCTGATGCCCTCTTCTGACTCTGACCAATATGTAGGGATTATAGGCATGTCCATCACACTGGGTTTATACAGCCCTAGGGATAGAACTGGGGTTTCATGCACACTAGGGAAGCACTCTGTCAATCATGCTACACTCCCAGCTCCAAAGATGCAACTTTTAATAGTAATAATACACAGATGTGAGTCTACACAGGATCAGAAATATTTTTTTTAAAAATTATTAAAGATAATTTGGTAGTAATTTAAACTATACTGTTATAAATTTAAGATGTTAACCACATACTAGGGTAACTATTACGGAAATAAAGGGGTTGGAGAGATGGCTCAGCAGTTGAGTACTAGTCACACTTGCAGAGAATCTGGGTTCAATTGCAAGCAGCTGTAAAACAGTTCACAATTGTCTAACTCTAGTCCCAAGGGAGTGATGCCCTCTTGTGGCTTCTATGGGCACCAGACACATAAGTGATGCACAGATATATATGCAGTCCAAATACCCATACATATAAAAGTTTAAAAAAAAAACATGCAGAAAAGTGAACAGGTAAGAAAAAAAGAAAAATAAAGCTAACAGCAAACAAATGGTAGGTAAGCAAAAATACTTAAGATACACAGAAAACAAACATCCTTTTTCAATAGTCACCACTTTAAATGTAAGTGAGTTAAACACTAGAAGGTGTAGATTAGGGGCTAGAGATGGCTCAGTGGTTTAAGAGCACATATATGGATCTGCCTAGGAAGAAGAAAAAGACAAGATCTCTTGAGTAAATTGGGAGCGTGGGGGGCAGGTGAGAGGGTGGAAGGGGAGAATGAAGGAAGGGGAGTGGGGCAAAATGTATAGCTCAATTATAAACAAGAAAAAAGAAAAATAGATATAGATTAATTTAAGTTATTAGAGCTAGTCAGAAACAAGTCTAAGCTATCAGCCAAACTTTCATAATTGATAGTGAGTCTCCATGTCATTATTGGGAGCCAACAGTCCAGACAAAAAGTGCAACTACACCTGTCAAGAAAGGATCCCCCAAAGTTAGGGTTGGGGCAGGGTTTTGCCTTCATCTTTTCAGGAGAATGAAAGCATACACTTAAGGGATCCAGAAACCACCGGACAACTGAAACATCTGAAGGAGGAGGATGGGTCAACGAGAGTAAATGTCCCAAGAAAAAAGAGCAAATAGGCTTTGTTGGGAACAGGCACAAAGCACCTTATCTTAAATACTTCCATTTTGATTTCAGACTCCATTTTACCTGTAGGGTAAAACAAATTTCAGGTTCCCAGGTTCTAGGTGAGCTGGGAACCCTACCAATAGCTGACCCCTCCCCCATATCTTTAAACTATACAAATAGTTGTTATGCATTTTAATTTTCTAAAGACATTATGGCTGTTCCCAACAGCAGAAAAAACAAATGAATCTGATTGGCTGGACTGAAAGTCTTCCATTATATATCAGTTGACAATGATGGACACTCAAGGAAATCCCTAATCTCTAAATTTTTTTAAGTATTTATTTATTATGTATACAATATTCTGTCTGTGTGTATGTCTGCAGGCCAGAAGAGGGCACCAGACCTCATTACAGATGGTTGTGAACCACCATGCGGTTGCCGGGAATTGAACTCAGGACCTTTGGAAGAGCAGGCAATGCTCTTAACCACTGAGCCATCTCTCCAGCCCCTAATCTCTAAATTTTGATTGGTGAAAAACTGGAAGTAGAAGGGATAGAGATCCAGTTGGAGGCATTTTTTGAGAAGGAGAAGGAAAAGCTCTCTTTCTGGAACGACAGCAGAGGAGGAAGCACCTGGGTGCTTTCTCTGCCTCTCTGAGCTAGCAGGTGTTGACCCCAGCATCTGCCTCCCAAGTGTTTATTGATAAAATTGAATGATAGAGACTTAGTTAAAAATAACATGCCTCCTGATAAATGCATTGTCCCTAGTCTTACTGATGGGGTTGAAACATAGTTTGAGCCAGTGATGTGATCTGGTTGCTCGTATACTGGAATCACAGCAACAAAAATGGCCCTTTAGCACATATGTTAACTGATGAGTCTAGGTGGCTGATTCTTCAATAAAGAGCAAGGGCAGGAAAGGCCTGGAGAAGTGTATAAATTGCTAGATTCAGCTACAATCAGGTTTAGAAAATGGACAGTGCTGAACTATGATGTCGACACCAGTGACATTTGAGATATAAGCTACAGAAACACAAGAAGCACTTGTTATCCCAGTACCTGGGAGGTAGAGACAGGCAGATCTCTGAGTTTAAGGCCAGCCTGGTCTATAGAGTAAGTTCCAGGACAGCCAGGGCTACATAGAGAAACCCTTAAAAACAAAAACAAACAAACAAAAAAGAACACCAAAAAAAAAAAAAACAAAAACAAAAGAAAACACCCCCCACATACACACAAAAAAAGTTGATTTGTCTGTTGGAGGGAGATTGTTTTGGGCTGATGTATAAGAAAAAAAAAAATCCACCTGAGTTGCTACTTGTTAGGGAATCTGGGGTGTGATATGAGTTTGACAGCCAGGGTTCACTTTACAACATTTTCCTATACTCTGATTCCTACATCTGAATTTATTTCACAAGACAAGTCCACCTGTGCCACTGCAGGGTAGGTCCAAGGTAGGGACACTTCCCATTTGTTTTGTAGAGGAGAGGAGGAAGATGGAGATTAGTTACACCAAATGTGTGAAAATGATTAACTAACTATTGGGATGCCATTGCCAAAATACATGTGACTACAGAGAAGACTATGCATTGGAAAGATAAATACCAAAGTTATGATAATATGGGTGGATTTATGGGTAGAAAAATACTTTGCTGTGGGATAGGCCTTCTGTATGCTGTGAATATGCACTGCTCTCATTGGGTGATGATAAAGCTAATTTGGCCTATAGCAAAGCAGGATAAGGCTAGGCGGGAAAGCCACTGACAATACAGAGAGAAAGAGGGACAGAGTCAGAAAGAGAGATGAGCCAGCTGCCAGGGAAACAAGATGCTAGAGGACAGGTAAATAGAGCCATGTGGCAAAATATAGATTAATAGCAATGAATTAATTTAAGTTGTAAGAGCTAGTTAGTAATAAGTTTGAGTTATAGGCTGAATATTTTGTAATTGATAAAAACTTCTGTGTGATTATTTGGGACTGGCAGTTGGGATAAAAGGAAAGCTCCATCTCCATTTACAATACTTCAATATTTTTTCAATTTATTTTTAAGAATCTAAAGCAAATTCAGGAAAACAACTCATTAGTTCTGGATGGTGGTAAATAAGTATTAGATGTTTTACAGTCTTTAGTTCTACCCTAAAATTGATACCACAAGCAGCTCCAGAAGAAATGGTCTCAGGGTCAGCAACACCGGACCAATCACTTGGTGCCTTGGTGTCTGTCTCTCCATTTACAAAATGGGGTGAGGGTTCAAAAAGTAAACGTGCTTTCTGCCAAGCCTGATGACCTGAATTCAGTCCCCAGGACTCACAGAGTAGAGCTCAACAGCTATCTTTTGACCTGCACATATAATGGTTGCTGCACAGAGCAGTGAGCACATGCCAACTAGAGAAAGCACTCAAATGTATTAAATATCTTTTTTTTCTTTTTACTTTTTTTGCATTTTACTTATTTGTTTTTTTTGAGACAGGGTTTCTCTGTAGCTTTGGAGCCTGTCCTGGAACTAGTTCTTGTAGACCAGGCTGGCTTCAAACTCACAGAGATCCACCTGCCTCTGCCTCCCAGGTGCTGGGATTAAAGGCTTGCACCACTACCGCCCGGCTTTATTAAATATCTTATCACAGGGGTTTCCACAAAAAGATTATGGCAGATGATAAAGTGGTCACTGGTTACAGAAACATGTATCTTCCTGGGAAAATACATTGGACACACTGTGATCACTTATTCACCTATTTGTTGGCATGAGAAGGAAGGAGAAAGAACAAAGGATATGTCAAGTCTACTATGAACTAAAAAAGATGTGCAGGTAGCATATGCTTGTAATCCTGGCCCTTGGGCAGTATAAGCAGGAGGGAAGAGCAAGAAGATCAAGAGTTCAAAGTCAACCTTAGCTATATATAGAGGTCTCAGCTAGCCTGAGCTACATGAGATCCTGTCTTAAACAGAAACTAAAGAAATAAAATGTGCAGAGAATAGATGTAATAAATAAGAGTTTAAAATGACGCGACGAGCCAAGGAGTATGGGGCACACGGGGTGGGGAGGGGTGTCTCCGGAGGTTGGAGAGGGAGCCACAAGCCCAAGAGTACGGGGGTTTCCGGAGGTTTGAGAGATGGTTCAGTGCTTAAGAGTAGGTAACATTTTTGAGAAAGACCCAAGTTGTTCACTCCAGTGACACCTGCTTCAGGAGATCCAACGTCTTCTTTAGCCTCCTCAGCACCCGTACCCAAGTACACATGCCTATTCACAAACATACACACAATTAAAAGAAAAATAAATATATACAGCTAGAGAAATGGTGTGGTGGTTGAGCATACTGCTCTTGCAGAGGACCTTAGTTTGTTTTCCAGAATCTATGTTTGGTAGATCACAACCACCTGTAACTCCAGCTCTAGAACATTCAACACCTTCTTCTGGCACCTGTACTCAAGTGCACATACCTACACAAATAGACACAATTAAAAATAAATCTTAGCCAGAAGTGGTGGCACACTCCTTTAATCCCAAGCACTTGGGAGGCAGAGGCAGATGGATCTCTGTGAGTTTCAGGATAGCCTGGTCTACATAGTGAGATCCAGGACAGCTAGGACTACCAGAAAAACTGTCTCAAACAGCCAAAAATAGCCAGGCCATGGTGCAAACCTCTAATCCCAATGTTTGGGAGTCAGAGGTGGGAGGCCAGCCTGATCTTCACAGCCAGTTTGAGGATAGCAGGACTATGAATAGACCCTGCATCAAACCGCCTTTCCAAAAACAAAACAAAAAGAACTTCTAGATCTTTGGAGAAAAGTATCCAAAAAAGTAAAAAATAAATAAAATAATGATGTAATAATCATCTTTTAAAAGGTGGGGGCAAGGAAATGAATTCTGGATTCTGCCCTTAGACTTCCAAAAGTATCTACTGGCCAAGCTTAAAACCCTGCCTCTAACCAAGTAAAAGTGATTTCAGATCTCTGTCACCACTAAAATAGAACAAATCTGTTTTTATTTTAGTGGCCTAAAATAAGTAAATCCAAAGTACTAGAGAGTTACTCTGGATTACTGAGTTTTACTTATTATTATTACTGAAGATTACAACTGTTATTCCGTTTGGTCTCTGGTTCCCAAGGGGCAAGCCACGCCCACTCCCAGCGACTTCTGACTTCTCCTCCCATCTTGGCTCTTTCTGTTCCCTCTCTTGGCGTGTGCACACGTGTTTTCTGTCTTTTCTCTCTCTCCTTTTCTGTTTCTGTCTTTCTTTCTTTCCCTCTCCTCCCTTTCTTTCTCTGCTCCCTCCCCTTTTTCTCCATAACTCCAAATAAATATTTTAATCTCATTTTACATGTCCATGTCTCTGTCTCCTGCCTGCCTGCCCACAGCCAGTTCTGCCGCTTGCCGCAGGGAATCTGCACTGCTCTGGCAGCCGTCTCTGCTTGGTTTGAGGCTGCTCTGAGAGCCCGCTGCCCAGGGATCTTGGGCAGGTCACTCGGGGGGCACACCACCAGCACTTTTTAAAGAATATTATTTGGTGCCATGGACTCGACAGATTCGCCCGTCCCGGGGTGGGGTTCTGGCTTCAGGCTCCGACTTCCGGGACAGAATTGAGACCGAGGACCTTTTCGACAACGACCCACGTGTTCCATCTGCCTGGGCGCAGATCCTCTGAACACCAGCTTCTAATCGTGAGTGTCCCCATTTCGGCCAGCTTAACCGCCCATTTTGACTCAGGAATTGACCGCTGAGCTCACGGAAAACCCCGGTGTTTCTAGGATGGGGGACTACGCCCAACCGTGGGTCTTCAAGGCCGCGGTTGCTCCCTTCGCTGGCATTCAATTACGGCTTGCATTCTCTGTTGGGCCCGTGCCTGGGACTGCTTGGCCGTGGCCAGCCCCCCAGCTTACCCACACCTGGAGGCCCGGGGTCTCCAGCTCTTCCTCTTTCTCTTTTTCATTCCTTTTCTTCCTTCTTTTTGTCATGATGGCTGCTACGGTGCAGCCTGACTGCTACGGTGCGGCCCAGCCGCTACTGATTTCTGAGCAATCTGCCCAGAACCAGCGAGGCCCTTAGCATACCACATGTGGTTCGGGGACACCTGCCCATGTGTCCTGGGTGTTCGCTCCATCTGCATCTCGCCTGAACGGGGAGCCGTCCTTGTTGTAGGCTTGAGGTGCCACGGTTTTTGTGGGTTTTTTCACGGTCTTGACCATGGGAAGCATGTCGTCCCAGCTTAAATATGCCTTACTTAAAAAATCCTCCACACTTATCCATCTTTAAATTATCTGTTTGCGCGGGTTTTCATGATTCAGGCTCTGGATAGCAACCGCCCATGGCAG
Source organism: Myodes glareolus (assembly GCF_982192425.1). Classification (NCBI taxonomy): domain Eukaryota; kingdom Metazoa; phylum Chordata; class Mammalia; order Rodentia; family Cricetidae; genus Myodes; species Myodes glareolus. The sequence goes on from NC_142035.1 coordinate 502,965, forward strand.
GCGGCCCCCAGCTTTTAAAATTCCTGCCGGCTCTTCCATTCCAGTTGTGGCATGGTGCAGTTTTTCCAGTTCCAGCCACAAGCTCCCCTTTGCGGCTTGTGGCATGGCATGGCATGGCATGGCGGCTCAGCAACAGGGCAGATCACGCCTTTAGGTCCCTCTCATTAAGCTTAAAATCCTTACAGCTCAAAAATTGTAACTTTTTTCCCACAACACATGGCCGCCGCCATGTTCACCTAATAAACAGCCTCAACTGCTCAGAGATCTAGGGAAAGTATTTAATTATTTAAAAAACTTTTTGTAACAAAAAGAGACAGGTTGGCTCCTAGCAGCAGCACTCTGTTTCCTCCAAGAAGACAGAAGACAAATGGGCGCAGAACAACGTCCATCTGCAGTTGCAGAGTAGCGTCCATCTGCAGTTCGCTTTGACTGCCAAACGCTGACTATTGGACAAAACTGCCTTTCACCTAAACTAAAGACCCCAGACATGGACAGAATCACTGGATTCGACAGCCTAGCTGCTCTGGTCAAGGTAGGCCTGTCTTCCTACAGATTTTTTAGCTCACAGGGTCTTCTGGAGCCTGACAGGCCCTGCGCTAAACAGCAAAGGTCAAGTGCAACCTTCAGCAACCATGGAGGACCCAAAAGAGTAGCTCTGGGTGCCAACCAAGTAAGTTCTCTGTCATTTTTTAATCAGTAACTCAAGTAAAATCTTATCCTTCTCAAAGATCTCTGACAGTTTGATAGCTGAGAGGTTTTGCCAGGTTGCCCTACCAAATAAAAAATACCTTTCATTGTACAAAAATATATCACAGTCATTATACAATATATATATATATATATATATATATACATATATATATATATATATAAAACTTCTGTTTTTACAAACCCAAGAGGAGTTCTTGTGAGCTCCAGGGAGCCGAATTAAAGAATCCACTGTAAACAGGTCAGATACATCCTCCTCAATTCCCTGGTCCTAAAATTTTTTTCCTTAATTTAACTTTGGCCTCTGTTCTGCCAATACCCTAACCAGGTACAAGGGACACCAGACATTTCCATGTCACAGACACCTGTCAGGAGCAGAGACCAACTATGCCAGGATGTGACCAGCACCCAGCCTTCTCTCGGGTTCCCCCCCCAAAGGCGACGCCCACAAATCACCTGGAAGCAGTCTTGAGAATTTGCCGCCCCAATTCCTTCAAACGAATGTCTAATCTCCTGCTTTTTATTATAAAAAGGATCCGGGAACGTTATTCCTTTTGATCTCTGGTCCCTTTAAGGGGCAAGCCACGCCCACTCCCAGCGACTTCTGACCTCTCCTCACCATCTTGGCTCTTTCTGTTTCCTCTCTTGGCGTGTGCACACATGTTTTCTGTCTTTTTTCTCTCTCCTTTTCTCTGTTTTTGTCTTTCTTTCTCTCCCTCTTCTTCTCCCTCTCCCTTTCTTTCTCTGTCCCCTCCCCTTTTTCTCCATAACCCCGAATAAATATTTTAATCTCATTTTACATGTCCATGTCTCTGTCTCCTGCCTGCCTGCAGGCTGCAGGAAATCTGCACCACTCTGGCAGCGGTCTCTGCCTGGTTTGCGGCTGCTCTGAGAGCCCGCTGCCTGGGGATCTTGGGCAGGCCGCTTGTGGGGGGGCATTTTTTAAAGAATATTAACAACTACATTCTGAAGTACTTGAGGGTGAAAAAAAGATTTAACTTGTGAAAGGCACTTTCAAGTAATCTAGGGGGGAGAAGTAGGGTAAATAATTTGCAAGAGATTATGAGTTTGAAAACATACATAAACTGTAGGAGTAGTTTAAGAAAATAAGCTAAGTAAATATGGAAGCTGTGGATGAGAATAATGTGTAGAGTAGTTGGCTGCCTACTATGTTGGAGGTCCTGGTTCTGTCCTCAGTATAACCATAAAATTTTTTTAAAAAGGTTCCGAACCGGGGATGTAGCCCAGGAGAAGTGGTGACCTCCATCTGTAATCCCAGCACCTGAAAAGTGGAAGTTGGAGGATGAGGAGTTCAAGGCCAGCCTGGGATACCTGCTGTCTCAAAGAAAAAACATTTTAGCCTGGAGAAGAATATTGATGATGGGCTGCCTCATCTTTTCAACACAAGCCCTTTCGAGCTTGTTGATTTATGCAAGAAAATCTAAGCCTTTAATCTTGGGAGGCAGAGGCAGGCAGATTTCTGAGTCTTGAGTACAGAGCAAGTTCCAGGGCAGCCAGGGCTACACAAAGAAACTCTATATCCAAAATAAAAAATAAATAAAAATTAAAGGAAGGAAGGGAGAAATTCTAAGTAAGCACACGAAGACCACTTTTGTAAAAGCCTGTCAGCCACCTGAAGCTCGCCTTTCTATCCATTCTCAGGGGTGGAGAACAAGTTGGAAAGGCGCAGGCCACAGTGGTGGTCCTGCTTGAGTGCTCTTCATTGCTAGTAGCTTTAGTAGATGGCTTTACCTGCAGTTCTCCTTGAAGCGACACTTTCCCTCCAGGAAGAAAGGGCAGGGCTTCAGGGACTTGTGGGTAGGGTACAGGTAGAGTACGCGAACACATGCTGAACCGTCCTCTGCCTCTTCAGTGCCCACAACCATTGCATTGTGATATTCTAGAGTGCCCCATGCGCTGTGGTAAGGGGCATTCACTTTAGCACCGCTCAGCTCCTCCTGATCTGGGTCCTCCTCATCTTCCTCCTGTGCAGGGGAGGTGGGTCCCGGCTGCACCTCGTTCCCAGGGACCGTCTCCGAGTCATCCCCGGGGGCGACGGGCGCCTCCACTTCCTCCGCTATAGCCTTCTGGAAAGCCAAGTACTCAGCATCCTCCTGTGCTGGGTGCTCCTGGTCCACTGTAGCCAGCAGCTTGCTCTTCCTGACCGACAGCAGACTGGCCTCGGTGAGCTCGATCAGTTCCTTCAGATCGCCCTGCAGCTGGCGCAGGTCTGCCAGCTCGGAGGCGTCCAGGCCAGCACCAAGGGCCAGCTCTACCTGCCGAAGCTGGGCCCGGTAGGTCTGCAGGGCAGTCTCCAAGTTGTCCTCGTCCATCATTACCCGCGCAGGCTAGCTCCGGAACCGCGAAGGCGGACGAGACCAGAAGGAAGAGCAGTCAGCAGAGCTCAGAACGACACTTCCCGCAACCGCTCGAGAGCCTGGCGAGAACCTCAGCTCTACCAAGGTGGGGAACCACAAGTATCCCACCGCGTCCTCTGCGGTCCGCAGCCCCGCCTCCCTCCGGCGCTGGCAGCCTCCGAGGGCTTCCGGCCTCTCCAGTAAAGCCCTAGCTCCAGCTTTCCGCCGGCCTGCCACAGGCACTTCCGCCCGGGAGCTGATGCTGCCGGAAGTGGCCGCGTTCCGGAGCAGCCAGGATGGGGCGCGCAGGGGCCGCTGGGATATAATTCCGCCAGTACTTGGGCCACCGGTCGGTTTCCCGTCCGGCACCGCGCGGGGTCAACGCGAGGTCGGTGGGGTTTGCAGCGCGGTGTTGGCGGCTGAGACTCCCGGATCTGAGCAAGTGGAGGTGGGTTTTAGCCAGGCTAGGCGACCCGGGTTCCAGAATCCTAGGGGAGGGGGACGGAAGCGACCTCGGCGGCTGGTTCCAGGCTCTGCGGGCCTGGCAGCGGCGGGGTTTTGAAGCCGGCCCACGGCAGAAGCGCTGCCTCTCGGGAGCACCCTAGACGGTCGCTGGCTTAGAACCTGCGACAGTCGTAGTTCCTAGGACTGAGTGGAGGAGGGTCCAAAAAGAGGAGCCTTAGGAAGGCAGAGCAGGGTAGACCGCCGCGGGTTTTTCAGGACTGATGGTGCATTCCGAAGTGGGAGTGACTCAGTTTAGAGCAGGTGATCGGCGGTGGAGACAGGGTCGGGAATCTTACAAAATAGGGGGCAAGGAGTCATGAGCCACGAGGCTCCACATTGAAAACTAGTAGGATAGACGACGGACCACCGATGAAGCGGGCCCGAGGCTAATGCCCCGGGTACACACCTTGACATTTCTCAGGGTGCCAGGGCAGGATGTATACGCTGCTTTCGGGGTTGTACAAGTACATGTTCCAGAAGGACGAATACTGCATCCTGATCCTGGGCCTGGACAATGCTGGGAAGACAGTAAGTGCCTATTCTCTCACCAAGTCCTATTCCTTGCCTTATGTTTTCTTCTTTGGAAATCTAACCCCCACCCAAGACTATAGGTTAGTTGCCACCAGCCTCCCAAAGAGCATTCAGCAGGCAGAGGTTCGTGTGCATGTGTGTGAAAGCCCGAACTTGCCCAGAGCGTGTGGGTGTGGAGGCCTGAATTTTCCCAAAGCGTATGGGTGCGAAGGGATATTTAGGAAAGACACCAGAAAACTGCTTTAGCTGCCACTATAACCACCTCTCTTTCTTTCCTCAGACCTTCTTGGAACAATCAAAAACACGGTTTAACAAGAACTACAAGGGGATGAGTCTATCCAAAATCACCACTACCGTGGGTCTAAACAGTAAGGGGGCACCTTAGAGATATGAGCTTAGGGGTCCTGGTCCCTTAGAGGTGGATGCTGCAGGTTCCACAGCCCAGCTGGCCAATGGCCAGATCCCTGTCTCTCCATTCTCTGCTCTTGCCTGCTGGGATTGGTACCTGAAGGGTTTGCCTTATCCCAGGAAGAGCTGGGACTTTCTGTGTAAAGATTAAGGCAGGGGCTAGCTCATTCTGTCCTTTCCCCAGTTGGCACTGTGGACGTGGGGAAGGCTCGTCTCATGTTCTGGGACTTAGGTGGGCAAGAAGAGCTACAGTCTTTGTGGGACAAGGTAAGACAAACTCTCTGCTTCCTGCTGTATTTCTCTAGATAGTTTCTCTTAGCCTCTTCTTCCATGAGTATGCCTGTTGTTCACATTTACCCTGAAGACTTTCACTTTTTTTTAAAATTACTTCTTATTGGGGGCGGGGGAGTGTCACAGCATGCATGTAGAGGTCAGAGGACAACTTTGTGGAGTCTGTTTTCTGACATTTACATGGGCTCCAGAGATCCAACTCAGATTGTCGGGCTTGCATAGCAAGCACCTTTACCTGCTGAGCCATCTCGTTGGCCCTGCCTAAAGGTTTTCTCTTCAATCCTGTCTCAGGTTCCCAGGTTGCTTTCTGTCTCACTCTGGCAAAACCCAGGCCTAGAATCAACATAGAAGTGGTACCAGAGAGGTTCCCATAGGGAGTACCAAACCTTTTCCTGATGAGGCCACTATCAATCCCAAAGAAAGAAGCATTGTTCACCAGGGTAGTCAGTGTAGAGCCCTGACTGGGGAACTCTGTAATCTATGCCCTTACAGGCAGACAGAAATGGCAGAGATCATATATAGGGAGTGGACAAATCCTTTGTTTACTGTTGAGTCTGTCTACCTCATTCTAGCTTCTCATGGTTCTTCCAAATGACCTCTTCCCCATCTGAGAAGCAGAGGCACCTGCCTCTTCTTTGGGCATTGCTTTTAGACGTTTCTGAGATTTCTCTCTGTATACACTCCTACATTGGCGTCTCCTCCACCCAGCCTGTGCCAGGTACTAGGTCCAGCATTGCATAGAACAAGCCCTGACTTTCCTTCAGTGGTCTCCTGCCCCGTGGTTGGCACGGTTACCCGGTGCAGCCCAGTGCTGTGGTACAGGTGCTTCAGCTACTGTCATGCTTCCCAGCAGCCATATATTACAACCCAGGGCCAGTTTTGCTCCCAGTTCTTGCCTGGGCTTCCGTAAGATGTTTCTTCTTGCTGTAACTTAGCAAGAGGGTGGCATCTGTCCTGTATGCAGAAGGTCTCTGCTGTCCACCAGGTTGGACAGAGGACAAGCCTAGTCAAGGGGCAGCGATGTACATTGGCATCTCTAAGCATCAGACACAGGTGGGGAATCAAATCATTTACTGACTATCTTGTCCCAGGTTAGGTCTTGAAGTGGACACTGAGATGCAGAGTGTGTGTGTGTATTGGGGTTATCACCAGGACAGTGGCAGAGAGGGAGCTTAGCAGAACTGGCTAGGACCCCAAGCCTGCCATCTTCTGAGTCACCAGTCACTGCTCTTTGCGGTGGACAGCCAGAGTGAATGTCTGCACCGCTTGGATATGTACCCCACATGGGGATGCCCCTTCCGAGAGGAGGGTAGACAGCAACCTTGTCAGCTGGCTGGCCATGATGTGATTTCCTTATGGCTGTTTGAGTCACCTGTCATCTTGTCTCCTGCCAATCAGGGGCAGTTATCTTTGAGCAAATGGAGCCCAGTGTGCCCACTAGTGAGCCATGTTCGGCTCTGCTGGGTTTGTTGTTTTGGTGGACAGGACCCACTCTCCCTTACAGTACAGTACTGTACTCTAATCCCTACAGTACTCAGGGTTGTGAAAATGTACAGCAGAATTGCTTCTAGATTACTAGGAGGGTCAGGAAGAGGGGCCTCTTGTCCTACCTTGGTTCCTGGATACTGTGTCCTGGCCTGAACATAGCACCTTAGGAAGGTCTCTCATTGTGAGAGTTAGTATCTGGTCCTGGTATCCTGCAATAGTGCTACCACATGGGCACTGTGGCCCAATGGTGTCTGTCCTGCTTGGGTCCACAGGCTGTGTTGTGACTTGAATCTCCTCTGCTGAAAGGACAGTCAATTGACATAAGACTGTGGCCTAGTGTATTTTGCCCAGGGAGTCTCATGTTGCTGCCAAGGAGATATGCTTGTATTCTGGTTCCCTCTGACTTCCTTAAGAGATGATACTTCATGGGGCTTAGCCATGCTGCCCTATCAAATGAAGTGCCTAGCAGGGGCTCCGTTGGCCTTGGTGAATGGAACCTATACTGATAAGTTTTTGTCTGCCATTCAGTCTTGCACAGTACCACTGTTGGGCCAGTGACTCTTGACAGTGCTCTTGTGAACCCTGAGATAGAAACCTAGTCACCATGTCTGCTGCTTCATATGCCTTAGGCTTTGGTACCTACTCTGCTGACAGAGCAGAGTGCTGTTGTCCATAGATCTGTGCACATACCAGGCTTATATCATTTCTCACACAAGCAGGACCAGGTGGGCTATCAGTCTCTGGTCTGTCCCATGTCTAGCCAAGAGTGTTTCCTTATGCTGGTTATGTAGGTCTGTTTGCCCCTCCCCCAGCACACACTCATAGCCACAGGTGTGACTTCTCAGCTGAGATTAGTATGCCTCTCTCATCTCTGGCAGCTGTTGGACCTTATGTCTGTGGGTTTGATGAGTGACTCTAGCTACTTGGTTCCTGGGTCTTGTGCCTAGTCACATAAGATGTTCCTGACAACCTTTAGAACTAGTGCTGCCTATTGACTCACTGGGCTTGCTGCAACCCTTATATCATCCACTGTTATCATAAATGCCCCTACAGTAGGACCTGCCTGCTCTCAGGCCTCCAGCAATAGGCTAACCCACTGCCTTGCTTTGAGAGCTAGCAGCTTCTGTGCCAGACCCGTTGCAAGGTTGGAGCTATTTGGATGAGTCTGGCTACAAAGCCCTGCAGAAGGAACCTGGGACTGGCCTCTAGTACTCTATGGGAAATGCAGGTGGGAAGGGAGTTTTACTGACTTGGGTGTAGTGTTCCTTTCTTACTTGTCACACAACCTCAGTGGTATACATCCTACCCTGTCTGTAGCACATTATTTTACCAGTCAGTGTTGACTTCTCCCAGCGTGATTCTGATATGAAGTGGCAAGTATATGCTATTTGCCCCATATTGACAGGCATTACTGTTTTGATTGGGATAGGAGCTCATGCAATGTCTTCATCCCTGCGCTCACCTTGCTCCATTTGTTTTCCTCACCCTTGTTGAAAGCCTACGTCTAACCTGCAGAAGGCTGAGTTTAGTACTGTCATTTTTGTTCATGCAGGATAGCTTCATAGGTAGTGCTGACCTCAGCTATGAGTCTCTTAGCTTCACAGCCTCTAGCTCTGTCTCTTACCCTTTACTCAACATGATATAGCCAGGACAGCAGGTGAGTTCTCAAGAGCAGCCCATGAGCAGGAGGAAGTAGATCACCCTGCCAGAATCAGCAAGCCTTCCTCAAAGGTGCTATGTTATCTTTACCACTAAATGAGCTCCAGAAAGCTTCCTAGCAAGTCTTCCCACTAGGTTGTGCCAATTTTTTCATTGTGGCCCTGGAGTAGCAAAGTTTTCACCGCTCACTCTTGTGGGCCTCTTCTGGTAGTTGTGACACAAGGTCTCACTGTCTAGCCGGCCCAACTGCGGTACCTGTAGCCCCCACCTCCCTCCTCTTCCTTCTAGTACTATGCAGAGTGCCATGGCGTCATCTATGTCATTGACTCCACTGATGAGGAGAGGCTGTCAGAATCCAAAGAGGCATTTGGTGAGTGTGGCATGGCCACTCAAGGAGGGAGAGAAGATGGGAAGACCTACATCTAGGGAATCGTGTGGGGAGGGGCATATCAAGTGGTGTGTACCAGCCTAATCTGGATCCTCCCACGTCTGGAACTTGCCTTGAGGGAGGCTGGGCTTACACCTGATGCCAATGCCAAAAAAGCCTCAGTTGCATTGCTTGGGCTGTCTAGTATGTGAGGGGAAGGGTGGAAGGGAGCTGTCTGCACACACCTTTGGGCCTGGGCAGAGCCTGCAGTCACGAACAGGACACAGGGTGCAAGGCACCACCTTTCCTGCTTTCCTCAGAGAAGGTGGTTTCGAGTGAAGCACTGGACGGTGTCCCCATCCTGGTGTTGGCCAACAAGCAGGATGTGGAGGTGAGCCCCACAAAGCTGCTGTAGGGCCTCTATTGCCACTGTAAAGAAAGTGATTTGTATGCCTCCAATTCCAGAACCTATTGTCTGTACCTTCCATCCCAATCTCCCCTCTCTGCCCTTCTTGGGACCCCTCCCTTACACCCTTAGGATCCCTACTTTGCCAACTTCAGTTCTTTTCTGGGTGTCACTGGAGCTGCCACCAGGCATGTTCCTGCTAGAGGTTCCTACAGTCAGAGTGCAGATCCATCTTTTTCCCAAAGGAGGACCAGGGACTTGTGTTTGTGGGTGTCCCCAGGGATTCTGGGAGTAAAGGGGCCTAGAGCAAGACCCAGGAGAAAATTCTGGGTTCAAAGAAGTGGAAGTAGGGGGCATAGAGATAGCTCAGTGATTAAGAGCATGTATTGCCCTTCCAGAAGACCCGAGTTTGATTCCCAGTACCCATGTCAGGTGGCTCACAGCCATCTGGGATTGCAGCCCCAGGGGTTCTGACACCTTTAGCCTTAGTAGATACCTGTTCTCATGTGTACATACCCACCCCGACACATACATATATATAATAAAAACCAAATCTTTAGCTTTTAAAGTGGGAGTGGAGGGGAGAAGACAATGGGCATCTTCTGGGATGAGGTGCTACTTCCCTTTGGACTTCTGGCCACACAAAAGTTCCTACCATCTTACAAAAGGGGCTCTGTACAGAAAGAACCTTAAAGGATATGGTAGCAACCAGTAGCTAGAGGGCCAAGGAAGCTTCATTTTTCTGTGGCCCTGTGTATCTAACCTAGTTACATCTAACATGACCTGTTCTCCATTCATTTTCCTGAGGACTTCCCCCAACTCCATTTCTGTCCCCAAACTAGTAATAGAGGTCTCTGGTACTTGATTCAGGAACTCAGGGCATTCCCTTAGATGGAAAGGGGAACAGAGAAGCCACTGAATACTACTAAGACTTCTCAACCCCAGAACCCTGGACTCTTCCTCACTTGGCACTAGAACTCCTGACTTAGTTCAGGGTTGTGCTGGTAGATGCTCTGGGGGTTGTTCTTGGGAGTGGTGGGGAATGTTCTCTTGAGAGCTGGGTGTAGGTTCCCTAAAGCCCTGGGCAAAGCTGTCAGCAGTAGACTTGGACCAGGTGCAGCAGGCTCACCTCTGCTGAGGGACTGTGGCCTTCCTGAATGCCCAAGTGAGAAAACAAGCTGGATGGAGCTATGTGGTGGAAGTGTCTCAGAGTCTCACCTCCCCTGTCAGACCTGCCTCTCCATTCCTGACATCAAGACTGCATTCAGTGACTGTACCTGCAAGATTGGCCGTCGAGACTGTCTGACCCAGGCCTGCTCTGCTCTCACAGGGTGAGTTGAGGCCTCACTCTCTAGCGTTCTCAGGACCAAGGCTATCCCTGCCTCACACATACTGTCTCCACAGCAAAGGAGTTCGAGAGGGCATCGAATGGATGGTGAAGTGTGTCGTGAGAAACGTTCACCGGCCACCACGGCAGAGGGACATCACATAAGCAATGCCAGCTTCGCAGTCTTGGGACTATTCATCCCTGGTGTTGGAAGAGTACTCCCTGCTGGCTGTGTGCTACCTATGCTGGGGTTGAGCTGGCTGTGTTTGTTCATTCATTTATTTGCTTTATGTTTTCTCTAAGACAAACTTTTCTCTGTGTCTAGAAAAGTGTAGGTATCCAGAGACAAATGGGGGGGGGGGCATACAGGTCATCCAGCTCTAGATAAACTACCTCCCATTCCATCCCATCCCAGATCTGGGACCCTCTCAAACTAGTAAGGAGGGTTAGGGTGAGGCTACCCCAGGCTTGCCTGTTGGCCCATTCCAAAGTGGACTTTGAGGGCACCCTGCTTGAAATGGGCGGTCTATCTCTGACTGCTTTGTCCAGCTTGCTCATGTAAAAGGTGGGAGTGGCCAGGACTATCCCACTTGGAGAAAGACCTAACCAACATCCCAGAGGCCAGCATGGCCCCTTGTTGTTTTGTTTGGAGTTGAGTGTGTGTGAGACAGAGTTTTCTGTAACCCATGTTAGCCCAGAACCCTTTGCCTCCTTCTCTGTACCTATGGGAATTATAGGTGTGGGGCATCACACACCTTTCCACTAGGTTTTGATACGGTCTCAGGACAGGGTTCAGTACACCTGTCTGGGAAGTCTGACTTCCCTTATTCTCACGCTGATTTATCTACAAAGGAGAAAGCTGATATAGAATTGCTTAGAGGTCAAATCTTGCTGAGTGTACACTTCAGTGCTCCCACACTCAGGTTGTGTATGTGTGGTGTCCTGAGGGCACACTTTTCACCAGGTTGTTAGGTGTTGCTACAGCTAGTGCAGGTGGGCTCGGTCCCTACAGGGTCCACGTCAGTGAAGTGCTGGATTTGCATCTCCAGATGGTGTGAGGTGCAGATTCCTGGGGGGCAGCAGCCCTGCCCAGTTAAATTTTTCCTCATGTGGCCAGGATAAGGTTGTAAAATAAAGACAGCCTAAGTGGCTCCTGCACAACCATCCCTTCAAGCAGCCAAGCACTGGTTCCCCCCACTGGTAATTTATAGCCAGAAGCTGCTGCCCTAGAATGCCTGCTGAGCCAGAGCTCCCAGGGAGGCTTGTAGCTATGGCTAAGCCTCGGTTCCTGACCTAGTGGCTCCTTGTCCAAGATCATCCTCCTCAAGGGGAGCTGGGAGGGGTGGCTGAGAAGTTATAAATCAGGAGGAGGGCAGTGAGTACTCTGATAGAGAGGTCCTATCCCATAGGTGTCCTATGAGCTGGGTTGAATCCTTCCTAGAAGATCCTCCTGGGAATTAAAGAATAGGCTGTTCATAAGATGGACAAACCAGACATTCCAGGTGTCTCCCTGGCCACCTCCCCTCAATTCTGTCAACATTGAGCGAGACTAGCAGCTTTATGGGGTGACCTTTGGGACATCTTCTGGTAGACAGGGAGCAGATGTGCCTTCCTATGGACGGTGGTCATCCTGGAGCTCACTGACTTGTGAACAGCTATCATTCTAGAGGCAGATGCATTTCTGTGAGTTCAAGGCCAGCCTGGTCTACAGAGCAAGTTCCAGGGCAGCTGGAGCTGTTACATGGAGAAATCCTGTCTCAAAACACAGCAAATAAATAAATAAACCTGAAGAGGTCTAAGGTTAGGTGACATTGATTGGGAGCATAGAATAAAGTCCTATATACAGTGAAGAGTTAGCCAGCCACAAGAAAATTGTTGCATTAGCACCTCTACAGATCAGGCAGCCTAGCCTCATGCAGCAGCTAAAGCAATTGTAGCAACAGAGTGTGTAATCCTGGACTTAGCTCATTGGAGAGCTGTTGTTGAAGCTGTAGCTGTAAGGCCACAAAGGCCTCCTGTGATAGTGATGAATCCCATTTTCCTGGGTTTGCCAGAGCCTGCTGCAGTCACTACAACCCTTTAAAAAAAATGTTCTAGCAAGTCAAGATGATGTGTTCAAAGTTCATACAAAGAAGTCAGAAGAGACCACATGGGTTGCTAAATTCAAAGAACTAAAGAAAATGCCAAGGTATGAAAGTAGGAACAAAATGCCCGTGGAAACAAGGGATAGGATAGCTATTCAAAGAGGGGCTTTCAGGCTAGACTGCCTGATGAAAGTCCCTTGAGCCCTATGTTGGGAAAGGTTAAGGAAGGCCAACATGTACTTGGAACTGAGACCTGACAGTTGGGCTAATACAGTTGCCTTTCCAGGACTCTGACCCTGTCTACAAAAAGGATGAACTGGGTAAAGTTGAAGACCAAACCAAGGCTAGGACAGAGCAGTTACAGTGAGGACAGCACTGCTCTGAACTTGAGCAGCTGGCTGAGGTGCCTGTAGGGCACAGGGCCCTCTGAGTATTCCTATTGTTGTGTGCCTGATGATGTGGGTGGAAGATGGCAGGATTGGGGAATGTTTGGGGTCTATCTTCCTTCTGCAGCTTAAGTCCTAAGATCCTAGTCTCACTCCATGCCAGTGCCAGATGGCGCTGTAAAAGCTAAGAACGCCCATGCTCAAGCTCATGGGGAAAGCGCACATACATAAGCATCCCGGCTTGCAGTGTAGTTAGGCTGGACAATTTCATATAGGTAAGTCCTGGAACCACCCATAAGGGCTTTGAGGCATGGCTGGTGGAAGGATGGAGTGACCTCCTATCAGTTTAGAAGCTGGCTGGATACAGAGAACACTACAGGTCTTCAAGAAGGGATCTTCCCAGAAAGTTGTCCTTCCATTTTTTTTTTTTTTTTTTTTTGAGACAGTGTTTCTCTGTGTAGCCCTGGAACAGGCTAGCCTCAAACTCAAAGATTGCCTCCCAAGTGCTGGGATTAAAAGTGTGTGCCACCATTGCCTGGCATTGCTTTCCTCTTTTTCAAGGCAGTCTCTGTAGCTTTGGCTGCCCTGAAACTGTACCGGTATACTTGGCACCTCCGAGGCATGAACACCATCCTGTCAACTGGTTTTATTGGACAGCCTATCCCTTTAGTAATATAGGCACAGTGCTAACATGGGCCCTCAAAATCTCTGGCAAAAAGGCATCTAGCAGACCCACCCATTATGCCCTGAGATTTCAAGGTTTCTGACAGGTAGCTTCAGATCCATTAGATGGTAAAGACTTGCAGTGGATCAGCAAGTTGTGACATCAGGGCTCCCAAGAATCTCCATCTGTGTTCACTGGGGCTTCGGCCAGAAGACCTGTGTAATGCTCTGCTTCCTATTAACAGCACCGCAAGCTGGACACATCCTAGAGGCCTGTAGAGATACCTGCTAGGCACTGCAGCCTGACCAAGTGCACACCCTAGGCCCCTCAGCCCACCACCTGAAGAGATGCCTGATGGGTTGGAGAGGGTCAGACCCCAACCTGGAGTTGCAGTTGCCAACAGGCCCAACAGCGGCAGAAATCACAGGAGGGGCACTGGAAAAGCGCTATGTCTTCAGTTTCACAAGCTGGGCACACAAACACTGCTATAGGAGGTCTGAGTGAGCACACAGTCCCAGGGCCCTGCCATAACCAGCAGTCCCTATCGCCCCTATTGCTTACCCCGATTAGGCTTCTTAAGTTGCTTTGGGGTAGAATCATCAGACTTCACACTCTGGTCTGGCGTCTGTCTAAGGAAGTTTGAGATCTTACTCTGGGTCTTCTCAGGTTTCTTGGACACTGAAGGACCTGCATACAGCAATGTAAGAAGCGTGTGTTTCCCTCCTGTTCATCCTAAGTGCCGTGAGGGCCACAGTGTGACAGGGCAAGGGAGGAGGGAGCCATCAGGGGGCCCTACCTGTTTTTGTGTCCTCCTCGGAGAGCTCAGAAGGCACAGTTGTGCTCTCATTCCTGGGACCTGGGAGCTCCAAGCCCCTGCTTGTGGTCGGCAAGCCCATCAGGTCTGCACAGGTCTGCTGAAACTGGGGCTTGTGGTGGGGACGCACAAACATGCCAAACCCTGTGGGGAGCTTTCGTTCAGGCTCTGCATTTCTTACTTAAAGCCCCTACACCGCCCTCTCTCTAGAACCTATGCCTCACATCCAAGGACTACATACTCTGTAGCAGGGATAAGTGTTCAGGTTTTGCAGTAGTCAGTGCGGCCACCACAGCTAGCACCTTGCCCAGGTCATCATCCTGTTTGTATGCCCTCAGAGCTGCCATAAGCTGGCTGCAGTCTGCGGGTCCCAGAGCCTTGCGTACGTCAGATAGGTAGGTGTTCACAGCAGGCTGGCCGGGTTTCTCTACTGTACACCCCACTTTTGGACAATTGCTGAGGTCTCCTGGTGGGAGAGAAGTTACTGGGAATCCCTCCCCATTCCACTTCTTCAAAGATATCCCTGTAGAGTCTGTCAGCTGCTCAGGACAAATGGGTCCTGAGTCCAATCAAGCAGTCCAATACAATACAATACAATACTGAATCAAGCAGTCCAATACAACTCTTCAAGGATTTTTAAGTCCCACATGAGGTCTTTAGTACCTTTAGGGGGTAGATGGGCAGACAGGTGAGGCCTCCCCTGGTTCAGGTGCTCTCCAGGATCCAGCTGTCTACCTATACCTTCAGACAAAGTTAGTTTAGGTTCTTGACACTCTCCTTCCTGGAGAAACATGCTCCTAAGATTAGACTTCACAATCCTCAGACAGGAAAGGGACCACATCACAGACCCACCCAACTGGTTCAGAGGTCCCAGACAATGGCTCCAACTTAGAAGTACAGACATTAGGAACCTCACCAAAAGGTGAATTCCCCCAATCGAATAAAGTCCCTCTGCCATATCTGCCCTGCAGCAAGCACTGGAACAGGTACTGCCTCTGGAGGAGCCAGCTCAGATATTCAGTCAGGACAGAAGTAGGACAGGTGCCCAGCTGCCAAGACTCTAGCATGAATTCCCCAGGGGAAGGTCTCTTGGATGCCTAGGCTAGGAGACAGAGTTCATCCAACAAATAGTGCTATCATTGGGCAACAGAATCAGCTTGGCTAATCTAGGCGAGCAAAACCCTAGGGATGTCTACTATGCCCATCTCAGGTGTAAACTGCCCTGCAAATCTGAGATTGAGGGTCTAGCCTGGGGCCTTGCTCACTGGTGGGGTCCGCAGCTGACTGTGCTTGTTCTTGGAAGGGAAGGCCATGCTTTGGCTGGTAGCCACAGCGTTGGCCTGTCAGCTGGAAGCAGACGTCTTCAAACTGCTGCTTGTGGTGGGGTCGTACAAACTGGTAGAAGCCTGTAAAGAGTAGATGTGAGTTTATGGGCTCCATACACTGTGACTGACGGGCTAGGGGCTCTGTGGACCATAGCCTACCCACCAGGACCTTTCTCTAGGAAAGAGAGACAACCCTGGGTCCTAGTAGCCTTCAGAACCAGTTCCACCCCACTACTGTGGTGTTAGCCCTATAGCAGAATTTTGAAGGTGAGGGCACCTTTAAATAGAGCGTGCTTCTTAGTGTCTTCAGCAAAGAGACTGATGAGAGAAGCCACTAGGGCTTCAAAGTCATCAGAACCCTTATACTGCTGTAGGGTCTGGGTAAAGGTGTTGAAGTTGGCTTGGCTCAATGCTTGCTTCACTGCTACCATGAACAGTTTGGCTCTGTCTTCTTGTGTGCCAGCCACTGGTTTCTCCTGCAAGACAAATGATCAAAAGCCCTATCAGAGTCAGCCCTTCCCTCCTGCCTTGGAGGCAGGACAGAGTCTAGAGCCAGGGGATAATGACTTGCATTGAGGCTACTGCCTATGAACCATCTACTGGGACAAGAAGCAGAGAGGGCTGCTGGAGAAGCAAAGTCCAGCTCTGGTGTGTGGTGAAGCTTAGGCCTGTCTCAAGCCTCACCAAGGACCCAGGAAACTATAGGGAACCTGTGTAGCTTGCTTCCCCACAGCACATGTTGTGGAGGACACTTCTCAACAGGTTCAACCCTAGGTCTATACAACTCAGACCTGCAGAGAATTTGTAAACCAAGGCAGCTCCCACTCCTACCGTTTGCTTAGGCCCTTCCCTGCTAGTCTACTTCCAGATACATCATCATCCTTCCTGGGCTCTGTCTGATTCTTCTCACAAGCAGGATAAAAACCACCACACTTGGGACTTTCCAGCAGACAAGGGGTTAATGGCTCAGGCTGTAACTTAATTTTTCACCTGAGACTAGGAACACACTCTTATGGATAATTCAGTGTCCATACTCAGAAAGAGCCAGTACCAAGCCATTCTGCTCCTTATAGTCGAGGAAACCACGACCAGTTATAAACCTCAAATAAAATGGGCCTAAGAGTCAGCCAGATTCCAGCAGAAAAAGACAAAGATCTCTTGAGCAGGGCTGGAAAAGTTTCTTGAACAGGGTGAACATGGATGCACATGCCTGTAATCACAGCATCTGGGAGGTGGATCAGGAGTTACAAGTCATTCTCGTTACATAGTTGAAGGCCAGCCTTTTTGTGACCCTCTCAAAACTAAAAAAAAAAAAAAAAAAACACAGGGGGAAGAGGGGTTGTCCTCTTAAAGAATGGCAAATTAGAGTCCCTAGGATATCAACATCATGGCCATTCAAATCTAATCACACCCTCTGCTTGGTTGGGGGAATGGGCACCAGAGGCAAGATTCCCACATATGCCTACAAGCAGCTAGCTTGGCTGCAGGAGTGGCTGACATACCGGATGGCTGACCAGCCTGACCTTCCTCCTTCCTCCTCTCTGCTCAACAGACGGCCTCTTCTCACCTTGGAGAGACAGGGTGGAGGAGCCAGGTGCCTGAGGGAAATACAGCTGTGGTCCCAAACCAAACCCAGAGTTCCCAAAGTACCTGTGATATCCTTTAGGGTCCTCAGGATCCCTGCCTGTGTCCTGAACAGAAGGATGAAGGGAGGGGTCTCATGCCCTAACCCTGGTGGCAGTGCTGAGATTCTGTCCCTTTTATGTCCTGCCACTTGCCTTTGTGTGCAGGTAGCATTGAGAGCCACAGGAAGGACAGGTTGTGGTAACGGATTGTCACAGCAGGGATGGAGGGAAGAGCTCCAAGTCACACCTAGGAATTTACAGGCTTTTGGGCAAAGGCCTCTGGGGAAAAGGAGCTCAAGACTCCATTCACAGGCTGAAAGAAGAAAGGTCAGCTTTGGGCACAGCAGGGGGCAGGATGTGCTAGATTTTGGGTGAACTATGCCAGACTGACCCACCAAAGATACAGTGGTGACATCATGGAAGACAGGGCCCGGGGAATGAGGTGCTGAAATCTCTCACTTGCCCAGCTATGTGCTAGACACCCTCACCCTGCCTCATACCTGCTCCTTCTCAGATGTCCCAGCCTTCTGCTCATTGTACTCTAAGGCAGCTAGCAGCCCCATGGGCCTCTGCTGGGCAGAAACTGGCTGCTGCTCATACTCCACACATAGGTTGCTCTCAGGGTCTCCAGAAGCCAATAATCCTAAAGAAATGTGTTGACAGAAAGCTTACCAGGAAGCAAGGATACTGTCTCTGCCATGTGTGGTTGGTGCCCAGCCCAACACACCTATGGGCCTCAGGCTGGGCACATGCACATCCAAGCTCATGGCTTTCCTGGTGGAGAGGAGAGGGCTGGACAATGTAGCCTCCTTGACAGCAGTTTCTCTCTCAGTTACACTTGAGGTCATAGCCTGGTGAACTGGCAAAGGCATCTGTAGAATTATATATAAGGTGAGAAAAATTACATCCACTGCTCCTCAGAGAAGGGACTCCAGCCTCTTTATGGGACACAAGCAAGTCAACTGGGCATTTGGAGCTCACAGTTTTCTGAGCAACACGGAAGAACTGGGCTACATCTCGAATGACATGGCCAAAGTTGTCATACACCTTGAGGTAAGGGCACACCCAGGAGGGCAGCTGGGCCCTGGCATCAGCATAGGCGAACCTGGAGGTGAATACATGGCAATCAGCTCAAGTCCTCTACCACAAAGACGAAGGGTCATCCCTGCCCTACGGCCACTACTCAAGCTACAGAGTAAAGGACTAATATCTGTTGGCAGGGCCAGAAAGGTGGCTGTAGGCCTCACACAGGGGGAAGAGGATCCAGGGTCTAGAAGGTAGAAGGAAATGCAGGTGGCCACAGAGCCCTCCTGTACCTGTGGTCACACAGGAAGATGGCCCCATAGTCATGGCGGTGCCGGATAACCCTTCCAATTGCCTGGTTTACAGCCCTAGATGCCTGTTGCTGGTACCACTCCTGGCCAGAGAGGCACTAAAGAGGAAAGAATTTTGGTTATTAGGGTCCTTGATCCCCAAAGTGCCCTGCTCACCCAGAACTGTGGTATCTCACCTGACCTCCAGCCCCACTCTGGGCTCTCAATTCATCCAAGAACTGCATCTTGAGGACCACACGGGGATCCATTCGTGGGGGATATGGGAGGCCCGTGACAATCACACCACGGCCGTTCATGTCTGAGAAGTCCAGCCCTTCACTGGCCTAGAACATAGGAAATAGGCTCTCCTCTCCCCTGATGGTCTCCACCTCGGCTTAGGGTGTCAAAAGAGACTGCTTGTTCATTCCCCAGCCACCAGGCCACGAATAATCACACAGAAACTGTAGTAATTACAACACTGTTTGGCCAATAGCTTAGGCATATTTCTAGTCAACTCTTACATCTGAAATTAACCTATTTCTATTAATCTGTGAATCACTACGAGGCTGTGGCCTACCAGTAAAATTCTGGGGCATCTGTCTCCTTCGGCAGCTACAAGGCGCCTCCTTGACTCTACCTATTCTCTCTCTACATCTCTGTTTAGATTTCCCACCTGGCTTTATTCTGCCCTGCCACAGGCTGAAGATAAAGTACATATAAATATTGTAAGTGTAAGCCTTGCTTGTTATATGTAATTTTACTATGTTAAAGCTAAAACCTTACTTTTTATTTAGGGAGATGATGTGGGATTCCCCTCTGTATGGTATGAATATATTTTATTACCATTGGTTTTTTGGGGGTTTTTTGTTTTTGTTTTTGTTTTTTTTTGAGACAGGGTTTCTCTGTAGCTTTGGAACCTGTCCTGGAACTAGCTCTTGTAGACCAGGCTGACCTCAAACTCACAAAGATCTGCCTGCCTCTGCCTCCCGAGTGCTGGGATTAAAGGCGTGTGCTGCCACCACAACCCAGCTCTTACCATTGGTTATTACAGAAGCTGTTTCAGCCAATGGTTTAGTAGAGTAAGGCCAGGTAGGAAATCCAAACAGGGATATAGAGAGAAAGTAGGCAGAGTCAAGGAGACACCACGTAGCTGCTGAAGGAGAAAGATACCAACCGCCAGTCAGAACCTTATTGGTAGGCCACAACCTCACGGTGATTCACAGATTAATAGAAATGGGTTAATTTAAGATATAAGAGTTAGTTAGAAATACGCATAAGCTATTGGCCAAACAGTGTTGTAATTAATACAGTTTCTGTGTGATTCTTTGGGTCTGAGCAGCCAGGAAAAGAATGTGCAGTTTTTGCCAACACTGGGGTCTACCCATGCCCTAACCCTTTCAGCCACCTATCCCAGGTATTACATGGACAAGTAGTGTGGGAGGTCCTTCTGCTGTCTATGTGTTGCTTTTATCGGTCAATGAATAAAGAAACTGCTTTGAGCCTATGACAAGAGCAGAACAGAACTAGGCAAGAAAAGCTAGGCTGGGGGGCTGGAGAGATGGCTCAGTGGTTTAAGAGCATTGCCTGCTCTTCCAAAAGGTCCTGAGTTCAATTCCCGGCAACCACATGGTGGCTCACAACCATCTATAATGAGGTCTGCAGACATACACACAGACAGAATATTGTATCCATAATGAATAAATAAATAAATAAAAAAGAAAAGCTAGGCTGTATGCTGGGAGAAAGAGGGGAGAGTCAGGAGATAGATGCTGAGAACTTTACCAGGTAAGCCACAGCCACTTGGCAATACACAGATTAATAGAAATGGGTTAAATTAATATGTAAGAGTTAGCCAATAAGAAGCTAGAGCTAATGGGCCAAGCAGTAATTTGATTAATACAATTTCTGTGTGATTATTTCAGGTCTAAGCTAGCAGGGCAGCCGGGAGCCAACAAGTGGCCTCCTTGTACAGACAAGTGGAAGTTCCATCACAGCTGGGTCCATGTCAATTCTGCCACTCAGAACTTCCTGCCTAACTTTGGCCTTGGCTATTAGCGCCCAGGAGGGCCCTTATTAGGGCTCATTACTAATTTACATACTGGATGTAAGACCCAAGGCAGGAATCTTGTTTTAGCCTATGCAAGGAAAACAGGTAGGAATGAAGATGACCTGCAGAGACCTCACCTTTCCCCGGCACACTGCTAAGAAGATGGCTCCACTAGACCCAGGGGAAGCAACTTGCTGGTAGTAGGCATCAATGACCTAGATGAAAAGGATGGTCAGCCAAGTTTAGTTTCCTGTCCTTCTCAAGTGATACCCAAATCTTATTTTCTGAGAAGGTTGGACTCAGCTGGGTGTGACACAAGGGTTCTGAAAGCATTTTCATGATCCCATTACTAGCAAAGGCACACCCAACACCCAGAGCCTGCTAAGGGTTTACAGAAAACACAGGGAACCCCACAATGAGGGCAGCTGAGCCCCAAGGACTCTAGCAGGAAGATGAGGTGCTATTATCTCCATGCCAGACCGTATCAGGGGCTTACTAAAAGGTAACACATTTGGAAGTAAGAACACAGCCCAGAACAAACACCCTGGAGCCAGCCAGAGTCCCTGGTCAGAGACAGTGGTCAACCAGAGGCTTTGAGGGGTGGTAGAGGCAAGCACAACCTGACTCCTAGTTTGTCACAGACCTCTGAGAAGCTGCCTTTGTTCCTGGGTTCCACAAACAGGGGCTTCAGCACCTCCACCTTCTTGGCCAAGTCTTGTGCCTGTGATGAGAAAGCCAGGATATGAAAGGACAGGTGAGGGCTGCGGCCACAGCCTATTTCATGGCTCTGCCCAACTACCTTTCAGTCATATTGGGAGCGCCATCTCTCAGGAGTACATGTAAGGGAACGCACCCGCCAAAACTCCAGGCTCTTCTCCATGACAGGGTAGGAAGGGAAGAAGACCAGAAGCCCATGGGGCACCACACGAGCGATATTGCCTGGAAGTATCACAGCTGTGGTTCAGGCAAAGCTTAGAAGACAGCTGAGGACCCTATTGGTTCTCAGAAATGGAAACTGGGGAGTACCAGGTCCCTAAACCCCATGGGATGGAATAGGGTAGAGAGTCTAGGACCAGAACAGTGATGAACAAGGGTTTCCTAAGGAAGGAACAAAGAATTGTGTGGAGTAGTACTTACCCAGAGACTTTCCCAAGGAAGATAAGCACTCGTTGGAAAACCTGTACAATAGAGGTTACTGACACGAGAAGCCTAGATCTCTGCAATCCACAACACTGCAGAAAGGCCCCAAAAACAGGACTCCTTACCTTTTGTCATAGGCAGAGCTCAGCTGGACACCATCAGGGCCTCTGGGGATAACCCCCACCCAGAGCTGGTTCCTATCAATGATGTGTGGGTTCTCTAGACGCACAGGAAATGGTCTGGGAATGGCCAGAGGAAACAGACAATGAAAAGACCCGAGGTCTGAGGCTCTTCAGGACGCTGGCCCACAGGAAGCCCTGGAGTACAGGCCAAGAGCCCCACCCCCATCCACCAGGTTCCAGATAGAGGTGGCTCATACATCTGCATCTCCAGAGCGAAGGAGGACAGGGGAGCCAGTGTGCCACTGGTGAGGATGAGGGTACGGACTCCTTGGCAGACAAGTTCACGCATGCTGTGGCTGGGACTAAAGCACCAGTAGCTCAGCACCTTCCCTGCGGGAGAATTAGGCATAAAGATAAGACTGGGGTCCCCCATCATCTCTACTGTGTTGAGAAAACAAGTTACCTACAGCCGCATAGGTACACAATCAGGACAAGAGGCAAGGTCTGAGCTGGGGCCTGAGCCTAGCCTATAATCTAGTCCCTCTCAGGGATCCAGAAAGCAAGAAAGAGGTTGACCCAGGATACTGGTAGATACAAAGACATCTGTAGAAACCAGGACATGTGGCACTGGACTTGGGAGTTACTCTGCCAAAAGTACACAGGAAGGAAACATCCAAACTCTTGACATTTAAACATAACTGCTAAAAAAGGGAATCAAATTCCCAGACTCTGGTCACATCGGCAGCAGGCAAGGTCACTGATTCAGAAGGAAACACAGTTCCAAGCAATGCCTTACTGACTAGATTCACACTACTTATTCCCAGTAGTCTCTGAAGTTCCAAAAATTAAACCACCACAACTTAAGAGTCACCGAAGGCAAAGCCAGTGCCATCAGAGATGATTTCCTTCCTAGGTTGGAACTTGACCTGCTTGAACTTGAGGCTGTCAACAACCTCAATGAACTCATTTCCCATAAACACCCTCCAGGGAAGACTCCTGAGAAATCATCCCCAGTACCTGAGCATCCACCACCTTCCAAGGCATTGCTATCATGAAGGACAGTTTCTGCTTGGAAGTGTGTACTTTGTATAGGAGGGAGGTCCCTGGGGGTAGAATCACACCAGAGCTCTTACTCAACACTCAACACCTCTAACCCTTTCTTCCCTCTAGGCCAGAATGACTTAAACACCAGCATCCACATAAGCTCCACTGGACTACTTCTGCTAAGGCTGCAACCTGTAAGCTACAAAGCAGCCCAAGAGTGGTCTACAAAAATGGAAAGATATGAACAGAAGCTCACAGGCAAAGGCATTGCTGGAGAAGGTGAGAGATGTGGGAACTGGCACCGTAGCCTTGCTGAGGAGTGAACCTGACAGGCAGGCTGAGTGTTGTCTGAGTCAGTGGTTGCCACAAGGCACATCTGTAGAGTCAGACTCACTGCCAGGGTTATCTACTATGTAAAGGAGGTGGGGCAGACTACAATCAAGATTCCAGTGCTAAAACAGGGCGGTGGTGGCACAAGCCTTTAATCCCAGCACTTGAGAGGCAGAGGCTAGTGGACCTCTGAGTTCAAGGCCAGCCAGGGCTGGCTACACAGAGAAACTTTGTCTCAAAAAAACCAAAATAAATAGATATATAAGTAAATAAATAAATAAAATTCAAAGAAGTGTGCCCTAAGCCAGAGAGGGAAGGTCTTGCAGGGCCCTGGTTCTGCCACTGCCCCACGAGGTGACTCTGGATAGATTAACAGTGCTTCCAGCTTCCCCCAGATCTCTGGCTATCGGTGGTCACAAGTGTACAGGACTGCATGTATGATGGTACTATTATGCAAAGGCTGGGCAGAGGAGAAAACTTCCTATAGTGCAAGTTTGTACCTTGTTTCCTAGATGCAGTGGTGCTCCAGGCATCTGACCGCTGAGCTGCCCTCTGGTGGCTGGTTTCAGGGTGTATGTGTACCTAGAAGGACACACATACATATATGCCCGCCCAAGTCCTAGAGCAACTCCCCCACAGGTCTAAGACCTCTATACTAATACACATCCTGGAAGCTGCTCTTACCTTATAAGAATGTGAGATACCCAGCCCCACCAAAGAACCAGGGCCGCCTTCAGGAGGGTCCACACTGAACACAATCTGAAAGGCAAGATAGCATAGCAAAAAGATCCCAAGTACCTTCATGGTGAGATGGAAACTAAGGTCTCTTAGCCCAGCAAACAAGAGCCCAAGGCTACTTCACCTTTCTCTAAGTCCACTCAGATGTTCAGGGGCCTCATTTGCCCAACCATGAAACTAGACAGCAGACCCAGGCTGAGGGGAAGTAGTTTATCCCTTCTGTATCCTCCTTAAAATGGCTCCAGAGCTCTCTTGGGATTCTCATACTGGGAGTCACTTGCACATATTAGGAATGCAGCAGCCTATACAGCCCTTACTTGACTAACTCAGTTTACTCTTCTTCAGTACCTCTTGGTACTCCAGATTAATCTAGAAGCTCAATATTCAAATTAAGAAATAAGCTGACCTCCCCAACAATTCATGGGAACATACAGAATCAGAGCTCACCACAACAAATGAGAATAAATAGTAAAGCAATACAACAATAACAGGAGATCAAAGAGCGAAAGAGCTGTATGAAAGCAGATACCGGCCACCGTGCCCTTTATAAGTAACGGTGATGTTCAGTCCTGATACAAACCCACACAATTCTACAGAAGATTTCAAAAACCAAAGGAAACCAGGCGTGGGTAAGGCAACATGAGTAGGAGCAACAACACCTCCAGCAGCAAGGAAACCTCTTCATCAAGTCTACCAAAAGACAGAAAAGGCAGGTCGAAGATATAAGATACGCCCATCATCTGAGGTGAACACACAGGACTTACAAAGCCTCCAAATCAGTGAGAAACACAGCCATAGCAAAGAAGCACATCATAGTCAAAAACCACATCCACAGGTAATAGAAGTAAATAAGAGAACACTAAGGACCAGTGGAAGGGTTACTCATGGTTCTGACTTCCCTTAAGAGGACCTCTTTACATAGACCTTGCAAAGGTAGCTTCCCACTGACCTTCCTTAATAGGTAGACCCTCCTTCACTGTCTCCCTGTCACCTCCATCTAATCTGACAACCCCAAACTCTTATCCAGGGGTATGCTGTAAACAGAAGCCCCTCACTGTCTGCGTGAGAACCCCCAGGCATTGTGTTCCACCCAATGTCCATTGGACCTGTTGTTGGCTGTGGAGGGAGCCACTGTGCCAATCTCTGTACCTCTAGTAGCTCCAGGGAGGACTGGCTTCCCACTTGGGCCAGGTGAACAGGGCCCCGTGTTCTCTCAGAACACACCTGTCTGCCTAGACTCCTGAGCTGCCTTTATCATTCTCATCACCATCTGAAGGGATGGAAGTGGTTTAATTCATTCCTTCCTGGGCCTTGCATGGGGAGTTTAGAAACACTCTCACACAACAATGTAAACTGGCCACATGAGGGAAGAGCAGGGCTCCCTGACCCCGTGGAGCTCATCTATTTCTCCAAGAATCCACAACACAAAAATTTAAATTTAAAGAACAAAAGACATCTCAGACTGATACATCAACTGTTCCTAAAACACCAGACAGGTTTGTGGGAGATAAAGAGAAAAAGAATCAACAAGAATCCCAGGTGACTTAAAAACTGGTTCTGCAACCCAAGCAGGTGGGGTGAGATAGGGGAAGCGTGGTACCGTGTTCACTCATATGTGAGCACTCCTAAGTGTGAATGCCCACCATGTGCCTGACCCAGGTGAGCAACAGGAGGAAGAGAAAGAATGCCAGTCTAGAAGCCTCAAGCCCTACCTCTGGTTAAACCTTCTCTTGTCTGACAAAATCTGACTAGCACCCAGCTCTGAGACAAGCAGCATTTCTGTGCTCATTCCCATGTCCTGACAAGAACTCCTAACACTGACAGTTATGCTAGAAGCAGCTGAGAGAAAAGCAACTCACCAGACACCTCTTCTACTGCTGAGGAACATGCTAGCAAAGATGTACTTAGCAAAGTATCAGGGTGGGGCAGGGAAGGTACCAGGGTCTTTTGGGGATTCCAAACCATTGGGCAAGCAGGTCTATATTCCAAAAGGCATGGATAAGGGAGATATCCCTTTTATCAACCAAGTGGAGAAAAGTGTTCTGGGGAAGACAGAGACTGTTCACATGAGCCCTCTAGGTCCAGGTCTGGGAATATCAGGGCCTCCTCTTGTGACTAGAGCTGAGGATGAGCTCAGTGGGAAGTAGAGTGGATTCTTGAAAGGCATTTATGATATAAGGCCCTTGCTGGTCAGCAAAAGCAATCTGCCCAGTAGGAGCCAGGCTTCCTACACTGGGGACAATGCATGCTCTAAGACAGGATGGCTGAGTGGCCTGGCTGTGTATGTACAGCAGACCTAGACAGCAAGAAGTCACAGACACAACAGTCATGCATAGGTCACCATCCTGGGAAGCAAGATGCCTGGGGATACCTACTGTGCCTCTGGAGAAGTACTTGGAGGGGTGAGTCCAGTCTGGAGAACAACGGTGTACCAAACTTTCCTCATCCCAAAAAAACACCTGCAATGCTGTCACTCATGGAGTGGAAGGCTAAGACTGTGATGTCCCTTATCACAAAGCTGGCTGAGAAGAAGCAGGCCTGAGCACACACCCAGCTGCCTTACCTACCACACATGCCTGGCCCCTGGCCCAGGTCTGTGCTCAACGAGAAGGCAGTACCTGGTTCATTGTGGCCCAGTGTATCATAATCAGACTTACTGAGGATCCAAACATTCAGTTTGCCTCTTCAGTAACAGGATTTGCTTTATGCTCACAAAGCCAAGACACTTTCTGCTCACCAGCCATAATCCCCAGTGGTTTGGAGCTATACCATGGGTAGAGCAAGCAGGTGACTTCACATAGCACCATACATGAAAGGACTAGCTTGTCTCAATTCTCCCCAGGATCAACAGTTCCCATCCAAAAACCATTAACACAAACAAACAAAACAAAAAAAGACAGGTTCTCACTGTGTAACACTGGCTGGCCTTGACCTCAGAGATCTGCCCACCTCTGCCTCTCAAGTGCTGGTCTTAAAGGCAAGCACCGCTATGCCTGGCTCACAGCTAGGAATATTAAGAACTGCTATTAAAGCTTATCAAGGTAGGAGATATGCTGGAAGAATAGCTCAGCGGTTAAGAGCACTGATTATTCTTTCAAGTTTGATTCCCAGCACCCATATGGTGGCTTATAACTCCATTTCCAGGGGATCTGGCCCCCTCTTCTTGACCCCATGGACACCAAGCACACACGTGGCATACGTACATACTGGTAAAAAGAACCACTAACATACAAAAAAAAAAAAAGGAGTGCTGGTACACACCTTTAATCCTAGCACTCAAGAAGCAGAGACTGGTGGACTTCTATGAGTTCGAGGCCAGCCTGGTCTACAGAGTGAGTCCCAGGACTACACATAGAAACCCTGCCTCAACGATACAGTCGGAAACCCACATTGCAGCACGGGACTGAGCCCCCCGAGGTCCAAATGAGGAGCAGAAGGAGGAAGAACATGAAAAACGAAGTCAGTACTGCGAGGGATGCCATCACCCACTGATACAAGGGAACGGATCTGATGAGAGTTTACCAAGGCCAGTTGGACTGGGACTGAAAGAGGACGTGATCTAACCAGACTCTCCGAATTTGGCCGGATTCTCTGACTGTGGCTGACCCGAAGTCTATCTGAAAAGCCATTGACTATGACACTGGGACCTGTTTCCTCTACATATAATGGATTTTGGGGATCCAGTCTGTTTGGACACTCACCTTCCTGGACCTGGAGGGAGGGGGAAGGAACTGGAACTTCCCACAGGGCAGGAAACCCTGACCGCCCTGGGGGACGAAGAGGGAGGAGGAGGGGGAGTAGGGGGAGTGGGAGGGTGTTGGGAGGGGGGGTGGAAATGGAAACTTTTATAATTTAATAAAATTTACTAAAAAAAAAAAAAAAAAAAAGAAACCCTGCCTCAAGGGGCTGGAGAGATGGCTCAGCGGTTAAGAGCATAGCCTGTTCTTCCAAAGGTCCTGAGTTCAATTCCCAGCAACCACATGATTGGTGGTTGCTCATGGCTCACAACCATCTGTAAGGAGGTCTGGTGCCCTCTTCTAGCCTACAGGCATACATGCAGACAGAATATTGTAAACATAATAAAAAAATAAATATTTAAAAAAAAAGGAAACCCTGCAAAAAAAAAACCCAAAAACTTAAGATGTCAAAAGCCAGTGAGCTCACTATAGTTGAGGACACAGTTACAATGAGACATCTGTACTGCACCTGACAACAATTGGGTATCACACAGACACAGGGAGGGAAGGTACCAAAGCAGCAGTGACAGGCAGGGGAGAGACCTGATGAGGTGGTGAGAGTCCACATGCTTCTCTGTCAGGCTCTACAGTTCCACCTTTGAACCTTTGTCTTTGTCTCTGACAGTGGCTCCATAGTCATTCCTCTCTGCTAGAGACACACAGACCCACACTTATAGGGCCCATTTGTCTTTTCCCTGAGAAGAGCTGCTATGAACAAGGAGGTCCTGCCCAGCCCTACGGAGCACTAAATCGCCCCTGACCTCACTCTTCACAGGACCTTGATCCTAGAACACTGCTCTGAATGAATCTGGTCACTGAATAGTCAAAAATGTCCAGATCTGTTCTCAGTCAACTCCCACTGAGGTCTACAGGTGCTTAAGAGTTTGTTAACCATAGTCATGTGATATGAGGACCTTTGTCCATTCCCTGAGGCCCTGCTGTCACTTGCAGAAACAGAGACACCCCAGTAATTGAAAGCAGTCTCCTACCTGGATAATGTCCATGAGTTTTTGCAGCCCAGCCGTGTTGGTGAACACACCAGGACCTGTGGAGTATGGGAGGGTTGGCATCCACACAAGCAGAAGAGACTGAGTCCCACATTAAAAGGAGCCAGCACAGATTCACTTAAGCTCTACCTCATGTCTGCTGAAGCAACCAGACTCCCCATAACAAAGATCAAGGACAGGATGCTAGGGAAGGCATATGACATGTTTTTCCTGATGTTAAGGAGCAGTCATACGGGAAAATCTCCCCAAAGGAGCACAGGCTTCCCGAATAACTGCGTGGTCCAACGTTAGGTGGAACTGGTGCTGTCCCCCAGTGCATAGCAGTCACTGCCGCATGTGGTATTGCAGACCTCACCCCACTCAGCAGAACAGCCCATAACAACACTGCCCTAGCATGGAGAGATGGCTCAGAGGTTAAGAGCACTGGCTGTTCTTCCAGAGGTCCTGAGTTCAATTCCCAGAAACCACATGGTAGCTCACAACCATCTATAATTAGATCTGGTGCCCTCTTCTGGCCTGCAGGCAGAACCTATATACATAATAAATAAATAAATCTTTTAAAAAAGGGGGGGAGGGAAAGTTGGAGAGACGGCTTGATAGTTAAGAGCATTGACTGCTCTTCCAGAGGACCTGGGTTGGTTCAATTACTAGCACCCACATGGCAGTTCACAACTGTCTGTAAATCCAGTTCCAGGGGAATCTGACACCTTCACACAATGCACATAAAATAAAGTTAAATAAATCATTAAAAAACAAAAACAAAACAAAACAAAAACCCACTGTCCTTTGGAAATTGGATCTCCCAAAGTAAGTGGAAATTGGATCTGGTAGCTAGGGGGAGAAGTCAGAGAGGACCACATCTCACTTAATCCACTAAGATCTCTGATATTCCTTCGTAAAAGGCAACTAACTAGGACATAATATAGTAAGAAACCAAGCATAGGGAGCTGGAGAGATGATGGCTCAGAGGTTAAGAATACTGACTGTTCTTCCAGAGGTCTTGAGTTCAATTCCCAGCAACCACATGGTGGCTCACAACCGTCTATAATGAATTTCAGTACCCTCTTTTGACATGCAAGCAGAACATAAATAAATTTTAAAAGAAAAAAAAAAAGAAAGAAAGAAAGAACGCACAAATGGGAAAGCTGCCAAAGAGCATAAGGTTGGCCAAATGTCACTACCACCTCCACGTCTCGATCAGAAAGAGAAAGCTAGCTGGACTCTGGTCAATTCTATAATCTTAGAACTCTAGAGACAAAGGCAAGAGGATCAAGTTCAAAGCCAAGATATATAGCAAGAACTTCTCCAGGGGCTAGGGATGGAGCACTGCCTACCATGAATGAGATCCTGGGTTCACACTCCAGAACTACCCAATAATAAACAAACAAGCACGTAGGGTGAGCTGGTTGGGAGCGTCACTGACTGGACTCTTGTTCATGAGGAGGGCATGACAGCGACCTGTTGACACTGGGAGCCAAGTGCTACTCTGCAACTTGTGCTGACTGCCGGACATGGAACAACCCCCACCCCGTTCATCTACATGAAAACCACTAGCCTGGCATGTTCCTCTATACAGGCAACCCAAGACTCACGTCCTGCCAGGTGCTGGATTATCTGGTCCAGTGATTCCAAAATGCAGCCTTTGGTTTGAAATGTTATTTGGGCTTCAGCAAACAGCTCAAAGATGTAGCTGCCAAAGAGAAGAACAGAAGCTTGAGAATGAGGAGGCAAGGCTGTGGTTTCTGTGAACCTACAAGGTGGGTGGCCTTCAAATTTCTTGCACTCAGAAATAATTGCTGAGTACTTCAACGAGGCCAGCATTGGAGACAAGATACTTCTCCTTTCAGTAATCTCCTGGTAGGCAGAGGACAGCAAGTTACTGTCATGAGAATCACGGTCAGGGGTGGCCTGAGTACAGGTCTTTAGAGGCAAAAAATAACTCTGGGTAGTAACTCTAAGAGCCTAAGAGATGGGAAGGGGCAAGAGAAGCCACAGAAGAGGGGAGGCTGTGGCAGGGTCTTCAGGTGCAGGTAGAGAAGGCCAAAAAGGCACACTAGAACCTAGGTCAGGTTGCCTTATCTGGAAGTAACTGGGAATACCTACAGAGGTTAGTGCTCAGGGGAACAAAATGGTTCAGGGAGAAGGTAGAAAGCTCCAGACCCCAGAAAATGCTTTAACATCCATAAGCCCAGACCAGGTCCTAGCACAGCTACTGGCCAGAGAGAACTGGAAGAAAAAGCTGGAGGAGACACTGCAGTAGTGTATGTTGTTACTCCCAATGTTTTCAATGACTACATAAAAAGCTGGCAACTGAGCCATGCGGTGGTGGC
Organism: Myodes glareolus; assembly: GCF_982192425.1. Lineage (NCBI taxonomy): Eukaryota > Metazoa > Chordata > Mammalia > Rodentia > Cricetidae > Myodes > Myodes glareolus. The sequence goes on from NC_142035.1 coordinate 533,717, forward strand.
ACACGTCTCTAATCCCAGCACTCGGGAGGCAGAGGCAGGTAGATTTCTGAGTTTGAGGCCAGCCTGGTCTACAAAGCAAGTTCCAGGACAGGCCCCAAAGCTACAGAGAAACTCTGGAAAAATCAAAAAAGGGAGGGGAGAGGAGGGGAGGAGAGGGGAGGGAGGAAAGCTGGCAACTGGCTTGGAGAGATGGCTCAGTGGTTAAGAGTGCTTGCTCCTTTTCCAGAGGACCTGAGTTTGGTTTTCAAAACCCATATAGGGTAGCTCACGACTTTAACGCTAGATCCAAGACATCCAACAGCCTCTTCCAAACTTCACAGGCACCAGCACACGTGGCACACATTTACACAAACACACACACACACATAGAAGGAAAAATAAAATAAATCCTTTTTAAAAACCTGGTAACTCTTCTTAAGCCTTGAAAATTGAAACCAAACCTCACTGCTGGGTGAAGTACCCAGTCAGAACCTCGTGAGGACACTATCTCCAACCCTAAACAGGACTTGAGGAAATGAGGTCAGCATCTGTCCCTACCTTCCAGGTTTGGTGACTCCTCGGTCATCCCCAGGCAGCTGGACAGCATCAATAGCCCCCTCCAAGCGAAGCAGGATCACTGTGAATCAAGGGCACATCAGGAGCATGCCTCCCGTCCAGCCCACAGGGAAGGAAAAGAAGCACTTACTCTTCAGCTTTGCGATGTCTTCCAGCTCCATGTTGAACCCTGGGTGAGAAAGTATGTATACAATTCCTTACAGTTCTAGCTTCAAGAACCAGGGTTCCCAGTGTGGTAGAAAGGGGGGGGGGCTGGAGAGATGGCTTAGTGGTTAAGAGCATTGCCCGCTCTTCCAAAGGTCCTGAGTTCAATTCCCAGCAACCACATGGTGGCTCACAACCATCTGATATGAGGTCTGGTGCCCTCTTCTGGTCTTCAGGCATACACGCAGACAGAATATTGTATACATAATAAATAAATATTTTTTTTTAAAAAAAAGAAAGGGTAGGTTAGGTGGGATCCACATTTGAATTGGACACAACGGTATGAGCCCATGTTCACATTTAGAAATACACATAGATACATCCATGCACACAAAGGTTCTTCATACTCTGCTCTCAAAAGACTTAAAAATAATTAATGGGCAGTAATCATCAGCATGTGCCCACATGTACTCAGACAGAACATATGAGGACATATGAGGACAGAGAGCAGAGAATAACATCGGAAGGAAACCAGGGCTTGCTGGAGGCTAGCACGTGTCAGGTCTGGGCAGGAAGCAGTGGAGTATCACAAGCACAGCGGCAGAGAAGTTGTCCATGTGGCTAAGCCAGTTGGCAGGACACAGAATACGTTCAAGAGGATCGAGGTGGGATACTGAGCCTCAGCAGTAAAACTGATGTTGGATTGTACTAACCACAGATAGTTAAACACATGAGTAATGATTAATAATGGTTAATATTATCAACCTGATAATCTTGAGAATAAGCTAGGACAAAAATCTCTGGTCATGTCTGTTCATAAAAGAAGTTTCTAGGCCAGATGGTGGTGGTGCACGCCTTTAATACCAGCACTTGGGAGGCAGAGGCAGGGGGATCTCCTGAGTTTGAGGCCAACCTGATCTACAAGAGCTAGTTCCAGGACAGGCTCCAAAGCTACAGAGAAACCCTGTCTTGAAAAACCAAAAAGGAAAAAAAAAGTTTCTAGGTTGGGTTAATTGAAATGTTAAGGCCCATCCTAAATAGAAAAAAAGAAAGAAAGAAAGAAAGAAAGAAAGAAAGAAAGAAAGAAAGAAAGAAAGAAAGAAAAAAGCAAAACGCAGGGTGTGGTGGTGTGGTGCACACTTAGGAAGCAGAGACAAGTGGATTTCTGTGAGTTCCAGGCCACGCTGGTCTACAGAGAGATACAGTACAGCGAGGATTACATAGAGAAACCCTGTCTCACAAAAAAAAAAAAAGAAAGAAAGAAAAAGTGAGGTTCAGTAGCATCTCTCTCACTCTCTTCCCTTCCCTTCTCCCCTCATTCTTGACTGCAAACACACTAGCTGCACAAGCCTTCATCACTACAAAGTCCCAGTTATGATGAGTTGTACTCTGAGAATGTGAACCAAGATAATTCTTGCTTCCTTAAGTTGCTTTGGTTAGGTTTTTTGTTATGACAAGGAGAAAAATAACTAATCAATGTTCAGACATGCTATTCAAACACTGTTCCCCTCTGAAGATAGCAATCACTAATTTAGATTCAACTCAAGTTTTCAGAACTGAAATGGGTAGAGTGTGTTCATCGTGATCCTTCTTTTCCACTATGAACAGCGCCACCACAGAGCTGAACAATCTTTACATTATTTCTGCTACAAAATTAAAGGGCTGAATGAGACATCACCACCTTCAGATAACTGAGAATTACTGAATCTAGGCATCAAATAGTCACAATATTACCAAAGAAAAGGAAGGAGAAGGTAACTATGAGCCATTAAAGATGAATTAGAGCCAGGCAGTGGTGGTGTACACCTTTAATTCTAATACTCGGGAGGCAGAGGCAGGCAGATCTCTGTGACTTCGATGCCAGCGTGGTCTACAAGAGCTAGTTCCAGGACAGGCTACAGAGAAACCCTGTCTCGAAAAACCAAAATAAATAAATAAATAAATAAATAAATAAATAAATAAATAAATAAAGGTGAATTAGAAGCTGGGTGGTAGCCGCACACGCCTTTAATCCAAGCACTCGGTAAGCAGAGGCAGGCAGATCTCTGTGAGTTCAAGGTCAGCCTGGTCTACGAGAGCTAGTTTCAGGACAGCTACGTGTCTCCAAAAAAAAAAAAACAAAAAAAAAAAACAAAAAAACAACAAAAAAGATGAATTAGAAGTTGGGTAAGAGAAGTAGAGCTATGGCTGTGATGGCCAACCTCTTTCTTGATTGGTGGCATTCTCTGGATGTTCGGTTCATCATGTATATGTGATCTATATTCTTTTGTGTGTGTGCTGTATACATATATGCCTGTGTGCATATCCATATATATGTGTAATGTATATGTATGCATATCCATGTATATCAGCACTTGTACATAGTGGCCAAAGGACAATAACAGTTGTCTTCCTCAATTGCGCCTTAGCTTAATTTCCTTAAAACAAGGTCTCTCACTGAACCTGAAACTCAGTGTTTTGGCTAGGCTGGCAGGCCAGTGAGCTACTGGAATTCATCTGTCTCTGTATCTGTAACACTGTTGCTATAAACTAAAGCAGCCAGAGATGACTTTTTTGTGTGGATTTCCTGTACCTATGCTTTGCTTTAAAATTAAAAGCCAGGCTGGGTATGGTGGTGTATGCCTTTTAATCCCAGCAGGCAGGGGAAGGCAGATCTCTGAGGCAAGCCTGGTCTACATAGCGAGTTCCAGGACAGCCATGATTATGCTGAGAGACCCTGTCTCAAAAAACAATAAACAAAACAAAACAAAAAATTAGCTAGGAAAAGAAGTAAAGACTTCAGCGAACACTGGAAATGGGGCTGGAGACAGCTCAGTTGACAGAATGCTTACCTACTATGCACAAAGTTCTGGGTTTGATCTCAGCACCAAATAAACCAGGAATGGTGGCCTAAGTTTAAAATCTCAGCTCCTGGGAGATAAAGGCAAGAGGACCCGAAGCTAAAGTCCATCCTTTCTTTCCTACATAAGCTTGAGGCCAGTCTAAGGGACATGAAACTCTTGTCTCAAAGAAAAGAAAATGAAAAGGACTGAAAGCATCCAATGAGCCATTTTCCTACAATTGAAGCAAGCCACCCAGGAGGGAAGAGGAAAGTTCATAAGACTCAGGAAGTACACAGAACTTAAAACTCTCAGAAAGCTGAAATGTACAAGAGTCACAAACTCCCTCCTCAAGGTTACACAGGCAGCAACAATTGCTAGGGAGAAGAGGCTTTTGCCCCTTGAGTACCCTTTACTCATGTGGCCCACTGTCATTCTTTTGTTTGTTTGCTTTTGAGACAGGGTCTCTCTATCTAGTCCTGACTGTCCTGGAACTCACTGAATTAGATCGGGTAGAAGTATTTCTTTGGTCTGTTATTGGTGCCCTATCTGGGATGAACAGATAGGAAGTCACACACCAGGAACCCTGACCCAAGTCTCTCAGCAAACTCATGTCACAGAGAGTTATCTGGACTGCACTGATACAGAAGATACTTCTATGACAAGCCTCCAATAGGCCCAGACTCCACTTCTAAGATATGCCTCCAATAGGCCCAGGCACTTTTCAATTTTTGGTCATAATCTTACCTGAGCCAGGGGTGTCTGCACTGAACTCCAGGTGGAGTTCACTCTGCTGAGCCACCCGGGCTTGCTCTTCCAAAACCTGGTTGATAGCCTCCAGTCCTGAAGCCACATCACGGGGCGTCAGGTCAAAAGAGGCCGACTCTTCACATATCTTCTCCTGAGGGCCAAAGTAAACCCATGTTATGGCAGAGAGGGGCAGAATAAGAACTCTAGGAAGCAGAAGTGAAGATGTATGAGCAATAGAAAGACAACAGCCAAGTCCCCAAAGCTCTGGTTCCTGGTCTCTAAAGCCAAAGCTGGTCCAAAGATGATTCGCTGCCCTCACCAATATTTTAAAAGATTATTTCACTTGAGTTACCAAAATTTTTTTTATTGGAATGTTTATCAGCAAAAGCAGTATTTTGGGCTTCAAAAGTCAGAAGATACCACATATCAGCTCAAGAATTCCCATAGCAACAGTTGCCTGGAGCTAAGTAGGAAATAAGGTCATGCTTGGGGTGGGGTGGACCTGGCTCTCCGGCAGTCTCCTCCCAGGTTTCATAGCAGCTAAGGATGAGAAAGTTCATTCCACACAACCCCGAGGATGCAGTGACAATAGAGACAGGGGTAGTGGAGTCACTATGATAACGTGCTGGTGAAAAAGGGCAGGGGACCCAGGAGGGCCTCCAGGAACCACTCTTATTGCTATTGGCACCAAAGATGAGCAGCTGTTGCTACAGAAGTTTCCTAAGGGTCAAGTCAAGTAGCCTAAAGAGCAGAGGCATGCAGGGAAGACAACAGCATATGGTAAAGCGATAGCAGAGCCAGGAGAGCCCTACCAACTGGCCAGAAGGGCAGGAGCCCAGTAAGAGGTTCACATATGGACCCTGCACCTAAGGGCACATCTGAAGCCCAGCTGGCCAGTCTCTGGCCTGGGTGAGGCAACTCATAGACCACAGGGGAGCAGCAGACCTGGGTCTGCTTGCTGCTGAGAATTAGGCTTCTGGGTCTCCAGAAGACATCTAGCAAGCTAGGAGAGATAGGAAATGCTTCGTATAGAAGTCAAGGGGGACTCACCACATTGTGGGCTTCATCAAAGATTACGACTGTCCCCTTCAGGTCAATGTTGTGTGCCTTACGACTCTACAAAGAAGGGAAGATACCACAGGCTGGAGCTGAGTCAGGCCAGCTGAGAGTAAAGCCTGTATACACAGGAAAAGAGGTAATCTGAGGCATGTGGTGGGTACCAAACACTATAAATAGGACACACACACACACACACACACACACACACACACACACACAAATGGAAGAAAGAACAAAAGTTCTCATACTCCACTATGAGGATTGGCACTTACTCCAAGCTATCTATGGAAAACAGATTTATAATACATGCTGAGGAACACTGTGGTGTGAAGATGTGTTGCTGTGACTGGTGTAATAAAAAGCTGAATGGCCAATAGCTAGGCAGGAGAGGATAGGCAGGACTTCCAGGCAGAGAGAGAGGAAGTTAGGGGACCGAATCTAGGTGTATGGAAGACACCAATGGGACATCAAACATACGGGACAGAGGAAAGGTAACCGAGTCACATGATAGAACATAGATTAATTAAATTATAAGAGCTAGTTAGAAAGAAGCCTAAGCTAATGCCAAGCTTTCATAATTAGTAAGTCTCTGTGTTGTTATTTGTGGGCTGGTGGTCCCAATAAGAAAGTACTATTACAAGTACCTACCCAAACCTAACCAAAGTTGGATACTTGTGGTCATATGTATTAAGGAAATTGCTCACACGGCAGGAGTATGTTGTACAGTACTGTTGATGGCTGAGTATTCCAATAAGATGGCTAGGCAGGAAAAAGAAATCACCTCTAAGCCTGATGACCTGATTCCTATCTCTGGAACCTACAAGGCAGCAGAGGAAGAGAACTGAACCTATAAGATGGCTCGGCAGGTTCCACATCCACGGGAGCCTTCTTTCTGTCTACTCCGTTACCTCCAATAGCATCTTCTGCTATCTACTCCCCTGACTCCAGACACAAAAATCCAAGCTCTATATGAGATGCCTTAGGATAGCACCCAGCACTAAGTTCTTGATAATATTTACCACAGGGATTCAAAGCAAAAGATACCCACCAAGTTATTACTGACACTAAAAGTTACTGAACACAAGGAGCATATCTTCAGCTATGAGAGTCAAGAATGTTAAGAGAGTGCTTGCCTAATATGCATGAAGCCTTGGGTTTTATGCCCAACATTACATAAAACAGACCTAATAGTACATGCCTACAATTGTAGACCTCAGTACAAGTAAGAGAATCAAAAGTTCAAGGCCACCCTCAGCTATATAGCAGCAGGTTAGAGGTCAACCTTAGAAATATTTGACCGCATGTTAGAAAAAAAATCCTTTGGTACCAGCAAGAAGGTTCGGTGGGTAGAGGCACTTGTCAAGTCTGACAATCTCAGTTTAGTCTCTGAGACTCACTTGGTAGAAGGGAGAACTAACGCCTCCAAATTATCTTCTGATATCCACGTACACGATTCACATGTATTTGCACACACACACACACATTTTATTTATACATATATAATATATATTATATAATATTTATATATGTCTTATATTTTATTTATATATATATATATATTTTTTAATTTGTTTTCTTTTTTTTTTTTTCAAGACAAGATTTCTCTGTTTAACAGCTCTGGCTGTCTTGGAACTCCTTTGCAGACCAGACTGGCCTTGAACTTGTCAGAGGCAAAATCCACCTGCCTCTGACTCCTGAGTGCTGGGATTAAAGCCATGCGCCATCACTGTCTGGACATAATTTTAAAATTCTAAGAAAAAGAAAAAATTCTAGCTATATTAAATGAGATGAGTAGTGCACAAAAAGATGCCAGACAAACAGACAGAACATTACAGAGTGCAAAAATGCTCATTTCTGTTATCTGAACTTCCTATGATCTGATCTGAAAGTGACTGAGATGAACTGTCAAAACCAAGGAAGCAAACATTGGCTCAAAGTTAACAATCTGGGCTCTTTCCATTCTATTTATCCTGCGTATGCCCAGGTAGCTAAGAATGATGAACCCATAGCTCTGGTAATTCATAGCTGAATGTGGACAGGTCTTCTGCCCAATCAGTGATGGAAAAGAGGCCTCCTCTCCACAGTTGCTCTCTGAGGATCTAACAAACAAAAGTTCAGGCAGCCCCTCTAAAGCCTAGGGACAACCCTGGACGAAAGCAATCACAACCTCCTCACCTTAGCATCCAACAAGTAATTGTATGGCATAAAGATGATGTCAGCTTGCTGCTTCATGTTTCGAGAAAGGTAGTATGGGCACACTCTGGATGTAAAAAGAGACAGAAGACCCTGTAAGTCTCTTCACAGGATACGCAAACAGTGAACTATTACATGAGCACTGTGCCCTCTGATGAAGGAGGAGACTCTCATTCTGTACCAAGAGCCTCAAAGAAATTGGTACCTGGGGAAAAAGGGCAGCCCAAGTGATTTTTTTTTCAGTATGTAAAGGTATCACCTGTCTTAAAATTTAATGGGTGTTGGGCCTGGTGGTACACATCTTTATTCCCAACACTTATGAGGTAGAAGTAAGGGAATCTGATCAAGTCAGACTGACCTTAAAAATGAGTTCTGGATCACAGTACCGAGTCACATACTGAGACCATTTCAAAATAAACAAACAAACCCCCAAACCCAAAACTCGATGGGGTCAGGGAAATGTCTCAGCAAGTAAATCACTTGCCGTACAAACCTGGTAACCTCAGTTCAATTCTTAGAATCCATATACAGTTGGAAAAAGAGAACCAACTCTACAAAACTGTCTTCTGACACCCACATGAACCACCCACGCACACACCAACCACCCCCACACACCACATACATACATACATACACACACACACCAACCACACACACATCACACATATACATACCACATACACACTAACCACACACACACAACACACACAATAATAGGAATTATTAGAATGTTATTAGAATGAGTTATTAGAATGTTTGCCTGACATATACAGTCCTGGGTTCAATCCCATCTACCAAACAAACCCGACCTGATGGCAAAAAATTGAAAGCCTGAAGCTCAGTTCAAGGCCATCAGGCTGCGAAATGGCTCAGGAAAATGTGCTTGCCATATAAGCATCAAAAACACAGTCCAGATCCCCAAAACCAATATAAAGCCAGAAACTATAATCTCAGAGAAATGGGAGGCAGAGACAGGATAATTCTTCTAAGTTCTCGGGCCAGTTAGCCTGGCATATTCAGTGATAAACAAGAGATTCTATCTTAAGGTAGAAAGCAAGAACCAGCTGGGTAGTGGTGGCGTATGTCTTTAATCCCAGCACTCAGGATACAGAGGCAGGCGAATCTCTGTGAGTTTGAGGCCAGCCTGGCCTACAAGAACTAGTTCCAGGACAGGTACCAAAAGATACACAGAGAAACTTTGTCTTGGGGGGAAAAAAAAGCAAGAACCAACACCCAAGAGCGTACACCTATAGACACTATACACATATGCAAAAATTAAAAACAGAATGGGGGTGGATTCATGGTCATCTTGGTCACACAGTAAGCTCTAAATTGGCTTGGATTTATTTATTTTTCTGCCTAAATAAAAAACAAGAACAAAAATAAAAAACCCTTCATAAAAACAAAATCTAACCCCACTCCTGGGCACAGGCCACCAGAAACAAAAACCACATAAATAAAAGAAATATAGGAAATAAAAGTGGTGTGGGAGAATTGTCTGTATTCTGTCAATCATGTATTTTAATAAAACGCTGATTGGCCAGGCAGGAAGTATAGGTGGGTCAACCAGACAGGAAGTGGAGGCAGGGCAATGAGAATAGGAGAAGGCTAGGGAGGAGGAAACTTCCTCAGCCACTCCTGTGCAGACCACCGAAGAGGCAACATGTAAGCTGACAGCTAAAAAAGGTACCAAGCCATATGGCTAACATAGATCAAAATAATGGGTTAAGATAAGTCATAAGAACTAATAAGTAGCCTGACTTAATGGGCCAATCAGCTTTATAACTTATAGAGATCTCTGTGTGACTGATTTTTCTCTTTGGGACATGCCGGCTGTGGGGTACCAGGCGGGACAGAAACCCCAACAAGCCGGCCCTCATGTTACATAAAAGAAATACAAGAAAGAAAGAAAGAAAGAAAGAAAGAAAGGAAGGAAGGAAGGAAGGAAGGAAGGAAGGAAGCAAGCAAGCAAGCAAGCAAGCAAGCAAGCAAGCAAGCAAGCTTTTCCCTTAGTATAACAAAGTCTCAAGTCTCAATCTGTCTTTCTTTTTTGCAGTAATGGGAATGGAACCCTGGGGCCTCACACAAATCAAGCAAGAACTACATACAGCCTTGGGTGTTACAAAACTACAAGTCATAGATGTATAGTCAGGCTTGGTAGTGTACATCTACAATCCCAACACACGGGAGGTAAAGGCAAGAGGATCAGAAGTTGAGGGTCATTCTCAGTTACATAGCAAATCTTGGAAGTCAGTATGGACTGAGATTGTCTCAAACAAAACCCCACAAATTTACTATCCGCAGAAAGAAGTTAAGCTTCATATGCCCATAAGGAAAGCCAATCATGGTAAGTCAGAAAGCGTTTGGAGAATACACACAAACAACACTGTGCTTATACAATAGACGCTGTTCACAATGGTCCTCCTGGAGTGGGCTCAAGGACAGGGAACAGGAGCTGATTTCATATTTTTCACCTTACATTCCTCAGAACTGCTTAAATTTCTTTCACATTATTAGTTTCATAAATAGAAAAGAAAACGATATTGTGCTTCCCATATGAGTTGTCAAGGAAAGATAAAATAGCCTTGGGCTCACAGGGTGAGGTCTCACTTGTGTTTGCTTCCATTCTTGACAAGGTCCTCAATGTCCAGGATAGGGGTAACCAACTCCTGCTCCAGGCTTTTCTCTGCAGGTAAGATATAGAGTAAGCTCATGCTCAGGAACCCAAGAGACACAAAAGACAGAAGAAAGCCTATGAAGCAGCATTCTGTAACTTTTGGACTTATCAGATTCTTTCTGGTATGTCTTCCCAGGAGAGACCACAACCTGAAGTAATCTCAAGAGAGCCTTGCTCTGTATTTGGGAGACAGGTAGCAGTATTTCCACAATATCTCCACAAGGTCCCAAGCAGCCTGTCTACTCTTGGACACCACAAAACAGGACAGGAAAGACCACAAGCCTTCCTGAGGCAGAGTATGGCAGAGCAGTCCACAGACTCACAGCTTTTCATCATCATTCACAGAGCATAAAAAATAGGCTGGGCATGGTGATGCACGCCTTTAATCCCAGCACTCAGGAGGCAGAGGCAGGCAGATCTCTGTGAGTTCGAGGCAGCCTGGTCTACAGAGTAAGTTCCAGGACAGCTAGGGTTGTTACACAGAGAAACCCTGTCTCTAAAAGTCAATAATAAAGGCTGGAGAGATGGCTCAGCAGTTAAGAGCACTGTCTGCTCTTCCAGAGGTCCTGAGTTCAATTCTCAGCAACCACATGATGGCTCACAACTCTTTGTAGTAAGATCTGGCACCCTCTTCTGGCCTGCAGGCATATATGCAGACAGAACACTGTATACATAATAAATAAACTTAAAAAAAATAACAATGAATAAACAAACAAACAAACAAACAAACAATGGATGAATGAAATAGTACTGCTCGCCCTAGCTTTCTACCAATCAGTGGACCAGAGAGTGGCACCAAAAAAGCTGCACCTTGAATGCCATTAAGCAGGGCACTCAGGCAGAGTCTACCCAGTTCAACTTGTAGTCCATTCCGTTTCTTACAACAAGAGCTCAGGAACAGACACCATCTGTGCTGCCTACAAGGCAAAAAGCAGAAAGGTCCTTAAGGACTACCCTGCCATAACACAACCCCCCCAATCAGAAACTACTGGAATGCCTCAGGAAGTGACTGCCAACTATGGAGCAGCTATATATATGGAACCCAGCAAGCCTCCTGACAGCTCCCAGTTCTACTTCCTGCCCAAACCAGGTATCAGGCTCCCTCTCTGGGGGTAGAATTAAGGCCCATCTCTCAGCTGCAAAGGCTAAAACACAGACACACACACCCAGTGGTGGCCTCTCAAAAAAAAAAAAAAAAGCCCCCAGGAATAGCAGGGCTAGTAAGAAGAGAAGATCATATCCCTCAAGACCATACAACAGATCAGTCATTCAGCTCACACTAGCAGAAAACCAGTTGGCCATATTTTTTGTTCAAAGCCCAGGAAGGGACACCTGTAGAGGGAGAGCAAAGGTGGGGAGAGATGACAAGAGTTGTCTCAGAACCATTTCTGAATAACTCCTAACTCCTAGGTAGCGATGGCTTGCCATCTACCTCCCAGGTTCTTTTCTGATGCCAGACAGACAGCATTCTTTACCACCTCCCTTTCTCACCAATAGCACAAGCCTTTTGTGCTACCTGGTTTTATGGCAACCCGACACAAGCTAGAGCAATTTGGAAGACAGAACCTTAATTGAGAAAATGCTCCAACAGATTTGTCAGAGGACAAGCCAGTGATATATTTTCTCCATTAATGACTGATGTGGGGGCGAGCCCATCTCACTGTGGGTGGTGGCACACCTAGGCTGAAGGTCCTGGTTGCTGTGGGATAATGCTCTTGAACACTGTTAAGATTTGTCACTCATATTGGTTTAATAAAACACTAACTGGACAGTAGCCAGGAAGAAGTATAGGTGGGCGAACAAACTAAGAGAATTCTGGGAAGAAGAAAGGCAGAGAGATGCAGTCGTTAGGCAGATGCAGAGGAAGAAAGATGAGAATGCATCACTGAGAAAAGGTACCAAGCCACATGGATAAGTATAGATAAGAATTATGGATTAATTTAAATTGTAAGAGCTAGTTAATAATAAGCTTGAGCTAATAGGCCAAACAGTTTATAATTAATATAAGCGTCTGTGTGTTTCTTTGGGACTGAACAGGACTGGACAGGACAAACTTTCGTCTACACCTGGTTCTTACAAGAAAGCAAGACAAGTAAGCCACAGGAAGCAACAAAGTAAGCAGCATCTCTCCACAGCCTCTGCTTTCAGTCTCCAGGTCCCTGCCTTGAATTTCCTACCCTGCTTCCCTGGATGATGTACCACAAACTATAAGATAAAATAAACCCTAAGAAACCTTCGTCTAGAAACCTCCATGGGGCTGCCTCCTATTCCAAAGACAGGCAACACTGGCCAGCTAACGAGTCTGCCAGAACAGACAAGCAAGTTCACAGGTAAGCAGCCATCCAAAAGGCCAAGCAGTGAGACAACCAAATAAGTATAGAAGGAGCTGGTTTGTAGTGCATAAAACTAAGCCAAGGAGCCTAAGATACACAGAGGTCATAGCTGTTAAGCCAGGTGGAATGGCTTCTTTCTCTCAAAAGAACATAGAGCTCTGAGAAAGGGGTTTTATAGCACAGGGCCATTGTTGTGGTAAAACTCCCTCAACCCTCAGGACCTGTGAAGGGGAAGGACATTGTAGATGAGAGTTAGGGCAGAACACGAAGCTTATAGGCATCAAAATGCTGACCTACACAGCGTGGAAAACTGATCAGGGTTGTTCCCAAAGGAACTATACCAGAACAGTCTGGCATAATGCAAAGGAACATTTATATCCACCTCCTTTGCCAGGAGTGTGAATGGAGGAAGCCAGGATGGAGCAGAGAGACAGAGAGAATGAATGAATCAGATAAGCACAGGTCATGGAATAAGTGAGACAGAACCAGAAAGGAGGGCTGTAAGCAGAGAGATGGACAAGGAGAGAAGATAGAACACCTTCCAGGGCTAGAGATGTGGTTCAGTTGGTAGAACTCTTACCTATACACAACAAAACTATGGATTAATCCCCAGCACTGCATAAGCCAGAGATGCTGGCACATGCCTATCATCCCAGTACTCGGACAGTAGAAACTGGAAGACCAAAAGTTCAGTTCATCCTCTCCTACAAAGCAAGTTCAAAGCCAGTCTTAGCTATTTGAGATACTGACAAAATAGAAAAAGGGAGGAACGGTTAAGATAATTTGAAGATTAAGAGCATTTGTTGATACTACAAAGAACCAGTTTGGATCAGTCAGTTCACAACCATCTCTAACTCCAGCTCCAGAGGACACAACGCCTGCATCTAGCTAGGTATCCACACTCGTGTGCATATGTACACACAGACACACATACACTCTTTAAAAAAGGGGGTAGGGTGGGATTGGATAGATGGCTGGCAGTTAAGAGAACTGGCTGCTATCCAGAGATTCCAGGTTTGATTTCCAGTACCTACATGGTGGCTCACAACTGTCAATAACTCAACTTCAGGGGATCCAATGCCCTCTTCTTGCCTTTGCAGACACCAGGCACTCAAGTGATACACAGAATCACAAAAAAAGCAAATCATCATATACACATTAAAAAAAAAGAAAGAAAAAAAAAAGAAAAAGAAATGGAAGGCAGGCAGGCAGACCTCCCAGTCAACCCAATACCCATGAAAGAACTTACATAGGGTAGTCAGCAGCCTCCCACCAGGAGACAGAGTGGCCACAGGCCAGAGGACTATCTGTAAGCAGGCCACTGCAGAAATGCTTGGTGTTGTCTGTACATACCTTCCTGTTTCCCACAGATCCCTTTAGGAAGCTAACAAGGACAGGGAGTGACAACTCTGATCATGGAGAATTTCAAAATGGTTATCAGGTCCAGACTCACCGTATCCAGAGACAGAGACCTGAGGGCTGGCACAGATACACATCCATATCCCAGGCCTGGACAATCACACATTGAAACAACTAAGAGTCTTCAGTGACATCAGACCAAAAAACAAAGCAAGCAAGAAGGACCATAGCTGAGGTGCTCACCACAGAGCCATGTCGTCATATCTTATCTCTTATCTAAGAGGCTCAAAACAAAGATGCTGGGGATAGGAGACCCTCTCCCCTGAGCTCAGGCTTCTGGCTTGACAGAAGATGCAAAGGCCTCAATTCTAGTGCCCTGGATACTCAATAAGCATCAAAGAAGACAGTAGCCCTCAGTTCACCAAAGCCTTAAGAGTGTTCCAGAGCCTGCCTACTTTATGTGGGACTCTCATGTGGCAAGAAATAAAAGGAAGTCTAGTCCTACAGAGATTGAAGCCCCCCAGTTACGCAGATGTATGACTGACCCCTCAGATTACAGAGAACAATGAAGAAGCTTGTCTTGTCACAAGCCAGCAAGTGAAAGAGAGGGAGGAGACAAACTCAGAGAAAGATAGATATGCTCAACTCTTGGCACCAAGTCATGACACCTGGGAGACACTGGCAACTGAGCAACTTATAGGAGACTCCATGTCTTAGTTCTCTGGGAGACTGGTCAAAGGCGTTTTCTGTCAGGCAAAGCCCAGGCTCCCGGAGGGAAAGCAGGTACTCAATATGAACCCTGTTTGAACAGGTCACCAGATGGTGAGAGCCATTCCTGAGTGCTGAATCTTGAGCTGCATGAGCTTTTCTCCATTTAACACCAACGCAGGCAACCCCTCACGTCCAAAAGATAGTACCCAGGTACATAGCCATTCTCTGTCCCACAGGGTAAAGCAGATAGGTTATGGTGCTACTAAACTCTATAAGGCTGCACAAGCCTCACCCAAACTCTGACAATAGTCGGAAAGAAGAGCTTTCAAGAGGTGATCTTACCGTCCACATTGTTGTAGAAGTGACAGGCGCGACTTGCTACTTTCTTGCGGCATAAGTGGATCTGTAAGAGGGAAGACAGAGTGCTCACCTAGAATGGCTAAGGAATGGTCCATCCCTGGCCCTCACCACCAGCTTCCCTATGCCATTCTTCCCTGTGTTCTCTAAACCCTGACCCAGCCCAGCAGGGAGCACAGCAGTCAGGATTAGCATCTGTTGGAGCATAATTCTGGATTCTAAGATCCAGGTACCACCCAATCAGTAGAATCATGGAAACTGAGTGCCCCAAAGCTCACCTGCATGTGGTTACTCTCCTGCTTCTTCACTTCAGGGTGAATACACAGCTGCTCCCGGGAGCCCAGCACACATACTTTGGGCCTGACAAGAAGAAGAATGGAAGAGTCCATAAAGAGCCCCAGAACATGCAGATTACAACGTGGCCCGGCAGCATGAGCTGTCTCGAGACAAATGGGAGCACAAAGAAAACAGAAAAGGAAGCAAAAAGGCTACAATGTGGGAAGGCAAGGAAAACCAGACATAGCAACCTATTGTACACGTTCTTCCACACGAGAGCCATAGCTAGATACCAAGACTCAGCTGAAGTTTGGCAAAAGGCATTCTTCTTCCATCGTGGGCAAAGCTGCCTTTAGGAGCCAAAGCTGACTACCCACAGGCAACATGACAGCCCTACAAGAAACCCAGGGTTCAAAAGCAAGGACAGTCATAAGTTCAAAGCTCAAAGCTGCTTTTTCATAAGCAAATGTATGCCAAAACCAGCCAGTCTCTATCTACCCAGCTGGCTGTGGATCGGCTCCAAACCAAGATCATTCTCCGGATAATCTGAGGTGTGAATAGGCTGACATACCGGTAGGAAGTGTTCCGAAGCTCACTGATGACCTGGGTTAGCTGTGAGTGAGTTCTGGAAGCATAGATGATCTTTGGGATGTCTGTGTAGCAAGCTGCACAAGCATAAGGAAAGGGGGTAGCCGTGAGGAAATATCTTCATGTGTGTTTATACATGCAGCACTGAGCTAACTCAGTCCTGCAGACATCCACACCAGACAGAGTGTGTTGCTATGGTACCCTAATTCCAAAAAACCAGCTCTGACCCCAGGTGTATACCCAGAATGGTAAGTAATGTGGATGATGCAAAATTCTCCTCTCTTAAATTCTGCTCCAGAGACAGTGGAAGCCTGGGTGAACTGGCCCTGTCCCAGGCTCTATCCCTTCCCTATCATCCACACAGAAGACCAGGAGTGATGGGGGTGGAAATGGGGAGATAAGGGTCACCTATTGAGTCTCCAGCAGCACCAGCAGCATTCCAGGACGACAAAGATCGACTGGCGAAGAGTTCACCTTGAACTCTCTCAGCAATCTTTTGGGCAGAAACAGCGTCACGGAGATGTTCCCTCCAGGCCAGTGTGGTGCAGAGGAGGCAGAGTGTCTTCCCAGTGCCTGTGGGGCTCTCTAGGATGCCATTCACTCTCTAAATGGAATCAGCGACAATGAGAGGAAAAACAGGGGGTGCGGAGAAACTAGAAAAAGTAAGATGGCTCTTATATGCCCAGCCCACACCTAGAGGACATAATTAGCTCTTGACATTTTCCACTTTTGCCCTAAAAGCCCATAGGTTAAGCCTGCCCTCATTAGGCAGGTATAGTGGTACACAGAGAGGGCAGAGGCAAGTGGATCTCTGTGCGTTTGAGGCCGGGCTGGTCTACATAGTAAGCTCCAGAACACCCAGGGCTATGTAAAGAGGACCTTGTCTCAGAAAACAAACAAATATACAAAAAAAGACTGCCCTCATTAGCAAAATAAATTCAGAGTATTACCGTAAACCTGACAGTATATTTCAGCCTAATATAGTTAGATGACTAATTAGGTGTCAAGTCTCAAAATAGGAAGCTGTTCTGCAGTTCTGGGCCCAGGCATTCACCCTACCTAAACAGAATTTGATGTCCTACATTCCAGATATCAGATAGGAGCTGAGCAAGATATCTGAGGAAACAGTGATTAGAACACAAGAGGGCACCTTAAAAACTCAGTCAAAGTTATCTGCCCCACACACTTCTAATAGTTAAAGATTTTTTTTTCATGTCTCAAACAAAAGTCAACCATAATGACACAAGCCTTTAATCCCAACACTCCAAAGGCAGAGACAGACAGATCTCTGTGAAGTGGAGGCCAGCCTGGCTTATCAGGACAGCTATGGTGAAACAGTTAAATCCTGCCTCAAAAAATAAAATAAAATAATTAAAAAAAAAAAAAGAAAAATCAAAGATTTTTTTTTCTCACAGAGAGAACTGGGTATTCCCGCTCCTCTGTATAGAAACACTCCTCCAGACCCCAAATCACTTCTATCCACCGAACTCAACACAAACACCATCTACTCAGAAAGGGCACCAAGACATTCTCAGAGCTATCTCTATCTGGAATTACCTCTTTCGTTCACTTTTACAGTCTCCCTTAACCTAACCAGAAGTTCTAGTGACCAAAAAATGCAGACAGAGCCTGTCTGGAATGGATGAGGGTGGAGGTATAGTGGGGTTTGCTGAAGGTGCACCCGCATTGTCCCCTCCCTAGAAGGAAAGTCGGGCTCTGTAGCTTTACCTTTTGGAGGCATTCTAGCACTCTGGTCATGTACTCCTGTTGACATTGGTAGGGCTGGAAAGGGAAATCCACTGTCACACCATTCAGGACTACCTTGGGCATATCAGGCTATATTGAACAGGACTCAGTGGTGGGCCAATCAGACAAACCCCTCTGAACATCTCAGGGTTTCAGTCACTCCAGGTAAGCGCTGACAACATCTGGCACCAGTTTTCTCTCTGCAGGAATTCTCTACAACAAAGACAAGGAAAAGACAAGGCTTTGTAGTCACAGGCCACTACACCAATCACTTTAGGAAGCTATTGCTATGGAGGTCAGAAGGCCTGTTATTTCCTATCAAAAGGAGCTTGGAGTTGGTCATGGTGGCACACGCTTTTAATCCCAACACTCGGAAGACAGAGGCAGAGAACTCATCTCTGTGAGTTCGAAACCAGCCTGGTCTACATAGTGAGTTCCAGGACAACTAGGGTTATGTAGATACCCTGCCCCCCAAAAAATAAATAAATAAAATAAAAGGCATTTGGGAGAGGTAAAGAAACCAACTGAATGATCTCCTGACTCACACAATTCAACCCTACTTTGAAAAAAAAAAATCTACTTATCAAAACAACAGGCACCTGAACAAGAACAAGCACAATCCACAATACATGCTCTACCCGAAACTCTTCACAAGAAGTCTGCGACTAAGATCCTGGCAGCACCCCTCGTGGCCAGGGCCGGCACACTGAAGCGTGGAATGCCTCCTGCCTCTGAAGCTCTTAAGGTTGGGGTCATGCGCCACTCAGACCAAGTGGACACCCAAGTGCAGATGAAGTAGCGAGCCAGGCCAGGTGGCGCGCGCCTCTCTGATCCCAGCACTCGGAAGGGTTCCAGCCTGATCTACACAGTGAGTTCCAGGATAGTCAAGGCTATATGGAGATAGATACCTTGTCTCAAGCGGGAGAGGGGATGTAGCGAAACAGAATCATGGTATGTAAGCTGTGCAACTCTTAGCAATCACTCAACTTCTCCAGACCTCCGAGTACACTCTCAGAAGGGACTGACTGGCAGGAGAGCGTAAATCCTCCGCCTTAGACACAGCCAAGCAAGGCGCCTCTAGCTAGATTCTACTGGGACCAAGAGCCCCCCCCCCGCCCGTCCCAGAGTGCACCGCGGCAGCTCCAGAACCGGCCCGAGCCTGGTTTATAACCTCCGTCCAGGGACCACGCAGATAAAACTGCCAGTGGCAGGACCTAAGTGACTCTCAGCTCACTTGTCTCGGTGGGGGTGCCTTTCGGAATTCGGGTCTCGAGGGATCAAACAACTGTGAGGACGCCCACTCGCGTATCTTCCGCAATCGGCTGATTAGAACTTCGCGGGCTGATCCGAGGACTGCGACTAATAGCTGCACTTCCGCCTCCTCCCTTCCGGTCCTCTGCTTTGCCGTCCGGGCGGAAACAGTTCCCCAACCTCTCGCACTGCAGGTTCTCCCACTTTTGGACTCCAGAGCTCTGGTTTCGCGCAGGGGACCTGGCCGCATATGTAGTCTAACCAGAGCACCTACCGTTGCCATCATCTAGAATCTTGCTCGTCTCTCACGTCTGCATCGTGAGCTCAATCCTCTGTCGTCTACTAGCTCACTTGGCCAGGTCGCCACCATTGTCCGCACAACTACACAGATCCTGGCTTTCTCGTGTTACTGACCTCGCCTCACAAGAGGCATCTTTTCACAGGTGGAGCATGAGTATCATTTTTATATAAAATCCATAAATGGCTGCATCTTGCCTAGGACTCCTGATTAAGAGTCCTCACTACCTTCTCTCTCACTTAACACTGGGTCCAGCTTATTTACCAATCAAGTCTCCACCCACCCCCCAGCAATCTGGGTGAATCCTCTAAATCTCCAGCACCTAGCACTAGTTGACAGTCTACCAAGAACCCCAGGGAAGAGAGAGCAGCACAATCCTTGAGGGCAGTCCTGACATCAGAGATGTTTGTTTGTTTCAGGCAACCCCAATATGTGCCAAAAGGCACCAGAAAGAAATTGATGTTTCAAACTTTTTTCAGAACTTTTCTTTGGCTCTCTTTGATACCCAGGTGGTTTCCCACAGATATGCCCATACTCAAGCATGTGAGATCATACTTACAGAACCACCCTGACACGTCTATACACTGCCAGTAGACACTTGTTTCAGTCTTTAAGACCCTAGCTTTCACTGGAAAATTGACGATTAGGGAGGCCATACACACCAGGATGGGCACCACGCACAGACAAAACTTCGTGGGATACTAGCGGAGCTGAGGCCTGAACTAGTTCATGTGTTGCCTGGGTTCATAGCAAGGTAACTCTAGGTCCATAACGTATAGATAGTTATTTCGAGGCAGCGTGAACAGCTTCCAATGAAACTATCCTGGCAGGAATAAATATGTTCAAAAGAGACCCTTATCCTCACTTTGACAATCACACTATTTAACACGAATTTGGGATTTCCCAGGAAAGGAAGGGAAAGAATGAAGTGGTACCAGCTGGAGAAGGGACTTGTCTCGGGGGACGAAATTTTACAGTTATGGCCATTTGTTAGACCACTTTGCCAGAAAGACTGAAGCCAGAAACAATAATGGCTAGGACCCAAGACTGCTTAGTAATCATACTTCTTGTCCTCTAAATAAACCTAAACCTATGTCAGAACGCTGAAGATCACCTGGGAGATAACTGGACTTCATTGTTCCTCTGCTTAATGTTGCCACATTGAAGAAATCTTTTTTTCTGCTTTCACTATTGCATTGTCTACTTAATTGATGTATTTAGAACGAGTTGCCACACACAGTGTTTTTAGGGCTGCCAGAGCCCATTCTCTGATTCTAATAACTCTAGTAACAAACCATATGGAAGTTATTCTCCCGAATCTAACTTGAAAGATGAAGGGATGGGGGTGGGTAACTGAGGCAGGATATAGCAAGTCTCACACAGGATGCATCGAAATCTCAATCAAGTCAACAAACTTGGATTCGGCGTCTACTCTGGCAGACTCCAAAAGATTCTCTGTGGACAAAATACTGTAACAATCACAAGGTAGATGTAAATCAACCACATATAAGATTGTGATAAGTGCCAAGCGGTGGTGGCGCACAACTTTAATCCCAGCACTTGTGTTGCAGAGGCAGGCGAATCTCTGTGAGTTCGAAGTCAGCCTGGTATATAAAGTGAGTTCCAGGACAATCAGGGCTGTTACACAGAGAAACCCTGTTTTGAAAAAAAAAGAGATTGTGATAAATATAAAGAAGGAAAGAAGGAAAGAAAGAAAGAAAGAAAGAAAGAAAGAAAGAAAGAAAATAATAGTGAGGAGGCTCCTCCCTTGGCTAGAGGTCAGAAAAGGCTTCCATGAAGACTATTCTGGGGATAGTATGAGAAAGGTTCCTGTTATTTGGGTCCACCAGATATTTTCTTTGAAGGTATTCTGTTCCATATAATGCACTTTAATCACAAGTGTCGGATCCATAGGCCCAGGCTCGGGTATATATACTAGGTGTAAGGTGCAAGGTTGTGTGGAACCCTACTGAACTGGCTCCATATATACCTGGTCCTTAGCCTTGGCACTGACTTTTGCCTTTCTGAGCTGCCTCTTCTCCCTTCAAGTCTTGGAGGACTCTGAGTTTTATTCCTAGCCTTATGTGTTAAATGCTTGTGAAACAATTCTTTTTCTCTTGACTTCAGTGGCTCTATCTCAAAAGTGGGTGAGATGCTCCATTTGGATATCAGGCTCTCTCCTCAGGAAAGGCAAACCAGGCTCCCCACTTGTCCTGTACTTGACCGTACCTTAGCCTGGAGCCACATGAGAAAGGAATTCCAATTGAGGGATTGCCTGAGTCAAAATTTGCCTGTGTTCATGTCTTTGCAGGGACTGACTTGATTGTTAATTGCTGGCTATAGGCAAGATCATCCCTGGGTAGGTTGTCCTGAGCTATATAAGAATTATAGTTAATGGCCCTGGGGTCATAATACTGAGATAGCTGTCCCTGCCCCTCCACAAGCTACAATACTAGGAAGAGCAGGCCCTGAATCTTGCCTGGGCAGAACAATAGAGCTAGCCCTGCACATGACGGACATGTGGGTGAGCCAGCCCTGAAGTTGCAAGCATGGGAGAGTTGTTCCCACTACTTGTCTGTCATTTGGTGTTGTGGATAGGGAAGAGATGCCCCTCCTTACTCCTCGCTCCTTACCGCCTGTGACAGATGAGTGAGCTGACCCCTCCCCTTTACCAGCCGCAGCACTCAGGAAATCAGGCCCTGCTCCTCACCTAGCAGCGTGGTAGAGCTGATCCTGTTGGCAGAGGTATGGGTGAGATAGCCCTGAGGTGAGAGAGTGGGACAGCTGGCAACATCTCCCTATGTGGTGACGAGGACAAGGGAAAGATGCCCTCCCCCCCTTTACCCTACCACCTGTGATGGGTGAGGGTAAGGGCAACCCTCCCCCTTGCCAGCTGCAGCACTTGGGAAAGTGTATCCTGCACCTTGTCTGGGCAGCACGGTAGAGCTGACCCTGTTGGTGGAGGTGTGGATGAGCCAAGCCTGATGTTGTGAGTTTGGGAAAACTGTCCCCATTACTCATCTGTCATGTGGCAACATGGGCGGGGGAGAGATACCCTCCCCATCAACACCTGAGGCAGGTGGAAGAGCTAGTCCTGAAGGTGTTGGTGTGGGAGAACTGACCCTGAGGACGTGAAAGCCAGAGAACTGGCCTCACCCTTGCTCAGCCCTGCTAGGGGTGAACTAGCCAGGGCAATTCTGAGGAGCTCACCCTGGCAGTGAAGACAGGGGAGAATTGGTGGGCTGACCAGCCCTGCAACTACCCAGACTCAGAACCTGGGCCATACGTTGGCCCACTCCAACATCCACCCCATCTGTGATCTGCTGGAGCACAGAGTGGGGGTCGAGTCGGTCCTGTGGACCCAGGGCTGGAAAATCTCCATGACAGGGCAGCAACAGGATGTCCAGGAAGCCTGGGGTGAGGGCCCAGTGTTGATGGTGTAGCAGAGACTAGGAGCCTCAAGCCAGACCAAGGACTCTTTGCGACAAACGCCTACATATAAAAAGTGTACAGATAAAAGGGTTTACTGTGTGACTCACCGTGTCACACTGTAGCTTCCATAGCTTCCATGGTGACATTTTTCCCTTCTTCCCCTTTCCTCCTTTTTTTTTTCTCCTAAATTTTATTTGTTTTATTTGGGCAGGAGAAAAAGATGGGCGGGACCAGGAGGCATGATGTGAAAAGTACAAAGAATAAATAAAAAGAAAGTTAAAAGAAAAGAAAAGAAAGCTAACTAAAATAAGCCTGCTTTTGAGCCAGAAAGCAGCATTTCTCCATTGTCCCTGCTTCATTTCCTTAAAAGTAACTCAGTTTCTTGGTCAGAGGTAATGCTTTATGAAATAGCAAACAGATCTGATTTCAGGTTCTAGCCTTGACTCCCTCAGTGATGGACTGTAACCTGTAAGCTGAAATAAATCTTCCTCCTTTTAAGTTGCATTTTTCCAGAGCTTTGCCCCCCCACCCCCACCCCAGTGTCTCACTATGTAGCTTTGGCTGGCCTCGAACTCACAGAGATCCTGCCTCTCAAGTGCTGGAACTAAAGACATGAACTACGACACCCGGTCCTTGACCGGAGAATTTTATCATCACAGAAATGAAACTAGAACAAAACTACATGTATACACTCAGCTCTGGCACATCTTTTCTTTTCTTACTTCTGGAGTCTGGCATTTTGGTTTCATCTTACACCAAAGAAGCAAAGGCCCAGAGAGGTAAGAAATTCTTTATCCATCAAATAGAGAATGTCAAAGCTGGCACTAGAATCTGACTTGAGGTCACATCAAATCGTAAGCCTCATTCCCTTTATTTAACCAGAACCTGCTTGTTCCCTGGCACAGAATTACTTCAGATATTCCTGCAGACCAGTCTCACCCCTTGCAAACCAGCAAATCGAATTCCTTCCCTTTGGCGCAGACAGGGGCTTAGTGGTCATCCAGTCTCCCCCAGCCTCTGTCACCTACCCTGACTATGGAACAGGCCCATGCTGGCCTTGTTTCTTCCCTGCCTGTTCTGGGGAATGAATCTTGTTTTCATATCCTCCAAGTCACACAAAATCATCGTACAGAAGTGTCATCCACGGTTGTCTGCAGATGAAACATAGGCCTCTTGCTACATCCTTTGCTCTTCTCTCCCTCCATCCTTTCCCACTGTCTTCCTTTTGATAGTTGTTATCCTCGGTTGTTCATTCACTGTCTCTCTCTCTCTCTCTCTCTCTCTCTCTCTCTCTCTCTCTCTCCTTTTCCTCTCTCCTTTCCTCTCTTTCTTCCTCTCCCCTCCCCTTCCTTCCACCCCCTCTCCTTCCATCCATCCCTCTCTCCCTCCCCCTCCTGCCGCGCCCGCCCTTCCTCCCTCCCCCTCCACAGCATTGCAGCATTCGCCTACTGCAGCTCCCAGACGCCGCCCGTATCCCTCCGGCCTCCGCAGCCCCAGCCGCCGCCAGCACCATGGCCAGCACCGTATCTGGTAGGGCTCGGGGGCCTAGGGTGTCGTGGGACCGCGGTGGGTCTAGGCAGAGGCCATTGTCTAAGCAGAGGCCTTGCCCGACGCAGGAACAAGTTACTGACTCCGTTTTCCTGTGTTGAACCTTGTGTGTGCATGGCGAGGCTGGGCTGGCCCTGCAAGAACGGGGGTCCGGAGATCTCAGGGGCTGGAGGGGACTCAAGTGCGGGGGGAGTAGCAGTCGGATGCGGGGCAGGAGCCGCGCCCTAGGCATCATTGCATGAAGTCGGGCTCCGGGGCGCATTGCCCCTTCAGGCGCCGGGACGCGGGGCCAAGGTGTAACTGCGACAGAGTGGCTCTGCGGATTCTTGCCTGCGGATAAAAGTGCCTGCAATGGCGTTAGGAGGTTCTTCCTCTAAGGTTCCAGCGACCTTGGATTTCAGTGTTATTGAGTCTTCGTAGGGAGTCGGGGGTGGGGGGCGGGGGAGGTAGAACCCTCCGTAGAAGCCTGGACCTTAGTCCCTGAGAAGTGGGGGGAGGGGCAGGTGAACACAGTAGGGGACCTCTGAACCGCGCAGGGAGGGAGGTTTGAGTCTGCAACAAGCGAGGCTTCTCCACCTCGATTCCCCTCTGTGACCGCTGCAGCTGGGACCACCCTCTGAGACGCTAGGGCCACCTGCTCCAGCTAGAAAAACCTCCGCCCTTTGCGCCGCTGAATGTAAGAGGAGGAGAGGCTGTTGCATTTCCAAACCTTTCCGGGGTGTGGTGGGGTCTGTTTTCGTAGGGAGTCTCCTACACCTCAGACTGCATAGAGGGTCGAAAGCATGCGGAGAAGGCTCCGGAGTGGTTGCAGTGGCTCCATTCCTAACCTGAGAACCTAAAGCTGGACAGCCCCTCCCACACTGGATGCCCCGCCCAGTCCCCAGCCCCAGCAGGGCTTCACCTTTTTTTTCTGGGCGTTTGAGACTGCAGGACTCATGACCACCCCCCCCCACCACCACACACACACACACACACACACACACACACACACACACACACACACCTCCTGACCTTGCTTTTCTCTAAAAACCATAAGCTCTTGCTGCCTTTCCTTCCCTCAGCCCAGAAGGCTGATCTCGGCGGTCAAATAGGTCAACGCGTGGTTCTCCCACTCCTTGGCTTTGGCCCTAAGTACAAACTCCACCCATCACGCGGTCCCGCCCTGAGCCCACCCGTCATGCCCGGAGAATTTCAGTATCATTCTAGGAGGGGACCACGTGTGTAAAAGACCCTTTAAGCTCCAGCTCCAAAAACATGGACCCAATCTCTGCTTTGTGCTATAGCCAGACATGGCCCATCAGCCCCAGGTAAGGTCTTCCTCCTGCTTCTTGTCTCTAAAGTACCAGTTCCTGGTCAGTTGTCCAGTCGTGCTTACCTTCCTTTGGCCAGATCATAAAGCAGGTCTTGACTGTGATCATTTGTCTATTAGCTCTTTGAAGATCTTTCTTCTGGGAAGAAAGTTCCTCATTGTCTCTCAGACTGAGAGAAACCATACCAAGAAATGTCCATGACCACAGGACACTGTGCCCTGACTGCAGCTACAACATATGATTCAACTTGCCAGTTGAACACTTGTTTTTCGAACTTTGACTTCAGGGATATCTAACCTAGGTGGACAGCACCCTACACTTCTTTCCAGATGCTCACACCTGCCAGGCTGATACTGCTCCCTGAATCCCTGTCAGTCTCCCCCATGCTGAAGGGGTAGTTATCTGGAAGACAGCCTCCTGGTACAGGTTCTTAAACTTGATGTTATCTGCTATGAACCTGTGGTCCCTTCCCTGTGAATGTTTCAGGCACAAGCAGAAATGGCCTTTGAGCAACTGTCAGGCACCAGGTTCCCGGCCTGACCTATGAGGAGAGTCTATAAGGAGTTCGTATACAAGATGAGAAATGAGAATACGGAACACTAGGACTGGCAGGGAAGTAGGTGCTAGCAAGCTCAGACTTGAAGACAGCAAGACCCCTTCTCTCTGGCCTATCTGGTCCAGGTCTGTCCTGCCCTAGCCAAGACCCTCTCCTTACTCCTGCCCTACTGTCTCCTCAGCACAAGACTGACCTCCTCAGGATGTACAAGATATCTACTGACTTGTTGTCATTAATCTCTTAAATCCTCTAGTTCCTTATCACATGATTGGGAGCATGCCCCTCTACCTCCTTTCTTGGATTAATAATTCATAGCACAAAAACATGAATCTCTGTTATTTATGAAAAACAAAACAAAATATAATGTGACTAGGCATGTTACACTCAGTAGGTGGAGGCAAGACAATTAGGAGTTCAAGCCCAGGTTTTGCTAGGTAGTGAGTTCAAAGTCAGCCTAGGCTACAGTATACCTTGTCTTAAAAAAAAAAAAGCCAGAAAGGAGGAAAGAAGAAAGGAAGGAAAGGAAGAAAGAAGGAGGGAGGGGTTAGAAGAAAGGAAGAGAAAAGAAGGCACAAAGCAAGGGACTGGAACGATGACTCGGAGCTTTAAGAGCACTGGCTGATCTTCCAGAGGACCCAGGTTTGAGTCTCAGTACTCACATGGCGGTGGCTCACAAACCTCTGTAACTCCAGTCTCAGGGGATCTGACCACTCTCTTCTGACCTCTGTAGACACCAGGCACAGATGTACACGCAGGGAAATACTATGCACCCATACATATAAAATAAAATAAATAAAAGCATGAAGGCCTTTGAGGCCTGCCCCTTCCTGGCTTTCTCTTTTTTCCTTCTCAAATTCTCCTGAAGACAATGACTAGCCTTGACTTGCCCACTCTGGGGTTCCTTTCTGCCCTGTCTACTGCATCATAGGCTCCATGCTGCTTCCAAATAAATCTGAGTTATTAGGAAATTTAAATCAAAACAGTATTCTCTGAGCGTGTCATGGAAGGACAAAACTTACCGTGAAAGCTTTGGCCATTTCTACCCCATATCCTTAATTCTATGCCAACTCATTCTTTTTTTCTTCTGAGACAGTTTCTTTGTGCAGTCATGGTTGTTCTGGAACTCACTCTGTAGACCAGTCTAGCCTTGAACTCATAGGTCCACCTGCCTCGGCCTCCCTAATTCTGGGATTAAAGGCATGTACCACCACTGCCTGGTCCAAATCAATATTTGTCCAAGATCCTCTTGTTGGTTCCTTCAAAAGGTTCTAGTAGATAATCAGACATGGAAGCTGTCTTCTTCCTCCTCTTCCTCCTCCTCCTCTTCCTCTTCCTCCTCCTCTTCCTTCTCTTTCCTTCCTTCCTCCTCTCCCCCTTCTTCCTCCTCTTCTCCTTCATTTCCCTTTCCTCCTCACCCCTTCTCTCCCTCCTCTCCCTCCTCTTCCTCCCCCTCTCCTTCCCCCTCCCTTTTCTCCTCCTCCTCCCTCCTCCTCCTCCTTCTCTTCTTCTTCTTCTTCTTCTTCTTCTTCTTCTTCTTCTTCTTCTTCTTCTTCTTCTTCTTCTTCTCCTCCTCCTCCTCCTCCTCCTCCTCCTCCTCCTCCTTCTTCTTCTTCTGTGTCTGTCTATTTAGAGACCTAGGTCTGAGTCTCGGATCCTACCAGACTTTAGAAATTGTTAGAATGGAGAGAAGAACAGTGTTCATCTAGGAACTGCATTTCAGTGAGCGTTGCTAGTGTCACCCCAGTAGACTAAGACCTAGCATTGTCCCCGTGGAAGGGAATACCTGTACTGGGCTTGCAAGATTCCTGTACTTTACCAAAATAGTAGTCTCCAAGGAGCTGGTTCACAGGTGAATGGACTCACAACAGTAAGATTATTTTCATTTTTAAAGTAAGTGTCTCTCCAAGCTGTGATGGTTCATCCCTTTAACCCCAGTCCTCTGAAAGATCAGCCAGGAGGCAGAGGCAGGTGGATCTCTGTAAGTTCAAGGACAGCCTGATCTACAGAGTGAGTTCTAGGACAGCCAAAGCTACACCAAAAAACGTTGTTTCAAAAAAACACAAAAAGTCACTCCCCAAACATGAAAACAAACAAACAAACAAAAACCAACAACAACAATAAAACACACACACACACACACACACAATGAGTGTCTCTTTTTTTCCATCTGGGGTCAGGATCATAGCATCAGGCTTGCCTCCTTTTCTGGTTGGGTAGCAGGGACACTGGATGGTGGGCACTTGATCTGGAAGGAAGCAGTGAATTTGTAGGGCTGAGTGGACATCTCCTTGTGTTTGTCCTTGGTGGAACCTGGGCTGCAAGCCTACCTGAAAGGGCAGTGAGTGGATGTCTAGAGAGAACGAAGATTCACCTCAGAGTGGTAAATGATGCAGAAGTAGTGTCTGAGATGCTAGTTTACAGCTAAGTTTACAAGCCAGAGACAGATCCCCTACAGGTGGAAGTCTCAGCTATTTTGGAGTTGAGGGCAGGAGGATCACTTGACCCAGAGAGAGCAATATAGCAAGATCCAGTCTTTGAGGAAGGAAAAAAGGAAAAGGGGGGGGGGGCAAGAATAAAAGGGAGGATATGGGGTGGATTCCCTGCATTTGTGC
Organism: Myodes glareolus; assembly: GCF_982192425.1. NCBI lineage: Eukaryota > Metazoa > Chordata > Mammalia > Rodentia > Cricetidae > Myodes > Myodes glareolus. Next base: position 562,291 of record NC_142035.1, read on the forward strand.
TTGTCCTGGTCATGAGAATGGTAGCAGAGACAGGCAGATTTCTGTGAGTTTGAGGCTAGCCTGATCTACATAAGGAGTCCGAGGCAAGTCAAGACTACATAGTGAGACCCTGTAAAACAACAACGAAGGGAAAAAAATGCAAAGTTACATGTAATCCTAGAGATATATGCTCAGAGAAAGAAACAATTTGAACACCTATAACCAGAGATACAGAAAGACTCAAAACAGCCGGGGTGTAGTGACTTACATTTGTATTATTAACACAGGAAGTTGAGGCAGGAGGATTATGGGGAGCTGAATGCCATCCTGGACTGGAGAAAAACCCTGTTTAAAAAAGAAAACAAGGGTTGGAGAGATGGCTCAGAGGTTTAGAGCATTGCCTGCTCTTCCAAAGGTCCTGAGTTCAATTCCCAGCAACCACATGGTGGCTCACAACCATCTGTAATGGGCTCTGGTGCCTTCTTCTGACCTGCAGGCATACACACAGAGACAGACTATTGTATACATAATAAATAAATGAATATTAAAAAAGAAAACAAAACAAACAAGTAAAAATCCAAAAAGAAAAAGACACAAGAGGGGTTGGAGAGATGGTTCAGTGGTTAAGAGCACTCATGGCTCTTACAGAGGACCCGGATTCAATTCCCAGCACCCTCACAGCAGTTCACAACTATCTGCCATTCCAGTTCCAGAGGATCTATACTTTCACACAGACATACATGTAGGCAAAACACAAATGCACACAAAATAAAAAAAATTAAATAAAAAAGACACGAGAATAGTGATTAAGTAAAAAAAAAAAAAAAAAAAGAAAGGACAAAGACCCTAACATAAGTGTTATAATTTGTTCAGACTAATCAGAAAAAAAATACCTTAAGACTGAATGTTTCTTTTAAAAAGTAGAATTTTTTTTTCACTATAGACTAGAAACTCAAAGTCAAGGTGCCACTAGATTTGCTTGTCTAGTGAAGGTTGCTTCCTCATTCATAAGTGTGTCCTTGTGACCTCATATGTTGGAAGAGCTGAAAGATTACTAAGGATCCTGTGCAGTAAGGTCATTAGTCTCATTCAGAAGTCTGCACAAAACAAAACACAAGAAAATAACCCAAAATTGTTTTGATTTTCTCATTTTAGAGAAGGTTTTATTCCAATTTGCGTCTTTATGACTGGCTCACTTCCTAACATGGGAAGGGAAATTCAGATCACAGTTGGAAGAGAGGAACATACAAAAAGTATCAGGAACAGGTCAAGCACAGTAGTGCACATCTATAATCCTAGTTTTGGGGAAAATGAGTTAAAAAATCTGTCTGGTGTACATTAATGAGTTCCAGGTGTACATTAGTGTCTCAAAACAAACAGAGGCAAGGTGATACACACAGACACATCCATCCTTTCGGAAGCAGAGGCAAAGGATAGAGTTCAAAGTTGTTCTTGGCTACATAGTGAATTTAAGGCCAGTCTGGACTACACGAGATCCTGTCTCAAAACAAAACAAAGCAAAAAATCAAATATGTACTAGATAAAGAGCAACAGAGAAAAGGAAAAGAATGGTCATAGTTCCAGCTCACCTTGACTTCACGTCCACAGCCTACAAGGAGAAGATGAAGGAGTTGTCTGTGCTGTCGCTGATCTGCTCCTGCTTCTACTCACAGCCTCACCCCAACACCATCTACCAGTATGGGGGTGAGTTACTCACGCAGCTGCCGGCCCTGCTCAGCTAGGGCATGGCCATCTTCCTTCTCGACTTCTGGTAATGCTGTGGCCTGACTGGCTGCTGCAGAGAGTCATTCTGGGAGGAGGGACCTCTTTCTCAACCCTATTGGGATGTGTGCTGGGAGAAGGCCTCTCATATGGCTAGATCTCCTTAAATCTCCATCTGGTCTTCTCTGCAGATATGGAAGTGAAGCAGCTGGACAAGCGAGCCTCTGGTCAGAGCTTTGAGGTCATCCTCAAGTCTCCTTCTGACCTATCTCCAGAGAGCCCTGTGCTCTCCTCTCCCCCCAAGAGGAGGGATGCTTCCTTGGAGGAGCTGCAGAAGCGGCTGGAAGCAGCTGAGGAGCGGAGGAAGGCAAGGACTCTCCACATACACTTGGCGTCACTGACCAGGCTCTTTGCTTGATCGGAGCATTGGGCTGGGGAGTGTAGGACTTGCTGCTGAGAATTGGAATGGGATGAGATGAGATGAGAAAGGATGGTGTCAAGATGGTGGCAAACATAGGGCAACAGGAACCACATTCTTGAGGGGGACCTCAACTTTGATCATAGCAGAGGGAGGTCAGGTTGTGTTCCTTCAGGAGGAGCCTTGAGGACATAAAGAAGAGGCTAGCACCGCTTTCAAAGAAGATGAGTGAGAAGAAAAGGTCTCACACTTAAAGACCCTTAGTTGGGTTGGTTATGTAGTTCAGTGGGGCCCTGGGAGATATGAATGAGGCTCCCAGCCCCTCCTCATTCTAGCCCTTTTGAAACTGAAACACAGAGAACAAGATTTGTTCTAGGATTGAGATCCCAGAGACAAAGTCAACTGGGCAGGGGAAATTACTTAATTCATGCACAGTAGAACCCAGGATCAGCAAGTTTATCTTGAAAACTGATGTACCTATGGGTGCCCAGCATCATTCAGGAGGCAGCCTAGACCAGGAGCTAATCACCCTACGGATCCCAGGACTCCTGATTACCCAATTATCCCAGATACTACTTTCCCCAGCAGGATAAGGCATTGCACCACGATGTCCCTTCCCAGATCCCTGTGGACACACCCTTTGCTGAGCAGTAGTGGAGAGCTGGGACCTAGCTGACTTAGCTGCATCTATACCACCTCAGTGCACAACCTGGAGTTGTATGGGGAGTTTCTGGAGAAGGCCCCACAACTCAGGGTTCAGAATTTACTCTGCTTCTTCAACGTGTGTGGGCTCCGGAGTTCTCAGTCCAACAAGGAGACTCTGTGACTAAGCCATTTTATTTTGGTTCACCTGGCACTGGAGTGGCTCCTGGCAAGCAGAATTTTCAGTGCAAAAGCCCCCCAGAAGTCTCAGGCAAACTGGGATGGGATGTAGGATAGTATAAGGCCCCTAAGCACAGAGAAAATAGTGCCAGGGACTAAGTATCAAGTGGAGCTGGGACGGCAGGACAGCAAGTCAAGGCCAAGTGTCATTAAGCTGGGGACAGAGGATGGGCATAGCAGATCCTCTGCAACAGAAACTTGACTCCCTCTCATCCTGTTTGACTCCCAGGCCAGAGATGGTTGTGGCCATCCCCAGAACAGCTTCCGGGTTCATGTCTTGGCAGGTGAGGCACGTAGGGTTTGTCTAGCGATTGGACTCCTTACTAACTCCTAGCTCTGCACAGACGCAGGAGGCTCAGGTGTTGAAGCAGCTGGCAGAGCGGCGTGAGCATGAGCGCGAGGTGCTGCACAAGGCGCTGGAAGAAAACAACAACTTTAGCCGCCTGGCAGAGGAGAAACTCAACTACAAGATGGAGCTGAGCAAGGAAATCCGCGAGGCTCACCTGGCAGCACTGCGCGAGCGGCTGCGTGAGAAGGTGGGCGCGGGGTTGGGGGCATTGATGTGGGGGGCTTCTAGGCTCTAGGTGTCGGATCCGGTCTGTACACTGAGTGAAGAAGGGGGTTCTAATAACGTCTTTCTAGACTTTTCTTTTTAGTCTAGCACTTCCCTCAACGTTGGAATCAGGCCCAGAACCTGGTCCTAGTGAGACACATTTAACAATCACAGTAATATATGGTTAAATTAATTATGAAGCGCTCTGAAGGAATTTGCATTCTCATGGGGGCTCAGCTCTAAAAGGGGGTGGAATTTGTTTACGCTGGGGGTAAGATGCCCAGTCCCTTGTCTGATCGCTGAGCACTTTGGCTCCAGCGCTCCTGGAGCGCGGTGATGCCTACCGCCTGTATATATATGGAAGTTCCTAGGGACACCCTTATCCTTGACCGCTCCTCAGGGCTTCTCTGCCTGTCTTCGCAGGAGTTGCATGCTGCTGAGGTGCGCAGGAACAAGGAGCAGCGGGAGGAGATGTCTGGCTAAGGAGCACTGGACCCAGCAGCGACGAGAATATTTTCGGGTTTTGTTCTTGTTTTGTTCAATTCTGTCTAGATGCAAATTTTGTTCCTGCTCCTGTCCGCTCCCTTGCACCTCTAGCTTCCTGCTTCTCTTCCCACATTCTGAATTGTCCAGTCCTTATAATGTGTCTGACTTTGGACTCTCCCTAAAGAGTTCCCTAGGCAGGAGATATGGTCCCCTGTTCAGATGCCAGGCCAGGCCAGGCCAGGCGCGGCTGGGGCTCTCTTGGTGGCCCTCTTAGTGGATGTGTTGGCAACCTAAATAAATCTAGTGGCAGTGGCACCAACGTGTGGCTTCTCATTCAGGTTCTCAGACTGGGTTCTCAGATTCCCAGTTTCTGCATGGCCAGACAGCGACATCTGCCTGTAGTTTTATGGGAAACTTTGTGGAGAGACTCTGAAGAAGACAGAGAAAGACTGGGAACCCCAGAGTAAGTTGGGTCTGCTCTGTCATTGTGGCCAGCCCCGAAGCCTGTGAGCTACAGAGCTGGAGAGTGAGAGTTACAACATTCTAATGTGTTTGCATAGGAATCCTGAGGTCACCCAGTTCGGAGGCACCCTAAGCCAACTTTAGGGCCTATTGTCATTGCACAAAGGATGTGGTAGAGTATTCTCTCACCTGAGTTGATTTGGGGTAGGTGTTCTCCACCAAGAGCCATGAGCTTCTGTGGTTAGGAGAGTCATGGGCAGCATGGACACTTGCAACTGTTCCTACTGGCTCAGTTCACGCTCTTTGCTACACTTTAGCTGAGGCCTTCTGCAGAGGCCACCTCAACACCCCTCCCCTCTCAGGGGTTTTATAGCCCTTTGGAATCCTCCTCCCTTTTCCCTATCCTGTGCTCTGATCTAAGAATGCTCCTGGATGCTGGGATTTTACCTCACTTGCTGGCAGGCATGACCAGGTGTGAGTAGCTGCCATGAATTTTCAGGGAGTTCTTGGGGGTGGGAGGGTCCTTGGGACCAGCAAATTCAGATACTAGAAGGGTCAGAATTCTCAAGTCACCGTTTCTGTATCCATCCTGAAATTTCTTACTAAAGGCAGAAAGCCCGGCTCTTGGCCTCTCCTGCTTAAGCCTCTGAGCAAGGTCCTTTCGTCTCTCCCAGTCCAGGGGCTCCAAATGTCCCATTGGTGGCCTTTGAAGATGGTCACCTGCTTGGACACACTGGGGCAACTTCTCTCTTTCCCATGCAGCTCTACTCTGCCATGGGGTTCCAGAAGTGGGGTACTTTCTGACCTGCTTGGTACGAGTGTAAGGAAGACACACAACATGTTCTTTAACAACTCAGAACAAGGCTATGGCCATGGGTGCTCTCATCAGAGGGCACTGGGAAGGGTCTTCCAAAGTCTACCCAGAAAACACGGCGGACACTGAACATTTCAGTGCCTCTGGGGAAATAGTATAATCACAAGAGGAAGCAACAGCCAGAACCCTGCATTCTACAGTGCCCACAAGTGGCTTTTGTGGGATTCAGAAGGGGAAGAGGAAAAGGAACTGAGACTAGATTTCTTCTTCTTTTTTAAGATTTATTTATTTGCCAGGCAGTGGTGGCGCACACCTTTAATCCCAGCACTCAGGAGGCAGAAACAGGCAGATCTCTGAGTTCGAGGCCAGCTTGGTCTACAGAGCGAGTTCCAGGAGAGGCTCCAAAGCTATAGAGAAACCCTGTCTCAAAATACAAACAAAACAAAACAAAACCCCAAAACACATTATGTACACAGTGTTCTGTCTGCATGTATGCCTGTAGACCAGAAGAGGGCACCAGATCTCATTACAGATTATTGTGAGACACTATGTGGTTTCTGGGTGTTGAACTCAGGGCCTCTGGAAGAGCAGCCAGGGTTCTTAACCATGGAGCCATTTCTCCAGTCATGACGAGATTTTTTTTCTAATGGCAACTCTTAAGTAGTCAAAGCCCATTGTAACATGCACCCATCTCACCCACATAGTGAACTTACAAATTAAATTAATAAAAAAGAGACCCTGAGCCCAGTGGTGGTAGTGCAAACCTTTAGTCTCAGCACTCAGGAAGCAGTGGCAGGCAGATCTCTGTGATTTGTGTAGGCCAGCCTGGTCTACAGAGTGAGTACCAGGACAGCCAGGGCTACACAGAGAAATTCTGTTAAAAACAAAACAAAACAAAAAGAAAGCAAGAAAGCATAAAAGGGAAGAAGGAAGGAAGGAAGGGAGGAAGGAAGAAAGAAAGGAAGGAAGGAAGAAAGAGAGCCTGAACCAACAAGATGGTTCAGCAAGTAAAGACACTTGCTTCCAAACTTGACGACCTGAGTCCAGTCTCCAGGACTCACATTGTAAAAGAGAAACAATCATACACCTGTCCTTTGACTTCCATAAGCATGCTATGGCATGCATACTCACACATACGTACACACAACAAATAAATAAATAAATAAAATGTAATTTTAAAAGATATTCTGTGTGTTTAGAAATAGCTGTGTTACCCAGTATGTGTCTGTCATCTCTGAGCCAAGGAACCCTGTGAGGTCACTGTAAGGGAATGTTTGTATTGGATACAGCTCCAGACTGACACCAGCTGTCAATCACATTTTAAAATCACGATTGTTTTGAGGAGTGAGTGTGCCAACACAATGCCACAGGAACAAAATGGAGTCAGAGCTGAGCCTGGCTGCTACAGGGGCCACCCCTGCTCTCCCCAAAAGGAACCTCTCTAAGTCCTATGGATTGGAGCTTTCCAACTGGTCAGTTACTGCTGATAGAATCTGTTCTAAAGACTGAATCAAATTCTGTTTTGAGGCTCGGGGCTTAAGGGATTCCTGAAACGGAACTGCCCGACAAGGACTTGCCCCATAGCTCTGTGGGCTTGTTCCTGGTCACCACTAGACAGCTGGTTATTCCCAGCTCCAGGGAATGAGGCGATACCCTGATTGATCTTGTGGATATACCTGTCTCCTTAAGACCCAAACAGCCACTGGGGGATGCCATGTGCTAAAACGGACACATGCCTCTGCTCAGGTTTGTGTGTAGGCCTCCAGGCTAATCTCTACAAAGATATCTGCTTTCTACAACTCAGGGAGAAATACAAGTGTAACATCATTTCTGGTGACATCACTCCTCCATCTCCTGCCCAGGGAGAATGAGTCAGTCAGAATGTAAGATGCTCGAGGAAACAGAAACTTGTGGATTTTGCAGGAGTGGATGGGAGGAAAGGGGTATACTGGAATATCATATGAAGATGAATCTGTCAGGCTGGAGAGATGGCTCAGTGGTTAAGAGCATTGCTTACTCTTCCAAAGGTCCTGAGTTCAATTCCCAGCAACCACATGGTGGCTCACAGCCATCTGTAATGAGGTCTGGTGCCCTCTTCTAGCCTTCAGGCATACATGCAGAAAGAATACTGTATATATAATAAATAAACATTTTTAAAAAAAGATGAATCTGTCTGCATAGGTTCTGGGGATCAATGTTGTACATTCCAGAAAAGCACACCTAGCTCTGGCATAGCAGATCTGACCTTAGGCCAGGACTTCTTAGTTTGAATGTTAGGGAATTGAGGGAACTTGGTAAGGTATCAAGAGTAAGATGGTGCTTGTGACAGTCACTATATGGAGCTTCCAGCAACAAACAGGGATGGGAATCCTTCAGAATGATTCCATTTTTTTTAAAGCAAAGAACAGACATAAAAATGGGACCCCTATGGGAAGCTGGTCAGTGTATGCATCACCTATTACAGTATAACATATTACCCCAAGGAGCAACTGAAAACACCATTGCTATCTTAAATTTCCATAACTACAGGTCCAGTTGCTGAGTGTCTATGTGTGTAAGCTGCAGAGAGAATGTCAACAGAGTTTCTGATCCTCCTGAGGGTGCCCTGGTGTTAAGGGTCCCTTCCAAGGACTGCTTCTACTCATGCTAACAGGACATGGGCCATCACTGAGCTGCTTGATGCTAATTCCTCCAGAGTGAGTCATCAGAACGAGATGGGAAAGAAGATGCTTGAACTCATTTCAGGAGTCACTCACTTCCGTTTGCCAGAACTGAGTCAGTAAGAATAGACCACACTCAATGGAGTGTCAAAAATTTGTGGTCCTATTTTATTTTATTCTTGCTTAGACAAAGTTTCATTGTATAGCTCTTGCAGACCTGGGAATCAGACCAGGGTAGTCTTCTATTCATAAAGATCCACCTGCCTCTGCCTCTTAGTTGCTGGGATTAAAGGCAGATACTACCATTCCCTGCTTTGTGGGCATATTTTAAAGCCACTTCAAAACTGGCTGAATAGGCATGGTGGTGTATACCTTTAAACCCAGTACTCCGCAGGCAGAAGCAGGTGGATCTCTGTGAGTCTGAGGCCAGTCTGGCCTATACAGCGAGTTCCAGGACAGGCAGAGCTATGTAATTAATAGGTCTTGTCATAAAAAGAAAGTCACTTCAAATGCTGTGATTAGAGTCACTACTGAACTCTACGTGTGTACCCCAAGCTCAGTGTTGGAAACCTAATCCCAGGCCAACAGTGTAGAAAGTGGGGTCTTTTGGAGAGCACTTATTTGACTCCTGGAAAACTGTTCTCATCTGTTGATTAATGCTGCCATGAACAGGCTTGCATCAGGGCTGGAGAGATAGCACAGCATTAAAGAGCACTTGTTATTGCAGAGGACCCAGATTTGATTCCCAGCACCCACATGGTGGCTCACAACCATCTGTAACTCTTGTTTCTGGGAATCCAATGCCTTCTTCTGACTTCCATGGGCACCAGGCACACATATGTTGTACACACATATATATATGCAGGCAAAACACTTCTACGCACAAAATCAAACAGAATAAATCTTTAAAAATACACAATCTTAGTGAATGCAGTTGGTACCTTAATCATGTATTTCTTAGTTTCTAAAATTGTGAGGGGAAAAAACCAAGACAAATGGTCAGAGGACAACTTGAGGTGTTGTGGGGTCTTCTTCTTCTTCTTTTTCTTCTTCTTCTTCTTTTTCTTCTCCTCCTCCTCTTCTTCTTTCTTCTTCTTCTCCTCCTCCTCCTCCTCCTCCTCCTCTTCTTCTTCTTCTTCTTCTCCTTCTTCTCCTCCTTCTCCTCCTCCTCCTCTTCTTCTTCTTCTCCCTCCCCCCTCCTTCTCCTTTTGTTTTTGAAGACACGGTTTCTCTGTAGCTTTGGAGCCTGTCCTGGAACTATCTCTTGTAGGTAGACCAGGCTGGCCTCCAACTCACAGAGATCCACCTGCCTCTGCCTCCCAAGTGCTGGGATTAAAGGCATGTACCACCACTGCCTGGCTGCGTTGTGGGGTATTAGGGAAGACTCCTTGGACATAGGCTGAAACTCATAGAAAGTCTTTATTAGCTGGTTGGTAACTACACTAGGTGTTTGGGAACCCAGTATAGCCCTGAGCCTTTTTTAAGGTGAGCTTTCAAGCACAAAAAAAAAATATTTCGGGTTGACAAAAATCAGTCAACAAGAATGGTTAGCCAGAAGTTAACTACAAAAGCCTAAAGCAAGGTTAGTACATTTAGAAACTTTCCCAGAACTATGGATTCTGATGGATTAGGCCCTTGTTTTTGTTTTGGCAAGTGGTGCTGTCTATGTGCTGAGTTTATGGTCTGGTTGGGATGGTACTTTCATCATGGAGTCAGTCATGCTAAGGTCTGAGCTGTTCTCTCCACCCACCATGTGGGCCCCAGGGATCAGACTCAGGCCATCTTTTTGTCTGTTATGTTTTGTTGAGACAGGGTCTCACAATGTAGTCCAGGCAGGCCTGGGACTTCTCTTCTTTGCTTCTCTCCAGGTGTTGGAATTTTAGGCATGTGCCCATTACTGGCTTGAAAATACATCTAATGTGCCTAAATTATGAACGACACAGCTTATCCCAACTGTGCTGGTTAACACTGGTTATCAACAGGCACTAGAATTACCTAGACTACAAGGTTTCTAGATTGAGTAAATTGGATTGGAAGTCCCGCCCCCACACATGGGCAGCACCATTTTATGAGTTGGGGGCCCCTGATGGAATACAAAGGAGAAAGCACACTGAGCATCAGCATCTATCATTCCCCACTCCCTGAATTTGGGTGCAGCGTGACCTGCTGTCTTGTGTTTTTGCCACCATGTTCTCCACTATGATGATGGACTGCACCTATGAACTGTGAGCCAAAATAACTCTCCCTCATTCAGTTGCTTCTGTCACATATGTTTTCACAGCAATGAGGGAAGTAACGGATACAATAGTTATCCTTATATGCTAAAGACACTTGCTGGTAGTTGGACAGTCATCTAACACAGAACCTGCTTTATAATACAGTGTTGGATGGGCATCATCGAGATGTCTCAATGAGCCAGGTGTGAGGGCACACGCTTTTAATCCCAGCACTCTGGGAGGCAGAGGCAGGCGGATCTCTGTGGGTTCAAAGCCAGCCTGGTCTACAAAGGATACAAAGGAGAGCCAGGGCTGTTACACAGAGAAACCCTGTCTCGAAAAACAAAACAAAACCTCTCAATGGATAAATGTACTTGTCACACATGGAAGCTCCTGATGACTTACGTTCAGTCCCTGAAGCCCATATAAAAAAGTGAAAGGAATTTGAGCTTGCTATAGCAAGAAAGTCTAACCTATTCCGGTGTTCTCTTCCTCATGAGACAAGCTGTTATACAGGCTCAAACAATATTTTTTAAAAAAAAATTTTAAAAAACGTGAAAGGAAGTTGTCCTCTGATACATGTCACACAATCACACAACTTCACACATACACACACACACACACACATACACACACACACACACACAAAGAAAAACAAAGCACTGGATATCTTAATTTATTATGTATAGAAAAACAGAACCAATGAATATAGTTGAACATAGAATGGGGGATTTATTAAATTGACTTACAGGATGTGGTTTAGGTAACCCAACAATGGCTGCCCTAACACTGGAGAAACAATGAACTGTTAGCTGCTCCATCTACTCAGCTGGGGGCCTCAGTAGTCCCAGAAGATTCTTGGCCACTGGTCTTCAGTTCAGGCTGGAAGGCTGAAGAAGCTGGGTTCTGATGTCAGCAGCAATGACAGCAGCAGTCACAATGAGAGTGAACTCATCCACAGGGAAGATGAACTCACCAACAGGACAAAGAAGCAAACAACAAAATAAAAGCAAATGTTTCCCCTGGTGCTAGAAGCTGCTGCCTACAATCAGAGTGGGTCTTCCCACTAGAGCTAATGCAGTTAAAATCCCTTGGGCTACAGCAATGGCTCAGTAGTTAAGAACACTTGCTATTGTTCTTTCAGAGGCAGGTGCTTGGTTCTAAGCACCCACAGGTCAGGCAGTTCGCAGTCTTTGACTCCAGATCCTCTGACACCGCTTCTGGCTTCTGTAGGCACCTGCACTCACATACACATACCTACATGTACACACACACCGACACAACACACACCTACACATAATTTAAAAAAAAAATTTCTTTTTTTGAGATAGAGTTTCTCTGTGTAGCCCTGGCTGTCCTGGAATTCTCTCTATATACTAGGCTGGCCTTGAACTCAGAGTTCAGGCTGCCTCTGCCCCCTGAGTGTTGAGATTAAAGGTGTATGCCACCACCGCCTGGCAATAAAGAAATACATATTTTTAAAATATTTATTTATTTATTATGTACAAAAATATTCTGTCTGTGTGTATGCCTGCAGGCCAGAAGAGGGCACCAGACCCCATTACAGATGGTTGTGAGCCACCATGTGGTTGCTGGGAATTGAACTCAGGACCTTTGGAAGAGCAGGCAATGCTCTTAACCACTGAATCATCTCTCCAGCCTGAAATACGTATTTTTTAAAAAGAGAAAATCTCTCACAGCCATGCCCAGAGGTTATTTTTATCTAGATAATACCTAACAGGTGTACCCAGAGGCTTGTCTTTTAGTTGATTCCAGATAGAATCAAGCTGACAAGTAGAATTAACCATCACACTACTGACAGCACAGCAGGGTGTGCAGTGAGTGTTACACAAAACCAGCTGTCCCAAGCTGTGAGAGTATAACATATCATACCTCACTAGCCTGGGAGAAGATCAAAATTCAAAGCATAGAGGCTAAGGGTACAAGGGCATAGCTTGGTAGTAGAGTATGTGCTTAGCATACATGAAGCCTTGGGTTTAATCCCCAGCACTGTAGAAAATGAAATAAAAATTACTGAAAATCCTAACTCCATAATATCACTTTCATATAGGATAAAGCCATACATTGAGTTGTAATATGACTGAGGGACTGGAGAGATGGTTCAGTGGTTAAGAGCACTGGGCTGCTCTTCCAGAGGCCTGGGGTTCAAATCCCAGAACCCACATGGCAGCTCACAATTGTCTGTAATTCCAGTTCCAGGGGATGTGATGTCCTCTTGTGCTCTGTAGATCCTGAACACATACAGGGCACATAATTCACACAAGCATGAACAGACACACATGCAAATAAAATAAATGCATTAAAAAAACAAGACTGAGCTATAGACTCCCTGAATATAAGCTTAAAACACTCAAGAACTCAGGAAAAATTGAGTGCAGATTATATGTGCTATTTTGCTTCAAGGAACAGTTAAATTCTGTTAATTAAAAAATGTGTATATTTCTGAGTGCAGGTCACACGTACACACAGAGATCACAGGATAACCTCTGGCACTTTTTTGAACTCTTTTGAGTCAGAATCTCTTCTGGTGTTTGCCATACTTCAAGCCAGCTGGCCTGCAAATTTCTGAGGACTCGCCTCAGAAATTCTTTTTTACTTTTATATGCATTTGTATGTATATGTGGTAGTGGAAGCATGTTGTGCCACAGCATGTGTAAAGATCAGAAGACAGCTCACTGGAGTCAGTTTTCTTCTTCCACCATGTAGGGTGACCAGACTCAGGCAAGCGTCTTTACCAGCTGAGCCATCATGACAGTTCATGACAGTTAATCTTTACCTTCAACATTAGACTGAGAGATAACTAGGAGATCAATAACACACCTCTGTGATGTCTAAAAGGGCATTTCTAGAGACAATTAAATCATGATGACTTTGATTTAATCATGGTTTAATATAAAACTTTTAAAACTATGAGTAGTGGACTTAAATACGGTAGATAACAGAGTGTGGGTACCACAGATTCTCTGGCAACAGTAAAAGGTTTCTGGATGTGTAACGACCAAAATTAATTAATTGGCTTAAAAAATCCAAATTGTTTCTGGCAGTACTCTCATATTATAACCTGAGATTTCCCTTCATTCTGAACATACAACATTAACACTTTACACTTGTGTGTCATCAAGCCATACAAAAGCAGTAATGAACCCTGCCTGAAACACATTGGTTAGAATTGAGACCACTGTATGCTATATATTGAATTCTTTTTACTGCAGATACAAAGTTTTCTACTCTTATAGAAAAACAATGGTTTAATTATGGAAAATGGATTTTAAATATTTTCCTACTACTTAGTATGTATCAGATTTGTGTATCTTTGGATTTTATTTTTAGAATGGCTTTTTAAATTGCTGTATGAGTTGCCTCAACCTCATTAAGTTGGACACGCTTTGAGTCTCTTTGAATCTTATGCGTGTCTAGAGCAGTATTTTCAGGCCAAAACTTCCCAGAGGGGTATGTGGATGCATTTCTGGATCAGAGCATGGCCTTCTGGAGAGTGCATGTTTTCCAGTTTGCACCTCCAATGCACAAGTGGCCTTGGAGAAGCGTTAACAATCTATTTAACTAGGACTGGTAAAGCAGTGAAAGATTTGGGTTCTAAACTGGGTATTCTCTTCTCATCCGCATTATTTATATTCTCCAAGGCTTTCTTTGAGTAACACCTAACTTCACTTTTTTTTTAAACAACCACAGTCTTTCCTACTTCTGTGCCTCTCCCCAGCGATGTACTTTGACCGTCTCATGGATTCCTACCATCTTATTTACTTCAAACCCGAGTAACTGGCTCTGATGTTCATTAAATAAGTTTTTGATGACCTAGCTGTAGTTTGGTGGTAGATCAACCATGTAAGTGTGTTGTGGGAACTCACTTCTTCAGTCAATAATAACCTTTAAGATATCGGCCCACTTTGGGCATGGTCGCATGTACAAGTGCAGACAAAAAGCATGCATGGTCCTTTTTTCTGCTGGATTTGGTTCCCGGTTCCCAGTGCATACAGAGGACTATGGATTGCTACCTTTAATGTGAGTTTATCCCTAAATAAATAAACCTTTGTCATACTCCATTCCGGGCTATTGTGGAACTCTTTAGTATTACCACATAAGTGTTCAAAATACATTGAGCCAGTGGGTTCAGTCCCTAGTGTTTGTGTGTACACAAACACGGAGGTTATTTAAATACTTTTAACTTTTTATTGGAAGCTAAAATACACAGAACAGTGATTCCACATATCATTTACCCAGCTTCCTCTAAGGCAAACATCTTAATCATCACTGTCACACTATTAACCAAAGCAAAGACCTTATGCAAATTTCACCAATGTTGCAAGAATCTTTCTCTCTCTCTTTTTTTGAGACAAGGTTTCTCTGTGTAACCCTGGTTGACTGTCCTGGAACTAGCTCTGTAGATCAGGCTGGCTTCAGATTTAAGAGATTTGCCTGCCTCTGCCTCTTAAGTGCTGGGATTAAAGGCGTGTGCTACCATTGCCTGGCTGCAAGGATCTCTTGATGCCTTTGGCTTCCTGTCTCTAAAACTTCCCAGTTCTTCATTTTTTCCCTATTTTTATTTTTCATACTGACCAGTTTCCTCTCTCCTTCGTCCACTCCCTTCTAAACACCCCCCTCCACTGTCTCCATTCAGAAAGGGGCAGGGCTTCCATGGGAATCAATCAACACACCATGGCACATCAAGTTGAGGCAGGACCAAGTTCCTCCCCCTGTATCAAGGTTGGGCAAGGCAACCCAGCTCAGGGGTTGGGTTCCCAAAAGCCAATTCAAGAGCCATGGACAGATTCTGGTCCCACTGCTAGGAGCCCTACAAACAGACCAAGCTACACAACTGTCACACCTCATGTTGTCTTTTATGACCTTGCATATCTTTAAAGAGCATCAATCGGCTGGCTATATTGCTGATTTCATCAGTATGAGTTTGTCTGATATTTTCTCAAAGATGGCTCAGGGTAGACATTCTTGGCAACAGAACCACAGAAATGGCTGTTTCCTCCAATGGACTATTACTAGAACAAAGTCCGTCTGCTTGCTATCTAAAAGCCAAAACATTCAGAAAGAGAGATTAGTGGGAAGAAAATCATTCAAAGGCTGGCACCCCGAGAAGATGGTAGGGGGTGTTATCATCATACATCAAAAGATAACCTTGGAGAACCTGAGTGGATGGAGGAGCTATTGCAGGGAAGGACACTGGGCAGAAAGGCTATATTCTGAGCAGTCTTCTTCATCCAGTGTGTCTCTGCCCCCCTTCCTTTATTATTTGGTTAGAAGATAACAGTAAACCTAAACTACATTTTCTGAGTCTAGTTTCTTTAGACAAACGTTCTGCAAGCTAAGCATTATATTACACATTCCTGTACACTCTAAAGCTCACCAGATTTGCTGAGTTTTGTTAAGTTTACAGAAAGATTTAACAGTTAACACTCTAATTATTAGGTGCACTGTTTCTTCAGAATTTAGAAGCTAGTCAAAAGTGGAAGCAGCTCTACAAGGAGCAACTCATGAAGGAGTGGACATTGTTTCAAGATCACTTCACTCATTCCTATAATTTTTAAAGAGTATTTTATTGAGCCGGGCATGGTGGCACATGCCTTTAATCCCAGTACTCTGGAGGCAGTGGTAAATGGATCTGTCACAAGCCCACAAGGTTACACAGCAAAGGAACAGCTGCCAGATCAATAGACAGATCACGGGAAGGACACAGACACTCCACATGGAGAACCCAACTGCGGAGCTTCTGGAACACTTGTCCTTTTCATAGTCGCTGTCAATTCTGTAAAAGTCTTGTGGAATCATGACGTTTCCCCCTTCCATAATACTCCAGCAATGTATAAATCGTTCATTGAGGTAACCTGACTTTTTCTGTGCAAGCAACTGGATACCCTCCCCCAAACCACGAAGCCCTGGTGGGAAAGCATTCACTCAGCCAAACCTTTGTTCTAAAAGTCAAATCTATATAAGTTAGTTCCCCACAACTACCCTTACTTACGGGACTCACTGACAAGAAAGGAGCCCCAAGCAGGAGGCGCTGACCAGACAGTATGTCTGCTCTTACTAACAGGTCTGCGTGGCCCTGAATTTAGCAGCAAATTCAGGAAGGTGTAATCTACTGGTCTTTTGCTCCATCCTAACAAGCTATTACTATTTTGTATTTACCCTTCACCTTGGTTTTAATTAACACAAGATCATAGCCCAAGAGATTAACTGTTTATGCCTTTACCCCTAGAGAGAAAGAGGCTTGAGCCACTAAACCAGCCTCAGAAAGAAATCAGCTAACCTGGGTGCTGGTAGGCACCCTGCTGGAGTTGGAAGCAAAATCTCCAAAGAGATTCCTTTTAACTCAGCCAGCTAGGGATGATGCAAATCAAGCACCTTGCCTTCCTCCCAAGACCTCGGGTTGCTATGATTACCAACCACCGGGAAAGGAAGCGGAACCCTCAGAAGGTGCCAACAGCACTGCTGTGTTTTTCTACAATTATTATTAGCCATAAGCTTCTAGTTACACTTAAGAAATGTAGTTAGTGCATGAAAACTTCTTAAACTCTGCAGTGATTTAAAGTCCCATTCTTAATTCTCCTGATATCTGCCGGGGAGCTTCACACCCACACCCTCTGAGATGTAAGAGGCCTCCCTTACCTGCCTTTGTGATTCTGTGAAATGCAAGCTTGATACTATTGTTACTGCCTGTGGAATTCCTCACTTGTCTGTATGTGTATAAATACTGAAACCTTGTTCCTGAGGAATCTCTAACTTCTCTGTATGTGTATAAATACTGAAAGTCTTGTCGGGAACAGCCCTTTTTTCTTCCTTGCCCAAGGAATAAAGAAACATGCAGAGGAAACATGCTTGAGTCAGTTTGTTCTACTTCTCAGATTCCTTCTCCCAGCCAGTTTTTGCTTGCCATAGAACAGACGTCCTGTTCTGGACCCTGTGAGAGGGCTGAGGTTGGTACTGAGTAGCTCCCGTTAGGTCTCTGTGAGTTTGAGGTCAGCCTGGTCTATAGTTCCAAGAGAGCCAGGGCTTTTACACAGAGACACCCTTTGGTGATATTTTGTTTGTGCTATAACGAAGTTTGCCTGAAGATCAGAGTGCAGAGATAGCCACACTAGTTAGCCATAGAGGCCAGGCAGTGGTGGCACACACCTTTAATCCCAGCACTTGTGAGGCAGAGGCAGACAGGTATCTGTGAGTTCGAGGCCATCCTGGGCTACACAGATTTATCCAGTCTAAAAGAGAAACAGAGCCAGGTGGTGGTGGCTCACACCTTTAATACTAGTGCTTAAGAGTCACAGGCCTTTAATCCCAGCACTAGGGAGGTGGAGGCAGGAAAACAGGAGTTCAGAGCATTCTGTCTGAGGATTTATGCAGACAGAATCTTGCCCACTTTGGTCTGAAGGTCTCTCTAGTGGCTGGCTCCTTTGCTTCTCTGATCTTTCAGAATTTACACCTATATCAGACTCAGGCTGATATTAAGACCAATTACTGTTCTTCCTTTTTTGGTTTATAAATTTTGGAAAGGCAGAATTATCACCCCACAAGAGGTCCATGCTTTCATCCATGGAATATATGAATATGTTTGATTTTGTACAAAGGGGAATTAAAGAAGTAGATGGTAAAACGTTACCAGATGTCTCAGGGGTCCTACTGCTATGATAAAACACTACGACCAAAAGCAACTTGAGGAGGAAAGGATTTATTCTAGCTTTAACTCTCAGGTCACAGTCCATCACTGAGGGAAGTTAGGGTAGGAGCTCAAGACAAGAACTTAAGCAGTCATGAAGCAATCTGCTTATTGGCTTGTTCAGTCTGTTTTCTTATATAACTAAGGCCTACCAACCCCCCTTTCATCCTATGACATAGCATCACACCCCCTTCCATCTTATGGGATGGATTCATCTCAATCATTAATCAAATAAATGTACTAGCCTACAGGCAAATCTTACACAGGGATTTCTCAATTGAGTCCCTCTTCTCAAATGACTTTAGCTACGCTGACACAAAACCAACCAAGGTACCAGGTCACTGCCTCTTCCCCCAGGTTTTTTTCTGTTTAACAGTTCTGGCTGTCCAGGAACTGACTCTGTAGTCCAGGTTGGCCACCCAGGTCACTGCCCCTTCCCCCAGGGTTTCTCTGTTTCACAGTTCTGGCTGTCCTGGAATTGGCTCTGTAGTCCAGGCTGGCCACCCAGGTTCACTGCCCCTTCCCCCAGGGTTTCTCTGTTTAACAGTTCTAGCTGTCCTGGAACTGGCTCTGTAGTCCAGGCTGGCCACCCAGGTCACTATCCTTAATGTGGGGGTCTTTAGGCTTTATTCAGATGGGCCCAAGATATTCACAAGAGTCTTTAAAAGTGGGTAATGGAGCAGGACAGTTAGGCTCACACCTTTAATCCTAGCACTCAGGAGGCAAAAGCAGGCAGATTTCTCTGAGTTCAAGGCCAGCGTGGTCCACAGGTCAACTTCCAGGACATTCAGGGTTACAGGGAGAAATCCTACCTCAAAACACAAACAAAAGCAAAAACAACAAGAAAAAGTAGGTAAGAGAGATAGGAAAGCGGACTTCAAAGATGAAGGGTCCAAACCAGCCCCTTTGGAAGCCATGGGAGGCAGAAAATGGTTCTCCTTTGCTTCCTCTAAAAGGCACCAATCCTGTAACAAGTGGGCTTCAGCTCATTTAATTTGGTTGGGCTTCAATTCTGGCCTTAAGAAACTCCTGTGTTTGCTTGAGACAGGGTTTTGTTATGTAACCCAAATTGCCACTATCTCTCAATCTTTCTTCCTCGGTCTCCTATAGCTGTGTGATGCACTTGATCTAAGAGTTGAACTTTTAAAGCACTAATCTGAGGTGGTTTTTTGTTGTTGCTGTTTTGTTTGTTTGTTTTTCAAGATAGTGTTTTTCTGGATAGCCCTGGCAGTCTTGGAACTCACTCTGTAGTCCAGTCTGGCCTCAAACTCAAAGATCTTCTGCCTTCTGCATGCTGGGATTAAAGGTATGCACCACCACCACCTGGCTTGGTAATATATATTCTTTAAACAGTAGTAGTAAAAAGAATTTTAGGAAAGGTATCTTAAAATCATGCAGAACTTGTTTTATCTCAGACTTTCATTCATTAATTTTCAAAACTATTCAGTGGGTTTTGTCTGCCACAAAGTAATGGTGCTTTTCCTCCATTTCCTATTATATTTATTAATCAAAACTCCACTGTAGGGGGAACTGTCCTGTTTCCCCTTTACTTATGAAGCATTTGAACCAACACAGCCTCCTGTTCTGTGGGCATAACATTTTTAATAATAAACAACACATTATTATCATGTGCTGACGCTCACATGGCTCGATCCCTGACAGGTGGGGAGTTTTCAAACTAGTCTACCCCCTGCGAAGACCAATCTGTTTTAGAAGGATTTCCTTAATTGCTGGGAACTCATTTAACACTGGCTTAGATCACTGAGGCTACTGCAACCTAAATAAACATACAGTAGGTGACTTACAAGGATCAAATCTGTCACAGCTCTGGTGGCTGGCAGTCCGAGATTAAGACCAGGCTTAATACACGAAGAGGACTGCTTTCCACCTCAGGCATGGCGCCTATCACCTCCTCAAACTCCTCCTTTCTACTACACATTTTCTTAGGGAGTTAGGATCAGCCGTGTAAATGGGGGTGGGTCAGGGACACCTCAATGCCAGCTGGTAACACCCTCTACAGACAGGAAGGGCTCTGCTCAGATGACGGTTGCCCACAGCAAGACTACTCTCAGGCGTTGGAGATCAGAATCGGTGAGTCTGAACAGGTTAGGTGAGAGAAGCTGATTTTTCCATCTGCTAGATCCTGCTTACGTGTACCTTTAACTAAGGTGGTGTCTTTTACTACTCTCTTCAGCTCAGGCTGGGCACCAGTTCATTCCACTTACTTACTGGTAGCAGCAGAAACCCACTTACAGACATCGAAGCTCATGCAGGCCTTGATCTCCCTTTCACCTCTTCCCTAGCCTTTCCCTTTAACTTCACTAACATTTATTTCTGCAATGGCAAACTTGTATGTTTATCACACATAATAACCAAAATAAACAACACTGATGAAGATTTTCTCATTCCAGAATGAAAGCACAATTCTCTTAAGACTCTAGGACAGGCAGAGCAGGGGTCCTGAAACCTTTGATTGAACTCTAGTGACCACATACTGAGAGCTTAGGAGAGCTGGCCCGGCTTAGAATTGACTGTCTCAGCCCAGAGTAAGCAAGGGGCGGCTGGGGGAGTAAAGGTTTTACTGCCAAGACCACAATGTCTAACATGGTGCCCAGGCTCTACCAGGGTCAAGATAAATATGGTTCATGTAGCTAGGGCCCAATGCTGCTAACTTTGAACCACACAAGAACTGCTTGTCTTCAGCTCTCAGCTGCAAGGAACATAATAAATGTTGGCTGAGGGATGCTTCTGTTCTGGAAAATCCAGGTATCTTAAATAACTTTCCCTACAAGTTAGAAAAAATAAAAATAAAAGAAGCAATGTTTTGGGTATCCAAGACACTCTATGAGACTTTTATGGCTCCAAGATACCCGAGACACTTAACTTTTATTAACTTTCATTTAAAACTTTAGAATAATGGGCCAGACATGATGACATACACCTTTAATCTCAGAATTTGGAAGGCAGGCAGATGTGAGGTCTGCCTGGTCTACATAGCGAGTCCCTGTTTGGACTACCTGCTGCAATGCCGGTCGGTATGTCAACCCCAAGAAAACATCGTTCCACAATGAGCAGGTTGAGAAAGCAAACTCGCAAAGCCTTCAGTTTTAAAAAAGACAACCCTATTCTGCCTAAAATGCTCAAGATCGCTCGCACTCGGTGGTCACATTTGAGTTCTTCTTTTTTTCGAGACAGGGTTTCTCTGTAGCTTTGGGGCCTGTCCTGGAACTCGCTCTGTAGACCAGGCTGGCCTCGAACTCAGAGACCCTCCTGCCTCTGCTTCCCGAGTGCTGGGATTAAAGGCATGCACCACCACCGCCCGGCCACACTCGAGTTCTGCGGCTGTGTGGGTCGCGGCAGGGCAGCAGAGCACACACCTGGAATGCACGGTTTCCCTGGTGGAGCCCACGCGCGGACTACAAACCCGGCTTGAGCCACGGAAACACCTAACCACTAGGCACAGAGGCAAGGCCAGATACGCACGCGCGCCAGGGCCCTTCGGGTACTATCTCACCACACCATCCGCTTCCGCGCCCGGCGCCAAATAAGTCTCCAAGCCCGCCCGGCCCGTGCGTGCGCGGCCTTGGTGTCTGCGTCACTAGGAAGCGCGCGCCCGCGCCGCCGCCGCCGCCGCCGCCGCCGCCGAATCCCCAACAAGGAGCGAAGCCTGCGGCCGCCACCGCCGCCACCCGCCGCCGCACCCGTCACAGCCGGGCGCCAGAGCAGGCCGGTGTGGGCCCAGGTAAGCGGCTTCGGCGTGCCCGCGCACCCCCGCGGCGAAGCCTCTCGCGCCGCTCACGCGCCGCCGTCCAGTCAGGGGTCCCTGCGGAGCGTCAGGACGTTACGGCGGGGGGAGGGGAGGCCGGGGGAGGGGCGGCGGGCGCGCGAGGGCGGCGGCGGCGTCAGGCGCGGCGGCGTCAGGCGGGCGGGCGCGGGCGCCTGGCGCGAGGGTTCGCGAAGGCGGCTCTGCTTCCGGCCTCCATCTTGGCTGCGCCGGAGGCCGGGTCGCATCGTCAGGGAAAGCCGGAGCGGAAAGGGGCCGTGGGGCGGTGGTTGGATCCATCGGTGGGCGCCAAATGGATCGGGTCTCCCGAGGGAGGGTGGGAAGGCGGTGGGAATTCATACCGGGACCTCGGCTCGGAACGGAACCCACGGAGACCTATGAGCATAATTGTAATTCCTCCATCAGTGGAACCATGTCACTGTGGACCTGTTGGTGGGAACCGCAGTAGCGACCCGTTTGTAAAACTGTTGACTGGTGGGAACCACCACATAAGAAGTCATCGGTAGGAACTGAATGGATAATCTCATCGGTGGGAACCGGATCAGTTTGGCCCGTATTTAGTCATGATTGGTTACATCTTTAGCTATTATTTAGTTGATAACTTTTTTTTTTTTTTTGGCTGAACCGGTTCTCTCTTGCAAACATTTCAGATATAACAGTTTCATCACTGTTCTTACCAAGTTAAATATAGGACTGCCCGCTTAGCTTGTTTTAGCTTGTTTTTTCACAGGAAGTATGCAAAACTTTTTGGAAAGACATTCTGGAGTATACATACATCACATACATACCATTTGGACATATGTAGAATGCAAAACACATGTCCGTGTGTGACATGTGACACACGCACACAGATCGATTTAGAACACCAAGAAAAACGAATTTATACCTAGGCCATAAATTTACTCCCTTTTTTTTGTTCTTTGATTTGCTATCCATGTGTAGACCAGGCTGGTCTCGCTCGACCTCTCGGAGATCCACCTGCCTCCCAAGTGCTGGGATTAAAGGCACACGCCATACTGCCCTGTAGACTCATCTACTTTATAACTCATCTGGAAAGGGAGGATGTTGAGGTGTCCCTTCAGTGCTAGGAGACAGACTCACGTGAATGGGTCCTGCCATACGGTGAAGTTTACTGGTCCCCTGCCACGCTCCATTACTGCTCTTCCTTTCTCCCTTACTGCCTTTCTAGCTGAAAGACTGAGACAGGTGGATCTTGAGTTCAAGGCCAGCCTGGTCTACAGATCCAGTAGCCAGACAGCTACACAGAGAAACCCTGTCTCAAACAAACCTAAGACTGGCCTGGAATAATCCAGGATCTTTAATTTATTTATTTTTGAGACCTGCAGGGTCTTTCTGTGTCCTGGCTGTCCTGAACTGACTGTGTAGACCAGGCTGGTTGCCTCTGACTTCTGAATGCTGGAATTAAATGGCATGCACCACTGGGCCCAGCTCCAGGATCGTCTTGATGTCTTGCTGCAGCCATATCATCATTCCTCTTGCCTCAGCCACGTGCCAGAATTATAGAACATATAATATATATTGTTTTGTGATAGGATCATGCTACTATGTCGATTTGGCTGACTTGAAACTTGCAGCATTCCTGCATCAGCCTCCTGAGTGCTGTGATTATAAGTGTGTGCCACCATGTTCTATTCAATGCAATATTTTTTTAGATGGAATTTTAAGTGACTATTTGTTTATTTTTATGTGCATTGATGTTTTGCTTACATTTGTCTGTGTGAGGGTCTCAGATCCCCTGGGACTAGATTTACAGACAGTTGTGAGCTGCCATCTGGGTGCTGGGAATTGAACCCAGGTCCTCTTGGAGAGCAACCAGTGCTCTTAACTGTTGAGCCATCTCTCCAGTCCCTCAATGCAATATATTAAATATATAATATGACATATTATATATTATTATATGTAATTATATATAATATCTTTTGAAACAGGTTTTTTTTGTTTGGTTTGGTTTGGTTTGTGTGTGTGTGTGTGTGTGTGTGTGTGTGTGTAGTCCTGACTGTCCTTGAACTGGCTATATAGACCAGGCTGGTCTCAAACTCACAGAGATCCTCCTGCTCTGCCTTCTGAGTGCTGGGTTTAGAGAGGTGTGCCACCACTACCAGGCCTCAATGCAATATTTTTTAAAGTGAAATTTAAAGCCTAATGGTGGTGGCACTTGCCTTAAATCCCAGCGCTTGGGAGGCAGAGGCTCGTGGATCTTTGAGTTCAAGGCCAGCCTGGTCTACAGTTCAAGTTCTAGGACAGCCAAGACTACACAGAGAAACCCTGTCTCAAACAAACAAAAAAAAAACAAAAAAAAAATTTAAAAATGTTTGTTGAGGCTTGTTTAAAGATCTTTGCTTTGAAGTCTAACTCTCAAATAGTACATTAGTGAAAAATTTTGTTTCAGAAATAGGAAGTCTGCCAATGTACATGGATTCCTGAGAAGCATTTGAAGATTGTTTCTACAGACTTGGATTGATCCTAACCTGGGGATGGGGGTTTCCAGAAACTCTTTCATAGCTGGAAATATTCACATGTAAATATGCCTTGATTTAATGCACCTTGTTCTGTTGGACAGCTTCCAGATTTGTATTAGAGCGATAATAAAAGGCTGTATTTAAGGATGTTCTGAAATTTTTCTCAGTGTTGGGGATGGAACTTCTGGCCTCATGCAGGGCTTCACAAGTACTCTGAAGTTTGAAAATTTTTTTTTCTGTTTTTTGTTTTTAGTACTTCTTTTTCCTTCCCTTGTTCTTTTTAGCTTTTTTTTCTTCTCCATTGCTCATTTCCTATACCTTTTTAGTCAAGAAAGAAGTGCTGCCTTATCTATGTTTTCTAATTATTAGTATCCTGTGCTTAGATGTATTCTATTGGAGCTGGGGAAATAGCTCAGTGGGTAAAAAGCTGGATCTGCAGCAGGAGTGTCTGTAATATTAGCCCATTACAGGGCAATGGGAAGTGGAGATAGGAGAATCCTGAGAAGCTCATGGACTAGCTGGCCTAGCATATGAAGCCGTGGACAACAAAGAAATCCTGTTTTGAAACAAAGTGGAAGTTGAGGGCCATCACCTCTGACTCATGCACAAGCAATGTGGCACACATGCTCCTGCATTCATATTCTCTGCTCTCCTCCACACAGCAAAACAAGAAATATTCTACATATATGTTCAGTGTGTTCTCTGTAGGAAAATCAATGTTTTTCCTTGTGGATTTGGCTTCTTTCTTACTCTAACTCAACCAAATCCTCTGTGGTGGGGCTCATTCTTACCAACTTGTGATTATTTTGGAAAGTGGCCCCCTAGTTTCTTCTTGCTTCTTTTTCTTTGTGAATGTTTCCTTGCCACAATCCTTGCTTTTAGTCAGCCTACATTTCCTGATTCCTTGGATCTTTGGGTCAAGGTTACTACAGGGACTGGATATTGGTGTTTGGTAGCTCAGAAGTTCTTATCTTTACTTCCCTTTGGCCCTTGGGAATCCTTCAGAGACCCACGGTCAGCCCAGAACCAAGATCATTGATTGGCATTTTACAGGGAGGAAATAAACTAGGGGAATCTGACAGCTTTGCATTCCTCTCCCTAGAAGTTCATAAAAAGCCCTCAAGTGCTTAAGCTTGGAGCCAGGTGTGGTGGGTCACAGATCTGAGGCTAATTTGGGTATAACAAGATTCTCCCTTTTTTAAAAAAATATTTATTTATTATGTATACAATATTCTTTCTGTGTGTATGCCTGAAGGCCAGAAGAGGGCACCAGATCTCATTACAGATGGTTGTGAGCCACCATGTGGTTGCTGGGAATTGAACTCAGGACCTTTGGAAGAGCAGGCAATGCTCTTAACCGCTGAGTCATCTCTCCAGTCCGATTCTCTCTCTCTCTTAAAAAAAAAAAGTATTGGGAATATAAGGTTGAATATATAATTTAACAAAGAATTTGAGCTCTCTAAGGGAATGTGTTGTGACTGTCTGGTTAGTTAGTTCTATCACCGAAGGTTTAATTGTAGAGGCTGGAGTATGGTGGTGGAACTGGAGTCTGAGAATTGCTTCTGTCCTTGGACATACTTGCTGCTTGGTGAGTGCTAGTTATTAGTAATTATGATAAAAATCAAGTTCTGATCAAGGCATGATAGCTCACACACCTTTTAAAAATAGATTTATTTATTTTATGTATATGAGTGCTTTATGAGTGCTTTACTGACTTTATGCAAGAAGAGGGCATCAGAAACCACTATAGATAGTTGTGAGCCACCACATGGTTGCTGGGAATTGAACTCAGGACCTCTGAAAGGGCAGCCAGTGCTCTTACCCATTGAGTCATCTCTCCATAATTCACACACCTTTAATTCCTGTACTGGAGAGGCAGAGACAGGCAGATCTCTGAGAGTTCAAGGCTAGCTTGGTCCACATAGTGAGTTTCATCCAGGTCAGCAAGAACTAAATAGCGAGACCCTGTCTTAAAAAGAGAAAGAAAATTCTGAGGCCGGGGATCATCAGGCAAGGACTCTTACTGTTAAGCCTGACAATGTGAGTTTGATTTCCTAGGATACTTAAAGTAGGAAGAGAAAATTATCACCAATTTGTTTTCTGGACGCCATTTTCTATGACACAAGCATGTACTCTCACATGCAAATAAATAATCAGCATTAAAAAACAAATTCTGGCCAGGTGGTGGTGGCACACGCCTTTAATCCCTGCACTTGGGAGGCAGAGGCAGGCGGATTTCTGTGAGTTCGAGGCTAGCCTGATCTATAAGAGTTAATTCCAGGACAGCCAGGGCTATTACATAGAGAAATCCTGTCTTAAAAAAAAAAAGAAAATAATTTTTCATTTAAAAATATCTTTATTAAAATTTTGAGAATTTCATACAATATATTTTGATCATATTCACCCCAGCCCCTCCAAGATCCATTTCTATTTTTTTTCTACCCCAGTTTTGTGTTCTCCTTTTTTAAAAAAAGAATTAATAACCCATTGACTCCATATCCTTCTGATTATGTGGCTATCCACTGGAGCATGCTCCACCTACCAGGAAAACTTTCCTTTTTTATTGTTACTGTATATGGTGTGTATGTGCACATGATACATATGGTAACACGCATATTTAAGTCAAAGGACAACTTTTGGGAGTTTGTTCTCCCTCTACTATGGGAGTTGAAGATCAAACTCAAATGATCAGGACTATATGGATTTTTTTTTTATCCACTGAACAATATTGCGTGTTTCAGCTGGGCAGTGTTGGTGCATGCCTTTAATCCCAGCACTCGGGAGGCAGAGGCAGGCGGATCTTTGTGAGTTTGAGACCAGCCTGGTCTATAAGTTCCAGGACAGGCCCCAAAGTTACAGAGAAACCCTGTCTCGAAAAACTAGCTAACTAACTAACTAACTAAAAATAAAAAAGTATGTTTCACATTTAAAAAACTTTTATTGTGACCATAATATATATAACATAAATGTTACTTTTAAGTGGCTTTAAGCAGTCATACTATTGTACATCTGTCTTTTCCGGAACTTGCTCATCATCCTAAATTAAAGCTCTGTACCCATTAAACAGTAGATTTCCTCTTTTCCTACTCTGCCCTCAGTGAACTTTGTCTCTATTCTACATTCTGTCTGCAAATTTGACTCTGTCATTCTGTATATGGATTCTTTTATGTCAAGTATTGTTTTCAAAGATTTTCCATGTTGTAGTGGCATCATAATTTTACTTCATTTTAAAACTGAATAATGTTCTGTTGTGCCTGTATGCTAGCTCAGTCATTTGTTGTCCATTTGGGCTGTTGTGAATAGTAATAATATACACATTAGTACGTGAGTGTGTGTTTCTGTCCTTATTTTTTCTTTTTTTAAGTTTTGTTTTCAGTTTTTTCGAGACAAGGTTATTCTGTATAACATCCCTAGCTCACTTTGTAGACCAGGCTGGCCTTGAATTTAGAGAAATCCAGCTGCCTCTGCCTCCCAAGTGCAGGGATTAAAGGCATCGGTATCACTGCCTGACTAGAGATCAGATATTTCTTTAACACAGTAAAAATAATGTTTTTTTTGTTGTATCTGGTGCGCTGGCCTATAATCTCAGCAACTCTGGAAGCTGAGGTAGGAGAATTGCAGTTCAAAGCCAGCCTGGCCAACTTAGTGAGACCTTGTCTCAAAAAGTAAAAACAAGGAGCTAGAGAGATTACTTAGTAGTTAAGAGCACTTGCTGGTCTTCCAAAGACCTGGGTTTGGCTCCCAGCAGCCACATTGTAGCTCATGACCATTTGTAACTCCAGGTTCTGAGAATCTGATGCCTTTTCTGAACTCTGTGAGCACCAGGCACCCTTGTGATGCATACATACATACATACATACTTGCAAGCAAAATGCTCACAAACGTAAAATAAAAAAATAGGTTCTTTGTATATCAAGCAGTTTGTTGAAGAAGGATGCTTAAAAGAAATCCCACACTAGCTCAGAATTGAGAATAATAGAGGGTTATTTATTTGGGGATAGACTCACAAGGTCACAATCCTCTGCTGGTATAGCAACCGAATCCCGCAGCCAGAAAAGAGGCCGGTAGTGCGTTTTACATCAGCATAAATAGTATAAGAGGGCGTGCCCAAGTGGGTGGGTAACTTAAAGGCTACTGGCAGTACGAATTCCTACAGCAGTTTGTTTGTTTGTTTGTTTTGAGATAGAGTTTCTCTGTGTAGTCCTGGCTGTCCTGGAATTTGCTCTGTGGGAAAGGTTGGCCTCGGATTTAGAGGGAGTCACCTGCCTCTGCCTCCTGAGTGCTGGGATTATACACCCAGCTGTCAATCAGTTTTGAATTACACCTGTATACTTTTAATGTTATTGTATGAGGTTGTGTGTTCAGTATCTCAGAGTGTGGACATTTTTCCTGAAGTACGGGCTGGACCTAGTTGGTCAGGCCAAGTGGTTTATTTTAAACTTTGTAAAAATTGCATTTATTTATTTATTGAGAGTGTGTGTATATGCACACATGTATACATGTCCACACACATGTTGTATGTGTGGTTGTCAGAAGATAACTTCTGTCAGTCAGTTCTCTCCTCCATAGACAGCTCTCTGGGATCAAATTTAGGTTGTCGGTGTTGGCAAAAGGTCTTTTTATTCCGTGAGCCATCTGGTCAGCCCTGAGACAGGATCTCACTCTGTAATCCATTCTGACCTCTCTCTTGGGATCCTTTTTGCTTAGCCTCCTGAAATCTGGTATTACAGACATGTCCACCACACCCAGCCAAGGAGCACTTCTTTCCTCCATGCTGTGCTCAGGACCATCTTCAGAGCCTCTGCAGTGACCCTGGCACCTATCCTGTGAATACTGTCCATGGCCCAGTCTGAAGCCTAAGTGTAACTGCCTTAGTTTGTTGTTGTTGTTACTGTGATAAAAAATACCCTGACAAAAACTTCGTTTAAGGGAAAAAGGATTTATTTCAGTTCACACAGCAAGAACTTGAAGTGACTAGTCACAAATAAAAAGCAATGAATGCATGTGTGTTTATTAGCTTCCTTTTTCTGCTTATATAGTGCAGAATTCCCTGCCCAGGGAATAGCCACATCTATAATTAAACTGGGTCTTCTAATATCAATTAAGATAATCAAGATAATACCCCATTAGGCATGGGCAGAGGTTCATCTCGCAGGTGATTATAGATTCTATCAAGTTGAAAATTAACTATTATAGCAGTCTGCCCTGTAGATCAGTACTGAAAGCCATTAGTTTTGCCATGTAGGCTTAGGTCCATACATGTTATACACATTCTTGTGTGGCTATGTGCAGGCCTGTCTATATGTCCTTCCTGTCTATACCATGTCCCACACACTCTAACTCCAGGGCCTCTTTTTTTGTCCTCTGACTGGAAACCCATGCTGTGCTTGCTCCATTTCATGTCTGGGTCCATCATGGGCCTGGCATAGAGCTTGGGGTATGAGAGAGTACAGTCTCCAAGCTCTTAAGACAGTCCTCTAGTGAGGAGGCATTCCTTCTGAATTTGGTGCTTTTGAAGTTACTACCACCCATCGTAGAGTCTGAGCTTGAGTTTGCCCAGGGCAGGCCCAGCAAAGACAGAAACTAATAATAATAATAATTAGCAGGGCATTTTCTCCTTTCTGTCTTGTGAATTTCACTACACTTTCCTAAGGTCAGGTGCTTCTTATCTACACTTGAGCTCAGGCCACTTTCGAGTTCAGCCAGGAGATAAAGAATCAAAAGTAGTAATTAGGAAGCCCGCCTTCAGGAAAATCACCCAGAGTCTGCATTCCTTCTGTATCCTGCTGCTTGCTGTGTCTGAGTTTCCAGGTCCACATGGATTGAGTGGATGCGTGTGACCCATCTATTCGGGGGGAAAGAATGGGTTTATTCATGACATCTACCAATCCAGAGGTCCAGAGGGCTCCTGCATTGCTGCCATTTCTTGTCAGAGAGCACTAGGTGCCAACTTGGAGGAGAGTCTTTGGTATTGAAGACCGTCAACTGCTGTGTACTGTGGTACCAAAACAATTATTTTCAGTGCTGGAGATGTAACCCAGGACCTTGCACATACTTGGCAGTGCTCTCCTTTTAAGCTACACCTCAGCCCTCGACTGTTCTGTTATGCCAGTATGAAAACTACTCTATAACCTGTGTCCTGCTTTGTTCTAGGATTTGAGACCCTAGAGGAGTAACACTGCTGACCTCAGGCATCTTCTTCCACTAAGCCATGGCGACCCCAGATGTGAGCGTCCACATGGAGGAGGTGGTGGTTGTGACAACTCCAGACACTGCAGTTGACGGCAGTGGTGTGGAGGAAGTGAAGACAGTGCTTGTAACAACAAATCTAGCCCCTCATGGGTAAGAACTAAGCCTTGGTCCTGCCAGGTTATAGTGGCACAGCTTGGTATGCCAGGTGTAGGGGTGTGCATCCAGATTTCTGTCCATACAAGGTTCTGAGACTGGACGCAGCAAAGGGGAAGTACAAAGTGTGTTAAGAAAGGATCAGCAGAGGCTCTCCGGTGATTGCAGTTCATCATTGTAGAGTGGTTCTAAATCTCTTGGTGATTGCCCTTTTGATAAATAGAACAAACAGTAGGAACTGAATATTTTCTTTATCATCTGTGTTCTAGAGGTCAGAATTGATAATTAGTTGGTGAAAAAGTCACATTTAACCAAGCCTTTTGCCTCTTATATACAGAATTTTATATGCAGAATTGTGAGGAGGTAGCAGGACAGCTCCTGCCCTGACAAGGGATAGGGAAAGGGTAGCAGTCAGTGGCTGTGGGATTTCTTATTCTTTCTCCCCTGAGAGACTTGGTCTCTGGGCTTTTGGCTTGTCTTTGCTGAATCTTGTGTAGTATTGTCATACTGAGCTTAACTTTCCTGGAGCCTGGGTGAGCTTTTGGCTTAGTTGTTGACAGTGAATTTTTAAGAGGAAGGTTAAGGACCTCTCCTTGCTGCCCTCTCTATTGAGCAGGCCGTTCTCATAGGCCTGTGTTGCTGTCAGCTGCAGAATAGGGATCTGAGCTGTTTTGGAGGTCGGACACTGCCTTCCTCCTCAGGGAAAACATGGAAGCTGGTGTGCCTAGCTGTGCAGTACTGACTTAGGGTGATTGTGAGTTGAATTATGTGTGATCCTCCCCTGCTTTGTGAACATAGTACAAGACCCTGTCTGTAAAGTAGGACCTTCCAATAGCATTTCCAATGAGTCTCCTTTTGTTTCTCTCTCTCTTCCTTCCTTCCTCTGCCCATCCCTCCCTCCCTCCTTCCTTCCTTCCTTCCTTCCTTCCTTCCTTCCTTCCTTCCTTCCTTCCTTCCTTTCTTTCTTTCTTTCTTTCTTTGGTTTGGTTTTTCGAGACATGGTTTCTCTTTGTAGCCCTAGCTGTTCTAGAACTCACAGAGATCTGCCTGCCTTTGCTTTCCAAGTGCTGGGATTAAAGCTGTGTGTTACCACCACTTGACTTTTTTTCTTTTTCTTTTTAAATATTTATTCATTTATTATGCTTACAATATCTGCCTACATGTGTGCCTGCAGGCCAGAGAGGGCACAAGATCTCATTACAGATGTTTGTGAGCCACCATATGGTTGCTGGGAATTGAACTCAGGACCTTTGGAAGAGCAGGCAATGCTCTTAACCACTGAGCCATCTCTCCAGCCCCCGACTTTTTTTCTTTTTGAGACAGATTCTTTTTATAGCCCTGGCTGTCTTATGTAAACTCACTATGTAAACCAGGTTGGCCTCAAACTCATAGATATCTGCTTGCCTCTGCCTCCCATATGCTGGAATTAATGCTACTATGTGCAGCCCACTGAGTCTCCTTTGATTTATATCACTGTCTTGATATATGGGTTAGATGTTTCTGTGTATATATTTTAGGTATACTGTATTTTATGACACCCCCCCATTGATCTTTTCATACCCTTATCCAAAAGCCATACCCACCTTTTCCCTTAATGTTGTAGGAACCCGCCCAGACTTGAAATAACCACACAGAAACTGTATTAATTAAATCACTGCTTGGCCTATTCCTATTAGCTCTAGCTTCTTATTGGCTAGCTCTTACATATTAATTTAACCCATTTCTATTAATCAGTCTGTTGCCACGTGACTGTGGCTTACCTGTAAGGTTCTGGCTCATCTGTCCCCAGCTGTTATATGGCATCTCCTGACTCTGCCTTCTTTCTCCTAGCATTCAGTTTAGTTTTCTCCACCTAGCTCTGTTCTGCCCTACTATAGGTTCAAAGTAGTTTCTTTATTCATTAATCAGTAAAAGCAACACATATACAGAAGGACTTCCCATATCACCGTAGATTTGGGATAACCTGTGGTAAATAGTGTGGCAGAAGTGATGCTGGATTAGAAAAGGTCATGTAGCTTCTGCTTTCTGCCCTAGGGTCACTGTTAAGAGTTCAACTGCCAAACTTCATATCTCTGGTACCACCTAGGATTTTGGGGGAAATGAGGAGGGTTATCTTCCTGATAGTCTTTCCAGCTGAAGCCCAACATTGTGGTGGACCACTGCTGTACAGTTTCAGTCCCATATCAAAGATCCTTCAATATTACTCCCCCATCTCTTTATTTTGACAGGATCTCATTCTATAATCTATTCTGGAATTCACTATGTAGCCTAGGCTGACCTGGAATGAAAGGGGATCCTCTTGCCTCACTTCCTGAGTAACAGAAAGCAGACACCACCATGCATAGTTGGGTATTACTATCTGTCTTCTTGGGTATTTTCACGTAGTTGTGGGCTTAGAGGTGTCCCTTGAGGGTGTCATGCCATCTTGTTTTTTTTTTTTGTTTTTTTTTAAAAGATTTTATTTATTTATTATGTATATAACATTCTGCCTCCATGTATGCCCGCATGCCAGAAGAGGGCGCCAGATCTCACTACAGATGGTTGTGAGCCACCATGTGGTTGCTGGGAATTGAACTCAGGACCTCTGGAAGAGCAGCCAGTGCTCTTAACCACTGAGCCATCTCTCCAGCCCTGTCATGCCATCTTGTAAGAGAGATCAACGTCTTGGGCTATCCTAGATATGAGGGTGTTGGCCAACCTAGTTCTTTTTTTGTTTGTTTGTTTTTAAGATTATTTATTTATTTATTAAGCATACAATGTTCTGCTGGCAAGGAAGGCACCAGGTCTTATTACAGATGATTGTGAGCCACCATGTGGTTGCTGGGAATTGAACTCGGGACCTCTGGAAGAGCAGCCAGTTCTCTTACCCTCTGAGCCATCTCTCCAGCCTCCCCCCAACCCCAGCATAGTTCTTTAGCATCTGGGTGTCCATATTTGCTACTTTTGTCTTCATTAGAAAGGTGATTTCTGGAGGTCAGGTTTGCTGTATCAACACTGAGCTGCTTTCCTAGGATGCAAAGAGTTTGCATATACTAAGGACATAGCAATAATTGTTTAACAGTAGTGAGAAGTAGCAAGAGTATTGGTCAGTTTGCCCTGTTTACTTATATGTTAGTTGCTGAGGAGTAAGAAGCTGCCACAGGCTGGGTGTTGCTCATGCCTATAATCCTATTGCTCAGGAGCCTAAGGTGGAAGGATCATGAGTCCAGGTCAGTGTAGGCTATGTAGTAGTGGGAAAGAAATGGATAAGGGAGGAAGGGAAGCCAGGTGGTGGTGGACACGCCTTTAATCCCAGCACTTGGGAGGCAGAGGCAGGCAATCTTAGTGAGTTCAAGGCCAGCCTGGTCTTCAAAGCGAGTTCCAGGATAGCCAGGACTGTTACACAGAGAAACCCTGTCTTGAAAACCAAAAAGAAATCATTTCAAAATTCGGGAACTTAATATATAAATATTTATTATTTCTTCTAATTCTTTGATTTGGCTCTGGCTTTATGGTTTAGGCTTTAGTTTGTTGTTTTTACTCTTTATTTTTTGCTCTTCGAGGGGCCTGCAGTCCAGCTCCCAAATAAATACACATGGAGTCTTATTCTTATTTATGAATGCTCAGCCTTAGCTTGACTTGTTTCTGGCCAACTTTTCTTAAGTTATTCCCATCTACCTTTTACCTCTGGACTTTTTCCTTTTCTTACTTCTGTATATCTTACTTCTAAATTGCCAGGATACAGGTTTCTTTCTTCTGCCATGAGGCCCAGTATTGCAGTGTCTTCTTTTGTTCAAGCCTCTGCTGATCGTTCTGTACTATTTAGGGAGACATTGCAGTTCCCATCCTGATATCATTCCTGTCTTAGCTACAGAAATTATATGACAGACTATCACAGACCTTAATGGAGTAGATAACCAGTGCCTTTTACTTTCTTGGTGTGTTGGGTTCACTTTGTCTGGGTGGCCTCACTCTATACCTGGAACACAGGTTCTTCATGTGACTATCACCTATCAAGATACCTGCCTGAGTGTGTCCTTATAGTAGAAGGTTCTAATAGCAGGGTTGGGAGCTGTAGAGTCATCTCCATCCCATTCGTAAGCTGATCAAAGTTTGCCTGAGTTAAGTGGGAGAATAATAAATGACTCCCTTTGATGGGAAAAACCATAAAGAATCAGAAGGACTCTTCCATCTGTGCCCTTACTACCAGGGTGCTAGCACGTTGCCTCAATGGTCAGTCCTTTATGTAGAAAGGAGGCTATGATTCCTCCTTTGGAAGAACCCACATAACCCCCAGGAGATCTGTCCTGAAGATTGGGGAACTTTTTTTTCTGACCTTGAACTCACAGAGGGAACTTTTCATCTTTGATGGGAAGCAGTATCCATTATCCTACTAGTTGGAAAATGAGACTTAACTCTTTAATTAATTTATTTTTATTTTATATGCATTGGTGTTTTCCCATGGGTGTAGGGTCCTCTGTAATTAGAATTACAGACAATTATGAGCTGCCATGTTGGTGCTGAGAATTTAATCCAGGTCTCCTGGGAGAACAGTCAGTACTCTTAACCACTGAGCCATCTCTCCAGCCCCAAGACTTAACTCTTAACGTGTGCCCCCCCCTCAAAAAAAAAAAAAAGAAAAAAAAGGAAAAGAGAGTAGAAGCTTCCTTGTGGGAACTGATTTTCTTCTTCCTGATTTGGAGAGACCTGGGAAGTATTCTTTATTTAGAAAGCCTGACAGAATTATTCCTGCTCACCACCATGCTGTGGCAGTCTGCCTACCACAGAGAAGAAAGCGGTTCTCAATATAAAGCCAGGAGTTTACATGTTTGGGAAAGTATACCTTTTTATGTGATATATGAATAGAAATGCCAATTTATTCGCCTCTTTACTGAGAGTTGGAACGATAGCTTTACAGGCTGTGCTGCAGAGGGTCTATACTACACCCATGGAGCTACTTCTTCCCTCGATCTTCACTCTGGTTTGCTAATGTTCTTGTATGAGTTTTCTACTGACTCCCAAGTTGGGAGCTATAGTCTCTCCTAAATGGCACAGGGGTTTCAGGGTCTCTTTTCCCCACTCCTGACTTCCTTTCTTGTAAGAGTTTGTTTTGGACAGGGCGTACATCTGGTTCTGTCATTGTCCTCTGCTTTGTCCAAAGTTCTGGCTGAGGATGATAGCTTCCTTTCCAAGTTCCTGCAGACTTTCTGGAGTCTGGGTGTTCCCATTTAATATTGCTATTCATATCAGAGTCATTCCTTGTTGTTGTTGTTGTTGTTTTTGAGACGGAGTGTCTCTAAATCTGTGACTCTCAACCTGTGGGTTGTGACCCCTTTGGGGCTTGATTGACCTTTTCACAGGGGTTGCATTATCAGCCTGTTTATCAGATATTTATATTATTATTCATAAAGGTTGCAAAATTACAATAATTAAATAGCACTGAAAATAATTTTATGGTTGGGTCACCACAACATGAGGAACTGTATTAAAGGATCTCAGTATCAGGAAGGTTGAGAACCACTGCTTTAAAAAGTCCTGGCAGGACTATTTATGTACATCAGACCTGCCTCTGCTTCCTGAGTGCTGAGACTAATGGTGTGCACCACAATGCCTGATTTAGAGCCATTCTTAATGTCTCAAAAGGCAGATTCCAAGCCAGATGGTGATAGTGCATGTTTTTAATCCAAGCACTCAGGAGGTAGAGGCAGACGGATCTCTGTGATTTCGAGGCCAGCCTGGTTTACAGAGTGAGTTCCAGAACACCAATACTACACAGAGAAGCTCTGTTTTCAAAAACCAAAATAAATAAATAAATAAATAAATAGCTGGTTCTTAGTTTGTGTTTCTTTTTAATTCCCATTTCTGACCTGGTTCAGGTAAAACAACTCTTGGTGACTGGGAAGCAGTGAAACAACATCAGGAGTTCCACAGGAGAGACATGGCTAAGCCCTCAGGGCAGATGTGCCTGCTGTTTAGGGACTGCTTTATGAGCTTCTGAGATGCTTAGGTGGAGCTTCTGGTACATAAATCCAGTGAGGGGAGCGGTCAGGCTGAAGGCTGTGTCATGTAGGACACAGCTGTGGGTTCCAGCACCCTCTTCTCT
This sequence comes from Myodes glareolus, assembly GCF_982192425.1. Classification (NCBI taxonomy): domain Eukaryota; kingdom Metazoa; phylum Chordata; class Mammalia; order Rodentia; family Cricetidae; genus Myodes; species Myodes glareolus. Next base: position 598,879 of record NC_142035.1, read on the forward strand.
GCAGCGAGTGGCCCATGTTTAACTCTGAATAGCCTCCTCTTCCTGCACTCCTCCTCTGATGTATGGCAGGAGTGAGAGTTCTCAAGCCACACTTGTTATCCACACTGCACTCACGACTGTAGACATCCTTTCCAGGGCCTGGCTTTCTGATGCTGCCACATGTCGGTGCCCCACCCTGGGCCTTCTCCGTTGTTCTCAGGGACCATGCGTGTCTCACACTACCTTTGTTTTCCTTATCTCCTAGAGACCTTCTTAATTAATTTTTGTTTGTATGGGTGTCTAGCGTGCATGTATGTCTGTGGCTTTTGAGTGCGTTGCCAGGAGACGGTGTTGAATCCCATGGAACTGGAGCTACAGACAGCTGTGCCATGTGGGTGCTTGGGATTGAGCCCAGGTCCACTAGAAGAGCAGCAGTTCTTTTTTTTTTTTTTTTTAAATATTTATTTATTCATTTATTTATTATGTATACAATATTCTGTCTGTGTGTATGTCTGCAGGCCAGAAGAGGGCACCAGACCTCATTACAGATGGTTGTGAGCCACCATGTGGTTGCTGGGAATTGAACTCAGGACCTTTGGAAGAGCAGGCAATGCTCTTAACCTCTGAGCCATCTCTCCAGCCCAGAGCAGCAGTTCTTAACCTCTAGGTTAAGCTGTCTAGCTCAAAGGACCTTCTTCTTCACAAGAGCATTCACTGAGGGATCCCTAGTCTGGGCCAAGCCTGACCTCTGATGAACTGCAGGCTTGCCTAGAAAATTGCCCATTGCTTGTGCAGTAATTGTGGACATTTTGTAGACTAGAACACTGTCTGGCCACAGGAGAAAGAAGCCTACAACTTCTGTGCAAACAGCTGTGGATGACAGAGTCCTGTTGGTAAAGCGGTTTCTTTTTTTAAAATATTTATTTATTTATTATGTATACAATATTCTGTCTGTGTGTATGTCTACAGGCCAGAAGAGGACACCAGATTCTATTACAGATGGTTGTGAGCCACCATGTGGTTGCTGGGAATTGAACTCAGGACCTTTGGAAGAGCAGGCAATGCTCTTAACTGCTGAGCCATCTCTCCAGCCCCAGTAAAGCGGTTTCAGAGCATGATAGTTGGCTTCATTGTTCCTAGGCCATGGGGAGGTAGAAGGGTGTGGTAAATGGAGATGAGAGGGCACAGATGCTCATCTCAGGACAGCTAGGAGACAGAAAATGGAAGGAAGAGCCAGGGACAAGGTATGTCCTTCCAAAGCACACTCCCAGTGATCTACTTCCTTTAATTAGACTCCATCTTTTGCTTTCTATCACCTCTCAATAATATCATCATATTATCATCCATCAAGTGATTAATTTATTGATAAAGTCAGGGCCTTTATGATCCAGTCACTTCCCCAAAAGCTCTAGCTCTGAATATTGCTCTCTTGGGAACTAAGCTTTCAACACAAACCTTCTGGGTAAGCTACCTTATGTCTGAACTGTGATGTGTGCCCTCTTGGGGTTCTCTAGCTATGCTGGAATGCTGCTGTTTCACACCTGTATTACCACTCCATCAAGCTTCTCCCACAAATATCCTGGTGTGGATACTTCCATCTTTGGCCCATCTAGATGAAAGTGGTTTCTCACTCATCCTTTTTTGCTCCCAGTGCTGGAGATTGAACTCAGGCCCTTGATAACACTAGGTGAGCACTCTACTACTGGACATGTCAGTTCTCACCATATCCTCATTTACGATTCTTAGGAATTGGAAGCAGTCTCTTCACAGGTTTCTCATGGCTCCTCTAGTTCTTGGACCTTGGACTGTCCTCCATCTATTCATGTGTTCTCTCTTTTATAAAAGAGCTCATGCTGGTTTTTGCCCCATGCTAAAGGGGTCTTTTTGTTGTTGTCTTATTTTTAATTTATTATGTGTGCCGTGGTGTTTGTGTGTGGAACTCAGAGAGAAACTTTGAGTAGTTGGTTCTCCCTTCTACTTTGACCTGGGTTCTCGGGATTGATCTTGGGCATCAAGCTTGTATAACAAATGCCTTTACTGGCTGCATGGTCTAACCAAGATTTTAATTTTATTTATTTATTTTGGGACAGAATATAGTGACATATGCCTTTAATCCCAGCACTTGGGAGACAGAGGAAGGTAGGGCCCCTGTGAGTACAAGGCCAGCCAAGGCTACATAGTGAGACCCTGTCTCAGAACAAAACAAAACAGAGACAGAGTTTTACCTTTTTATTGTGGGTGTATATGTGTTCACCTGCATGTATTCAAGTGTGCCATGCCTTTGGTACTCATAAAGGTCAGAGAGGGCACTGGGGCCCTGGAACTGGAGTAACAGGTAGTTGTGAGCCACCATGTGGGTGCTGGGATGAATCAAGGTCCTCTGTACAAGAAGCTAGTTCTCTTAACCATTGAGCCATCTCTCTAGCTCCTAATTTTATTTATTTACTTATATTTTAAATTTTGGAGGAAGTTTGAGGTAGGGTCTTGGCTATGTAGACCAAGCTTGTCTGGAACTGGTAGTAATCCCCCTGTTTCTGCTCTTGAGTATTGAAATGATAAGTGTATGTGTATGTGTGTGTGTGTGTGTGTGTGTGTGTGTGTGTGTGTGTGTGCGTATTTACACATATGAAGTCAGAGAACTTCCACATATGGATGTCAGAGGATGAAGTTCTGAGGATTGATCTGAGGTTGTCAGGTTTGGCGATAAGTGCTGAGCCTCTCATTGGCCCAGGCTTCTATTTGTGTTTGTTTATTTTGAAATAGGATCTCTCCCCTCCCCCACTTTCTGGAGGTTTCTTATTTATTTATTTATTTATTTATTTATTTAATGGGCATTGTTGTTTTGTCTGAATGTATGTCTATGTGACGGTGTCAGTAGGTCCTCTAGAACTAGAGTTACAGAAGGTTGTGAACTGCCTTATGGGTGCTGGGAATTGAACTCAGGTTCTCTGGAAGAGCAGACAGTGCCCTTAACCACTGAGCCATCTCTCTGCCCCCAAAGTAGGATCTCTTATAGCCCAGGATGACCTCAAGCTTACTGTATTTCTAAGTATAACCTTGAACTTCTGATTATTCTGCCTTCTGGTAATACAGGCATGTACCACCATGCCCATTTTATGTGGTACTAGGAAATCAAATTGGGGTCTTCTTACATGCTAGATAGACAGTCTACCAGCTGAGATGCATCCCATCCACAAGTATTTTTATTTTTAATCCAACAGTATCCTTCTCTGTGATTCTGGATTTTGTATATAAGAATAAAACCTTGGCCATTTTATAATTACTACTATTAATCTTCTTCTTTTTAAAAAAAATTCCATATTATAGAGTTTCACCTTTTGTCTTTCCTTTTAGTTTGCTCATAATTTATTTTGGTTTGAGATATGGGTTAACAAAGATAAATTTGTTTTCTCTTTCAAAACTTTTGTATTTTCTGAGTATATGGCTCAGTAGAACATTTGCTTAGTATGCTTTCAGGCCCCCAAAATGTATATTTTTAGCAACTTTGTGTAACAGTATGAAATTATAATATTGGAAATAAAAAACATTATTAATTAAAGAAATAATGGTTTTGAGTTCCCCTATGAACATTGTTGCTCCTGTAAGTTCCTCCCATTGGTTTTGCTGATCCATGGACACTTGTGTGGGCACCGGTGGAAGGCAAACATGGAACAGAGAATGCAGGCTACATTTTCTCCTGAGGGGGACATAGGCACTTAGACTTTCTTCTCTGACTGCATAGCCACCACAATTTCTAAATATAGATAGAAAATTATAATTGTTTTGTCAGCAATGAGACTCATCTTTCTACATTCTAGGTGTGCAGGCACTGCAGACGGTGTACTTGGTCATTCTGATGTTCTTTTTCTCTGTCTACCAGGGGTGACTTGACAGAAGATAACATGGAAACAGAAAATGCAGCTGCTGCAGCTGCTGCAGCCTTCACAGCCTCTTCACAGCTCAAGGAAGCAGTGTTAGGTAGGAAACGCTATTGGCTGGGAAACCGTATTAGGTGGGAAGCCTGCCTTCTGTTTTTTGCGAGGACCCCACTGTTCCACCACTGAAGTAACAGCCAGGGCTCTAGCTATGCCCTTGTCTGGCTGTTTCCCAACATATAAGAGACCAGGTCACAGGTCTTCTTAAGAGGGAGGGGCACATTGTATCTTAAATGAGAACTACTACCAGCCACTGGTAGAAAAAAGAAAGAAGAGTCAACCTCAAATCTTGTAGCTTTCTCCTCTTTGGTATTTTGTTGTCTTGCCACTGCCTTCTCCCTGTTTCCTTTGTCTACCAGTAAATTATTGTAGGTGTTCTTTTATTACTTATGGGGCCTGAGTGGGATACCTAAGTCTTGCTTCCCTAGCAGTGTTTCAACTATGCTTTAATTTTGTCTTCTAACATGGCTCCTCAACAGGTCATTGTTTAATGACCTCATATTAATTTTGTGGTTAATAGTTGCTGATAAATAGTTAAGTCTTTTTTATGGATTCATCTGAAATTCTCCATGGGATTGGTGGGTACCCCTGCTTCTGGGCTCTGTTTCAGGCCTTCTTGGATGTCAGTTTTGATTTCAGGTTGACAGCTACTTTCCACATTTGCAGGAAGTGCTTTGGAAAGTTTGTAACTGACCTTCTATTTCTGCTTTTTCTTGTCCATGTGTCTGTGAGAAGTGAAGATGGCTGAAGAGGGGGAAAACTTAGAGGCTGAAATTGTGTACCCCATCACTTGCGGAGACAGCAGAGCTAACCTCATTTGGAGGAAGTTTGTGTGCCCTGGCATCAATGTGAAATGTGTTCAGGTGAGGGTCAGGTGAGGCGCACACCTTTACCTGCACTTCCTCCTGCTTGGGGGTTGGGGGTGGCAGCGGCCTATGCAGGACACTCCTCTGGAGACTGAGTCTCATGGGTCTGGGAGACAAGAGGCACAGCAGATAAGCTCTGGGACCAGTGAGTACAATGAGGAAAAGCCTCCAGCAATTACTCCAGTCAGCAGTAATTTAATTTCTGCTGAGGTGAAGCAAAAGAGACAGGTTGATGAGAAGACATACCTAATTTGAAGGAGAAGTTTATTGTAGTTTATTTCATGTAATTTTTCTTATTTATATTAAGTGCACTTATTTCTGCTAGGTATTTGGTGGAAGCAATGGCCTCTGAGTTTCAAATAGCCTTGTTTGACAGACTGAGGTATGCTCTGTACCTGGCTTTTTATGTTGATGCTGGGAATCCAAACAGATCCTTTATGTTTGTGTGGGAAGCACTTCACCAACTGAGCCATCTCCTAACACCAAATAATTGTTTTAAGTTTATCTCAAGTAATAAAAGATAAGCCTGAACATGTGTAAAGCCTGAGCAAATTTGACAAAAATTAATTAGCTAGAAATGAATAGAATTAAAACTATATATTTGGATGATTGGTTTCAGAGATTAGACATAGCTGAAGACATGATTAGTGAACTGGAGGATAGAACCAAAAACTACCCAAACTCAGCTCATAGATGTAAGAAAGTGACAGGTGGAAGCAGGAGGAAAATATGACATGTCTGTCTGCAAGGAAGGAGGCTGGCAGCTTCGTGAGGAGGCGGAGACTGTAACGCATCCTTTGAAGGACCTGAAGGATTCCCAGATGAACAGAAAGGGTCCCTGGAGTCATCTGATGTTAGATAACAACAGGTTGGAGCTCAGTGGCTGTCACCTGTTTAACATGCACAAGGCTTTGAGTTTAATCCTTGCGTGACGACAGAAATCAGTACCAATACATGAATAAGATAAAGTTCCCCTTCTCTTTCAGTTATTGCATAAATATGTTATACTAAGTTAAAAAGCAGACTCCATGTGATTATGATATAAGCTATGATGCTTTTAAATTTGTGTCAAGGGGACAGAAGGGAAATTCTATGCCTTATAAGGAAATCTTTATTTAAGCTTTCATGAACTACAAGCATCTAAGGCAGTGATTCTCAACCTTCTTAATGCTGCAACCCTTTACTATAGTTCTTCATGTTGTGGTGACCCCAACCATAAAATTGTTTTCATTGCTACTTTATAGCATTTTATTTCATTGCTACTATAATTTTGCTACTGTTATAAATCATAATATAAATATCTGATATGCAGGATAATGCAACCCCTGTGAAAGGGTTAGTTGACTTCCAAAGGAGTTTTGACCACAGGTTGAGAATCACTGTTCTAAAACCTCTGAGCCTTCAGCTGATCTTCTTTAGCAAGTTTAGTCTCTACCAAAGAACTGTCAAATGTTCTTGTGTTGTAACTGAGTTATTTCATTTGTTTTCTGGATGTTCAACTCTAGTGTTATTCCAGGCAAATTTCTTTTTAAATTCCTTTACCATAGGGCTGGAAATATGGAAATATAACTCAGTGCATATGCATGTAAACATGTTCCCTCCCTCCCTCCCTCTCTCCGTCCCTCTCTTCTTCCCTTCCCCCCTCTCATACACACACACACACACACACACACACACACACACGTTTTGTCTAGCAACCAAAAGACCTTAGATTTCAATTTCCAGTATGTCTTAAAAACCAAACAAATAAAACATCATCTGTGTGAAGAAGTGGCTCAGTTAGTAAAGAGCTTGCTATGCATGCAAGAGGGTCTTACTTATTAAAATCTCTAGCGTCCTCAGTGAGTTTTCTATGAAATTGTGTCTCCTAGTAATATCAGAAGCTACGCCCATAGAGTCTCACCGTGACTGTTCAAATATTAGCTGAACAGGGATGACATCAATGAGCATGCCAAACTGGATGGAGAAAATCCTCGAAGCCTCAACCCTACAAAGAACTGTAGGCAACTGAGGAGACCTGGGAGTGGAAGAGGTGGTCTTCTCCAGGGAAGATCACACCAATTGGCTATCCAGTGCCAAATAGTCAGCCTTGAAAACATACGTACCAGTAACATTATTTGGACTGAACAGGTTATATTTAGAAATTTAGAAATTCTATATATACACACACACATATATACACAAACAAAAAATTAGTGGAGAAAGAGGCCATGAATTTGAAGGAGAGCAAGGAAGGTTATGTGGGAAAATTTAGAGAGAGGAAAGGGAATGAAAAAATGCTGTAATTAAATTATAATTTAAAAATCCCCCTCCCAAAAAGCCCTTTTAACTGGGCAGTGGTGACACATGCCTTTAATCCTAGCACTCAGCAGGCAAAGGCAGGCAGATCCCTGTGAGTTCAAGGCCAGCTTCATCTACAAAGTGAGTTTTAAGATGTCCAGGACTACATAGAGAACTCCTGTCTCAAACAGCAAAAACATCATGGTGTATACTGTCTTCCCAAGACAGAGGCAGTGGGACTTTCAGGCTAGCTAGTCTTCCAAATTGGTGAGGTCTGGGTTTGGTAAATGTCTTAGTTCCTTTTTTTTTTTTTTTGGTTGTTGCTATGAAGAGACACCATGACCAAAACAACTTATAAAGTAAAGAATTTACTGGGGCTCATGGTTCTGGAGGGTGAAAGTCCACGGTCATAATGGTGGGGAGCACGGCAGCAGGTGAGAGGGCCTGGCACTGGAGCAGTAGCTGAGAGCTTACCTACATCCTGAACTACAGGTATGTGTTGTAGGAGGCTGCTTGTTCGTTCCTGGCAGCTCAGACCACAAAATAATCACTGCTTGGCCTATTAGCTTATGCATATTCCTAGCTCACTCTTATCTCTTAAATTAGCCCATTTCTATTAATTTATATTTACCATGATGTTTGTGACCTACCAGTGAGGTTCCGACTATTCTGTCCTCTTCAGCGGCAACATGGCATCTCACTGACTCCGCCTTTTCCCCAGCATTCAGTTTAGTTTTCCCCGCCTACCTCTGTTCTGCCATAAACAACTTCTTTATTAATCAGTGATATTCACAGCATACAGAGGGGAATCCTACATCAAGTGTGAGGAAGAGAGAGAGAAAGCTAAGTGGAATGGTGTAAACTTCTGAAACATTAAACCTCACCCCCAGTGACAAACCTTCTCCAATAGGCCAAATCTCCTAATTCTTACCAAACAGTCCCACCAACTGTTATATTAGTATTAATATAACATTCTAGTATTCTAATATATGAGCCTATGGTAGGTATTATCATTCAGACCACATGTGATCTCCATACACATGTAGAAACACACACATATTCCAAAAAAAATTTCTTGTTTGTTTTGATTCTATTCATCAATGATCCCTTGGATAGTAGTAAGGGTCCTCTTCCATTTTTTCTGTAAATTTTCCTACAGATATAACTCAGTTATATAGTTATAACTATATAACTATATTCCTACATATAGGAATATAACTATATTCCTATAGCTAATAGGAAGCTATTACTTGTACCAGCAGTGAGTTCAAAAGAGTATAGGATATGGATAGTACACATGCAACACAATTTCAATTTCTTTTCCTCTGTAGAATTGTTTGTGGAAGGTACTGCAAGAAAAGACAGCAGAAATTCGGATAGAGTATTAGGAAGTGTTATGGTTTAAGTAAAACGCTACAGGTTCCTGAGTGGCAGCAGTGGGCAGCAGGCTATGAGACCATGGTGGGCCACGAAGGCAGCCAGTCCCAGGCAGGGAGCTGCGTGGTGGGTGAGATACTAAGACGGTAGGCTCGCCATGCAGAGGAAGTGGGTATTTATTTAGTGGGTTATGGAGGGGTAAGGGAAAAGGGGAAAAGGAGAGATGGGGGAAGAGCAGAGAGAGACACTGAGAGAAAGTGGGGAAGAGAAGAAGAGTGTTCTACCTGCCTTGGGGGAGTGGGCGGAGCTTGTCTCTTAAAGAGACAGGACAGACTATTAGAGGAAGAATGGGGCTTGAGGGGCCTATGAGTCCTCAGCAATGGCTTAATGCCTGGGAAATAAAGTTTATTATAATGGATTTCATGTAGTTTTTCTTATACCAACTATACTTGCTTCTATTAGGTGTGTGCACAGAGAGAAATGCAGTTTTCTTGAGACTGTCCTACCAATGATTATGGAAGGAGTGGTGGGCTAGGAATCTTCAGTGGGTGTAAGCTAGCTGTGGAGTGGAGTGAGGAGCAGTCAGAACATCCCTCCTAGATTACACACTGACACAGAGTGATGTAGCTGCCATGAAGAAGTTTTTTTTTTTTAAAAGAGATATACAGTAAAGAGAGATTCAAAGACAAAACCTCTAAATGGTTTACAATTTGTTTTTTTTTAAAGATTTATTTATTTATTATGTATACAGTATTCTGCCTGCATGTATCCCTGTGGGCCAGAAGAGGGCACCAGATGTCATTACAGATGATTGTGAGCCACCATGTGGGTGCTGAGAATTGAACTCAGGACCTCTGGAAGGGCAGCCAGTGCTCTTAACCACTGAGCCATCTCTCTAGCCCCTGCAAAGAAGCTTTGAGATTCTTACCTGTTTAGGGGCCATTGTCTATATCTTTGACTTTGGGATAAGCAACTGTCAAGGTGGATTAGAATTCCTGGGGTAGGCAACCACTGAACTGATAGAACCCATGGGCAGGAAACCCTAGGCATTCCTGCCCAAAACTCATAGTCTAACTTTACTCCTGAGAAAAACTTCAAACACGAATTAGGAGACTGAACTATAATAAAATACCTAATCTCCAGGGCCAGGCATTATGGTGCATGGCTTTAATCCTAGCACACAGAGACAGAAACAGGTGAATCTCTGTGAGTTCAAGGTCAGACTGGCCTGCATAGCAAGTTCTTGGCCAGCCAGAGCTACACAGTGAAACCATGACTTTAAAATAACCAAAGCAGTGGGAAAGTGTTTAGTCTTACTGCAGCTTGACACGCCACGTTTTCTTGATATTTACGGGAGACCTGCCCTTTCCTAAACAAAAATGGAGGGAGAGTAGATTGGGGGTAGGAACAGAGAGGGGATGGAGGGGAGAGACTGGGAGGAGAGGAGGGAGGAGAGAGGTGAAGCTGATGCTGGAATGTAAAATAAATTATTTTTTTTTCCTAAAAAAGGATCAGGCAATAGACACGTGTCAAAATCCTTCAGGCCCTGTGTTGGGAACCGTCAACCCTGAAAGGAAAATATAATTAAAGACCACCTCCTTTTCCACTGTGGAAATTCTCTGAAGCATTTGGCCAAATTGTTGCTTTTAAGTTTGCTTTGTGAAGGATTTGGTGTTCTCTTCCCCATTACTTTTCTTCACCTTTTGGTATATTTACTTGAAATAAATGCCATGAGTCAGAAGGCAGTGCAGACGTGTGGAGGGACAGCTTTGCCATAAGCAATAAAAGTGAGTGGGTGCTTTAAAAACAAAACTAAATCAGCTGGGCAGTGGTGGCACACTTCTTTAATCCTAGCGTTCCAGAGCAGAGGCAGGCGAATCTCTGTGAGTTCAAGGCCAGTATGGTCTACAAAACAAGTTCCAGGACAGCCAGGGCTGTTACATAGAGAAACCCTGTCTTGAACTTCCCCACCAGACAAAACAAAACAAAAATAACAAGGTTGGAAAGGTGACTTAGTAGTTAAGATATCTGAGTTCGGTTTCTAGCATCCACATGGCATCTCATAACTATCATAATTCCAGTTTCAGGGATCCTGTGCCTTCTTCAAACTTTCTTAGGGCACCAGGCATACACGTGGCACACATTCATACATACAGGTAAAACAGCCATACATGTAAAATTAAAAACAAAACAAATAAAAGCCTGACCTGTATGCTTCAAAAATGCAAAGGTAAAGAAAGATAAAGGCAGGTTGGGAAGTGGTTTTGTGAAGGGCTCTGATGAACCTTGTGGGCATTCTTAGATCAAGACAAAGCAGGGAGAAAGGCTGTAACTGGGACAGTTGGTGCATGTGAACGCTAATAATGTAATGATTTCCTGATCTGGGGAACTGGGTCATGATTGTATCAGAATACCTCGTTCCTAGACAGTCGGTGTCTATGTCCTGTGGGGAAGTAGGGAACACCTTTAGTCCCATCACTTGGGAGACAGAGGCAAACAGAGCTCTGTGAATTTGAGGCCAGCCTGGTCGGCAAAGTAAGCTCAGGACAGCAATGAGAAATCCTGTCTCATAAAAAGGGGAGCAGGAGGTCAAGGGTCTCACCAGTCCAGAAGACATGCATATACATGTCTGTGTGGATGGCAGCAGTGCAATAGGGTCAAGTGAAATAGCTGTGATTCTCAATAAAGTGTAGTGCGTTTCCTGGAATACCCTTGCAATTAATCTGTAAAATTGAAATTATATCAAAATAAAAAAATAAATGTCCCATAAATAGTATCATAGTGAAGCAACAGAATTACAGGTTAAATGACTACTAAGTTGGAGATGTAGCTCAGTGGTAGAATACTTGCCTAGCATGTGAGAGGCCCTGGTTTCAGTCTCCAATACAAAACAACAAGGGCCAGGCATGATGATGCATATATTTAATCTTAGCACACACTCAGGAGGCAGAATTCTGAGTTCAAGGTCAACCTGGTCTACATAAAGACTTCCTGGCCAGTCAGGACTGCACAGTAAGACTGTATCTCCAGCAAATAAACAAACAAAAGTCCCCCAAATAAAAATGGCTAGAGAGCAGAGGAAGATCGCTCAGGAGAATCCTAAAGACAGTGTGGTAGAAGCCAGAGGTTATATAGTGTGAGACTCTTCTCTATGATAAGAGAAAATGACTGTAAAGTTATTCCTGAAAACAAGGATTAAATATACATTTTTGGACAAAACTAAATTGTCATCAGAATATCTTCTGCAAAGGGTGGTTTGAATATGTCTCATTCAGAGGAAACAAAATCCCAGGCAGAAACAGGGTACAAGGAGTGGAAATTAAGAGACATGAGGGCAGATTGCACATGGTCAACTGGAAGCACTGATGGAAATGGAATGTTGGGTAGCCAGAATGGCTGTGAGTTTGAGACCAACCTAGACTACATAGTAATTACCAGGCCAGCCATGTCCACATAGTAATATTCTAGCTCAATAAATAAATAAATAAATAAATAAATAAGGAAAATCCTCAGTGGTGCTCAGTGATTGGGGGGCTTTGATAGCCAAGCCATGATATGCTCAGGGCCCAGCATAAGCATGCAGAGAAGAAATAGAGATAGCCATCGCCCCATATGAGGATAGGAAAGGAAAGGTGTAGCAAATAGAGTAGGTTTCTGGAACCAAGTGTCAGTTTTGAGCAGGATCAGGCCAGGAAGGTAAGGTCAGATGAGGAGAGGTAATTGCAGAATAAAGGGATGGATGCTGGGTGCTACAGTAGTCTTACAGTTCTGCCCTGATCAACAATGAGTCCTTTGCTGCTGCTTCGAATTACAAAAGCTGCAGTGGTTCTCAGGGAATTAGGCACCTCACTCCCATACAGATGGCCATTGCAGTTTTGATTGATCACGACCGTTGTGATGCTACCTGCAGAGGTCGTCTAAGCTTGAGAAACAGGATTCTGAGGAGAACTGGTTTCTGGAGTCCTGCTTTATTTTCATCCTTTGGTTCCAGCCGTTGCTTGCTTAAGAATAGTATGTTTTATCTTTTCAAGCTTTTTGCCCTAGCAAGCCCCAGAACACTGTTGAGTCAAGAGGGCAATTTCTCCTGACTTTGAGGTGGATATATATGAGCACCCTGCAAGACAGGACCCTGCATCTTACATTTCTGTATCTTCTTAGTGGGTCCATCCAGGCAAGGGGCCATTCACATAGACAGACTGTATGCTTATATCTTGATTAATATCATATTTACTGATGTGATAACAGGTGCATATCACTTAAGGAATGATCTATAAGGGACTTGCTGTTCCTGGTGGGAGAGTACACCACAAGCGTTCTCCGGCACACAGTACACTTTTCTGGTGACTGCAGCATGCTAAATATCAGGCAGAGAGCTGGCCTTCACCCTGGCCACTGGCCACTGGGACATATTCTCATGGCATGCTGTATCAAAGTGTTCTGTACTGAGGCCTGTGCCTGGTCGAGCCATGCTATTCCTTCCTGTGAACTCCTGATGCAGGCTGGAGGAGGAAGGGAGAATGGGCTGTGCTATAGTTTCACCAGACCTGTGTCAGGCTGAGAAGGTCCTGTACTTCTGTGTTTCTTTCTAGTACGATGAGCATGTGATCAGCCCAAAGGAGTTTGTGCACCTGGCAGGGAAATCTACCTTGAAGGATTGGAAGAGAGCCATCCGGATGAATGGCATCATGCTCAGGTGGGCCTCTGACCAGCTTGAGATGATGGGGAGAGTTCACAGCCGTTACTTTTTCACTTGGTTTTGGATCTTTGAAGATGAATTATTTTGGTTAAGTTTTATTTTAATTTCCACTAATTTTTTACATGGTGGTGTGTTGGTGGTGGTGTAGATGTGTATTTTGAATGTATTGCTATTAAAAATTAAGGATATAATCTAGTGTTTGTACATAGATATTTAGGTTTAATTTTTTTAAACAGTGCTTTATGGCACCCTTCTGTCTTTTTTATTACTTTTTATGACAGTTCCTTGTGAAGTGCACAGGTACTTAGGATATGCCAGGCTCACATACTTGATGACCTAAGAGCCATACTCGTTTCTGTATATTTGGAGACTGGCAGGCTCCCTCAGTTCCCGAGCACTACCTAAGGTGCACTCTTTGTGTCAGAGCACTCAGCTCTGAATGCTTTGCCATAGCTCTCAGCCATATATCTCTGAGAAACACTCTGTTTTCTCTGCCTGATGGGACTAGAGGCTGAGAGAGGTGTGTTGGGATTGCTTAAGGCCACCAAGTGAAGCTAGAGCCTCTGGCTTTATGTTTATGGGTCCTGATGGGCTGGCTGAAACTGATGGAGTTTTGATCCAAGACCTCAAAGAGGTCAGAGGTGGTGCCTAGAAGGGAGGATCCTGGTGAGTGAGAATAAGTGACTATAGCCTTAGAAATTGTTTTAAGGTTTGAGGAACTCCTTTCCTGTCCTTCCAAAAGGCAAGGCTTCCCCTGGAAATGATTCTTAACTCTGCCACAGGGCTCAGTCACTGTGACTTATCATTCACCACCTTTGTTAGCTGTGGGTCTGCCCCATAGGTCCACAGTCAAAGTATAGATACTTGCTAGCCAGTGCTGTCATCTCCTTCCTGTGGACAGAATGTTGTGTAGGTGGCCTGGGGTGGCTGTGCCACCTGTACTGTATTTGTATTTGAGCTTTGTGCATAGTGAAAACTGCAGCCCATCTCCTACTGCAGAGGAGCCTAGCCCCACTCGGCACCTCTGCTGGAACCTACGCCCTGCGGTTGGACAGTCAAATCACAATAGTAGATGAGGTATTTTCAGTTAGCTCTCACCTGGACTGCTCTGGCTTCTCCACAGGAAGATCATGGACTCTGGGGAGCTCGACTTCTACCAGCATGACAAGGTCTGCTCTAATACCTGTCGCAGCACTAAGATTGACCTTTCGGGGGCCCGTGTGTCCCTGAGCAGCCCGACATCCACAGAGTACATCCCACTCACACCAGCTGCAGCTGATGGTAGGTACAGACTGCCAGTCTTGCAGGTCATTGCAGCTGTGGTGACCAGCCCTCTCTGGGTGCCATCTATCTTGTCTGTTCTCCAAGAACACTCCTTCCACAGAGGCCCTCAGTGCTGGGTCAGCCCCTTCTTGTATCCTTCCTGAAAGCACTTGTTGGATTCCTGGGGACTTGTTGGATTTGCTAATAGGGAATTGTTTGCTTGTTTTTCAAAACAGGGTTTTTCTGTGCAGCCTTGGCTGTTCTGGAACTCGCTCTATAATCGGGCTGGCCCAAAACTCATAAGAGTACTGGGACTAATAAAGGGGTATACCACCACTGCTTGGCTGCTAATGGGAAATCTTAAAGCATCTTTAGTCATTTTTATTTTAAGATAGTAATTCACATATATAGAGAGTATAAAAAATGGTTAAGACTGACCTGTGTCCCTATGTCTGTTCTCGGTCAGTCAAGGCCTGAAGTGGAGATACATTTTCTTTGGTGCTGTGACTTTTCAGACCTTTTACTGGTCTTTCCTGCTATTTGGATTTTGGGTGATAACTTAAGATATTCTTCTCAATTGATATCCATCTTTCAGAGCTGTAGAAAGATTGACTCTTTTCTTTGTTTTTATTTATTTATTCATTCATTTATTTGGTTTTTCAAGACAGGGTTTCTTTGTGTAGCCTCCACTGTCCTGGAACTAGCTTTGTAGACTAGGCTGGCCTTGAACTCAGAGATCCTCCTGTGTCTGCCTCCCGAGTGCTGGGTTGATAAAGGTGTGTGCCACCAATGCCTGGCAGTTTTCTAAAATTCTGTTCAGTTCTGAGTGAGGTATTTTGTAAACTGAGGTGAGAATGAAGTTGGGTCCTGAGCTCCTTATGTGTTACCTGGTGAAACTGGGTTGTGTTGTCTTTCTGTTGTTGTCACTCACTGTCCCTAAACTGTCATTCTACAGTGCTAAGCTGGCACGTACTTCCACGTGATCAAGGATGTTTGTCCTTGCTGTTTAACCAGGCCAATTGAAGAGCCTCATCTG
Source organism: Myodes glareolus (assembly GCF_982192425.1). Classification (NCBI taxonomy): domain Eukaryota; kingdom Metazoa; phylum Chordata; class Mammalia; order Rodentia; family Cricetidae; genus Myodes; species Myodes glareolus. The sequence goes on from NC_142035.1 coordinate 614,311, forward strand.
GGGATGGGAGAAGAGAATGAAGCCCTATGAGTTCTGCCCTATTCTTTTCAATATGCTTCTTTGCAAACTGATTGGTCAAGATTGGTTAGGATTCAGCTCTTCTGACAGTACTGCATTCTCCTCTTGAGAAACCCAGGGACACCAGGGTCATAGGGACTTACCTTTGTCGGCTCTTTGCTCATTTACCATGATCTGAGAATGCCCGTTGCTTAGGTCAGGACAGCGCTCTTCTGGGGACACATCAGAATGAAAGGCAGTGTGGGGAGTGAGTGGTCCAGGTCTTGGTGACTGTCTTGGCTGCCTTATGAAAGTCTGTCACAGCCCAATAGAGGCTAGTGAGGTGGTTTTTTTTTTTTAATTGATATTTATTGAGCTCTACATTTTTCCCTGCCTCCCTCTTTGTCTCCTCCCCGCCCCCCGCTAGTGAGGTGTTTTAAGTACACTTAGAGTTGGCTCAACTATGGGGTTTGTAGTGTTTCCAACTGATGATGTTTGTCAGTGTGTAGCCCCATCGTAACAGGAAGAACACCTATTAGCTTATTCCTGCAAGCCTTAGTGAGATGGTAGCCAGCTAGAATGCCAGTTTCATGGGATTATTTTGTAGGTCTCATGCAAGAAAAATGTATAGAATAACTTTTTTAAAAAAATTTTTTAAAGATTCATTTATTTTTGTATACAGTATCCTGCCTGCAGGCCAGAAGAGGGCACCAGATCTCATTACAGATGGTTGTGAGCCACCATGTGGTTGCTGGGAATTGAACTCAGGACCTCTGGAAGAGCAGTCAGTGCTCTAAGAATAACTTTTATAATAAATAGCCAATACATAGCAGTTCCTGAAGGGAAAAAAAGGGGGGGGGCATTGATTTTTAGGTGACAGGCCAGGACAAATAGGAACCGTGAGTGCCATCTCCCGACAGAGCAAGTAGGCTCTCTGAGCCTTCTAATCAAGGCCGTGATCCTGGGAAAGGCAGACCTGGGGTTAAGATTTAGCTCTTCTGGTGGTTTTTTTTTTTTTTTTTTTTTTTTTTAGCTTAGAATTTGTATGAGTCTTTGACTGGCTTGAATATTGTATAGCCAGGGAGAGGTGTTCCTGTTCAGGCATACAGGAACATTACAACATTGATGACCCTACTGTGCTGAAAGGAGCTGTCAGTGGAAGAGTCTGGTATACATTCTAAACTTCTGTGGAGCTGGCTCCTCCCATTGGCTGGTCCCTCAGGAGCCGGCCCAGCACTGGAGTTCAGGAACTTTGGGAGGGACTCAGAGTTTTACTAAGTTTTGGCATTGTCCTCCTCAACAATTCCATATATTCTTAAATATATGTTTGCTTCTAAGGTAGGAGTGTGTATGAAGCCATGGTCAGAAACTCCAGAACTTCTAAGTGCAAACTATGTGGACAGTTGGGTTTGTAAGTGCCAGAAATGAACTTGGGGATATACTAGAATGGATGATCTATCTTTTATAATATTAAAAAATTGGAAATATGATGAGTTCTAGGACTACTGTGGCATCAGTAAAATTTAGACCAGAGATAAAGGTGACCCATAAGGGCAGGGAGAGGAAAACCAGGCAGGCAGAGAGTTTCCCTGCCAGTTTCCCAAGGCTTAGTCACTGGGGCTTGCACATGGAACCAGAGGAGTAAACTGTTGGGAGCTACTGAAGTTGGATGATGGCTCAGAGGCTGTTTTTCTATTCCTTCTTTATGTGTTTAAAGATATCTGTGATTAAAAATAAACTCACTATGAAGTAGAGAAGCACTTTCAGTGCTTCAGTTCTGTGCAAATGGGTGGGAAAGAAAGATTCAGATGTAGCCTTGGAAGGGCCATCAGGACAAAGTTCTGGGGTCTGTAATACAGAGCAGTACTCACCCACACCTCTGCCTTACCTGCAGTGAATGGCTCACCTGCTACCATCACCATAGAGACCTGTGAGGACCCTGGTGACTGGACCACAGCCATTGGAGGTATATTCTCTCAGCTTCTCAGTTATGCAGGTGGGCCTATGGGAGGAACTGTCTACCCATTATCTGATCCTAGCTGGGCTCAGTATCCTATCACTGACCCACTAGACTTACGGGCTGTAATATGGAACTCAGTGCTTCATGTGCTGGCCTCCTGAGGTGATATCCTTTACTACTTCCTGTTGGCAGTTACTCCATACATCAGTTGTCTCCTACCTACCTGACTCTTCTTTTTCCATCATAGATGATACGTTTGCATTTTGGCGGGGACTGAAGGATGCAGGCCTACTTGATGAAGTCATACAGGAATTCCAACAGGAGCTGGAGGAAACCATGAAAGGCCTGCAGCAGCGAGTACAGGACCCACCCTTGCAGCTCCGAGGTAAGGGGCCTTATTCTCCCTCCTGCTACCCCCAGGTCTTGCCATGTAGCTGGGATGGAAGCTGAACCTGAACACAGGATCCTGTTGTGCTGAGGGGGGCTGTCAGTGGGAGAGTCTTTTGGTATTCATTCTAAACTTCTGTGGAGCTGGCTCCTCCCACTGGCTGGTCCCCCAGGAACCAGTCTAGCACTGGAGTTCAGGAACTCTGGGCAGATCCCAGATTTTTACTAAGTGTTGGCATTGTCTCTTTAAGATGCTGTCCTCCTCAACAACATCGTGCAAAACTTTGGAATGCTGGATCTGGTGAAGAAGGTGCTGGCCAGCCATAAGTGCCAGATGGACCGCTCTCGGGAACAGTATGCCCGGGACCTGGCAGGTATGCCCAGCAGCAGTATGGGGTGTGGGGAGCCTATAGGCTCACCTTTCTAGTCATGTGTCCAGACACTGCAGAGACATAGCCATCCATATAGGTGAGCTCTTCTTTTGAAGACCAAGAAGTCAGAAGACACAGACATCGAACATGGAAAAGTCAGTAAAACTCCAGTGACTGTGGCCAGACCTTGCCAGTACAGAAAGCATAGGTCACTCTTTACTGACCTTTCTGTGATGAACCAAGTTATTTAATTTAGAGGAATAAGACAGGAGAATTGAAAAAACCACCTACTCCAGCCAGAGCTAGATTGTCCTGTGTTGTTCGTATATTAGTAATAAGTTTTCCCTGGTGTTTTTACTTAAATGTGTGCCCTGCATGTGTGTAAGTGTGTAAATAGGCTTTGGATGCTTTGGCCTAACAGCAGCTTTCATATGGAACTGAATAGAACACTTTGATGCTGAGGGAAGGTCTGGCTTCTAGAACTTCCACTTTGGAACTGTGGTCTTGGGTCATCCTGAGGGCCATTAAGGACTCACTACTGCCAACCTTTCCTTTGGCAAGCAGCCCTCTAGTCCTCCAGGTTGCTGTTGGTTTTTGATCTGCTCACTGATTGTACATGTCTGCATTGTCCCTGTGGGACCTCCATCTGTTCTCTGTGGTGATGCTGTGTGTCCCCTGCAGCCCTGGAACAGCAGTGCGATGAGCACCGTCGCCGTGCCAAGGAGCTGAAGCACAAGTCCCAGCACCTCAGCAATGTGCTCATGACGTTGACGCCAGTCTCCCTGCCATCCCCTATGAAGCGGCCCCGTCTTGCACGAGCTACATCCGGACCAGCTGCTATGGCTTCCCAGGTGCTTACACAGTCTGCACAGATTGCTCTTGGTCCAGGAATGCCTGTGTCCCAGCTGACCAGTATGCCACTTAGTAAAGTGGTATCTACACTGCCCTCCACTGTCCTGGGTAAGGGTTCTCCTCAAGCTGCCCCAGCCAGTTCACCGGCCTCCCCACTGCTTGGGGGCTACACAGTCCTGGCCTCCTCTGGCTCTACCTTCCCCAGCACTGTAGAGATCCATCCGGACACATCCAGCCTCACAGTTCTGAGCACAGCTGCCATGCAGGATGGCAGCACAGTACTCAAGGTGGTCAGCCCACTGCAGCTGCTCACTCTGCCTGGCCTGGGACCCACCCTGCAGAATGTGGCTCAGGCCTCACCTGCAGGCAGCACCATCATGACAGTGCCCACAACAGCTGCTACTGGACCTGAGGAACACACAGCCACTATTGAGGTGGCTGCTGTAGCGGATGACCATGAGCAGAAGTAGCTGTCATGGAGGGTAAGATCCTTCCAAGTTGGGCTGGCTGCCTCTCCTCAGGCCACTGCAGGCAGAGGCCACTACAGACACAGGCCACAGGGCTGGCTCAGCACAGGCAGGTCTGATGGGCTGAACCAAAGAGAGGATTGCCGGATGAATCAAGAGAAGAAAAGGGGGCGGAATGATGCCAGCAACCTGGAAAATCAGTCTTCAACTTCTAAACTTCCTCCCTTTTTTTCGTGGGAAATACTGTTTTCCATCTGTTGCTTATTAATCCTGTTTACACATTGGGCCTTGAGCAGGAACCAGGGGGTCAGTGACCAGGAGGAGGCCTGGGTGCTTCTGGTTCAGTTGCAGAGCCAGTTCCAGAGCCCAGCTGATCACAGGTCCTAGTGCTTGCACCCCAATGGGGCTGAGCCTGCTGGGTCATTATTGACACAGGTCTTGGGCAGCATGCCCGAGTGTGGAAGCCATAGATCCTATGGATTTGGTCTCTTCCCACAGTTCTCTGTAGGTTCAGTATGGCCAGTGTCCATGTTCCCTCACTGTGGGAACATGCTCTGGGGCTTAGTGCAGACCCGAGTCAGGACCCCTTCCCTACCCCACAGGCACTCAGGTGGTGAAGGGGTCTCATGGACCTGGTATGTTCTAGACCCCTTTGCACATGGGCTGTGTTTTTAAGTAAATTGCTAAGTAGGCTTCTAGGAAAAAGTAAATTTATAGTGTTTTCAACCAAAACAATGCTGAGTGCCTAGGCTCCCAAGTCAGTTCTGGGAGGGACCCAGAGCACCTGTCCACACACCTAGCCAGCTGCTAGAGGTCTTAGGTAGTGTATTTCCCTGAGACAAAGCTCTGGAGGATCTGTATGGAGGTATGCCTGAGACTTGGGGTAGTTCAGATAACTCCCTATGTGCAGCCTGCACTTATAGCCCCCTATAGTAGCACCCCTAAATTCCCTGGAGGTAGAGCAGGACCTCTCTGGTCAATATCTGGTCAGTGTCTTTATCCTGAGAGCCCCTGGGTGTGTGAGAAGGCTGTTTAGAATTGGAGGGTCAATCAGCTGGGAGATAGGATCCAGAATGTTCCATGGAAGGCTGTCTGCAGGCAGTTTCTGCAGGTCTGGTTGGTTCCATGCAAAGGGCTATCCTCTAGGCCAGAGTCCTTGGAGCCAAACAATTCAGGGAACAGAGTTTTGGCCTCTTGGCAAGGTATGTCCTGGGATAGTCCTAAGGTGCCTCTTGAACCTCCTGTTCTGTCCTCTGAAGGCTTTCCTTTCAAAGGCCCAACAGCAGGGAGGGACCACTGTCCCATTTCTCTGCTTTGAAGGGAACTGGTTAACTTTTTTCCATCCATCCATCCCTCTTGAGTGCCCAGATCCTTTGCTGTGACGGGCCTTGCCTGCCCCTGCTCTCACCCCATGTCAAGCTACTGAGGTTCTAGCTCTTGTTTTCCTTCTGTTACATCATTGTTCACTGTGGTCACGAATCGGCTGGTTTTGGCAGATGTTTATCAGTTTATGTATATATCCCTTTTTAAAAACTTTTTTCCCTCGAGTTACAAGTCCTGTTAAATGCAGCTATGTGATTCTAGGGGTATTGGGAGGATCGGTAGGATGGGTACTGTCCAGAAGTCCCTGCTCTACAAACTCAGACTAGATTAGTGTCACAAATAAAACCTTCCTACCCTGGGAACCAAGAGCCTTTCCTCGGCACAAGTCCCAGGTGCCACCTTTTTGGGATGTGGGCCAGTTTCCTTTCTTTGTAAGAGCAAGGTTGAAACCTCTTCAGCCCTTGCCCTTTGACACATGGAGGACTGGAAGGTGAAATTCGTTTTAGAGCCATACAAAAATAACCCTCCAATCAGCTTCAGAATTAGTTCACACAGCCCATTCCCAGTGTCCCCCCAGAGGCTGTCCATAGCCCACCCTCCAAGACTGTTCCTGGCAGGCCAGGGAGGGTTCTGCAGGACAGAGAAGGGCCAGTAGTCCCATCGGCATGGAGCTTACAGTTCTGGGGGAGGAAGTGATCATTGCCAGTTTGCACCTGCCTCTTGTGGTTCCTACTGACTCCTCTGTTGCTGCGTTCCCCGCCCATTGGGCCATCCAGGATCCAGGAAGGAAGGTCTCCCCCTCCACATGCAAACGTGGGTGCTTGTAGCTGCTTTCAGTTTGGTTTTTTGAGGAAATAGGAAGGATTTGGTTTGCAGAGGGTGCAAGTTCCTTTCTATGCCTGCCCAGGAGGCATGCAGGGAAGGGCAAGTTTGAGTTCTACTTTGTATGTTGTTAAGCAAGTATCTGCTTGGTACTTTGATTTAAAATAAAAACACTTTTGTAAATTGTGTATTTGTCTCTTGTGATGAAAGCTATGGAAGAAACCAAATTTAACTTGTAAAAAACATGCCCCTTATGAAGGTGCTGGCTTTTTTCAGGTTCTTTAGGCACATCTGCCCACTGAGTTCAACTATGATTGGGGTCGAGGGCCAAGGAATCTTCCTAGAGTCCTAAAGTCAAACAGTTTTTTTTGTTTGTTATTATTTTTGTTTTTGTTGGTGGTAGTTTTTTGTTGTTGTTTGTTTGTTTGTTTGTTTGTTTAAGGCAGGGTCTCTCTACATAGCCCTGGCTGTTCTGGAACTATGTAGACCACACTGGCTTGGAACTCACAGGGATTCCACTTGCCTTTGCTGGGATTAAAGGTATGCACCACCACATTCTGCTCAAACACTTTTAAGAATTACATCAGGTACCATTTGGCTTCCTTGTTCAGCTCAGTGTACAGGTATACATAGTGTAAGTGCTAGGTGTCTCTCTGTGTGTGCTAGGCCTTTCTGTTACTGAATCAGACTTTGCAGACTGGGTGGCTTGGAAACAACAGAGATTCACTACTTGTAAGTCAAGGCAGACATGTAGGAACATGGAACAGGGTGAGAATAAAGCTAGAGTAACCAAAGGCTGGATTTCCAAGCACCTTCTCTAGAGGGTAGGGAGGGACCTTTGCTGTCAAACTAGCCACATTCTTCCCTTGCTCAGCTTATTCAAGATCCTTCTTCAGACTGCTTCCCTCTTTGGTACTGTGGTCCCTAGGAGGCCACAGGTATGCTCTCCAGCATCCCACAGAGCAGAGAGACAGGTACTATGTCCTGTCACTTAGTAGGAGTTGGACAAAGCACAGACTCAGTGTTTTCTCATGAACATACACCACTGCAATAGAGCCAATTGATGGGTCATGGTCCCTGCCTGTCACTGCACTTCACAGACCTTCTGTTTCCAGCCCACCTACAATCCCCCAGAAAATCTGTAGGCACCTCTGATTTAATGGGTCCAAGACAGACTCTTACTTTCTTCCCAAACCTGTTCCTGTTGTTCTTTGTCTCTGAGAAGGATATCACCAGCCATATGTTGATTAGGCCACCTTTCTGCAATCTCACCTCAGCCCCTCCTCAATAAGCCATACCCTTCCACCTCTCAGGCCAAGAGCATTCACATTTATTCTGTTATTCTCTATAGTCACTCTGCTCCCGACATTACCAAAGAATGTTTCTCTGCCCCCGGGTAAGGGAAGCGTGTGTACCTTCATCAGCCTTTTTGACACCTATTCTTGATGTTTGTGGCAGTCACAGGCTGCAGAACATAAAACCACTAGCTCAGAAGGGTTAACCTCTTATACCCTCACTGAGAAGAAGTCCCTAGACAGATTCTAGCACTGGCTACTCAATGGATAAGGATGTGAGAGGGGCAAATGGGGAGCAGAGGGGCAGTCTTCCCCCTCAGCTTGCAGTGTTCTGCAGCACAGGTCTACAGAGGAAGGGGCTGAGTGACATCCCACATCTGGACAGACTACAGTATGCCCGTTTGCCTACTGAAGGAGGGTAATTTTTTCCCCAATTCTTTTGAGTGAATAACCATTGCTAGATCATAAGGAAATGCTTTTTTAGTTTTGTGAGAAATTGCCACGTCTTCTGGTGCAGCTATATCATTTTGCATTTTTACGAGAAATGAGTGTTTCTGTTAACCTACATTCTCACTCCATGTAGTAGACTTAGCATTTTGGACTTTGGTATTGTGGTAAGTGTACGGTGGTATCTCACTGTTGCATTTCTGTTTGTTTTGTTTTGTTTGAGATGTTATCACTGTGTAGCCCAAGATAGCTTCAAACTTGTAATCCTTCTGCCTCTCTCTTCTGTGGGATTACAGACATGTGCCACCACATCCAACTTTCCTATTAAAAAATCATTATATTACTATGTACATGATGTTTGTGGAGGTGCATGTGGAGGTCAGAGGACAACTTTGTGGAGTTAGTTCTCTCCACCTTTGTATGGGTTCCTGTAACTGGAGGTTTCTCTACCACCCACCAGCTCCCTAATAACCACTCTGAGGCTTAATATTAATTACAAACTGTTTAGCCTACTAGCTCAGGCTTATTATTAACTAGCTCTTACAACTTAAATTAACCCATTTCTATTAGTTTATGTTTACCACAAGGCTCGTAGCTTGTTAGCTCACATCTTGCCTCTCTGGTGGCATGTCTCCCCTGACTTGGCCTTCTTTATCTCTGTTTTCAGTTTGGCTTTCTTGCCTAGCTATATTCTGCCCTGCCATAGGCCAAAGCAGCTCCTTCATTAACTAATGGTAATAAAACATATTCTCAGCATACATAGGGGCATCCCACATCAGATTCCAGAAGTAGAACTCAGATTGCCAGACTTTGTACAGCAAGTGCTTTTACAGACTGAGCCATCTCACTGCCCTTCCCTGTTGTTTTTTAATTTGTAGTTGCATAATGGTGTATGATACAGAGAACCTTTCTGAAAGATTTGTATCAGCGTTTCACCTACATGTATATATGTGCAGCACATCCCTGCCTGGTATTTGCAGTTCCAGAAGACATCAGATCCCCTAAACTGGAGAAAAAGAATGGCTGTGAAGCAGGGCAGTGGTGGTGCACACCTTTAATCCCAGCACTCGGAAGGCAGAGGCAGATGGAGCTCTGAGTTCATCTGGTCTGCAGATCAAGATCTAAAACTGCCAAGGCTATACAAGAAACCTTGTCTCAAAAAACAAAGATATTTGTGAGTTGCCATGTGAATGCTGTGAACTAAACTCAGGTCCTTTGCAAAATCAGGAAGTCCTTAAAAGGCCTTTTTATGTGTTCTACATCCTCTTCAGAAAAGTATCAGGTCTTATGTCTATTTTTAAAAAGATTTACTTATTTTTTATTTATGAGCTATACCACTCGCATGTCAGGTGCCCACAGAATTACAGACAATTGGTACTTGCCATGAATGTCCTGAAAAGTGGACCTGGAGCTTTTGGAAGGGCAGCCAGTGTTCTTACCACTGAGTCATCTCTCCAGCTCTTCTTCTGCCCGTTTTTAACTAGGATCAGTTTTTAAAATTATGACTTCTGTTCTATTTTCTTTTCTTTTCTTTTCTTTTTTTTTTTTGGCAGTGCAAGGGAATCAAACCCAGTGTCTTCCAAATGCTGAGTTTAATGGTAGGGGCAGACATTAACCTTTTATTGAACTTTTCATCAGATTTTTTAAAAGTATCTCTCCCAGATTATAGCGTGTCTTCTCATTCTCTTAACAATATTTTTCACATAGCGTTTTTTTTCTTTTTTTACTTTTGCCAAGCATGGTGGCACACACCATTAATCCTACACTTGGAAGGCAGAAGCAAGTGGATCTCTGTATGTTCCAGGCCAGTGCTACACAGTGAGATACTCCTCAAACCAACCAACCAACCAAAACTGCACTTAAACTTTGGAGTTTGAAGATTTAAAAACCTTGTAGTTGGAAATATAGCTCATTGGTAGAGGACTTGTCTAGTATGCACAAGTTCCTACTTCGGTCCCCAGCACTGGAGGAAAAAAGGTGTGTGTGGGGGAGAAATCAGCTTATAGTACAGCAAACACACATATTTTTACTGTACTTTTCTAAGTCAGTGGCTATTGGTGCCTTAGTTACTTTGCAGTTGCCATGACAAAACACCATAGCTAAGGCAACTTACAAAAGAAAACATTTAATTTGGGACCTCATGGTTGCCGAGGGTTAGAGACCATGGTCATCATGGTGGAGAATATGACAGCAGCCAGCAGCCATGGTCCTAGAGTAGTAGCTGAGAACATACATCTTTATTCACAAGTAGGTTGTAGAGAGAGCTTATGAGGAATGGCATGGGCTTTTGAATGTCAGAGCTCACCCCCAGTGACTCACTTCCAGTGAGGCCATGTTTCCTCATGCTTTCCAAATGGTTCCTCCTACTCAAATGTTCTCACACAGACCACCACGGTGATTTTCCTTTTAATTTTTCTCAGTGGTTTTTACTTGGTAGAACTGTTTAGGAAGGTCTAGGCAATGTAGCTTCATTGGGGGAACATGTCACTGGAGGGTGGGCTTTGAGATTTCGAAAGATTCCCAGTGCCCTCTCTGCTTTGTGATCACGATATCTCTCAGCTGTTTCTTCACACCACCATCATGGACTCTGACCCTACGAAACTGTATGATAAATTAAACTCTTTTATAAGTAGTTTTGGTCATGGTGCTTTATCACAGCAATAGCCACAGGTAAGTAATTAAAGCATAGTATTAGCATATATATATCCATTTATAACATACTAAAGTCATATGAATGATTTAATAATTTTGCATATGCTTTTTTTCCCCTTAGTCCAATTCTAGATTTCAGTCACACCAGTTCTTGGCCCTTCTTGACCTCTTCAGTCTGGCCTGGCCTGTGGGTACTTCCCTGAAGTGAACATCTCTCAGGAGTTTGTATGGAGATCATTGTGATGAAATTGTGCTCAATCTTTATCATGAAGTGTGTGTGTGTGGGGGGGGGTTTGTGTCCTCCCACCCCTCGTCACAGGGCTTGTGACCTCTGTTTGTCTGCCTCTCGTGAGGCACACACTCTGACTGCCCTGGCTAAGCAGTCACTGTAGTGGTTTCTGAGAACCTTCCTCTGAAGTCAGCTTATTCCTGAGCTGTGATCATCATAGGAATGGAAAACAAGGAGGCCATGGAGGGCTTACATCAGGGATGAGTGAGATCCCTGATCTGTACCAGCATTTGCTGTGTTGGGATATGGATGAAACGGGGTATCCAGGACCTATCTTTTCAGTTTAGGTCTCTGAGAGAATGGGTGTCCTTTGCTGTGGTGGGAAGGTTGCTAGAGAAGTAAGAGGAGAGGAAAAGAAGCTGAGGAGGCCCGTGGCTCTCAGTGCCTAGTCTGTCTGTGTCCTGTCAATTTATCTGGTCCATGCTCGAAAGGAGGAGTGTGGATAGAGGAAAAAATAGACGGTAGAGTCTGGGGGGCATTCTAGTGAATCCTGAATCTGCCTCGTGTTTATTTCCCATAGCCTTTACATCCCCTAATCCAGAAAGAAGGAAGGCAAAAGGCTTTTTACCCCATACAAAGAACAAAGTAGTTACCTTCTTAGTATCCAAAACATCTATTAACCACACCCTAGGTCAAAATAACCTGTTATCTAGGCAAAACGTGCAGCAACTTCACCTTAGGCCAAACATCTTGTCTTGTTTGACCTTATAGGAGCAATAATAGGCTCGAATGATTTTTATTTCCTGTTTTGTTTGTATAACAAATATTGGTTTATATATTCTGCCTATTTTTCTCATAGATTGTGAGCTTTTTCTGAGTTTATAATATTTATAATTTAAAATATATACTATATTAAAGAAATTGGACTTTTACCTGTGAAAATAGCTAAATTTCTTTTCAGTTTGTTTGGCTTTTGATTTGTTGGTGTGAGAATTTTTTTTTTCCTCTACAAAATTGTTTCAGTTTTGTGTGATGAACGTATCAATGGTGTGCTGGTGGATGTTTAACAACTGGTTCTCTGAAGAGGAGAAGACTTTCATTGTGACTTTGTGGCCTTTCAAGCCATTGACTGAGTCTCTCAACCTAAGTTGGGAGGAACCAGCTTCAACGCGTGCGTCTTCTGGGGTGGTGCTGAGTGAAGACACTTGCCTCACTTCGAGGATAAGATTACTAACTGTGAACACTTTCTGAGGTCCTTTTAAGTTGTGATTTTGTCTGTTAAAATCTTTGAACCACCAGCTGTAAGATATTGGTAGAGGCCAGTCCTGTTCTGTTATTTCCACTTCAGGATGATAACTAGCTGCTGCTCATAAGTAGGCTGAGAGTCATCTTTTTCAGAGTCTGGATGCTGCGTCACACCTCATGTTAGACTCCTGCATGCATATTCTGAACAGTTTGTGGACCCTGACCCAGAGATCTGCTTGTCCATCTGTAAGAACTATTAAATACAAATATTTCCTACCAAATACTATAAAAAGAATTAAAATCTTTTAATCCTCCCTATTGTGTAAGACTTTCTTGCAAATGATTTAATTCTCCCACTTGGTTAAACTTTTGTTTACACAAAGGCCTCCAGCTGCATTCCAGGAATTTGATGACCTGGAGCAGTAACAGTCCCTTATCTCCCATCATTTTCTTTGCACCAATTCTTCTCAGACTAGCCAATCGAATAAAACTGAGGTCAGACCACACCAGCCAATGGAGAAAAGACACAGTCACCACCCGAAATAGAAAAAAAGAAGAAAAAAAAAAAAACCCAGGTGGTGGTATCAGCACACGCTTTAATCCCAACACTCAGGAAGCAGAGGCAGGTGGATCTCTGTGAGTTTGAGACCAGCCTGGAACAAGAGCTAGTTCCAGGACTTCTAGGGCTGTTACACAGAGAAACCCTGTCTTGAAAAACAACAGCAACAAAAAAGGGGAAAAAAAGACAAAAAAAAAAAGGTGTATTTCCTGTCACTGTGTGTTTCTTCTTCTGAACACACCTTCTTGATCAAGAGCAAAGTTTTGCCTTGTCTATTGACCTCAAGTCTCTCTCTCTCTCTCTCTCTCTCTCTCTCTCTCTCTCTCTCTCTCTCTTTTGAGACAGGGTCTCTCTGTATAGTAATAGCTGTCCTGAAACTCTGGAACTTAGATGCCTGCATCTGTGTTATTCAAATACATGGGCCACCACACCCAGCCCCAAACTTACTTCTAACACATCTGTGCTTATTACAACTTCACAGTTGGGAGCAGTGAGGGTTGACTTCCTGGGTGTTGGGGGTTAGCAACTTCAGCCCCTCCCCCACGGGCCCCACCTCTCACAGAGGAGGAGCGATCATTCAGTATTCTCCCTCTCCACCCTTATGGTGAATAACCCAGACCTCAAGGAGGAAACTGAGTCTTTTCTAGTATTTGGTCATTTCTGCTGGGCACGGTCATTTCTGCTGGACACTTACGTCTGTCCTTTGCAGCCCGTGAGGCCAGCATTTCCTTGCTACAGTATTCTAGCTCAGTGGACTACTCAGCCTTTAGGGTGACCAAAGGGTGGCGGGAGAGACTGCTCCTTGCACCCAGCTCTTCCTGTTCTTTGGTTTGGGGCCAGAAGTTTTCTAATTCTCTGAACTCTGGCACAATCCCAACATCTCTGTGTATCTTAAGAGGTTGCCTATAATCACCGGAGCCTCTATGAAGAAGTCTAGTGCCTTTTAGGAACAGGTCCTGCCTCAGCACAAAATTCTCAGTTTCTTGCCTGTCTGGCCCCAGCTCCCAGAGACCCTAGCCCCTGGCCATAGCACACAGAATAAGTTTGTCAGGGCTCTATAGGCAACGGCCCTCCCTTTTCCGATAGGTGCATCTTTTGACCCTAAAGCCACCCCGCCCCCCGCCCCAGGGGCTCACTTCCCCCTCCCCCCCTCACAAGAGGCTAAAGATGTCCAACCGTAAGTAGGGGGAGGAACAGGGAAAGTACCAGGTCAAATTCTGCAGTGTTCACCACAGGGGAACTATGTGGGTGGGGAGTGGGGGGAAATCTTACTAGGTCCAGGGAGCTCCGCCAGGTCTGGGAGGGAGGCTATCACTTGAGGGCGGGGCGGGGGCGGGGCAGGGGGGGCAGTGAGGTAATTTCCGCGCTCTGTCGTCAGAGGTCTGAGTCGCCCCAGGGGCAGAAACGAAACTGATCGCTGCTCCAAGTCGATGCTGGTGCACTGGATAAGTATAGGGTGGTGGCTGGAGACCGGAGGACCACCGGGAAAGGTGTGAGTACCACCCCCTTGCCTGCAAATGGGCAGGACCAGCTGCCCCAGACAGACTCAAGTAGCGGACAACCCATAGCCCCCTCCTCCTGCTTCTCCAGCTGCCGGGTATGAGGTTCTAGCTCTTACGATTTAGAAACCTCCACAGGAGTGCAAGGGGGACCACAGGCTTTGCTTGCTGCTCATTCTTTCCTTTTAAAATACGATCTTTGTACCTCAACATTTTCCTTGAAAGTTCTCTTTAGAGAGTGCTAGGGTGTAGTTCCATAATAGAGTATTTGCCTGGCGTGTATAAGAGCCTGGGTTTCATCCTCAACACTGAAAAGGAAAAAAAAAAGTGGGAAATTCCTCTTAGACCTGACCTAGGTGTTTGCAGGGCGCTAGCTGTTCCCTTGCCCATCCCTGCTGGGGTGGCACTAACTCAGTCTCTGGGCTCTGGACGTTACCTCTCCTCCTGGCATCTCTGAGAACTCTATCCAACCCGGGTAGAGCAGGGTTTCTGCAAGGCTGTACTCTCCCCTCCTGGGGCTCCTGTCACCAAGTCTGGTAGGCTATGGTAGTCCTAGGAGCCGACTAACAGCTCTCAGGAAAGAGGGTACTCTTTTAGAGTGCAAGGAGATATGAAACTTACGGGGTGAAGGAGCCCTGGAGGTACCAGATGGAGGATTCTTTGGCCTCCCGAGTTCCCTTCTTCTACTAGCTGTCCCTTGTGTTCCTTATTGGCAGGACTTGGAGGCCTTTCAGGAGGAGGAGTTGAGCTGGGGTTCAGGTGGAACTCCCCAACAAGGTTGAAAAGAAGTTTCTTTTACCTGACAGAGGCTATGTGGATTCTTCTTGACCGTGGGCTGACTTGCTTCTCTTTTCCTTTCATCTCGTCAACTGCTCAGAACCAACCCTGAAGAACCTGGCCTTCATCTGAGACGGCATCTTTGGGGTGCAGTCTGGGGTCTGCCAGCATGCCAGCCACCACAGGGCCACCCTTGGCAGAACTCTATGCTAAGGTAGACCTTCACCTGGGCTGCTCCCAGTGCACCCAGTGCCTCAATGAGAGCACCTACATCCTGCATGAAGTGGAACACGACTGCCCCAGGGAGATCTTGCTGGTTCGATACAAGCAAGGTGCCAACGATAAGGTGTGGCGTAAGGTAGGCCGCCGGCCCAGCTTCCCAAGACCTTGGCGCTATGAAGTCTGCCGCTACTATAACCCAGGATTGGGCTGCAGGCGCCACGGGAACAGATGCACCTTTGCCAGAAGCTCCGAGGAGGCTCTCGTCTGGACATTTGAGCGCAAGCACAACCTTCCCCGCCTGAAGTTGAAAGCTGCGGTGCAGGGCACCACAGCTTCGGATAGTCCGCAAACCCCAGCTGAAACGATCCGAGCAGAGTTTGGTGGTCATTTCCAACTGCTCTGTGCCCTCTGCTTCAAGTCCCGTCCCCCATGCACCATTCCTGTGGATCCCAGGGGCCATTGCCCTAAGCACCAAATCTGCCCCACACTCCTCATTCATGTTATAACTGAGGGCCGAAAGCGGCAGTTTGTGGAGGTGCGGCCACAGCCACAAAACAGACGTCCTTTAAACTACTGCAACTTTGTGGGCCGCGGGGTACCATGCCGCCACGGGGTCTCACGCTGCGAGTATGCGCACAGCGCTGTGGAGATGGCTGTGTGGAAGGCCGAGCAGCTAGATGGGCTCCAGAGAGGAGATCTGCTCACATATCCTCTCCTTGGAGAGGACAGAAGGAAAACCAGTCATGATCAGCCCCCTGTGGTCCAACTGTACTGCCATGCTTGCTTGGTCACCTGTAGTTCTCAGGAGGCATTTGAGAACCACTGTTCCTCTCTGGAGCATGCACAGATGGTGTCCTTTGACCAGGCTGTGCCCTGGAAGCACCGTGCCCCACCAATGGGGCTCTCCAAATTTGAGCTCTGCCCTAGGTAAGGGGAGTTATGTGGGAGCTTAGGGTAGGAGAAGAACCCCTATATCAGGTCAGCACCGGGGATTGTGAGGCCCCACATCTGCTGTGTCCTCTGCCTGTCAGGCTAGTACTTCAGTGGCCTCTGAAGAAGGTTCCTTGTGTCAGCCCTTGCCCTGGAGATTCAGGGTGTAAAGCTAATGAAACCCCTGTTCCCTTCACTCCAGTGTAGAATCCATTTCTACTTCCAGTACAGGCCAGGGTCGGGCTGAGAGGGTTAGCTTCCGAGGCTGTATCTCTGTGAAGTCCTACTGACCTTACGCCTCATCTCTCCAGGCCTGACATCTGTGAGTACGGAGATGTCTGCATTCAGGCACATTCACAACAGGAGCTGCAGGAGTGGGTTCAACGGGCGCAGGCCATGGAACTGCGAGAACAGGCTGCCTGGCAGGATGGGCTGGTGTCTTACCAGACACGGCTGCTAGCGGAGTACCGCTGCAGCAGCAAAGAGGTGTTGGTGGTAAGTAGAAACTTGTGAGACTGGGAAGGTGAGCCCCAGGCTGCCCTGCTGAAAGTCAGGCTTTTGTGTGCAGATGGCTGAGACTGTGGATGGAGTATCTGTCACTTGCCACCAGCCACTGGTGCACCAGGCCCAGGAAAAGAAGACCCAACACGATTGGCTGTTCTCCATCAACTCCGAGGTGAGGGTTCAACGGCCCTGAGATCTCAGATCTTATGGGTAGACCCTGCCATGGGTCTTAAGGACTATAGGAAACCTGTGATTTGGAGCTGTTGCTGCCAGGGGCTCCACTTCTGTATCTAAGTGACCTAAGATAAACCCTATTGCTTCTATGCCTCAGTTTCCTCCCACAATGATAGGTGATCATGACACCCTTACCCAATGGGGTCACTCCACTCAATGGGGTAAATTAACATAAGAAACAGGTGTGCCAGTATCTGAGACCTAGAGGGTGAATGTGACTTATAATTACAGGACCCTGAAAATCCCAGCTGCTCATCCCTTTTTCTTTAATGTGTGCTGGGCCTTAGGCAAGCCATGAGCAGAGGTGAAAACCAGGGCAGACTGAGCAGTCTGAGAGTCCTATACTCAGAAAGTGACAGGCTGCCTCTCTGAGGAGGATTGGGTGGTCAGGGCTGAAGGAATCACCATGGACCCTGAAAGAGGCTGAGGACCCATTTGACACCACTTCACAGCTTATCTCTTTCTCCAGGACCCCTTGCTACATGTGGCTCTACTCAAGCAAGAGCCTGGAGCAGCCTTCTCACTGGTGGCCCCCGGCCTCCCACAAGGTCAGCTCTATGCACGGGGAGAGCACTTCTGTGTACCCAACTCCCCAGCCCAGTTCCAGGTAGGGGTGCATGTACAGGCTGCCTCCTTTGGCAGCTTTGAGCAATGGGTGGTCTTTGACTTCGGTCACAGGCCAGTGCTGCTTCAGAAGCTGAAGTTGCAATTGGGCCAGGCGCAAAGCCTGGGGCTCTGTGGGAAGCCAGCACCCAGACAACCCCAGGAGCTAGAATGCTGGCACACAGGCAACCGCCATGTAGTGCTTGAGGTAGACTGGACACCTGAGCAGGAAGCCCTGATGGCCAAGTACAAGGTACCCTCCCTGGCCCTGGAGTTCAGTCACAGTACCCTGGTTTGGGGCCCCATCTCTCGTACAAACTACCGGCAGAGGATGCACAAGTTTCTCTATGAAGAGGAAGCAGCTCAGCAGCAGCTGGTAGCCAAGTAAGTGGGGCAGTGGGGATAGCAGGAGCGACCAAGTCTGGACTTGGGGATGGGCCTTTGTCTGTGGCATAGAGAGCTGATCTGTAACTTTCCACCAGGCTGGCCCTGAAGGGCCAGGTATCCCTGAAGACGGCACTGCAGACACCGGCACTTGGCATGCTCTTTGCCCCACCAGGAGCCCTCTATGCCGAGGTCCCTTTCCCTTCTTCTCTGTTGCCAGACACCGACCAGGGCTTCCTGCTGAACCGGGCAGTCAGCACAGCCCTTGTGGCCCCTGTACCTGCGCCTGACAATACGGTATACCAAGTGAGGCTGGAGACACGGGCCAGCTCAGAGAACGCCCTGTGGCTGCTGTTACCAGCACGATGCTGTGTGGCTTTGGGGCTGCAACCACAAGACACCCCCATCTTGGAGGTGCAGTTCCAGATTGACCCTCTGACCTTCCGGTTCTGGCATCAGGCAGTAGATGCGCTGCCTGAAGAGCGCCTGGTGGTTCCTGACCTGCCCGCCTGCTCCCTGCCCCACCCCGGGCCCGTCCCACCCTCGTTTCGTGGCAATCACAAACAGAAGCTGGCCGTGGGGCTCATTGCAGGCAGAACACCTGAGGGCACAAAGCCCATCCCACCACTCCTCATCTATGGCCCCTTTGGTACTGGCAAGACCTACACACTGGCCATGGCTGCCCTGGAGGTTGTCCAGCAGCCCCACACCAAGGTGCTCATCTGTACACACACCAACAGGTGAGCTCAGAGCTGCTTCCAGGTTACTCACCACTGTCCTGCCTCCCAGGATATCTGGCTCCTTGGTTCTTAATGAAGATGCTGATAGTGGCTGGTTGCATTTCTCAAATCCAACTGGGGTGCCCTGAATTAATGCATATATTATGTGGGTAAGGAGCTGGGGGTGGCTTTCCACAAACCTTGGACCAAGGGGGAGTTGTAGTGGTGTTGTGTTTTGGTCTACCCCGTGTTTTCTGGGCAAGGCATTGTTTTTTTCTTTTTCTTTTCTTTTTTAAAATAGAAACAGGCTATTCAACCAAGAAGTTCCTCTTTGACTAGTGTGGTTTTTTTTTTAGTTCCCTAAATCACATATTATTACAGGCATAGAGTTCTTCTTTAGCCCAGAGAATGGGGTGAAAGGAAGAGCCCAGAGCGATGACTATGTGCTCTGCCTAGGCTGAGCCGAAGATCTGAGTGGCAAGGCTGTTGCTTACCTGGAAGATCCTAGGCAGCACCTCCTCGGCCTCTCAACTCTCAGGCTCTGCTCCCAAGGGCCGGTCACCCATTCTTGTTGCCAAAGCTTGCAGCACCCAGAAATTATGTTCAGGATCAGTGTCAGTCCCCAGCCCCCAAGGCTGTCTCAGGCCACGGCTAGCTCTCCGCTTGGCCTCAACTCAGAGACCACCTTCTCTAAGCTACCCCTGACCACCTGGGCTCTGGCCCACCCTGTGTCTTTGCTTTTTGTTCCCTTTGAGTCCATTTGAGTCCCCGGGCAAGGCCCCTGTCCGTCTGCCTTGTGAGTGAGTGTTCCTGGCATCTAGGCAAGGCTGAACGCACATGTTTTAGCCAGCAGCCTGAGTCCTGAAGAAGCATCCCACAGTGCCTCACCCTTCCTACAGTGCCGCAGACATCTATATCCGGGAGTATTTCCACGGCTATGTCAACAGTGGCCATCCAGAGGCAGCTCCACTCAGGGTGATGTACACAGACCGCCCCCCAAGACAGACCGACTCGACCACGTTACAATACTGCTGCTTAACGGAGGACCGCCAGGCCTTTCGCCCACCCACAGGAGCAGAGTTGGTACATCACCGATTGGTGGTTACCACCACTTCCCAGGCTCGTGAGCTCCAGGTGCCAGCTGGCTTCTTCTCCCACATCTTCATTGATGAGGCAGCCCAAATGCTGGAGTGTGAGGCTCTCATCCCACTAGCCTATGCCTTGTCATTAACCCGTGTAGTACTGGCAGGGGACCACATGCAGGTCACACCTAGGCTCTTCAGTGTGCCCAGAGCTAAGGCAGCTGGACACACCCTACTGCACCGCCTCTTCCTGTACTACCAGCAGGAGGTACACAAGATCGCCCAGCAGAGCCGCGTTGTCTTCCATGAGAACTACCGTTCAACTGCAGCCATCATCAACTTTGTCTCTCACCATTTCTACGTTGCCAAGGGCAACCCTATCCAGGCCAGTGGCAAAGTCCCATGCCACCCCCAAAACTATCCCCTCATGTTCTGCCACGTGGCAGGCAGCCCTGAGCAGGACATGTCCATGACTTCCTGGCTTAACTCAGCCGAGGTCACCCAGGTAGTGGAGAAGGTGCAAGAGATCTACAACACCTGGCCTCGCTGCTGGGGACCCCGGGAGCAGAGACACATCTGTGCTGTCTCCCATGGTGCCCAGGTGAGCTGCCTCCTCTGGCTTCCACGGCTTTACTTACTTTACCTGTGAGGGATGGTTTTGTCCCTTTTTCCAGTCTGATCCATGTGACCATGCTGGAGTAAGGGTGTATAGGGATTGGCAAGAGGGCCTGGTTCTTACTGGGTAACAGGCTCTCAGAACCCTGGACTTGTCTGCAGGTCAGTGCGCTGAGGCAGGAGCTAAGAAGGAGGAACCTGGGTGAGGTGTCTGTGGGCAGCTTTGAGATCCTGCCAGGTAGGTGATAGAATTGTGGGCCGGGGCCAGCCTAATAGGGAGGTGGCTTCCAGCCCATTCCTCAGACTTGGATATGTAGGGTGGGACTGGGTTAGCCAGTCTGCTGATCCTACCTGGCCATCTGATCCATGTCTCCTACAGGGCGTGAGTTCCGGGTGGTGGTATTGAGTTCTGTCCACAATCGCAACAGTCTACTCAGCCCAGGGGCGCCAACCTCAGAATTCTTCACTGAGCCTCGTGTGTTGAACACGGTCATGACCCGTGCCCAGTCTCAGCTGGTGGCTGTGGGAGATGCTGTGGCTCTCTGTTCCTCTGGAGCCTGTAGAAAGCTCTGGAAAAGCTTCATTCGTGAGTGCATAGAGCATCGCAGTGTCTTCCCTGAGGATCTGTCACTCGGTCAGATTGAGCAGGGTGTGGCCCAGAGACAGCACTGGGCTTCTTTGACACTCAGAGCTGAGGGCCCAGATGTGAAGCACACAGCTATGGCACAGGATCTGCCCAGACCCACAGCAGACAGAACCACAGTCACAGTGAAGACAGAGACTGGAGCCAGGGCAGCAGCCACCGCACAGATGGAGGCCGTTGCAGCAGGGGACGCGGCAGGAGGAGCCTCAACCTCTAGACATGCAGCAATGGGAGCATCTACCCTGGAGGGTGGGATGTCTGAAGAAACAGAGGATTCTGAGTCTGACTTCTGGCCCTCCGACTGGGAGCTCAATGCTGACGATGCCATCCTGAAGGAACTCCTTGATGAAAGCCGGCAAGTGACCGTGACGGTTCGGGAGGACGGGCTTTTGGACACCATGGTTTGGCCTGCATCCCCACAGAAGGCCCGACAGTACACAAACCTGCCGACCGCGATGCTGCGTAAGTTGCTGCGCTCAAACCCCAAGCAATACTGCCGCTGCAGCTTCCTACAGGAGACCTTTGAGAGAGCTCTGGCCACGCCACTGGATGACACGGCCTCTAACCCTATCCAAGTCAGGGGTCGCCTAAACTGCGGGATGGCCTTCACAGGGGATGAGGTGCTAGTCCAAGTCCTAGGCCCAGCAGCTGATGACCGGGGCATCTCAGGAAGCCTGCAGGGTCGTGTGATGGGTGTGCTGAAGAGAAGGAAACACGAACTGGCCTTCGTATGTCGAATGGATGAGTGGGACCCCCGAATCATGATCCCCATCAACGGTTCTGTGACCAAGATTTTTGTGGCAGAGATGAAGGACCCGCGGCAAGTTCCCATCCACCGCCTCGTCCAAGGCCAAGTGAAGCGCGTAAGGCATGAGAATCTTAAGCCTGAGGACCAGAGCACCCGACTTTTCTGGGTCCGTATTGTCCTATGGCGAGAACGTTTCTACTACCCACTAGGCATTATCCAGGAGGTGCTACCCAAGGCCATCACCTGGGAGCAGGGCCTTTATATACTTGATCTAGAGCATGGCCTAAAGGCCCACACACCAGACCCAGCCTCTGTTTCCAAGGCTTTGCAGAGATACCGCTCAGAGCTAAACACGGCCACTGGTTTCCGAGAGGACTGCCGCCACTTCTTGACCTTCACTGTGGACCCCCAGGGTGCCTGCAACCTTGACGATGCTATCAGTGTCCGGGACTTAGGCTCAGTGTGTGAGGTGGCTGTGCACATTGCTGATGTGGCCAGCTTGGTGCCCAAGGATGGAGCGCTGGACATGGAAGCCCGCCAGCAGGGCTCTGTGTTCTATGCCCCCAGCAGGGAGCCCATACTCATGCTGCCAGCCGGCTTGTGCCAGGATGCGCTCAGCCTCCTGCCAGGCCAGGATCGCCTTACCATCTCTCTCTTCCTCACCATGGAGAAGGGCAGTGGCCAGATCGAGAGTCTACGATTTGCACCGTCCATAATCCGCTCGGACCGCCAGCTGTCATACGAGGAGGCCGAAGAACTGATCAAGGGGCACCCTGGGGGTGGCCTGGAGCTGCCAGCCCACCTGAACTCTGTGGAAGCCTGTGTCGTGGCTGCCTGTTACTTCTCGTGGATGTTGCGCCGTCAGCGCCTGACAGCTGCCTGCTACTATGAGCCGCCAGATGAGGACAGCATGCTGGGCTTTCGCACGGCCCACGTTATGGTTCAAGAATACATGATCCAGTTTAACAGCCGTGTGGCTGAATTCCTTGTGGGCAATAAACACACGCAGACACTGATACCACTGAGGTGGCAGCCCACACCCAATAGGCAGCAGCTTGATGGTGTTTTTAAGAAGCACGGAGGACTGGTGCCCCTGTCGCTGCACCTGTGCCAACACTTGAACACCCACTACGCCCCCAGCAAGCAGCTGTGTCTCCTGACTTCCCTTTGGAAGCAAGTGCAGCTTGCAGCCGGTACTCAGGACTATATCCAGATGGTGGACCTTATTGCTGCAGATGACATGCACCCTTCACTGGCTCCTGTGTGCCTGGACTTCCGAAAGGCTCTCGGCCGCTCTGTTTTCGGTCGTTCCAGCCAGGGCAAGCAGCAATCGGCAGGCCACTACTCACTGCAGGTAGATTGGTACACGTGGGCCACTTCGCCCATCCGTAGGTATCTGGATGTTGTGCTGCAGCGGCTGATCCTAACGGCGCTGGGCCACAAGGGCTTTATGTACTCTACCAGGGACATTGATGGTCTCTGCCAGGACTTCAGTCGCCAATATGCCTGTGCCCAGAGCTACCAACGGCGGGCCTACAGCCTGTACCTGGCCACCCAGCTCAAGGCCCAGCCTCGAGGCAAGCTGGGCTTTGTGGTGGATGTTGAGATGGGTGCCCGCTGCTTCAAGTTGCTTTTCCCTGTCAACCGAGAAACCCTGCCTGACCCCTGCCCTATCTACTACCCCTCCCTGCAGCTGGCTGAACATCCCGAGGAGCTAGTGAACCAGACAGGCCTGCGGCTTGTTTGGCGGCGCCGTATCTACTCAGTGCAGGGGTCCAAGCCAACTTTACCACTGCTGGGCACGAGTCTTGATCCACACACCCAGACTATAGATGCAGCCCTGTGGACTCAGCTCCTAGTGCTGGTGAAGGAGCAGCGCTGGGGTGAGGCCGCCGCCCTCATCCGGGAGCAAGACAAGAAGCTTCCTCGTGTGAGGGAGCAGATGCAGATACACCAGAGTCGCTGTGGACACTTCGTGGAGGTGGCCTGTGAGCTGAGCAGAGGAGATACTCTACAAGTACAGCTTGGTGCCAGCCTGCAGCGGGGCTTCCTGGCGCCAGCCTTGCAACTATGGACGGTGGTGCCTGGCTTCAGCCTCTGTCTGGAGCACATGGAACGGCCAGGTGACTGCTTTTCGGAGCCCGTGTACCAGGCTCTGAAGGACCGCTACCGAAAAGCAAGCGAGTACTCAAATGTGTGGAAGCCGCTCTGTGCCCTGGAGTCCCTCACCAGTGCCATTACAGAAAACGATTCCATTGTGCTGCAGAATGTGCGTATTTCCTGGGATGCAGATCGGACGTCCCAAGGACAACTGCAGGGCACCTTCCAGCTGGAACCTGCTTTTCTCCAGGAGAACAGTATCAACATCCACTTTGACTGTTGCTATCTCTGCATTCGGCTTGAGGGGATCCCTCTCTCTCTAGCCAGCCCACTCCCTGCACCCAGATGCCTTGGACCCTTCCTGAGCATTGACCCTGATACATATACCTGGGTGGCCCATGGCCTGGCTGGTGACTGGGACCACGGGCTGGGCGGTGACTGGGACCAGGAGAGTGTGGATGATCGGCAGGAGGTTCCCAGGCAGGTACATTTCTTCATCCACCACATGGCCATGGAGAAGGTTCCAGAAGAGGTGCTGAGACCTAATGCTCGGTTCACTGTGGAAGTAATATCTAAGCAGCTTCCTGACCTGTGAGTGGTTCCTATCACCTTCAGGAGAAGGTCCCAGGACCTCCTTGGGCTCCCCTGTCCTGGGAGGACACGGCCCCCTCCTTAGGAGAATCCTGTTAACTTTCTGGTATCCCTTCTCATCCCCAGCCGCAAGGAAGAAGCTGTGCGTAGACTGAAAGACGCATCCCCACTGGTCATCAGCATTGCCTTGGGCCGGCCCATCCCCGAGCCCATTCACCAGCCTCGTCACCAGCTCCGACACCATCCCCATCACCGGCCCATCCTCGAGCCCCGTCACCGGTTTATCCCTGAGCCCCATCACTGGGCTATCCTCGAGCCCGGTCACCCATCTCACCAGCACTTTTTCTTCAGGGGTAGGTCTGCTCTTCAGCTTCCCACCTCTCCCCAGTGCCTGGTGCTCAAATGATCCTTGGCTTCTGTTCCACTCCCACCCTAGCACCTACCAGCAGGTTCTCAGGGCGGCAGCACCTGCTACCACCTACCGGCAGGTTCTTAGAGCGGCAGAACTACAACATCCCTGGTGGGCGTCATAAGCTGAACCCTAGCCAGAACAGAGCCATCAGGAGTGCTCTGGAGAAGCAATTCACAGTCATCCAGGGCCCACCAGGTGCGGTTCGTTTGCAGAAGCCAGGGACTGCCCTGGGCAGGCAGGTGTGGCCGTAGGTACTCACACTGTCCTCTATCCACAGGCACAGGGAAGACCATTGTGGGCTTCCACATCGTATACTGGTTCCATAGGTTAAACCAGCAACAGATGCCACCTGGCCGCAGTCCTAGTGGAGAGGAACAGCTGTGGGGCCCGTGTGTCTTATATTGTGGCCCCTCCAACAAGTCCGTGGATGTCCTGGGAGGTGTGTGAGGAGTAACCTGTGGGACTTCAGAGGGTGCTAGGCATTGAGGTACAGTCTCTCACATCTTCACTTGCCCTAGGACTGCTCCTGAGTAGGAAGACAGAGTTGAGGCCCCTGCGTGTATATGGGGAGCAGGCAGAGGCCACTGAATTCCCACTGCCAGGAGTGAGTAGCAGGAGTGTACTCACCAAGACCTCCCAGGAAGGGAGGCCGAATCAGAGCCTTAGGTACAACACATCTGTCTGTGCTGGGGTTGAGGCAAGGGGATCTCCACTGGACAGGGTTTCACCAATTCTGCCCCCTAGGAGCATTACCCTTCACCATCGGATCCGCCAGGCCCCCAATCCCTACGCAGCAGAGATCAGAAAATTTGATGCCCAGCTTCGGGAAGGGAAAATACTCACAAAGGAAGATCTTGTGGTGTAAGTGGTGGGCTTAGAGGTGGAACTGCCCTTTGGCAAGCTCACTGGATGACGTGTGTCACCTCACACAGGTACAGGAGAGTCTTGGGGAAGGCACGCAAGTATGAGCTCGAGCGGCACTCGGTCATCCTGTGTACGTGTTCCTGTTCGGCATCGGGAAGCCTGAAAAGTCTCAGAGTTCGACAGATCCTTATCGACGAGGCAGGCATGGCCACTGAGCCAGAAACCCTTATTCCGTTGGTGTGCTTCTCGCGGGTTGAGAAGGTGAGGTTGGGGGGATCTGGAGCTGCCCTCTGGGTCCCTGGGGGCAGTTTATGCTGTGGTGCTGAGGGTGCAAGAGGTGAGCATCGCTCTTGGTTGAAGATGACCAAGACGCTGGGATGCCTCTGGCTGGCTCCACGGATGTCCTACCTGTCTGTGCTTCCAGGTGGTTCTGCTTGGAGACCACAAACAGTTGCAGCCTGTGGTCAAGAATGAACATCTGCGAAACCTGGGGATGGACCGGTCTCTTTTTGAGAGGTACCACAAGGATGCCATCCTGCTGGACACACAGTACCGTATGCATAAGGATATCTGCTCTTTTCCCTCCATGGAATTCTATGGGAGTAAGCTGAAGACCTGGTCTGACTTGAAGCGCCCACGCAGCATCCTGGGCCATGCTGGCAAGGAGAGCTGCCCTGTCATCTTTGGCTATGTGCAGGGCCAGGAGCAGAGGCTGCTGGTGTCCACTGAGGATGGCAATGAGAACTCTAGGGCCAATCCAGAGGAAGTAATGGAGGTGGTAAGTGTCAGAGCACTCTCCTGGGTGCCTGATGGGTCAGGAGTCTTCCTGGATGAGGATGAAGGCTAAGGAAAGCTTCAGTGGTCAGGAAGGCTGGGATCAAGTGAGGCCCCTGTACTCTGGACAGGACTGGCTTCCAGCTCCATCTGCCCTGTCATTTACTTAGGTCCGCATCACCAAGCAGTTGACCCTGGACCGGGCGGTGGATCCCAAGGACATTGCCGTCCTTACGCCCTACAATGCACAGGCTGCTGCGATCAGCAAGGGCCTCAGGCAAAGAGGGGTCATCGGAGTGACTGTGACTTCCATAACCAAGAGCCAGGGTGAGGCTGACTCTAAGGAGGCCATATTTGTGTGGGAGTCAGCAGAGGGGTTGGTGAGCAAATGTAAATTCATCTGCTGCTCCCTCCTCTCCTCCCAGGAAGCGAGTGGCGCTATGTGCTAGTGAGCACGGTCAGAACATGCCCCAGGAGTGATGTGGACCAGAGGCCAACCAAGAGCTGGCTCAAGAAGTTCCTGGGCTTTGTTGTGGACCCTCACCAAGTGAACGTGGCCATCACCCGGGCCCAGGAGGGGCTGTGCCTCATTGGTGAGGGTTTGCATTTCTGGGAAATGCTGGGGTGATGCAGTGTCAAGCATGCTCAGGGCAGAACTAAGAGCCATCTTGATTCTCCCTGCAGGGGACCACGTACTGCTACGCTGTTGCCCACTCTGGCACCGTCTCCTAGACTTCTGTGAGGCCCAGCACAGCCTTGTGCCTGCTGAGAAGGTGCGGGTCCAGAGAAAGTCTGCTTTATCTTCCTGAAGAACTCCCATCTGCCCAGCCTTTGATGTACCAGCAGCTAGGCCCCTCATCCTCCTCTGCCAAGGTCCTGGGCGTACAGTGGATTGTCCCAGCTCTCTGTCCCAGCTATCTTCTTGGGAAAGACCCTGATATTGGCTCCAGTCGTGTAGCAGTGACAGTCTTATGGGCGGTGGCCTCTTCCTGGGCCGGAAGCAGGCTTAATAATGATGACCTTCCTGTTTGTGCCTGGACTTGAGCAGAGGGGAAAGAGCTGGAGGTGGGACCCTTTGATCCCGTGTTACTTTTCCTGGAGCGTCTGGTGACTAGGACACCTCTTAGTGGCCACAAAAGACCCCAGGATCTATCTTTGCTGTTAGTGGGAGCTTAAACAGGAATGAAACTGTTCTGAGGCTGTACTTGGACGCTGAGATCCATCTGTTGTTGCACTGGGCACCGAGTATTCATTTGTCAAATTTTCTAGTCTTAATAACCTAAAGCTAGCTCCTCTTACTGTGCCCCTCAGAGTGGGCAAGGAAGCATTCCTGAAAGAAAGATTTTTTTTTTATTACTTACTACCTTATGTCACGCAGGGTTGCCTGTTCGGATGGGGCAGGAAGGGCAGAGCCAAGCCAAATAATCACAACAGTCCTAGAATGTGAAGCGTCACAGGCAGCTGGGAATGAGGTATCCCAGTACCACTGGGACTGGGCTTCTTCACCAAGCTTTCACGCCTGTTTCTAGGGCTTTAGGACAACCTAAGTCTCAATCTTTTTCTGCAGGACTGAGCAGGTAAAATCTCTCATGACTCCCTTTTGTATTCCCACCTCCTGGCAGCTCCAAGGCTGCAGCCACTCCCTTCTCAGTGACTCCCCTCTCCTGAGGTCAGAGATGCTGCAGGTGAGCTGTACACACCAGGAGAGGTGGGGCTTCCAAGATCTGGCTGCAAAACCTCCTGTGAAAATAATGTCTGGTGTTTTCTACAAATTAAATTTCTACATTCCATCTTTTAATCTTTTCTCAGGTTATGCCTTATATAACTGGATAATTTTATTATAAAAATGTCTCTGAAAGTTCTCATGGGTGTTTTGTGGTATGGACAAGAGTAGACAGGACTGGCCTTCATCTTGTAGCCATTGAGGTAGTCAAAGGAGGAGCTGTATACAGGAACTGGAAGAATGGGGACAGAAAGTAGGGGCATCCTATCCTATGACTGAGAAACTGACTACAGTCATAGGAAGCTAGTGGATAATTTAGCAGAGATGGGCTGGAATTGGAGAGCTAAGTCTGTGCTGTAGGTTTGGCTGACTGCTCTTAGTCCCCAGGCTGAAGCAGGTCCAAAGTCCTTATGGCTGTGACCTCAATGACAACTTGTCTGTTCTGAAATTGTCCTCTAGTACTTTGGACCCCACGGCCCCCTCCGAGTCAACTTGTGACATGCGTTCGTTTGGCCTTTGACTTGTAGCCAAGCTGACTTATCCTCACACAACTGATACAAGAATGCTAGGCCCAGGAAAATGTGGTGGGAGTTCCTAGAGACTCTGTAAGGAGATGAGGTCCCTAAGGCCTCTCTGTTTCTAGAGTTAGAGAGGAACAGCAAAGAACACCAGCTCCACCTGCTTCCTTATCCACTTAGGTCTGTAGGTGAGTGTGGCAGGGATGTAGTGTCCTGGCTGGGTTCCTGGGGGCAGCTTGTGTGGAAATTGAAGATGAGCAAGGGGTTGGGTAGTTCAAGAGCAGCCATAGTAGAGGAGTTTAGGGATGGATATGTACTAAAATAAGCAAGGCATTTCTAGATGGTGACAGTAGGCGCTCCCTCACTAGAGTCGGGGAGGGCTTCTTAGAGGAAGGGGCCTTGAACTTGGTGGAAAATAGTAAGGATGGTTTTAAGCTGGTTGTTGGAGTTCAAGAAGGGAAGAAAACGCAGATCCCATCAGGAATAAAGCTGCAAAGTGTGGTGAAGGTGAGGGTAGGGAGCCTTGAGAAGGCATTGGCACGAGTGGGCAGGATACAGGCTGAGGAGTAGGCTCTGTGAGCCAGCTCCACAGCATCCAGTGCCTGTAGTAGCTCTGCTGTGTGTCCACCTCTAGGCTACATCTCTCTGGGCCTAATGGGGCATAAGGCTGAGCCATAGTTGGGGATGGGAGTCTTCTGGTCCCAGTTGTCAGCATGCCAGGCTACTAGACCCATAGATGGGTCCTACATATTTAGATCCTGTGAGACATCCATAAGCAACTGGCACCTGGACAACATGATGCCACAGAGAATGACCGTCCTGATTTGTCTATCAATTACTGGAGGTACCTGACTTGCTACCTAGGCTGAGCCCCAATAGGCAGAGCATATCCCCAGTAGGGGAAGTGGAGATCTTTATTACTCCCCACCCTATCCCACTCAGAAAATGACCCCTTTGCCAGTTGGGATGGAGGCATTCCTTTCTTTGACCACCTGACCACCTGCTCCTGCCAGTGCCGGCCATGTCAGAATGACTATCACCCATGGTGTGTGTGGTGGAGGAAGCTGGGCTCAGTGTGTTGTGTCCGCTCTTGTTCCTTTTATCAGCTCTGCTGCTTTGCCCAAGGGACAAAGTGCTATTGTTCTGGACCCAGAGGTGACCAAGTCTGCATCTACCTTGTGATTGTGTGTGTGCACGCATGCTTGTGTACATGCACTCATACGTGCACATATGTGCATGTGCACGTGTGTTAACCTGGGTGGAAGACCTTAATGTCAAGGTGCCCTGGACAGCAGTGAGGAATGTTCACCTATGTGGGCTGAATATCAACAACTAGCAAGAAGAGTAATTGCTGCAGGGATGGTCACACTTTAGAAGCTAGGCACCACTGAATGTCTTAGAGAAATTCCCAGCCAGGCTTCCTTTCTGGGATCCTCACACACTTGGGGTGCCCATGAACTTCAGCTTACTTGGAGAGAATGTAAGATCTTTATTTTAAAAATAAGACATCATTTGGTCCTGGGCATCCTTGCTCCAAGCCATCTGGGATGCTAACACCAAGGCTATGATTGCCCTCAGTGGTGTCCAGACAGGACCAAAATATCTTCCTCAGGAATCTCAAGTTTAGGAGGCAGGTAAGGACACTGGTTCTGGCTGTGGGGGTGAGGGACTTGTGAGGTCTGAGGCTGAGGGACCTGAGTTCCCTTGGAACAGCTCTCATTATTAGAGGTGGCAGCCAAGTACCAGGGGCCAGCACTTCCTGCTCCAGTGGACTGTGGTCCTGAAATGTCCAGCCTGGGGCTCTCCTGGAAAAGACAGAAGGCATAGGGGTTCTGGGGCTTGTGGGATGCTGGGCCATCAGGAAAACACTACATGGTTGTTGTTACCTTAAGGCCTAAGTAGGGTTGTGTCTTTAATCTGGTGTGTGTATACTCCTCTTTATTAGTGGATAAATATTAGAAAATCATCTCTCAGAAGGTGTGGTCAGGGGCAGGCTGGACTTGCCCAGCCGACTGGGGGCAGGCCCTTCAGGGGGTCCTGGTGTGGTCTGCAAGGTGAGGCTGTCCCGCCATGGCTCATACACCAGGGTGTAGCTTTCTGCTCTCTTGATAGTGAACTTGTAGGTACGGTTGGGCAACAGGTTGTGAACATCAAAGGAGCAGGCAGCCACGGGGACTATGCCGCACTGTGTACACTCCTGTTGCGTCCGCGGCTCCAGCAGTTTGAAGCGCAGCTCGTACTGTTCCGGTGCTGCCGGTTGGATGGTGACAAACCAGCGTAGGCTGACCCAGTCCTGATGGGCCACTGACTCCTTCCGGTCGAACATAACTGGCATCTTAGTGCTCAACATAAGCCGGATGTGTGGGATTTTGGTGGCTCCAATGTCAGATACCAAGCGGTGCTTGACATGTAGGTGCCCTGGCACCATCATGGCCAGGAAGTTGTCCATGACAACTGACAAATCTGCCAACTGCTGCTCCACAAGCCCCCAGCCAGCCAGGAAGGGCCGTGGGTCAGGGGCCTCAAGCAGGGCATCCAGTGCCGCTCGGCCATGGTCCAGCTGTTCCAACAGGTCCCCGAGCAGCAGGAGCTGGATCTTGGTCTGTGCTGTGCCCACCTTCTTCATGCGCTGAAACTTCCAGGGGTCAATGAGCTGGAACATGGTGTTAGGCAGCACCAGTGGGTTCTGGTCACCCAGGGCCAGATGCTTAGGGAGGATCTCAATGTAGTAGGAACACTTCTTGAGTAGTTGCATGCGGGCATGGTGACGCTTGAGCAACTGGGGGCTCAGGTCTGTGGTCAGAAACTCACGCAGCACATTGCGACGCTCCATATAGGTCCTCCAAGCCTCCGGCTCCAGCAGCTGCTGGTCCTCTGCTTCCTCCACCTCCTCTGAGTCCAGGAAGGAATGGGGACTGTCCAGCTTCATTTTGTCCAGGGCCAGGCCTGTCACCTGGAAGTTCATTGTCTAGGAGCTGAGGGTAAGGACTAGGTATCAGCTGTGACAATTGGATGGGCTGTGCCCCAACCTAAGCCTTCTGCACCACATCAGCCTCTACCCCATAATGGCCTTTGCTCCATCCCCTGGACCACAGCCTTCTGAGCAGAGAGAGACCCATGGATGGAGAGAATAGTAGGCTGGGTACTGGACAAAAGCAGATGATGAAGAAGAAACTTCTATCAAGGTACCAGTTTTATGGTGATGAGCTAACCGGGCTGAGAGAGTGGGCTATAGGATCAGAGTGGTCTGGAAAGAAACTCTGGGATGTCAACCAGTTGTGAGATGGGTCAGGAGCCTCAAGTTCCTCACCTACCATGGATAATGGATGGTGCCCTTTAAGCTGTGGAGAAGCTTGGGATGACCCTTGGGATACTGATGTATCCCAATACCCATGTACCCCAATAGTCTCCAGAGACCTGGTACACCTCAGTACTGCTACTGTGCTTGGGGACTTTTTGATTTTGGCATAGCATCTCATTCTGTAGCTCAGGCTGCCCTCTAACTCCTGTGCTCAAGTCATCTCCTCATCACACCCTCTTGAGACTGCAGGGGTAGATGCTGTTGTATCTAGTTTATCCCAAAGGTGGAATTGCTGACGCCAGAGTCTTCCCTCCTCTCCTTGTGCCTCTACCAGGTCCCCAAATCTGGCTGGTATGCCACAAAACCCAGCAGCCAGAGCTTCCGGGAGAAAGGACCAACATCCTGCCAGTTGTCCCTGGCACTGGGCCAGTGGTTTCACTTGGAAGTTTCAGGTTGTGGAAACTGGGGTCTAATGAGAAGAGAACTAAGAGACTGGATGACTGGCTCAAGGTCAGCCATACCTGGAGGGCTTTGACAGGCGTCTGGGACGGGACGGCAGAGAATGGTTCCTGGCTGAAAGCAAGCTGAGACCAGGGCCCCAAGACCCTGAGCCAACACAGTCCCTTGCAGCGAGAAAGCTCGATGGAACCCTCCAAAAGTTACTTTCCCCGTCTGTTATCCCATTTTCCCGGTGGAGACTACCCACCTCGAGCCCCTGGCTATGCCTCTCCAAACCCTCTACCTACCACTCCTCTTCCGGATCACCTCCGTGAACCCCAGCCCCCCTCTGCAAGAGCCTGGCGCCCACCTCCTCTGCGGAGTCCAGCGGGAGCCGCAGGTGCACTGTCTGGTCAAAGCTCCGCCTGCTTCTGACCCACCTGTTGCCATGGGAACCACTGGCCCTTGTGACGCGGCGCACTGGTCCAGGTGTAGGGAACTCTTGATTTAAGGGCTAAGCTCAGACACGCCACAGCAGGGATTTACGTTCAGGGCCGCGCGGGTTTGAAAACAAGCTCAACCTTAGCCCTACTGGCTGGTGAAATTGTTCCCTGGCTTCGTGCCGCCAGACGCCCAGGAGCCACTATGGTGGCTGGGTTGACAGCTTGGCCTAAAGTGGGGTTCCCTGAATCACAGTAAACTTGTATCTTTGAGTGGGACAGCGCTGACTTCTGGGGCCCAAGAAGACCGTGGTTGCCAGTGGAGTTCAGGAAGGGAGTGCCCCACTTGACATTCCAAATCAAGCTGTAGCCTGCGGATCTCAAGGAAGATAGAAAAAAGAGGAAGAGATAAATAGGATCTTCTTAGCAAGCAGTCAGCAAGGCAAAGGGTGCTGACTTTCCCAGACCTTCGGAAACTCATGTCCTGTCCCCTCTAGTCTAGGTAAACGGGGTCTCCATAGCTTCAAGGGTCCTCAAAGGAATTCCCAAGTATGAGTCACCCTCATACTACAAACTGGGCTCTGGAACCCTGAATTTACTACCCAGATCCCTCCTCTTTAAGAGCCTGCTTGGGTCCCTCCTCTTTAAGAGCAAGGGTCCCAGACACCTGAAAGCTGCAGGCTCATTTCCATACAGTGGTTGTCCTTCCACAGAGCTCCCAGCCCTCCTGGTGGCATCTAGCAAGCCAGGAAGTAGCTTTCCTACTTGTCAATCTACACTGACTACAGGTCTTGGAGGGCCTGGAGGAGGAGGAAGAAGTGACAGATGCTGGTTCTGTGCTCCTCTAGGGTAGTCATGGCGGCTAGTGTTGGGAGTCTCGAGTATAAGAACTAGATTCCCCTTCTCCACCCTAAACGAAAGGGATGCCATCCGAAGGTCCAGGAGGGACAAACCACAGGAAGAATGCCAGCTCCCCAGCTCTTCCTCAGGAAGGACATGGGTGAGGCTCACTACCCTCTTCTTGGGGGTTGGGCTTGCTCCGGGCTTATGAAAGTTCCTCAGTCCCACTCTATTCCTCTTTTTTCCACTACTCTGTTTTTTTAATTTTACCATATGTATATGGACCATGAGCAGGGGTTAGAAGAGGGCATTGGATTTCTTGGGACTGGGGTGGTTATTAATCCAGCAAGTAGATGCTGGCCACTGAACTCAGGCAGTCAACAATAACAAGTGCTTGTAACTTCTGAGCCATTTCTCCAGCTCCCCTTATTTTTAATTAAAAATTTCATTTTGAGGTGTGCACAGACAGTCCCACGCAGGTTTTGCTGTGTTTTTTGTTTGTTTTTCACAAGGGTGTTACCATGTAGCTCCCACTGACCCGAAACTCTGTCGAGCAGGCTGGGTTCAAACTCAGAGATCCACCTCCCTCTGTCTCCCAAACTCTGGGATTAAAAGGCATGCACTCACTACATGCACCGCAACTCCTGGCTCACTGCAGATGTGAAGAAGGATGATCCTACAATCCCACTTACCCTTCATCAATTTTCCCAGATACAGATTCTTGAAAAGTTGAAGTACAAGATTATGCTAGTAAACAGGGTAAGGTCTGTGGCCCCAGAGACACCTCATGGAGTCCGGCAGGGCCAGCCTGTCTCCAAGTCATCCCTTGTCTTAGTTTTTATTGCTGTAACAAGATACCACACAACCAAGGCCACTTAAAGAAGAGTTTATTGGGATCATGATCATCATGGTAGGGAGCCTGGCAGCAGGCAGGCAGGTATGGTGCTGGACCCGTAGCTGAGAGTGCACATTCTTATCTGCAAGATGGAGGCAGAGAAAACCAACTGGAGAGGGCTGGGCTTTTGAAACCTCAAAGCCCCTCCCACCCATGACACACCTCCTCCTTCTAGGCAAACCTAATCCTTCCCAAATGATCCAACTAACTGGGACCAAGGGTCAAATATGTGAGGCTATGGGGCCATTCTCACGTAAACCACCACATTCCATTTCCTGACTGCCACAGGCTTGCGGTCATATCATGATGCAAAATGCACTTAGTCCATTTCAAAAGTCCTCATAGTCTTTTTGGAGTCTCAACGCGGTTTAAAAGTCAGTCTCAAGGGACTCAAGGAAGTCTCTTAATTGTAAACCCCTATAAAATTAAAACCAAAAGGCAAATTACATGCTTGCAACATACAATGACACAGAATATACAATTCTGTCTGTTCTGGTCCGTGGAAATGGGTGAGACGCTTTTTGTTTGTTTGTTTTTCTGAGAACTGAATCCCACAAATTCTCTCTCTTCTCTGATCTTGGGGAGGGACTGAACTCTCCTCATCTATAGGAAGAGGAAGAAAACTCCTCTACCTTGAAGCTTTTCTGACAGCAATTCTTGGCCTCCTGTCCTCTCTCAGCATTTCCTTGAGCTGATAAAAAGGTCTGGGGACAAGGACTGGAGAACAGGTCATTGGACAGAGCAGAGTCCTCTACTCTTGACCACCAGCCTGTCTTTGGGCTCCAGCTACACATAGAATGCACTGAGTCACTGAGATCAGGACCCAGAGGCTTTAGGGGCAAGGGAGTATCCAGGAGGAGTCTACACACTCAGTGCCCTGGGCCTGACCTCACCATAATCAGTGCAGAGGGGGTTCTCCCTGAGGCTTCTCATCTTGAAGATAGGAAGCTTAACTTCTTACCAGGGAGGTACATCGATAACACTGAGGACTTGGGTGTGAAAATCTCCATTTATACCCAGCAAGGCAGGTAGGTGTGAGCATTGAGGCCCCTTCTGGCACTCCCCAAATTTTATATTCGTAATTACCTTTTCTGGACACCCACCCGGCTGTATCTCTATGACATGGAGCTTGTGCCTGAGGGTTCCTGTCCCTTCCTGACTGCTGAAGCCCACTAGGATTCAGCTACCTGGGATGCTGGAAGGGCAAAGCCAGTAAGTTCATAGGTATCTCTGGTATACTGGAACTTACAAATTGCCCCGGGTTCTTCAGATAAAAGTCTCTGCTTGTCTAGGGTAGATGGGGAAGGAACCTGTTCGATATGTTTGAAGTATAAGCAGCAATTACATATGGAGGCTTAGTAGTAATCACTCAGGTACTAAGGTGCGGTGTTTGGAAGAGAGAAGCCAGCAAGGGGGCAGGCAGTCTGTAGGTGAGACCCCCCTCCGCAGACTAAAACAGGAATATATTCAAGAACTGAGCTTGCTGGAGTTTGGTTCCCATTTCCTGACTCAGGAAAAATTGGGTGGCAGGTAGCTGCTTCATTACACAGACAGAAAATTTAGGATTAAGTGAGAGCTTATCTGAGGCTATCCCCTGCCCTTTGCTTGAATCTGACCATATCCCCAACCTGGACTCCTAGATCTCTGTCTCCTCCTCTCTGCAGTTGTATTAAGCATCTCCTGGCTATGAAGTGACTCAGACATCGTATTCCAGCCACACCTCCTATGTACCTCATGGATTCCCCTGAGATCACTATCACCATTTTTCAACACAGGACCAGGATGCCAAGAGCTTACTGTGTGTTGAGCATTTACTCCAGAGGCCACTGCTAAGTTGGACTGGCTGCCCATACCTACTGGCATCTGTCCTGTTGGGAGTGGTGTGGCAGGCAGGGGTGGGAGTGAAGTGGTGGGTGGGGTAGGAGGTGTGTATGGGAGGTGGAGTAGTTATGTCAAAGAATTAGCTAACATTTAAAAAGCCAAATAGTGTTTCATAGAAATCTGGCCACTGGTGATGAGCTGCTCCCTCTATAGACCCTACTGTCCTAGGGCGACTGCTGGTTGCATAAGCCACGCTAGCAAGACAGAGTGAGCCTCTGCAACCTGTGTCTGGGAGTGGGGAGGTAAGGGCAGCTTGTTCCGGTGGGCCCTCCTCTCCCCGCCCCTTCCCATAGGCTCCGCCCAACTCCGTCTCGCTGAAGGAGCCTACTGCAGCACAAATCTCTAGCCCAGCTGCTTTTAACCCTAGCCGAGATCCTGCTTTCCAGCGCACACAGCTGTGGAAGGATAGGAGGAGCAGCCTGTGTGGACCACGCATTGATACACCATCCAGGAAACTGACACGTGTTGTGTGCCTGATTGAGGAGCCCTCTGTAATGACCTCCAGGGTTAGGGTTAGGGTCTGTGTCACCTGTCACTTCCCATCCCGTGCCGAGTAAGAACGTGGGCAGGAAGCACGGAGTAGCCTGGCTGTCCCACCAGCCTTTCCAGTTTCTTCCGCGCACCCTGGGCTCCTTGGTGCATGGCTGTCGTGCTCAACCGTCTTAGCGGCAGCACTGAAGAGTACTGACCCAAGTCGGCTCCATGCGCCTCCGTCCACACCCAGGCCCCCTCGGCATGGAGCCTTTCTTCCGGAAGCGGCTCACTTTCTTGTCCTTCTTCTGGGATAAGATCTGGCCAGCCGGTGAGTCGGACGAAGACATCCCCCGGATACAGGGACTCGACGACAATCCCGTGCTAGAGCAGCCCGCTGCAGTTGAGCCTTGCAGCTTTCCCGCCCCACGTGCCCGACTCTTCCGCGCGCTCTACGACTTCACTGCTCGGTGTGCAGAGGAACTGAGCGTCAGCCGCGGGGACAGACTCTTCGCCCTCAAGGAGGAGGGTGACTACATCTTTGCCCAAAGGCTCTCTGGGCCGCCCAGTACCGGACTGGTTCCAGTCACCTACCTTGCCAAGGCCACACCTGAGACACCCTCGGACCAACCGTAAGTATCTGGGCTTGAGAGATAGGGCTAAAAGGCTGCCGTGCCCAGTGGAGTACATCAGGGTTTTGAGAGTAAGAAATACCTGCTTACAGTCAGGGAGGGCGTATAGAGTGTGTGCTGGCACTGGGCTGGGCAGGCAGGTGTGGCATGACAAGAAGAGGGGGAACCCAGGACTGAGCAAGTCCGGGGAAACCAATTGCTGGATAGACCAGGTGACATACATAGCATTGCACTGCTTGGAAAGCTGGGGGCCACACCTGAGCCTTCAGGTGGCTCTACAGGGTCCCCAGTACTTCCAGGCACTGTAAACCAGGGTAGAGCCAATTGTTCACCTGCCCCTCTTATCTATCCATATTCATCCAACCACCTCAAATGGAGTCTAAGTGTGAGGCAGATATTGCTCTGATTTGTTTTGGTTGAGTGGGTGTGGAGGATAGCCTTCTCTTTACCTCCAAAGTTGGGCAGTCACTGGCAGCGAAAGGCTGGTTTTGATGCCCAAGTCTTGCATACCAGCCAGGATGCAGCAGGGTCATGGGTAGGAATCTGTTGAAAGTTCAAGAGTTTGTCTAGGAAACTGTCTCTGGTTTTGCACTCAGCTTGTCCTGGCCTGAGTCCTCTGCATACCAACCTCTGGCATTAGCATTGCTCAAATCAATCTCTAACCTCATGAGGACCCCTCGGCAGTAACAGCTTCCCGGGAGGTTTTGTGTGGTAGGTAAAATGGAGTCATAGAAAGGGATCCAGACACTTGCCCCATGCCTGCTTGCTGGCCCTCAGCAGTGGGTAGACTGGGCCAAGTAGCTGTTTGAGTGAAGGTCTCAGGTACCCAGGTGTGGGAGACAGAACTTGTGAACTGGTCCTGTGGGCTGCAGGCAGGGCAGGCAGGGCTGGGCTCAGGGAGGCAGCGCTGCTAGTGGGAGAGTTAATGACTGCTTGAACCTGAAGATCAAAGAGCTGACCACACTTCCAGTGTCATTAGTCCCAGACACCTGGCCCTATAATCCAGGGAGAGACCCTGGAGGCATATCCTCCACAGTTCGACTGTCACAGAAGCCCAGCTGTGTCCCATAGTGGCTTGGATCCTGTCACGGCTTCAAGGAAAGACTAGGGCTGTGTTGGAGAAACTCCCACTTCTGGGCCCCCACAGACTTGTCCTGTTGTCCTGTTACTCTAGGGGCTCTTCATCTGCCAGAAAATCTCAATTCCCTGCCCACAGATCCTATAAGTAATGGCTCTGGTTCTTAGTAGGGAGACAGGAAGCATCAAGGGTCTAGACTTCCAGATTCTGAAATGAGTTTGTGGACTTTCCTGAGCCTGCTACGTAGCCCAGGCTCCGTTTGTATCCTTGACATCCCTCATCTCCCTTTAGCCTGCCAATACTAACCCTGCTTCTCACATCTTGGCCTCTGTCCACTCATTTGCTACTATCTTTTGGTTCCAGCTGTGCTCATCCCCCCTGCTCCAGCCCAGGCCCACACCCTGGCCATGCCAGTTCTTTCCCGTGTATCCCTAGGAGTGGGCCTGGTTTGTCTGCTCTTCTGTGAGCTGACCTGAGTCACACTGAGTGTTCCCTATTATCTTGCCTCCATCTGAGGGGACTGAAGGACTAAGCTCACAGGCCTCTTCTTGCATGACTGTGGTCCCCAGCACACTGGGTTCCTGGAAGCTCTCACAAGAGGAAAAGCTTGGATAGGAAGTTGACCAGCTGTGGAACCCTGTTTGGAGCTTGGGGAGCAGAGGTGCCTACAGGGACTTTGTCTTTCTGAGGTTGTTTCTGGCTCCTAAGAATAAAGGGAGTGGCCAGGCAGAGTGGTATATGTTTCTAATTCTAGCACTCGGAAGCTGAATCTTTGAGGCCAGCCTTGTCTACATAGTGAGTTCCAAGCCAGCCAAGAGGCTGGTCCACCTAGGCATAGCCCTTCAGAGGGCAGGGGGTACTTAGAATATGCCCTTCCCCTTAGCCTTCTACTGTCTGCTTCCGCTAACATCCTGCCCACCCTGCCTTAGCCTTCCTCTTCTGAGGTACCCAGGTCCCATGTAAGCCAATCTCTCAGATGAGCCATGCCCAGACAGGTAACACCCCTGGTTCTTTCCCTGGCCATACTAGCAGCTCTGTGGGTACTTCTGGGACAGTTCACTGGGGACCTCAGTTCCCTGTGGACCCCCACAGGAACTCAACAAAGTCTCAAGTTGGGGGTTTTGGTCTTTGTCCAGGGATGTTAACTTTTGTGAGGCTTAGTAGTCACATTCTGAGCAGGGAACGAGAGTTATATCAAAGAAACAGAATCAGTAGCCCAGGTTAGTAGACAGTCATACCTGTGCGAAGAAGATTCCAGTCACCTGATAGTGGTGGCCTGGGACCTCAGCTTCAGGCACTGAACACATTTTCTCCCCGAGAGGCAGTAGGGCATTGAGGCCTCACACCTTTGCCAGGGTCACATGGCTGGGCCTGAAAGATGACTGTTGTGTCCTGGATTTACAGCTGGTACTTCAGTGGGATCAGCAGAACTCAGGCCCAGCAGCTGCTCTTGTCTCCTGCCAATGCACCGGGGGCCTTTCTCATCCGGCCTAGCGAAAGCAGCATCGGGGGATATTCCCTGTCAGGTACTCAGACAACCCCCCAAGACCTCATGTCCTGGGTCGGGCATCTTGCTCAGCTCTACTTGGCCAGACCCTCTTGACTGTGGAGTGGTTCATCCCTATACTGGAAGCCCTTATATAGACAAGCTGGTCATCAAGCTCCTCCCTTCCTTTCTTCTACTTTCTCTCTCTCCCCACTTTCTCCATTCACCACCTAGCAGACTTAATATTTCATCCAACATGTACCTACTCAACACTCTTTGTCCCCAGACCCCCTGGCTGTCCTGTGGCCTGTAGCTTCCCATGTCCTCTCTTGCACAGAGTATTGTTGACCTCAGTGACCCCCATGGCCAATCTGAGCGAAGCCACTTGGGATGTTGGGGTCTGGGTAACTGAGGCAGGTACAGCCAAGACAATGTTACTCATTTCTGTCTCCAGTCCGGGCCCCAACCAAAGTCTGCCACTACCGCATCTGCATGGCACCCTGTGGCAGCCTCTACCTGCAGGAGGGCCGGCTCTTCCCCAGCCTGGATGCATTGCTCGATTACTACAAGACCAACTGGAAGCTGATCCAGAATCCTCTGTTGCAGCCCTGCATACCCCAGGTGGACCTGAGACATTCTCCATATCTGGGGATCACCGAGAACCCTATCTTAGAGTCTCTTGGCAAGCCTCTAGCCTAGACTTGGCCAGGGAATACCCAGTGTCCAATGGCTTCTTTATTCTGATGGGATTGCCCCATTCACCAGTTTTATCTCCTCTGAGGCTGTTGGAAGACTGGGGACCCTAAAGGGGTATAGGATGCACCCAGTTCTGTCAGGCATCAGGAGAAGTCAAGACTAGTGTTGGAAGGCACCCAGATCTGCTTCAAGTCCTGAGGGCAGAAGCTGAGAGAGGAGATATTGTTTTCCCTAGTATCTGATATTACTGGGTGCAGGGCAGCAATCTGGTTCCTCTGGTTTTGTGATGACAGCCTAGCCAGGGGTTATAATGAGTGTTTGGAGACGGATGTCCGGCTCTGGTAAAGCGGCCGCATAAGTCCCCAAAGCAATTAGCTTCATAGCTCTGGGCTTGGCCTCCTGGAGGTCAGTTCTGGGCTCCCCTTTTCCCCTGACAGGGCCCGGAGTGAGGGAATGCTGGGGAGGGAAAGGCTGAGACCTGATGCTGGGGTTCTTCCTGAGACTCACAGGGAGGCTAGGTTCAAATAGAAGCTCAGCCTTCCTGCTCACTCTGCTGGGGGAGTCTTAGGCAGCACACTGAGTGTCCCTTCCCACAGGTGCCCCTGGCTCAGGACGAGTGGGAACGGCCACGATCAGAATTTGTCCTTCGGAGAAAGCTGGGTGAAGGCTTCTTCGGTGAGGTGTGGGAAGGCCTGTGGCTGGGCTCTATGCCTGTAGCGGTGAAGGTTATCAAATCAGGTGAGGCCTTGCTACCAGGCTTGGGCAGCACTGCCCTCTGACCCCGAAGCCTAGGGCAATGGTGGCCATGCACAGTCCTGGAGCGGCATCTTTTCCACAGCTGACATGAAACTGGCAGACCTCACTAAGGAGATTGAAGCGCTGAAGAGCTTGAGGCATGAGCGGCTGATCCGGCTGCACGCCATATGCTCCCTGGGTGAACCTGTGTACATCGTTACTGAACTCATGGGCAAGGGCAACCTGCAGGTCTACCTGGGCAGTGAGTGAATACCCTCCCTGAAATTACCCTGTAGTGGCCACATCTGCCAACCCTCATGGTAACATTCAAGTCCTGGGTCCACAAAAAAGAATCCTGAGGCCTTTGGAAGGGACACATGTGGCCCAGGATGCAGACATCTGGTCCTACTGAGCCTCTGATCAGCAGAGGCATTGAGGCCAAGGGTCTGGGCCAGGCCTACATTTGACTACCTTGGACCCAGTCTGGGTAAAGTACTATCTCTCTTGGGGGTCCAGGGAGGTGCCAAGAAGCAGCTTGCACTGGGGCCTGTGGTGAGTGCAGGGTTTTCCCTTTTTCATTTTATTTCTTGCCTACTAGGCCTCAGCAGGTGGTGCTCTCACTTTCTCCGAGATGGGGGAGCCAAGGCAGAGGAAGACTGTGTGCGTACATGCACTTGTCTTACTGGCTATCAGCCTGTGCCCTCGGGAGTTCCGCCACCCCACCCCTCTCTCTGCAGGCCCGGAGGGAAAGGCCCTGAACCTGCCTCATCTACTGGGGTTTGCCTGCCAGGTAGCTGAGGGCATGAGCTACCTGGAGGAACGACGGGTTGTACACCGGGACTTGGCCGCCAGGAACGTGCTCGTGGGTGATGACCTCACCTGCAAGGTAGCTGATTTTGGCCTGGCCAGGCTGCTCAAGGTCAGTGGGGCTCTAGGCTCCTAGCCCCTGCAGAGGGGAAGGCATTACTCTGAATTCCCCACCATTACCCTCATCCCCAGGATGATGTCTACTCCCCAAGCAGTGGCTCCAAGATCCCTGTCAAGTGGACAGCACCCGAGGCAGCTAATTACCGTGTCTTCTCCCAGAAGTCAGATGTCTGGTCCTTCGGCATCTTGCTGTATGAGGTCTTCACTTACGGCCAGTGTCCCTATGAAGGTGAGCCATCCGAGAGGAAACTATAATTCATCATAGCAAGTTTAGTCTGAGGGAGGTAGCCTGGGGTCCTCCCTGAGAGAAGAGATACACCCTGCCCTGGGAGTCACTGACCCCAAAGATACCTGGGTAGGGGTTGGAGTACCAGCACAGACTGGTCTTGCCGAGGCTGGGATTGGGGGAGTCTCTTTGGTGTCACCCAGGCAGAATCAAGGCAACTGCTGCCTGGCCCCTCTTGCTGGCCCCTTACCAGGAATGACCAACCATGAGACACTACAGCAGATCAGCCGTGGATACCGCCTGCCACGCCCAGCTGCCTGCCCAGCAGAGGTCTATGTGCTTATGGTGGAGTGTTGGAAGGGCAGTCCTGAGGAGCGTCCCACCTTTGCCACGCTGAGGGAGAAGCTGAACGCGATCCACAGGCGGCTCCACCTGAGCCTCACGTGACCAAGTCTCCAGTCCCACAGGCAGCCATTCCAGTAACTGCTTCCTGAAGGGTGTCTCCCAAGGGAACACTTGTCACTAACACACACGGGAGATGCTAACACCTGGGAATGGCAACAGCCCGCGAGAAACAAACACTGGGGCTCCTTCACTGACATAGGCTGGTACTTCCATGTACCCACCAGACGGATGCATGCAGACAGGGCCTGGTCATGAGTACTCGCTTAGAAGTGAGGGCTGATGTCCTCCTCCTGGCATAGTTTGAATCCCTGGTGTTTCCAACCTGTTGATGATAAAGTATCAAAGCTGTAAGAAAGTGCTGGACAAAAGAATTCCAGCAGAGCCAGCTGTTTCCTCCCTGCCCTTACCTCACTCTGAGCTTCCTCCGCTCCCTCCTAAGATCAGGGATGAGAAGCCCAGTTTCTCTCAAGTCTTACTGTGGGTTTGATGGACTATCCAGTGTGAGGGTTCCCAAGCTGGGTACTCAGAGGAGACAGTGGCATCACCTGCCCACGCCCACTGCCCGACAGGTATGGGCAAACCTTAGGTACACAGAGTCAGCTTCAATAAACGTGTTCCAAATGGATTCACATACCAGTTCCCAGAATGGAGTGCTGGAGACTCTAAAAGATGGGAGGAAGAGTTGAACCATACCCAGAGCCAAAGCAGCATTCCAGTGTGGACCCCCACGATAGTAACAGTGAAAGTGGCTGGGGCCAAGTGAACAGCCCCTTCCAGCTCCCTGGCCTGGGGTTGAAGTCAGAAGGCTCTTCAGTTTCAGAAAGGGCAGACTGGTGTGGTTTGGTGGTCAGAACTCCTAGACCTTTTCCAGATGCAGAAGGATGAAGATATAGGTAGGATTCTGACAACCAGACAATCTACTTTCTGGGGCAAAGCCCCTGTGGGTCACTTTTGTG
Organism: Myodes glareolus; assembly: GCF_982192425.1. NCBI lineage: Eukaryota > Metazoa > Chordata > Mammalia > Rodentia > Cricetidae > Myodes > Myodes glareolus. The sequence goes on from NC_142035.1 coordinate 658,266, forward strand.
TTTGAGCGTGACGCCTGGAGAAGCTGGGTCTTGGATCACTCAACACGTTAACCAGGAGCAGTATGCTGGGGATTAGGGGCCTTTGCTGGGGACCCAAGGCCATTTTACTCTCCCAGCAGCTGTGTCCAGAAGGCTGGAAGGCAGAAAGCCTGGCAGTCCCCTAGAGGACATGGAATGTGGGGCCAGCTCTGCACCCACTGAGGCCAATTTGTTCATGATCACCAACCATATTTGTGGGTTGGGTAACAGGGAACTGGGAGCTGAACTTCACGTGTGACGTGTTAAGTTACAGCCAAGAGTTTGGGGCTTAGCCAGTCATGGGCTTTCTCGTGGGGAAGCAGGGCTGAATGAGAGGGACTGAGGGCGTGGGTTGTATCATAGATGGAGGTGGTGAGAACCCAGTCAGCCTGACTGCAGGTTCAGAACTGGATGTTCCTAAGAGCTGTGGAGTCCAGGCCGACAGAGTGTGCTGATGTTGGTCTCTGTAGGTGGAAGGGGCAGTTTGGATTGGACTGAGGCATGGCCCTGCCTCTGCCTTAACCTACAGCTCTGATCTCTGGAGGGGAAGAATCTGGAACTGGCAGTTGGCTGCGGGGGGCTCCCTGCTTTGCCAGCCCACAGAGCAGCAGTGTGGGTCCAAGGGCTTGCATGGTATAAGATGGTAGCATTCTGATGTTAAGAGGCTACCATGAGTCAAACCAGGAGGACACTAGAGACAGGATGGCACAGCCTGGGGAGAAAGATGGCGCTGGGATTGTAGCCAAGCCACAAAAGCAGGTTTGGCTGGGTCTTGGCACATTCCTGTGTGTTTAGTCAACCAAAGATGAACAGGTTTGACCCTCCTTGGAGAGGCCAAGGACTTTTGAGCTACCCGATGTATCTTCCATTGAGCTGCCCACAGGTCTCATCTAGGGGCATGTAGCTGTCTGGGACACAGCTTGGACTCAGAGGCTCAAGACTCGAGGGCTCTGGAGGGACAAGGGAGGCAACCATGGAGTTCCTGAGGCTGACCTCTGCCTGTACCATCCGTATTCCTTTCCTCTTCCTGCAATGCCTCTTCCCCACACTTTATGGGAACTGAGTTGGGCTGGGTTGGTGTGAAGCTACTAAGTAATACATGTTGCTGTCCTGAATCCTATTAGGAAGCGGGGGGGGGGGGGTTGTACTATATCTCCTCGAAGAAAGAAAATTCAAGGCCTGGCACAGTTCTCACCGATAGATCGTTAGCCTGCATGTGGACCAGGGTTTGATCCTTGGCATGAATCAGCAGCATCCCCATCCTTCCCTGCCTAAAAAAAAAAAAAAAAAAAAAAGGAAAGAAAAAGACTCAAATAGGTAGTCTCAAGAAGTGTCATTTCCCAGGCTACTCATTCTTATGGACTTGTTAATTTCCCTTCCCATCCTTCTTTGTGGCTGTCCTCCTGGGTAGGATCACCCCATAGTGGACACAACTGACCAGCCGCAGTGAGAAAGGCGGTTAGAGTCACTCTGGAGATAGGGAATCTTTGGAGTTTTAAAGGTTTAATGGGAGGAGAAGGGACAGTTAGGAAGACTGGAACAATCACAAGCAGGGCTGCCAGAAATTGGGGAAGCATGGGAGGTGAGTTGAAAGGGGCCTGGGAGGGGTCTGGGGGGGTAGGTGGAGTCAAAGAGCAGGAGGGAAGGTTGGGAAAGAGGGAGGAGGAGTTGCAGAGGCCCTGGTGGTGTGGGCACTTCTTAGTCGTTCCTCACCTTCTATGGCTGCCCTCTTGTGTACTTATCTGGGAAGACAGGACCGTGCCTGCTTTTTGAGCTGATGTCGATGATCTACAGACAAGTCAGAAGATACCAGGAAGCCCTCTAGACCATCCCATAACCCACACGGATGTTTATGCCTTCATATCCCTTGGCTCTTGTCGTCTTTACAGCTGTCAGTATGTGGTCTAGCGTGCTGTCCTGGGGGCTTCTTCAGTATAGATGCGCACCTGAGCGTTCTCACTTAAAGGGGCCAGAATTGAGTAGCAGCTCAGGCTGGGGTATGTCCTCTCTTGGTCCACAAGTCTCACCCAGACCCCTCCCACCCTTGTCTCCAATGCAGGTCCTACCTGATTCTCTTGATGCCATCCCTAGATCTAGTCCTGCCAGTGTCTGGTGGGTGGACACCTATCCAGGGAGGTGGCTGTCAGGACTGTCAAGTCCTTCACAACTCTCAGTATCTGTTAGTGTGTGCACAGGAGGGAAACTTTCTCCATTGGCAGGAGGCACCAGTCAGTGTAGGAGGGTTTCTCTGTAGAAAAGGCTCTCAACTCTGTTCCTTGTGTGTTCTAGCAACCTGCCCACTGTCCTTGAGATTTCCCTCCACTGTTCCTCTCCCCATTCTTTGGCTCTAAGACTCACACCAGGGGTTGAGGGCTCAGCTGATAGCTGCATGCTCACCGCCTAGTAGGCTACTCCTTATAACCACGACTGGACCTTGTCAGGGGTGGTTTAGATGGCAGACTTCCACTGGAGACAAGTGTAAACACTCAACATGGCTTGATCCTGAGGACAAAAGAACATACAGGGGCCAGAAGGTTCTTTGGGGTGGAGACATAAGAGTCCATCTCCAATGGGTACTAGGAGAGGCTGCTCTCCTGACCGTCATAAGGAAGTAGGTGTGACTAGCTTGCTGGAAAACCCTGCCTGTCCCTCCCAGCAGCGAGTATCTATAAGCAGCTCACAGCTGGCTCTGCCATCGAGCCTGTCATGATGTCTCGGGACAAGGACCACCCGGGCCCTAAGTATGTAGGCCTTTGGGACTTCAAGGCTCGAACAGGTGATGAACTGAGCTTTCAGGCAGGAGACCTCCTGCATGTCACCAGGAAGGAGGAAAAGTGGTGGTGGGCCACCCTGCTGGATGCGGCAGGCAAAGCCTTGGCTGAGGGCTATGTGCCCCACGATTACCTGGCTGAGAAGGAAACTGTGGAGTCTGAGCCGTGAGTTACCCTGGAGAGCTGGTACAAGGGGAGGGGTGGGAATTGGGATGGATTGGGGAAGTCAGAGGGTGTAAGATCCTAGCTAGACATTCAGTTGGTCATACTCTGATCCTTAACATCCTGGTAAAAGGGTTACCAAATGGGGCTGTGCCTCTCTGTGGCACTGAGGAATGGGGTCTCTCCTTTGGACCCACCCATGACTACTTTACAGTCATAAGTACTGTTCTGTTAGGATTCAGATAGTTCAGAAGGACGCAGAGTGGATTTTTAGGATGCTGGTTATAAGAGACAAGATCTGTGTGGGAATTCAAGAGCTGTTGGAGGTGTGAAGTGCTCACTTTCCAAGAAGTCAGAACCAGATATGCGACCTAGTTACGGGAAACCGAAGGCTGCTGGGGCACGCCTATCTATCACCTATTGGGGGTACATGCAAACATGGTGGTATGTATTTTCATGTTCCCTTAAGCATCCTAGTCCACTGTTGCTGGCCACATACCCGATCCCCTAGAGGCTTTGAGGAACTACAGTAGTGCCCAGTGTGGGCATGCCCACAGCCACGCAAGGACCCAAGCTATATAGGTTGCTCTGGGCTAAGGCTGGGAAGGGTCCAGCAGAAGGGGTTTCTTGTTTTGCTCCTCAGGCCCCCCTCCCCAACTCCTCATCTCACAGTGAGCACCTATTGTGGAAGACTGTGAGCACCTAAGGAGACAAAAAACAGTGATAAATGGTACCTATGACAGTTTCAGAGAGGAGTCAGGTGGTGACACATATCTTTAGCACTCAGGGGGTAAAGGCAGATGGATCTGTAAATTCAAGGGCAGTTTGGTCTATGTAGTGAGGTCCTGTGGTGAGGGAAGGGGAGGAGAAAGAAGGGATCCTATATAGAGAAGTGGCCAAAATTGCAGGAGCAAAGGCCCTGAGGTCCTGAGACTCTAACACAAGTGAAGAAGTCAGAAGAGCAAAGCAGAGGAGGCCAAGTGGTCAGAGGGGTTAGTAGGAAAGATTCTTTAGCTTTGCAGGACCTGGGGAGAAGAACTTCAAGAATTTGAGCTGAATGTTGGGCTCCCTGTGTAGTCCATGTTCTAGTCACTCTTGAGGGAGTAGGAGACTCCATGGGCAGAGATGACCTATGGAATTCCAATGACCTATGGACTTGCACCTGTAGTTCAGGCATGTCCAGCCCTTGTGTTGGGAGCTAGCATGTAGAGACACTTTTGAATGGGAGAGTATGTGCTACTGTGTCTATGCAAGTTCATAAGGGTGTGCTTAACATTGTATGTGCATACTTGTGCAAGCATGCAAATGTGAGTGCATGGATGGGTATGTGTGTCTGTGCATATAAGTGCACGTGTGCAAATGGCTACGTGATTATATGAGTGTGTGTATGAAAGTATAAGCCAGGAAGTAGCACTGGGGAGCTGTTGATATCCCTCTCCCACCTACTTCTGGGCCAAGGCTGGAATCTGTAGGTCTGTGTTGTGGGATTCCCCTCTGTATGCTGTGAATATGTTTTATTGTCATTGGTTAATAAGGAAGTTGCTTGCAGCCAATGGCTTAACAGAATATAGCCAGGCTGGAATATATATGGAGAGAGAATGTCGGTGGAGTCAGAGAGATGCTATGTAGCTGCAGAAGGAGACAGACATCCTGGAACCTTGCTGGTAAATCACGAGCCTTGTGGTAATACACAGAATAATAGAAATGGGTTAATTTAAGATACAGGAGCTAGCTGGCAATACTCCTAAGTGATTGGTCAAGTAGTGTTTTAATTAATATAGTTTCTATGTGATTATTTTGAGTCTGGACGGCTAGGAGATGAATGAGCAGCTTCCGTCAACAGGTCTGGTCCCATGACCTGTTAAGAGACATCCACATGATGGAACTGTAAGCCTTTGGGGATGGGGTGGACTGATACATAAGTGATCATCGTCCAGAGCAGGGTAATAGGCAGTGCTTTCCCATCCCACTTCCGGGCCACAAGAAACTGGTGTCCAGAACCAGCCATTTAGGATTTTTGGGGTCCACAATGGGCCCAAAGGCCTCTGCAGGGTTGGGGGCAGCATGAGAGGCAGCTTAGTTGGGAGCCAGGGGTAGCTAGGACTCCAGATAGACATGGCAAGGGTTAGAGAGTTGAGAGACCGGGTGGATGTGGGGCTGGGGTGAGGATCAAGAGGCTGAGGTTGACTTTCTCCCCTGCAGGTGGTTCTTTGGTTGCATCTCCCGCTTAGAGGCCATGGACAGGCTGCAGGCTGAGGACAACTCAAAGGGAGCCTTCCTGGTCAGAGTCAGCAAGAAGCCAGGAGCAGACTATGTCCTTTCTGGTACTGCTTCTCAGACCTCCCCTCACCTATGCTAGCTCTGAGGCTCTCCTGACCACATGGTCATCTGCCTTTCTTCTGATTGTGAAGTCAGGGACATCTTTCTCTTCCATTGGAAGTCCCGACTTCTCCTTGTGGTTCAGCTACTCATTTTCAGTCTTTGGGACAGAAAGCCAGGGACTCTTAACTTGGGTTGTTTCCCTGAGCTTTCTGGCATGTCCTGTGTGTGTCATGGAAGCCAAGGCTCCACAGGTGTTCCACTATACACACGGTCCAATAACCTAGGTGTGCAGAAAACAGAACAGACATGGCTTATGACAGGAGTTGCCAGGTAGCCATGGGCAAGCAGTGTCCAGGGTAAGAGCAGGGACAGGAAAAGTGGGGGACATACAAGGTAGGATGCCTGCTTATGCCTCTTTCTGCTGGCCACCCACCCCAGTGCTGGACGCTCAGGCCGTGCGACATTACAGGATCTGGAAGGATGACGTGGGCTGGCTGCACCTGAATGAGACGGTGTCCTTTCCCGGCCTGTCTGAGCTTGTGGACTACCACAAGACCCAGAGCCTGTCCCATGGCCTGAAACTGACCATGCCCTGCTGTAAGGTAGGCCATTGGTTCCTCTGTGACATAGTTGCTGAGTACAGTATGGGGGCAGGAGGGGCTCCGAAGATGGTATTCCTCTTGGCTGTCCCTCTTACTACACTGACTCACCAGAGTTCACTTGTGCCCCTGCTAAGTCCTGATACCCGGTAAGCCTGAAGACAAGGGTCGCTGACCAATTGCCTGAGGGAGCTTATTGACCTTGGTGGATGATGACAGCTGCATTTTTACGCAAGACACTCAGATATTACTATGCTAGATGTATCTCTAAATTTAAAGATAAACAGGGCTCCTATTGTGGGGTTCAGAGCAAACCCTCCCTGAAGACAGAAGACAAGTGGAGTGACCCAGGTATCCCTCCTACCATCACCATCACCCTTTCTGTTTCCCCAGCAAAAGACTGAGTCCTCACCCCACTGGGATGACTGGGAGAGGCCAAGAGAGGAGTTCACGCTCTGTAAGAAGATGGGGGCCGGATACTTTGGGGAGGTCTTCGAAGGGCTCTGGAAAGGCCAGATCCGAGTGGCTGTGAAGGTGATCTCTAGAGGTGAGCGGGTCACATGCTATTTCCCTCTTAGCCCTGCCAGTGGCATGTCTAGTCTCACCACACTGAGGGCATCCCAACATACTGACTGGGCACCTGCATCATGGTGGGAGTCATTTCTTTCACTTGTACCCATTTTTGTTGAAACTAGAAGTTTGAGTTTCACCCAGAATCCCAGCCTCACTCTCAGGTTTATACCCAATACCTCAAACATCAGGTCAGCCAAGACCTTGAGAACATCCACCCAGGAAATGTTGACGTTGGCAGTAGTGAGCAGGCGGGGCATTGGAGGGCAGAAGGTTGCATCAGGCTTGGGGCACTGAGGCCTTGGTAGTGGGGGCTTGGAGTGAGCCTTTGTCTTCCTAGGCTGCCTGTATTTCCCCGAGCTGCTTCAGGAGGCCCTAGCCTCCTCCTCGGGGCACAGGTCAAGGGCTGTATTCACTGAGACTGGTGTCTCTCAGCCAACCTTCTACACCAGCACACCTTCCAGTCTGAGATCCAGGCCATGAAGAAGCTGCGGCACAAGCACATCCTGGCTCTGTACGCTGTGGCATCTGCAGGGGATCCTGTCTACATCATCACGGAGCTCATGCCCAAGGGGAATCTGCTGCAGTTATTGCGGGGTAAGTGGCAAGCTCCACCCTCCTTTCCCTGAGGCGAAAGTGCTGGAGGCAGCAGGACACACACACAGAAACAAGTGGAAGCAGCCTGTTATCCCAAGGCTCCTACAGTGAGATGGGAGGAAGTGGGCGAATCCTTGTTTTCTCTGGCTCTGCAGCAAACAACAAAAACTCTCCTCGTAAATTCGTAAATGTAAGTTGTGAAGACTAACATCCAAGATTGTCCTCTGACCTCCACACACATGTCCACATACACATTATACATCCATGATAAAGAAGGAAAGCAAATGACTTAAACTATGACGACTCTACCAATGGCTGATCATAAAGTTTGAAAAGGTATCGATAAGTACAAAAAAGAACACCCGTCCACAATTTCTATACCCAGAGTTAACTGAGGTCACTGCTATAGGCTCTGTGTAACCTGCTGGTGACCTGCTTCTGCCCACCAGCCCCTCTCTCTTCCTGAGACCTACTGTCCTGTCACACCTATACATACTGATACACGAACACCTGTAAAACACCGACACACACACAAATATAGACGTTCACACACGGCACAGACACACCCTAACACAACTTCTCTCATCCACAAGAGGACACCCTGTCTGTTTTCTTCATCACAAAACCAGACCATCTCCATCAGCTGAGACGCGGTGCAATGATGTCACCGAGCTTCACACAACAGTGAAAGGGAATGGGGCAGCGTAGGGCAATCGTGTCTGGGCATATGTATTAACATATCACTAGCATCTGGAAGAGTAAAGTGTAGTCTACGTGTTTCATCAGCGGTTTCTGCAGGAAGTAGTCTTTCAGAGACAGAATGCATGCCCCTTGTAGGCATAACACTTTTTGAATGTGCACCATCTAGAAAGTCCAGTGGCTACCATATACCAAGACTATCTTGCAGCCATATCTTTGCCCTTAGATTGCCTTATAATTCCCAGAAAGGACGTGGGACAAAGAGTATGTGTGTGCTCTTTGTCTCTAGGTACATAACTGCAGAAGGTCTAGGGCTGTCTATGTTCCAATTAAGCCAGCCCAGTTGCCCTCTGCTGGAGCCCTCACAGCCCCAACAAATGAGAATTGAGCTCTGGCCAACTGACTTTGGCCTCTTATCACCCTGCAGACTCCGGTGAGAAAGCCCTGCCTATTTCGGAACTACTGGACTTTGCATCACAGGTTGCTGAGGGAATGTGCTACCTGGAATCTCAGAATTACATCCACCGTGACCTGGCTGCTAGGAATGTTCTTGTTACAGAGAACAATCTCTGCAAAGTGGGGGACTTTGGGCTGGCCAGGCTTGTCAAGGTAGGACCCTCGGAGGTAGAAACCAGAAGCAGTAATGGGGATTTATTTTCCAAGCCTTGAGCTGAACCCAGCCACAGGAAAGATGAGGGTTTTTGTTTGTTTGTTTGTTGTTCGAGACAGGGTTTCTCTGTGGCTTTGGAGCCAGTCCTGTAACTAGCTCTTGGTGACCAGGCTGGCCTCGAACTCACAGAGTTCCGTCTGCCTCTGAAAGATGAGTTCTTGATAGGTGGTGTTAACAGGCAAGGGAATGGCTTCATTCATACAGCCACAGCCTTGTTTATGCCAAACTGGCCCAACTCTGGGTACCTTGGACACAGCCATGTGCACTGGGCTTTTCCTGTTCCCACACTGCAGCTCTTCCCTTGTGCCCTACCCTGCCAGAAGCCCAGTGAACTGGCACTTTTGATACAAAGGGCCTAGCCATGATTCTAGCAGCATCGGTGGCAGTTACCTCTGGTAGCTGTTGGGTGGTGTCAGTGGGTCAGATGATAAGGCAGTGTGTTTACATCTGCCCACTAGGACCTTGGCATCCATGCCTGTCCATGCTACACAGGAAGGGTAAAAGCAGTAGCTCCCTCCAGGGTCAGGGCCCCACGATAAGCCATCTTATCACAGGAGGACATCTACCTTTCCCACAACCACAATGTCCCCTACAAGTGGACGGCACCTGAGGCACTCTCCCGAGGGCGTTACTCCATCAAATCTGACGTCTGGTCTTTTGGGATTCTCCTCTATGAAATTTTCAGCAAGGGGCTGGTGCCCTATCCAGGTATTATACCCAAAATGCACTCAAATGTGGACAGGCAGTGAGGTGGAGTGGGGGGCAGGTCTTGAATGGCTCACAGATTTGACAGGAGGTACTTTCCAGAGCCTCAAGCAGAGCCCCAAACAGAGCCCCACCCATGTTCTATTCTTTGAGCACACAGGAGCTGCTGCTGAGATCACTTCCTTGAGACATTGTCCTCAGGGAAGGCAATAGCCACAGACAGTGTGCTAGAAAATGTCCAGAGCATGGTGGTGGTCATTCTTGTTGGAGACAGCATTTAGGGAGGGGCCAAAGGCAGCTGGGTGTAGCTTTCAGGGATTGGAGGGTGAACACCAGCTTCTTAGATCTCATTTCTCTTCTCCCATGGGCCACAGGCATGTCCAATCATGAGACCTTCCTGAGGGTGAATGCTGGCTACCGCATGCCATGCCCCCAGGATTGCCCACCCAGCATACACAAGCTGATGCTCGGCTGCTGGAGCTCAGACCCCAAACAGAGACCTTGCTTCAAGGCCCTGTGTGAGAAGCTCTCCGACACCAGCTGGTATGAGAACGTGGTCTGAGCTCCTTGGATATGGCCAGGACCCATGGAAGAGGGGCTTCATGATTATCCTGGACCTCCACCGAAGCTGTGCACCATCCTTCAGCTTGCCGAGATGAAGGAATAGCAAACATACCAGAGATACCTCAGGTACTCCTTGCTGTAAAGGAAAGAGTGAAGAGGGAGCCATACTCTTTTCCCATCTATCCTCGTCCAGGAGGCAGTCCACAAAATCCAAGAGGCCATCCTGGTTTCTCCCTTCCTTCTCCTGTGAAGACTTCATGTGACAGAGAAGCCAAGAAGGGTCTAAGCAACAGGCCTGTGGAGTTCTTGGCAGCATATCCCTTCCAGAGCATACCTGTCCTTGGCCACTCCTCTGCTCAGTTATCCACACACTCCCCACCCCTTGGCACCTTAATTTACAGGCTCTTGTGCCACAGAACAAGCTTTGGAGCTTCAGGTCCTTTCCCTTCAGAGACAGCTGCTTCTGTCCTGAGCTCATGGGACAGAACACCCTTTGTAGAAAACCACTGACCTCATGCTCTGCTCCGTCCTCCGTTCGCTTCTTTCTGTTTGGACCTGAGTCTTCCCAGATGGCTCTGGCCCAAGGCTGCTTTCCCGTCTCCAGTTTCTGGAGCCCAGCCGGACTATCTGCTCTCTGTCAGCTCCTTATACGCTTGGACACTAGGGCCCCAGTTCTCAGGGGGTGAGAGTACCCCAAAAGCATCTACCGGAGGATGCTTTACTGCAAGTGGGTATAACCCTCTCAGCAAAAACCTACCAGCTGTTTCCAGACTGACCTCTCAAGATGAGTGAATGTGCCCCAGCCTCCCTTGAGGAAATGGCCTCTCTGTATCCAAGAGCACAATGTGTGTGCTACTTCCTGTAAAGTCAAGCTGTCTTTTAAAAATACAGTCCTCAGCTGGATGGTGGTAGCGCACACCTTTAATTCCAGCACTTGGGAGGCAGAGGCAGGCAGATCTCTCTGAGTTAGAGGCCAACCTGGTTTACATAATGAGTTCCAAGACAGCCAGAGCTACATAGAGAGACCCTGTCTCAAAACAAAACAAAACCCCATAAAAACAACAAAAACATCAAAATAAAAAACAAAACAAAACTTTGTTTAGACTGGTCTAGAGATGGATGCTCATTAAATATTCCTAAATCCTCTCAGAAGTATAGAAACAAGATCAGATATTCTAAACATCGTGATTTAGAATAATCTTTAAGAGTGTTGGTAAAGGCCAGGCGGCAGTATCACACGCCTTTAATCCCAGCATTTGGGAGGCAGAGGCAGGCGGATCTCTGTGAGTTTGAGGACAGCATGGCCTACAAATCGAGTTCCAGAAGCTCCAAAGCTACACAGAGAAACCCTGTCTCGGAAAAAAAAAAAGTGTTGGTAAAATAAAAAGAGGTGTGTTCTCAGGTGTGTCAGTACTGAGTATGTATGTTCTCAGGTGTGTCAGCACTGATATGATATAGTTAGACCAGGTATGTTCTCAGGTGTGTCAGCACTGATATGATATAGTTAGACCAGGTGTGTTCTCAGGTGTGTCAGCACTGAGTATGTATGTTCTCAGGTGTGTCAGCACTGAGTAAGTACGTTCTCAGGTGTGTCAGCACTGATATGATATAGTTAGACCAGGTATGTTCTCAGGTGTGTCAGCACTGATATGATATAGTTAGACCAGGTGTATGTTCTCAGGTGTGTCAGCACTGATATGATATAGTTAGACCAGGTATGTTCTCAGGTGTGTCAGCACTGATATGATATAGTTAGACCAGGTGTGTTCTCAGGTGTGTCAGCACTGAGTAAGTACGTTCTCAGGTGTGTCAGCACTGATATGATATAGTTAGACCAGGTATGTTCTCAGGTGTGTCAGCACTGAGTATGTATGTTCTCAGGTGTGTCAGCACTGATATGATATAGTTAGACCAGGTGTGTTCTCAGGTGTGTCAGCACTGAGTAAGTATGTTCTCAGGTGTGTCAGCACTGATATGATATAGTTAGACCAGGTGTGTTCTCAGGTGTGTCAGCACTGAGTAAGTATGTTCTCAGGTGTGTCAGCACTGATATGATATAGTTAGACCAGGTGTGTTCTCAGGTGTGTCAGCACTGAGTAAGTATGTTCTCAGGTGTGTCAGCACTGACTATGATATAGACCAGTTAGTGGCTCTCAACCTTCCTAATGCTGTGATCCTTTAATACAGTTACTCATGTCATGGTGACCCCCAACCATAAAATTATTTTTGTTGCTATTTCATAACTGCAATCTTGCTTCTGTTATGAGTCATAATGGAAATATTTTTGGAGGCAGAGGTTTGATAAGGGGGTCATGACCCCCAGGTTAAAAATCATTGAACTAGGATAGGCTGCCCCCCCCAGGGTTTAAACAAGTTTGTTATTTAAAATGCTGAAGCCAGAAATGGAAGCCAAGAGCGCCCTACAGAGGAAGGCCATGACAGGGTGGTCTTTGCTTCTGTGGTGTCGGTGGCATTTGCTTGATTAGTCAACAAGAGCAGCTTTGTGCAGATAGCTTGTGAAACCTTCATGACCATAACTGTGGAGCGGATAGGAATGTAAGCTGGGTAAAAGTTTAAATAAACTTTCAACAATAAAAGTCATTTTTACAACCTTAAGTTTGTTCAGGCTTGAGAGATTTTAGTTATTCAACTTTGGGCTAATTCCTAAGGAAACATAAACTTAAGCTGATCTGCTTGTGGCCTCCTGGTTTTACACAGGACAGGATCTAGGTGTGTTTGGATCTGTGGTAAATCTGAGACACTGTGCAGTCTGAAGGACACGCTGCCGTGGTGTCTGCAAAGGTTTCCTTCAGTAGCAATGCTGGCAGCCATAGTTCATGGGGGCCTACATCCGAGTTTGCACTAGAACTGGGGGACCTAAGCGTTAGGAATGACAATAATGTAATTGGAACCACTAGAAATAACAAGGAAAACCTCATATGTGCAAAACAGATGAAGAAAACTCCATTTGTGGTAAGGTTGTCACTTAGAGAGGAAGAGAATCATTCAGTGTTCCAGATTATGAAACAGAAAAACAGCGAGAAAAAGATGATGGATTGCCCCCACCCTCCAACCCATTTTTTGAAACAAGATTTCTCAGTGTCCTGGAACTTTTTTTTTGTTTGTTTGTTCTTTGAGACAGGGTTTCTCTGTAGCTTTGGAGCCCCTCCTGGAACTAACTCTTGTAGACCAGGCTGGTCTCAAACTCACAGAGATCCACCTGCCTCTGCCTCCCGAGTGCTGGGATTAAAGGCGTGCACCACCAAATCCAGCTTGTTGATACTTTTCAGATAGTCAAAGGCCTAGTGGAATTATCTATCTCATGTAGTCAAAGCTAAGGACTGAAAAGATCTATTTAGAGTTCTTTTAAATTAGCTTAGGGGCTGGGGCTGTAGTTCAGCTGGTTGAGCACTTGCCTAAAAAGCATAAAGTCTTGGGTTCCACCCACAGCATTGGATAACTGAGCATGATGGTGTGCACCTGAAATCACAGGCTCTTCGAGAGGAAGCAGGAGGGTCAGAAGTTCAAGGGCATCCTCAACATAGCAAGCTTAATACCAACTGGAGCTACATGTGACCTTGTCTTAAACACCCCTCTTAAAAAAGGGACTAATCTTAGTAATAGCATAGATAAAAAACTAGTATCTCAAATTAGTTTAACTCAGGTAACCAGTTTAGGGTTTGTGTTCAATCTCATGTCTTCTTCGTGTTGTGTGTGACTCAGTCTTTTATTAGTAAGGACAAGTTTTGCTCACAACCGTGTAACTTAGATTTCCTTTAAATATCTTATTACTTTGCTTAAATATATAACTAAGGTCATACCTAATCAAGTGTTTGACAATTCCAAAGCCAAATTCTAGATTCGATTCTTCTAACTTGGATTAATTTAAAAGTTGGTTGAAAAGTCGGGCAGTGGTGGCTCACGTCTTTAATCCCAACACTCAGGAGGCAGAGGCAGGCAGATCTCTGTGAGTTTGAGGCCAGCCTGGTCTACAGAATGAGTTCCAGGACAAGCTCCAAAGTTACAGAGAAATCTTGTCTCAAAAACCAAACCAAACCAAACCAAACAAAAAAACAAAGTGGCTTTAAACTTTTAAGTTTCCAGAAGGGGTTTTGTAGCCTCAGGATTTCTTTTTTCATAAAAGACAGCAATTAAATGAGGCTTATTTGATGTTATGAGAAGCCTTGTCAAATACTAAGACACGAAACCTTCTTTAGGTTGTATTTGTTACAGGTGTTATTCATATGAGCTGTAGAAAATTCCCGAAAATCTGGTATATCCAGGTGTGTCATCAGTCATAATTCTATTATACTCAAACACGTGTTACAGCTCCTTAGCCTTGGCTTGATTTTCTTTCACAAATGTTTACTTTGATTCTTGGAGATAAAAAGTATCAGGAGATAAAAAGTATCAACTCAGTCTCCAACGACTTCTTCCAGGATGTTTACATTGCACAGGTGTCCATATCCTCTCAGAATCACTGCCTTAATGCGCCTGGCTTATCATGAATCTGCTGGGCTCACTGCCATTCCCAGGAAAGTCTGACCGAGTGAACTGGTATTTTAAAGACAACTTTAAACTTTGCAGGTTTTTTTTTTTTTTTTTTTTTTTTTTGGAAATCTTTTCCCTTTCCTTGTGAAAGGTGAGGTATGTATCTTTCTCCTTCCTATGTTTCAAGAGTCTGTGTGTCACCAGGTACTCTGCATTTGCATGTGAAGGTTGGAGGACAATTTTAGATGTTGTTGCTCAGGCAGGTGTCACTTTAAAAGAAAGGATCTCTCACCAATTAGACTAGGGTAGATGGCTCGCCCACCTCAAGAATCTGAGTCCCCAGCACTGAGACTAACAAGCATTACCACATCTGGTTTTCATGGGGATTCCAAAGGTCAGGTTAAGTTTTCAGGTCTTCGCACATCTGCAGGGTAAGCCTTTCTCAACTGAGTTATTTCCTCAGCTCCAGGTAGACTGAATACCTTTAGTAACAAAGGGTGACTCTATGGTAGCAAGGTCTGTGGGAAAAACGGGCCTGGCTCCTTGAATATATGGTTGCCTCACTGTGAGAAAAGTATGACTTTTAGAAGCCACGGGGACTTTTTGAAGAGGGAGTGACCCAAACCCACAGGTGCTGCTGGCAAAGACCATGGATATGGCTGCCTGGCCTGAACACACTTTCAAAGTCTGACCTGAGATTCTGAGAACAAAGTCCTGATATCACACACAGGTGCCTGCCAGCACTGTTTTTGTTGCACAGTGTAAACAAATAGAATGTGCAAACAGACCTGCCCTACTTTGTCTGAAATCATAGGAGGTGATTCCAGAAGCTGCAGGGCACCCAGCACCAGGCACATCTGTTCTGAGGTTTTATCATCCAAGAACCAGAGTGGATCCCAACTTCTTTCCTTTATTCTCTTAGAATCACTCTTTTTTTTTTTTTTAACTGAGTTTAATATTTTTCTTTCCCGAGACAGGGTTTCTCTGTAGCTTTGGAGCCTGTCCTGGAACTAGCTCTTGTAGACCAGGCTGGTCTCGAACTCACAGAGATCTGCCTGACTCTGCCTCCCAAGTGCTGGGATTAAAGGTGTGCGCCACCACCGCCTGGCAGGATCACTCTTTATATGGCTATTCCCAACTGTTTTCTAACCGTTCTGCAGTCACTAAAACATCCACATCCCAGTTCTGCTGGCTGCAGCTGTATAACCTGGCCCGACTTCAGAGAAGCCACAACTCTCCAACGGGAAACCCTTGGGACTTCAGTCTGAAGACCAGAAGCCTATGGGGGGGGAACTATGGGAAGATGGAACAATGCTGCACACGGCCTGGAGCTGTTGGCTGTGTTCCAGCTCTGACAATGAGCAGCTGCAATCAGCATTGTCTGCACAGTTCAGCCTGAGTGGGCCACATTTCTGGTTCTGAGTCCATCAAAGGTGGGAAGCGCCTCCTCCTCCTTCAGCTTGCTCAGGAGTAAGGGCAGCACCCCACAAGCCACCTGGACACCCCGAGGGCAGGCAGGAGGGAGGCTCAGCTGTCAGAGGCACAGGTCTCAGTTCCCTAGGCAGAGCGGTGAAGCAGTAGGAAGGCCTGTTGTGCCCACCTAAGACTCCTTACTCTGCTGGCTTAAGCCACCCTCCATGGTTCCTCAGTCCTCTTACCCTGAGGCTAGACTACTAGTTACTAGGGTCCTTTCTCCAGTATCCCCAACCTTGGGGAACCAGTCACGCAGTAAGTCCATCCACCAGGTTCCTTTGTAGGCATAGGGTCCCTCCAGCAGAAAGCCCCCAAACACATTCAGAGGTCCAGCCTCCCCTGGACTGTCTACCTAGTGGCTAATTGCTACCCTAGGTTCCAGATTCTGGGGCCAGACCAACTTACGAGGAAAGCTCACCAGACCCAGGGATATCACTGGGAAAGGTCTCAAAGGAGCTGTCAGGAAGACCTTGGAGCAGTGCAGCAAGAAGAAACACTGGATTCAGAAATGTCTCAAACATACCATGGGGAGGTGGTTACTGGGAGTTTATTTTCTGCTTGGTGCAAGGCACAGTTATGGGATCAGGAAAGCTCAGTACTGTGTACCAACAGAGGTGCTTTTCTCTAGCTTCTGCTGGAGTCTTGGTGCTGGTTGCTTGCGTCAACCTTCCTAGCTCACAGGGTGGGGTGGGTGGGTGGGGCTCTGGCCTAGCGCCACTGAAGCTGGGTTTGCTGTGGTTCTGCTAGGTCAGGACGGGGCCCTCGTGTTGGCCTGGCCAGGATGGACGACTGACGGCTGCTTCATGGTTTCAGGAGCCAGGCCACGGGTGACCGGGCTTCTGGAGGCCTGGGGGGATTCTGTCGGGCTGCAGGGAGAGCATAAGTCAGTGAGTCAGAAGTTAGTTTCACTGGGGCCATCCCTGCAACTTTATGGAAGATGGACTCACTGCTCAGTAGACTCCAACACTGTGGTCATGAATGGGAGGGTGGACTTCCCGAAAAACAAGCTGGCCCACCACTGGCCAGGGTCGGCCTTGGGTAGACCTGAGAGGAGCAAAGGAGGGTCAGGATGTTGTCATCCCAGTGGGGTCCTGTCCCTCTCCACACTCCCCCCCCCCACCTCAGGATGTGAACTTTGCCCTTATGCTGGCCGGTTCTGCACTCACCCGGGGGGTGGGGCACGGTGTCCCCAGGGAACTCTGCACTTCCGCAGGAGCTGCTGCTGGACGAGGAGCCCAGGCGTCCTGGGGAGGGGAGGCGGGTCAGCCACAAGGCTCTAGCCCAGCTCTGGGCGGGGCCGGCGAGGGGCTACTTACGCCGGTAGTAGTCGTGGGTAGCCACGAGCGAGCCGCTAGAAGGGATGGCTGCCATCCTTCAGGACCCGCGCGATGTGGAGACCTGAGCAAAATGTGGGCCTGGTCACCGCACAGCGGTGTGGACTCCGAGTCCCCCGGCCCTGTCAGCCGCCCGGCTTCTGAGTGGTTCTAACCAGCCCGGACCGGCTGCGCGGTGAGACAAAGGCGCTTTGTAAGTGCACGGCCCCTAGAAGGCGCGCGCCTCCCCCCACCTCCGGCCGCCGCCCTCACCTCGGCGGCAACCCTTCCTCGCGGACCTCGGTGCACGATCACGGGTGGTAATGCATGGGGCACTAGGCCACGGAACCCATTTGCAGGAATACCCACGGGAGACCGCGACTCCACGAGCCGCGCGCGACGCGCACGCGCGGACTTACTCGCCTGCCTGCACGGGCAACAGACACGTCACGGGGGGGTGGAGCGAGCGGCAAGGCCCCGCCTCTATCACTGTGGTGGGGGCCATCCCTGAGATCTTTGAGCCCTAGAGACCTCTTTTAGATCCGCCCTAGCACGATGAGGTCCCGCCCTTCCTTATTAGACTACACCGCTAGCCAAGCGAAGATCCGCCCCATCTTCTGCAACGCAGAGTTTCGCAGGCTCCACCTTGGCCCAAACCACTTTGATCAAACATCAGGGGTCCACCTCTTTTCAAAGCCCTGCTCTGCTGCGTTTCACTTCCTTGTTCGGACTGGGAACACCAGGTCCCAGATAGAAGTGGTTAAAGAATCTCCAGCGGTTCCTGTGCCCTCGGTCTGTGCCACCCCTCGTTTGTGGCCTCACGTAGCCCAGTTTGTCTGGTGTTTTCTTCTTTACTTGTAGCTGTCCGCTGCTTACGCTGATCCCCGCAGGCTTTGTTTTCCAAGTGCCTCACTCTGACTCTTGGCTCAGTAAGTCCGTCTAACTCACATAAGTAAGCACAAGGGGCAGTTGCCCCTGCGCACGTGTCTGCATCGCAATCTCAGTTTTCTGGCGCACTGCATAGTGCCTGGAGCCCCCAGGCGGCCCTTCAGGGACTAGCCCGCTCTTGGGAAGCTGAGGAGTCACCTCTGTCACTATTCACTAGTCCCAGACCTGTGTTCTGTTGCTTGGAAAGGAGGGGTGGAAGATAAGGTACAGACGAAGGCGTGGGGGTGGGGAGAGCTGTGAACAGAGGCCGTCTCTAGTAGCTATAGCATCAGGCAGAGACTTGCACTATTGCACTGTTGGTCAGAGTCCTCGTGTTTGTGGGAATCAAGTGCTTGGAGCTCTGAGGTTGACTAGCATGACCTGGCCTCCCTTCCCTCCCCAGGCAGTCAGTTTTCTGCCAGACCCCCATGGGGACTGGGAGGACCATGAGCCAGTTTTGTGCAGCATGCTTCTCTTACAATGAAAGATGCTAGACTTGCCTTCATGCCGGGGTTCAGGGAGAGCCTAGACTTGTAGGACCCAAGGGGTACTCTTGTGTCCCTGAGGTCTCAAGGAGGTTTTGACTGAGACCCCATGCTTGGATTTGTTGAGACCTCATCTGTGCAAACACGGGACACCAGACAAGAAGCGGCCCAGCAAGGGTGCTGGTTTAGAGGCAATAAGGTTTGAGTTTGAAGAACCAAAGTTCCTCTGTTTTGTCCTCTGCTTCCATCTTGTGTCTTGTGTAAGCTATTTCCTGTAAAACTCAGAAATGGCTAGGATGTGTGTGGCTTGTGGTCACTGACAACTTGACAACCTATGTTGTCCTGTCCTGGGGGATGTGCGGTCTCTCTGAATCTGCTCAGTGGGACTAAGGTTGTGTCCCATCTGGGGCCTTTTTGGATGTCTTAGGGCTGGACAGTTTGGAGGTGCAGTTTTCTCCTGGGGTTGGACAGGTTAAGACCATAGAAGTGCTATGCCCGTTTCTCCACTATAGTATCCTCTTGGGAGCAGCGTTTGTAGTCCAAGGTGTAGCATGTGGGTCAACACCTGGGAAAGGAGAGAAAAGGGACTGTGAGAATTTCCCACATTGGGCTAAGCTAGGCACCTCACTTGGATGGATATGGCTGGGGAGGCTTCAGTGGGGAGACTGACAGTGGGGACCATCTGCTGATTATCCCCAGCTTGGCCTGCTGTCTCTCCCAGGCCACCCTGGGCTGTGCTCCGGGCCTGCCTAATCATCTCACCTCATTCTCAGTCTCACCTATCAGCATCTGTAGTAGAGTCTGAAGTGAGTCTCTTTCATCTGTCTGTCTCTAAGTGTGTGTGTCTGTCCCTCTCCTTCCCTTACCCTCTCCCTCCATTTCCCCTTCTTTCCTATCCAAGATGAGGTCTCACTCTGCTATCCAGGCTGGCTTTAGACCTTTGGGCCTAAGTGATCCTCTTGCTTCAGCCACCCAAGTGCAGAAGTCCCAGGCATGCACCACCGTGCCAACTTGGGATATTCTTTATTTTTTCTCTTGTAACTATGGAATGCTTCATGAATTTGCATGGCATCCTTGTTCAGGGACCATGTTAATCTCTGCATTGTTCCAATTTTAATATATGTGTTGTCAAAGGGAGCATGGGATATTCTTTCGTTAAAGTGGAAAAAATACAATCTGGCAAGTAAAGTCACTTCTCTTGCAAACTTAGTAACCTGAGTTAGGTCCTTGGAACCCATATAAGGTGAATGGAGAGAACTGACTACACGAAATTGTCTTTTGATCTCTACACACGCTAGCAGAGATTAGTGTGGGGCAAGGAACTGTAGGGCTTGGTCCTCAGCTACCCAGCCTCTGTGCAGCTTGCTATGACCTCAGAGCAGACACCTAGCCCTTTCTTATCTCTTTGAAGTATCTAGTGAGGCCAGTTACATCACTGTCAAACTCCAGCTGCTGACCATCGGAAATCCAGACTTAGGAGCCCTGAAGTGTGGCCTCTCACTGGCTGCTTGGTCTGGCCAGCAGGAGCCCTGAAGTGTGGCCTCTCACTGGCTGCTTGGTCTGGCCAGCAGCTGACTTATGATTCAGCTTCTACTCTGAATTACTACAGGCAGAGTGGATGCCAGCCAACTAAAAATGATGAGGTCAGAGAAGACCAGCCTTTCTCTGCTTGGTGGATTTTGGAGGCCTCAGCATCTGCAAGGCTTAGGTACTGGGTCAGGATAGAGGAGAATGAAAGGGATATGAATTTTGGTCTCTAGCTATGGGAAACAAAGGGCAGAGAACTATGTGTATGTGAGTTCACTGTTGGCTTGCTGCACAGAGGCTGGTTCGGTCCAGATTGCTGCTTGGATGCTGTCTTGTACAGATGAGGCTGATAAGCCCAAGTGGATGATGACCAAAATTTCACACTTAGTGGGAAGGAAAGGCTGGTGCTCAGAGTCTGTCTTATAACGTCTACCTGCCATCTGCCACTCCTTGCTGTGGGATATTCCTTCTGTACACTGTGAGTAGGTATTACTCTCATTGGTTAATAATAAAACTGATTCTCCTAAAGCAAGGCAGGATAAAGTTAGGCGGAACAATAAAACTGAGGACTCACATGAAGAAGGGGGAGTCAGGAGAGGCGCCAGCGAGCCCCCCAAGAAACAAAATGCTGGAGGGCAGGTAAAGCCACAAGTCACGTGGCAATACATAGATTAATAGAAATGGGTTAATTTAAATGTAAAACCTAGTTAGTAATAAATCTGAGCTATTGACCGAACATTTTATGATTGATATAAGCTTCTGTGTGCTTATTTGGGACCGGGAGGTCAGGACGGAAAAGCTCTGCCAATGTTTACAACTCCCGAGCCTATTCCTCTCTCACAGATGGGTGCACAGGAATGGAAATGGAGCCCGTGTTTGCTACCTGTACTCTACTCCAGCCAAGGCATCTGAGGTTGAGGTGGGAACTCTGCCAAAGACTGAGACAGGACCAGGGTCCTTGGGACTCCTTGGTCTACGCTTGGAGAATGCTGTTTTTACAGTGCCTCAGCCCCAGCGCCTTTGCCAATGGCAGGACCTGGTACCATCTAGATGATGTCACTACTGCAGAAGAAAATACAATGACTAGTGTTTAATAAAGCCTTATAGGTGGTAGTTTATGAGGTCAGCAACTTTTTATTCCTTTAACTTCCTTTTGGTAAAATGCAAAAGTATCTTAGTTATAGGATGGACTATCTTGAGGTTAGGAAGTTTCCTATAAATGCTAAGATCTGTGCCTGGCACATGGTATGTGTTCAATAGAAGCTAGATTATAGATGGGATAATCACACAGAAACTATATTATTTACAGCACTGTTTGGCCAATGGCTCAGACGTATTCCTAGCTAGCTCGTCCATCTTAAATTAACCCACAATTCTTATCTATGTTTAGCCACGTGGCTTGGTAACTTTTCTCAGTGAGGCATTCTCATCTTGATTCCTCTGCATCTGGCTGGTGACTGACTCACTGCCTTTCCTCTTCCCAGAATTCTCTTAGTCTGTTTGCCCCACCTATACTTCCTGCCTGGTTACTGGCCAATCAGTGTTTTATTAAACCAATATGAGTGACAAATCCTTAGAGTGTACAAGAGCATTCTCCCACAGCGCTAGATACTGGGTAGGGGAAGTAGCTCAGTGTAGGAGTGTTTGCCCAAGGCCCTGGGTTCAATCTCTAGAAATACATACAAGCACACATACAGAGAGGTAGCATATACTTGTAAATCATAGCACTCAGGAGGCCGAGGCAGGAGGATTAAAGGGTCCAGAATACATAGTAAGATCCTGTCTTAAAGAACAAAACAAGGCAAATATCATGATATTATCATGGTTCACAATGTTTTGTCTTTGTTTTTCATTTGCTGGCTAAGTGAAGTATACAGGATAGTGCACCTGTCCATCTCTGGGTTCCTAGCAGCTACGTAGAATCTGTCATGTAATAGTTCTTAAGTAGAGTGGAATACAGGCGGCAACCACAGGTGCCACCCCCATTCCTGAACAGTGGCCAGGCCTGGGAAGTCAAATGCCCTTCACAAGTCACCATTATCAACTGATTGTGAGAAAAGGACCAGGCTCATGAGTGGCAGGTGGCAGGCAGGCATTTCAATACAAGGTTAGAGCCTTTCGGTTCTACCCACTCTTCTGAAACCTTAGTCACTGTTCACTTGGACCATGTGGATAACAGCATAAAATAGATCCAGTACTAAAATCTAAAATTTAATGTGAAGCGCTACAACTTCCCTTCTGGATGCATTTTATTTTCTTATTATTTTTTAGTTTTTCTAGACAGGGCCTCACTGGGTAGCCCTGCTGATCCTGGAATTTGCTCTATAGCCGAGGTTGACCTTGAACTTAGAGATCTACCTGCATTTGCCTCCGAGTACTGGGATTAAAGGCATGTGCCACCACTGCCCAGCCACCAAATTCACTTTTTAACTGTATAGAAATTCACTGAATTGTATAGACTTTGAATCTTTATTCAAATAAAGATTAATTTGCTGATTTAAATAAAGGTTGATTTTGATGTGTAATGCTTTAATTTACTTGCAAGGTTTTTCAGCAATAAAGTTTATAAAATAAAAATAAATACTGCAGAGTGATATTAAAGATTTTCAGGGGCTGAGGAGATGGCTCAGTGAATACAGTACTTGCAACATAAGCCTGAGAACCAGGGTTTGGATCTCTAGGACACATAATGCAGGTGAGTGTTGTACCCTGCCTGCAGGATATGGAAACAGCATCCCTAGAGCAAGCTGGCTGGCTACACTATCTTGAATGGGCAAACTCTGGTTTTAAGTGAGAGACTCTGCTTCAAAACAGAAGGTGGGAATGATAAAGGAAGACATCTACATCAACCTCTGAACTTGCAGGTACATCCATAACTAGCATGCACACATACACACACACCACATACACACATACCTGTCCCCACATAATACTAACATGTATTCATATATGTGTGTGTGGTTTAGAGGGTTTATTGCTGTGAAGAGACACCATGACCATGGCAACTCTTTGTTTCTCTATATAGCTTTGGAGCCTGTCATGGAACGTACTCTGTAGACCAGGCTGGCCTCAAACTCACAGTGATCCAGCTGCCCTGTCTCCAGAGTGCTGAGATTAAAGGCGTGTGCCACTACCGTCCGGCTGATTTCATTTATTTATTTATTTATTTATTTATTTGGTCCCACAGCAACTCTCATAAAGGAAAACATTTAATTGTAGTGGCTTGCTTACAGTTCAGAGGTTTAGTCCATTATCATCATGGCAGGAAGCAGGGCACCATGCAGGCAGACATGGTGCTGGAGAAGGAGCTGAGAGTTCTTCCATTTTGACTCACAGGCAATAGGAAGTGTCTGAAACACTGGGTGTGGCCTAAGCATATAGGAGACCTCACAGCCCACCTCCACAGTGACACACTTCCTCCAATAAGGCCACACACACTCCAACAAAGTCATCTCTCCTAATAGTGCCACTCCCTTTGGGGGCTATTTTCTTTCAAACCACCACAGTGTGTGTGGTGTGCATACACACACACATATACGTACATACACACACACCACATACACATATACTTACAAAAATTATTTCCAGGCTTGGCTATGAAATCTATAAACCATGACCCTGAAATACAGTGGTTAGCCTGGGCAAGGCTGTCCCAGACATCCACTTCAGTGTTCTAGAGTCTTTAATTTCTTTCTTCCTTCTTCTGGACAGGATCTCATGTAGCCCAGGCTAGCCTCTAGCTTGTTCTATAGCCAAGGATGGCCTTGAACTCCTGTTCTTTCCACCTCCACCTCTGAGTGCTGGGATTATAGGCATGTGCCGCCAATAGTCCAGTGCTCTGCATTTCAACCAAAGATGCTTATTCCTCAAAAAGGCTGAACTACAGGATAAAAATCTTCAGATTTTATTCTGCTAACTCAGCAGAAAAGAACCAGGAAAATTTCAGTTCACACAGGAAGTGACAAGCAGCAAACACTAGCTCTGAGACTACACAGATGCTGGAATTATCTCACAAAGACTTTAAAGCAATAACTGTAAAAAAAATGCATCAGCAAGCAACTATGAACTTATAAAATAATGGAGAGTGAGGAGCATCTTCATCTAGTAAGGCTGTGGATTAAGTTTTGCAGGTTGGGACTCTTCTCTCTTACCACAGTTATTCCATACCCACAAGAAGTCCTAACCAGAAAAATAAAATAAGGAAACAAGAAGCAAGCAGATTGTAAATGGAGATGTGAAACTATTTCTATTAACAGGCAATGAATGTGTGATTCATTTTGTAGAGTTTGTAGAGGGTTCCAAGGAATCCTATGAAGGAGATAGTTGGACATTTATATATATATATATATATATATATATATATATATGTGTGTGTGTGTGTGTGTGTGTGTGTGTGTGTGTGTGTGTGTATACATATATGAGGGCAGCATGATTGTAAGACGCAAATCAACACACAGAAACCAATGTGCTTATAGACACCAGCAGCATCTAGTTAGAAGCAGGAAACTAAAAAAAGAGGATGTGTGTAGGTCAGAGGTCAACCTCAGATGTCATTCTTCAGGACTTGTCCACTTTTTTTCAAAAAGAGAAATGCTGGTCAAGCAGTGGTGAGGCACACCTTTAATCCCAGCACTGGGGGCAGAGGCAGGCAGATCACCGTGAGTTTAAGGCCAGCCTGCAGCCTGCTCTACAGAGTGAGTTCCAGGACAGCCTGGGCAGTTACACGGAGAAACCCTGTCTCGAAAAGCCAAGAGAGGTGGGGGTGGGGGTGTGTGTGTGTGTGGAGAGAGAGAGAGAGAGAGAGAGAGAGAGAGAGAGAGAGAGAGAGAGAGAGAGAGAGATGTTGATTTAATGGTAAAGCTTAGCACACTCAAGCACCAGGACTTGCACAGAGTCAAAGCAGCCGGGGCACCTGTGAGCCTAAGGATCCTCACAAGGCAAAGAAGATAATGAGGGAGATTGGCAAACTGAAGAATCCCTCAGACCAAGTAAAACCCCGAATAGCACAGAAGAACTGTTGTTTAAGAGATTGGGTTCAGGTTGGAGAGCTGGTTCAGTGGTTAAGAGCACTGGTTGTTCTAGAAGCGCTGAGTTCAATTTCCAGAAACCATTCATATGGTGGCTGACAACCATCTATAATAGGATCTGCTGCCCTCTTCTGGCATGCAGGTATACATGCAGAACACTCAGAGAGGAGAGAGAGAGAGAGAGAGAGAGAGAGAGAGAGAGAGAGAGAGAGAGAGAGAGAGGCAGAGGCACTTGGGAGGCAAAGGCAGGGCAGCCTGGTCTACATGATGAGTTACAGGACAGCCAGGGCTACTCATGGAAGTCCTATCTTTAAAAGCCATGGTTGCAGGGGAGAGACAGTGTCTCACTGAGACCTGGGTTCCACTGATTAGGCTAGGCTAGCTGGTCAGCCAGCCCCAGGGTTCCACCTGTCACTACAACCCAAGCATAGAGATCACAAGTATGTGCCAGCTTGCCTTGTTTTCTAAATGGATGCTGTAATGGATTATTAAAAATTGCTGCAGAATCCCTGGAGGTGACAGGCAGCAGAAATGCTGCAGGTCCCCAAGTGGTGGGCGAGAGACAGACAGGCATACCACCATGCAGAGTGAGGTTGGACATTTATTTAGTGGTTATGGAAGGGAGGGGAGAAGGGGAGAAGAGCAGAGAGGGGGAAAGAGAGAGAGAGAGAGAGAGAGAGAGAGAGAGAGAGAGAGAGAGAAAGAGGAAGAGAGGAAGAGAGGGAGAGGAGAGAGAAGGGGGTAAAGGCAGAAGCTGCCTTTTTGAGAGGGAGAAGGAAAAGAGAGAGAGCTCAGGCTGGAAGCTGAAGACCCGCCTGTCTCAGCAGACAGGGGAGGGAGTGGGCGTGGCTTGTCTCTTAAAGAGACAAAACAATCCATACAGGTGCTGTGAATCAAACTCAGGAGTTCATGTTTGCCAACTTTCCAGCCCCTAGGAATAGAGAAATATTAATTGTGTGCTGAGGCGAGAACTGGAAGGAGCCCATGTCCACAGGCTGCAACCAAGCTGACTTACGGATTTCATTCACTCCCAGTGAAAACCAGTCAGGTGCTTTAAAGATTTAAACAAGCAGATGTTCAAGTTAAGTTGGAAAGACCAAATTAAATCACTAAAGCAGAATGCAGAGAGCTGTGTTACTCTGGTTTTAAATAATGAGATCAAATTTACATAAGTTAAAACCAATTATTTTATTTTCAAGAAGTTTTAACGTACATGTCTGTGAGCTTTTATGTATATGCCTGTGTGTGTGCACACATCTGGAGCTGGCCAAGTCTGGTTATTCTAGCCAATCAGCTTGCTACAGGGATCTTTTATTTCTAACTTGTCAGTGCTGGACTAAGTGACTTTCATACCTGCCCAGCTTTTATTAAGTTCTGGGGATGCAAACAATGGCTTTATTAAAGAAAACAAAGACTTAAGGTTTTCTTCCTGTCATTTCTCTTAGCATTACATATCAAATTAGCATATTAATGAATTGCATTGTATTAGACTTGATTTTAAAAATAGCTGTTTGGATGGGGGATGTGGCGGAGAGCAGGAGGAGGGGAAAAAGGGAGAACTGTGGTTGGTATGTAAAATGAAAAAAACTTATAAATAAAAAAAAACTTAAAAAAAACCCTAGCTATTAGGGATTCTTGGGGCATAGTGGTGCCTGCCTTTAATGCCAACACTCATAAGGCAGAAACAGGTGGATTTCTGTGAGTTCAGGACCATCCTGGTCTACAAAGCAAGTTCCTAACTCATTACACAGAGAAGCCCTGTTTCAAAAAAAACCTAAATAAATAAATAAATAAATGGAAAGAAAGAAAAAGCCACAGGATAATATGTGCAGCAATTACAGAATAATCTAATTGTAACTGTAGCGCTCTTGAGAAGCCCACACCAACGTTTATTGGGAGTGTACTGTCTTTTTGTCTGTATGTCCCTCTCTGTGAACACCTAATAAACCACTAATTTTGTTTCAGTATGGCTCATTTTGAAATTTTTTTTCTTTGGCACAATCGAGGATCCAGCTTTATCTAAGTAGGAGGAAAACTCCTTGGGTTACTGATGGCCATATTAGTTTGTGTCTCTTTGTTACAACTGACATTGTTGGTTTGAGTTTGATTCAAAAAATAATTAAATGTAGCCTGGCAGTGGTGGTGCAAACCTTTAGTCCCAGGACTTGGGAGACAGAGGCAGGCGGATCTCTGTGAGTACAGGCCAGCCTGGTACAAGAGCTAGTTCCAGGACAGCTGGGGGTACACAGAGAAATCTTGTCTCAAAAACAAAAATAAAAACAAAAAAATTAAATTAGTTTTGGCTTAGGATTAGTATAGGTTTTCCAGCACTCTCTGAAATGGCCCTATACACACTTCTGTCATTTGTACCGTGTATTTATGTGAAGCACCATGCCAAGCAAAGCACTGAAGATGACAGAATCACATCAAAATCTTGATCAACTCTGAAAAATGCTGAAGATTCTGTATCCTGCAATATCACATATTTGGCAGAGATTTAATTCTTTATGTAAAAACAAAAAAGCACACTCATCTCACAAGAAGTAAATCTTGTTTTTTCTTTAATAAATGATAAAATTTTATATTATGTAGTAATGTTATATATTAAAAACTTCTAAAATAAATTTTTATTATATATTATCAGTGAATATTTGATTTATATTCTTATTTCATATACTTGTGTCCCAGGGTTTATATAAAATTTCTCAGATGAAAAGAGGTCACAAGCCAGGGGTAGTGGTGCACACCTTTAATCTCAATACTCAGCAAGCAGAGGCAGGCAGATATCTGTGAGTCTGAGGCCAGCCTGGTCTACAGAGCAAGTTACAGGATAGCCAGGCCTATATAGAGAACCTCTATCTTGAAAAACAAACAAACAAAAAAACCAAAAAAAAAAGAAAAGGGGTCAAAAATGGATAAAGATTATGATACTATGAGGATGCCAGACTTTCTCACAGAGACCCAGATAAGACACTTCTCCTGGTGTACCGGCATAATCTCGGCATTGAAACAGACCAAGTCTTCTAGTTACACGAATGAATGCTACGATTGGTGCAGACACCCTTCCTCCTGCGGCCCAGGCTGTCTGCTTATTTTGTAGGCTGACAGGGAGATGCCCTCTTTTGCTGCCCCCTAGTGTTACAACACTGGGCCCAACAAAATGCTTCTCTCTGGTGTTTTTTTGTGATCGCTGAGCTGGAAGCAGTGTGAAGGCAGAGGCAGTGGCAGAGGTGGCTGTAGCATAGAGGACTGGTGATTGCGTTTACTGTGGTTGGAACTGAGGATAAACAAGGTCAGAAGGGGTAGAAACTGCTTTCCTGGGTGGTTGCGGGCGTTCCAGAGAGCCCTCAGGGCCCAGTGTCTCAGCTACCTTAGACCAAAAGCTAGACCCTAGACAGACACCCTAGGCTAGGGGTGTAATGCTTGCTGTGGAGCTAAGAGTTCAATACTCAAGGTCTGTGTGACAGCTGTCACACTAGAATATGACACTTAGTGCCAGTTGTTGCTACCTGCTGCAGTCATTTAACTCCTCCCGGAAGCAAAAGGTTGCAAAGCTACCAAGCACCAGGATTTAATGAGTAAACCCCAGAGCCATAAACCTCTACACTGAGAGCCTAGAATTGTAAGTCTCTCTTTTCTGCAGGGTTTGTCTCTATAAGACTCTAGATTCTAGTTCTGAGCACCGTTCAGGATTGCCAGAACTAGAGAAGTCTCTCCAAACTTACCCACTGTCCTATCTGGGAAGAGATAAAGGGCCCCGGACAGAGGATTTTAACACTTCAGCCTTCAGGCTGCTCTGTCTGGATATTTCAGACACATTGTGACTTTTGTGTCTCAGCAAAACTGTTCCCACATTGTAGCAAGTGTCAGAAATTCATTTCTTTTAATGGCTAAATATATTTAGCCTTATATAATGCAGCTCAGTATGTTGATGGATATTCAAGTTGTTTCATCTTCTGGCTGTTATGAGTACTGCTGCCGTGAACGTGGTGCATGTGTGCAGTTGGTTCTACCTTAGAGAGGGTCGAGATCAAACCCAGGTCACCAGACTTGTATTGCCAAGTGCTTTCCCCACTGAGCCATCTCGCTGACTCCTCTAGTTGATTTTTATCTATGGTGTGAGGTAAGGGTTCACTCTTCCACAGTGTTCCTGTACTGACGAGAACAAAAATCTATCAGTCAATGAAACCAAATGGAGAGTTTAGAAAAAGTCTGATGAATGTTTTTTAAGTGTGCTCTAAGAAAGCCACAGAAGCAATTCAATGGAGAAAACGTAATCTCTATTTTTTTCTCTTTTACAAGATAGGGCTTATGATGCAGCTCGGGCTAGCCTCAGGCTTGCTATCTTCTTTCCTGTAGTTCTGGGATCATAGGAGCGTGCTATCTTGACTAGGGAAATGTCATCTTTTCTACAAATGGTGCTGGGAGGAGTGAACATCTATAATGAAAAAAAAAACCAGCAAGCAAGCAAACAAACAAACAAAGAATCCCAAACTAAAAAACAAACAAACAAACAAAAAAACCCAAAAAACTTCGATCGACATCTCATACAAAAATCAACTACAAACC
Organism: Myodes glareolus; assembly: GCF_982192425.1. Lineage (NCBI taxonomy): Eukaryota > Metazoa > Chordata > Mammalia > Rodentia > Cricetidae > Myodes > Myodes glareolus. The sequence goes on from NC_142035.1 coordinate 687,755, forward strand.
AGGCATGGTAGCATACTCCTTTAATCCCAGCACTCAGGAGGCAGAAGTAGGCAGATTTCTGCGGAGTTCAAGGCCAGCCAGGTCCACACAGTGAGTCCCTATCTCAACAAACAAACAACCCAAACCAACAAAACAAAACAAACAAATCGACCCCACACCTAAGGCTAGATAGGACATGGACCCTAGGGTAAAATACACTACTCTTATTCTGCTAAATGAACATAGCAATAAGATGACTCTCAGTGACATATGATATGCCCATACATTGATGCCTTGTTCAACCCTCATCCAAGGAGCTTCTTGCAGGAGATGGCAGTTATCACAGAGACCCACAACTGGTCATCAAACAGAGAATAAGAGATTTTAGGATGCTCAGCCTTAAAGGGATATCTATGTCAGCCTCTCCCCACAGGCTCAGGGATCTATGTGGAAGTAGGGGCAGAACGCAAAAGGTGGTAGAAGACATCAAGGAAACAATGTTTTCAAAACACATTAGGGAAGTTGCACATAGAAAGTCACAGAGACTGTGACCTCTTGCATAGACTGTTACAGTTTCCAGGTTACAGACTTGTGAAAACTCAAGTCAGGCAACATTCAAGTTTGGAGGATGAGAGGTTGACATGAAGCCCACCCTGGGTAAGGCGCTGTTAACATTTGGCTGTTCTAGGAGAACAAAAGCCAGTTTTATGTTTCAGTGGAGTGACACCTTGAATATAGACCACAGGCCAGGTGCTCCAGAGCCTGGGAGCAGTTGGCCAATACAAGTTAAACTCTTTTGTTTTTTGTTTGTTTTTTTGTTTGTTTGAGAGAGAGAGAGAGAGAGAGAGAGAGAGAGAGAGAACGTAAGAGCTCATTAAATTGGGTGGATAGGGAAGAGGGGAAGAATCTAGGAGTTGAGGCAGAGGGATGAATGTGATCAGAATACATTGTATAAAATTCTCAAAGAATAAGCCAAACATAGAGCTATATCTTTAATTCCAGCATTTGAGAGGCAGAGGCAGACAGATCTCTGTGAATCCCAGGCTAGCCTGGTCTACATAGTGAGTTCCAGTGGTCCTCTAGTAGACTAGAATGAGACCCTGTCTCAAAAAGTCAAAAAAAATCTCAAAGAATAAATAAAAACATTGCTATAAATCAGATATACAAATGGGTAACAGGCAAGTATGACTGCGACTGAGGCCAGCCAATGTAAAAAGAGCTCGCCATTCCAGATGAATATGTACACACTAGGTTACATCAAAGTTAAAAACTTAGTTGATCTTGTCAATATTACCTTTTAAGAGACTGGAGTCAAGGAAGCCTCACACACTTAGCCTTAGAGTACTCCACCATGCTGGAAAAACATTGTGAGCAATGCTGTTAAGAGATTGAAAGCAACCTACAAACTAGAGGACAATATTTTCAAATCATACATCTGACAAAGGACTTGTGTTCATAATCTTTAAGGAACTCTCAAAACTTGACACACACACACAAAAAGATAAATAGCTCAATTTAAATTGGGTCAAGGACTTGACTAGACCTTTCCCAGAGATTTACAAACAGCCAGTCATTACGTGAAAAGATGTTCCGTGTCTCTGGTCACTAGGGAAACTTAACTCTTCTTGTTGACTGACAGCCTGGAAGCCCCTCCCAGCTCACTCTCACCCAGCAGGAGCATCTGCCAGTAGGTTATAAGACAGGGCCTGCAGGTACCAGCTGCTGTCACGTTCCAGCCGCTCACAGTCTCAAAGTCCTGTGAACCAAGACAGATAAATACTCAAAGGTGTGACTCATTGGGCTTCACCAGGCTGAGGCCACCACATGGCTGAATAGAAAGAAAATTCTAGAAAACAAAGGGCACTGAACAGTAATGACTCCAGCCAGCGTGTGTGGGTTTCCTAGTTTATTTATTTATTTGAGAAAGGGCTTCGATTTATAGTAATGCCTGCCCCAGACACATCCAGCACAGGTTCAGTGCAAGTCCACTGGAAGCCTTGGGGGGAGACGGAGGCTGAAGGCCGAATGGCACTCAGGAGGAGTCACATGGCGGCTCTAACATCTTGGGAAGCAGTCTGTGTATGTCTGAGAGCCGAATGTCAATTGAGCAAAGGCCAGCCATCTTCAGAGGAAATCACAGAACCCAGAGTCACTTCCCAAAGCTCTGTATATACAGTGAAGGGAAACCAGATATATGAGGAATGAGGGCAGGGGCATCCACAGTGAGGGAAGTCACCCAGTCACCAAGGGCTTCTAGCTGCTCACAACTGGTCAGTGCTGCCTGGGGATTAGCCACTGCCTGGGTCCAGTGGGATACTGATACACATCTTGTCCACCATCACAGGGGTTGAATTTAGAGTCAAGAGGCAGTATGCCAAAGTCTTTGACTCTCTGTTTCAGAACGATCACATATGACGCATACACACCTGTTTATGGCAAGTTTGCCTGTAGCAGGTTAAAACCGCGTGGGATAGTATTCAGCCCCCAAAACAAATGATAGCATCTGACACAGTGTGGCTGAATCCCACAGCCATGGTGGCTGTGGTGTAGTGTGGATGTGTTTGGAGGCTTGGTCCCTGAGGTGAGACTGTTGGAGAAAGTGCTTTCCTTGGAGCAGAGGCCTAGGAGAAGGTCTTTAAGGTAGTGGACTGTGCCCTTGAGGAGGATTGGGAGACCTGGTCCTCTCTTTTTGCTTCCCGGATAGGAAGTGAGTGATTTTGTTCTTTGACATAGTCCTGGCATAGTCTGTTGCCTTAGCATGGGGCTATTTCACCATGAACCCCAGAGCTGAAGGCAGACTTCATTAGCAGCTCATATCAGGTGTCTGTTTAGTGATATGTTTGGAAGCTGATGAGCAGGAGGGGAGTCAGACGGAGGATGCAGGTTGGAGGCTCCAGTTGGTACTGTTTAAAAACAGCTCCAGGGAATCTGTGTCAGGAGTCCTCACAGGAGTGGCCACTGAGTGGTGGTTATTACCAGGAGGGGCACAAGGGAGTGATTTGGATGTTGATTCCACGGGTATGTTCACTCTCTGGAAACTCAAAAAATATGGTCTTCCAAGTCTGTTCACGCTCTTTTGAAAGGATCTGCACGGGATTAGAGAGACATAGCTCAGCAGTTAGGAACATGTACTGTTCTTCGGGAGGTCGGTTTCCAACACCAACTTCCGGTAACTCACGACTATCTGTAACTCCAGTTCCAGGGGATTCGATGTCTCATTGGCATTTACATGTATAGACACCCCTCAGATTTAAAATTATGCATAATTTAAAATAAATCTTTTTTAAGGACTATACCCCCTCTATATGTTGTACCCCCTCTGCGTCCCTTTGCCCTCAGGTGTGACTATTGGTGGCATGGGATGAAGGCCTCCCAGGGCTTCTCCTGGATCATGTAGACTGTGGTTACTCCTAAGGTTGGCTGTTCCCTGTAGGATCCCTGCCCAAGGTAAGGCAATTCTTTTCAAGGGGTGAGCGTTCCTACAGGCACTTGTGAGCGCCGTTCCCTGGGCAGTCAGAAGGTTAAGAACATGTGTCAAACACACAGGTGCTGGGGTGCCCTTTCCCCAGTTAAAGACAGGACCACTGAAGGGAGCTTTTCCTCCAAGGAGTCCTCAGAAGACCTGACCACACACCCAGGGTCCCCTCCATCCTCCTGGACTTGGCTGTGGAGAGCGACTTGCCTGGTGCACTTTCCTCTTAACGAAATAACTGTGAGTTCCGTGACCTAAAGATTCTCCTGGTCTTCCCTTCTGTTTCTGGGTGTTACTGGATGGAGTACCCTGACTTTACCCCAGAAACGGGTCTGCTGTGTGGCACTGATGGAATGTGACTTGTGTCTCACCGTGTCTGTCATACTCCTAATGGTTTCCCGAGGACGAGCAGTTCTCTGCTCCTTGGATGATGCTGGGCTCCCTGGAGGAGGAGGGAGGAGCCTCCAGCCTGCTGAGCTGCTGCTCACCATGGCAACAGCTCCCTGTGGCTCTGGGCTCCCTGACAGACTCAGGATGCCTCAGACCTTGCAGGCCTCATGCCTTGGAGGATAGTATATTTGGTTCTGGCTGGGCTGAAGTCTCCCAGGTCTGCAATTCACCGGTTGCCTGCCCAGCTGCTCTCACTCAGGAAGGTACCGATTGTTTGTTAAGGCCCCAGAGCCTAGAACTCCCCTCATCATAGAAACAGTTTGTTTGCTGCCCCAGGAGCTTTCTCGGTCTCCTGGTACCGGCCTGGAAGCTGGTCTCAAGGGAGGACTTTGCTTCAACGGCTGCCCAGGACTCAGGCTCAGGTAAATGACTGGTGATGGGCTCCATGCCCAGGGGCTGTGCTTTGGGGCCCGGAAGGCTTCTGGCAGCCCCAACCAGGTGGAGCTCCCTGGAAACTCTCTGACTAGAAGGTGTCTAGTCACCCTGTCCCCAAGACCCTGTGTAAGGCACAGTGGGCCAAGTGACACACATCTGTTGGACACTGACTCCAGGAGGCTGGCCTGGTCATGGCTCACAGAAGGCACCCACACAGGTGGTTAGCTGGGCACCGCAGCTATTATTAACCTGACAGTGACATCACCAACAGCCAATGGGAGGCAGGTTTATTTGCAGGGCTGGCAGCTTGATAACGGTTAATTTTAGCTATATCTTCATTCCCAACATTTGTGAAACCCCCACCAGCCAAAGAGGGGGATGCTATCTCCCCAAACAGCTTGGAGATGGCATCTGGGGGCTCCCATAGGAGCCGAGGAGGAACAGAGCCTACACTCTATCCTCCACACTGCCCCTAGGAAGAATCCTGGTTTCCTGTAGTCTCTCCTTGCTTGCCCTGCCCCACCTCTGGCAGCTTCCCAGTGTCACTGTGATTAGTAGCCGAGAAACAGGCCACAGATGAGACCTAGGCTTCAATCTGAAAGTCATACTGTCCACAGTGCTAGCGTTTTGAATCACCTACTTGCTATGTGATCTCAGGTGGTAGGCTTAATTTTTCTTTGCCCAGTTTCCTCATAGGTTTTGGGGTTCCCAGGCCTACTTATTGGATTTGCTTTTTTTTAGTGTTGCTGACTTCTTAGTTGGTTAAGTATTACTAACTATGCACTTGAAGAGGCTAGAAGCCCAAAATTCTGGCAAGAATACAGAGGAAAGTGGAAGGACAGGAGAGCTCTTCACAAGCACTTTTTATGGTGGTATTTAATCCATGGATAAGGCCAGAGCCCTCAGGACCTAAGTCCCCCTAGAAAACCCTATCCCAGCGCAATTGCGTTGGGATTTGGCCCCAACACTGAACTTTGGAGATACATGCAGATGGAAGCGATAGTTGCTCAGTTGCTGGAGCTATTGTGTGCCTGGCTGTTGCTGCTGGGTTAATAGCCTCTTGGAACTTCTGCCCTCAAGGCTGCTCCGTGGGGTTAGTGTGTTATAGCTCAACACCGTTACCTCTTGAAGGTTTGTTTTTCTGCATAGTCACAGGGTCTTCCATGCTGGCAAAGGCTTCAGGGATTGGCACTCGTAAGCAAAGTATGTCCTAATGACAGGGTGGTACTTTTGGCCTGCCTCCCCTAGGTCAACATATAGGTGTTTCGGGCAGGATATAACCCCTTGCCATCAGTGGTCAGTCCTCTAGGACTAGGGCAAGCTCCTGGCCTTGCATCTTGCTGGCTCATTGTGTCTCAGATGCGCATAGAGGAAGACTATGTAGGGAACGGGTGTCTGATGAAAACTCCAAAGTTGAAGGACTGGTGGCTATCCCCAAGGATCCTGGACTCTGGGCCCCTCTATTGAGCCCACCCAGCCTGCTGAATCCCAAACTATCCCTGATCTCTATGCAAGAAGAAAGGCATTCTGTGGAGAGACAAGCTGGGCAAGCAGGGGTGGTGAATGCTAATGTCTTGCCAGGAATTTATTTTTAATTCCTGGCTCCCAGTTGACAGTATCAGCAGTCTGCGGAAGTGCCAGGTCATCTGAGAGGCCTGCCTGGTCTCTGACTGCCCTCAGCCAGACAGACCCTCAGGCCTCACCTTTACTCCTTCTTCACACTTGCTAAGTGCCTGCCCTACTGGGCACCCATTTCCAGGGGCTCCTCATGGGGACAGCCTCAGTAGGAGGTGCTGGGCCCTGACCTGGCGCTTCTGTGTCTTGATCAATTCCACACTGGAGTGGAAGGGATGGACATAGGCCTGCTGTCGTTCAGCATAAATACCCAAGGAGCTTTTGCTTCCTGCTTGCCCTACCATACCCTGCAGTGGCAAACACTGGTGGTAGCATTAGAAAATAGAAAGCTCTGGGTGAGGTGACAAGATAGGGATCTCGGAAGAAGCCTCTGATGACACATGGTGGTCACAACCCCCTTCAGGCCTATTTTGGAATCCTCAGGGCCTCTCTATTTCCCACCCATGGGGCCTGAAGGAAGCTGGTGCTCAATCCTGGGCTAGTGGGGGTCTGAACTCTGTTTGGATGTTCTTGATCGTCTTAGGTAAGACAGTCTGACCTGGAATGTGTCCCCAAACTCTAATGGGCTTCATGAATCACCACACCTAAGGGAATAGGTAGAAAAAGCCTCTTTCCAGGACTTCAGAACAAGGTTGTATCTGGGCTGGAGTTGCTGATGGTCTCAAAGGTCTGCCATGTTGGGCCCATGTGAGCAAGCATAGGGACACTGTACCAGGGGGATCACATCATGGAAAGCCTCTGGAAACTGCACTTCATGTTCACTGGGACTCAACCGTGAGCAGGGCCAGCAATGGATGCCCACATCAGGACTTGCAAGGACCTTGACCTGGGCTTGTGCCTCTTCTCTTCCCATCCCACCTCCACTCGCTGGCTCCCTGTCTCATGTTCCACCTTCCCGGGAGCATCTTTATGTTGGGTGTACCTTTTATTCTTCTCTATAGCAACCACTGTCTCTGCTATCCCAGCTCTTCTGTAGGTTGCTTCTTTCCCTTCTCCATCCCTGCCCCTCCCTTCCTGGCTCGGTATCCCTGCCCCCACCTCTGCGTGCTCCCCGCCCTTTTGCCTGTTTTTCTCTCCTGATCTGCGCTCTAGCTCGCTGATTCTCTCGCTTACTCCGGTGCATCTTAGCAGCTGCGTCCTCTCGGATCCCCGTTACGCCGGCTGGCGCCCGTGGGTGCTTGGCCCCTACGTCCGCGCATCTCTCGCAGCCCATCCGCCAGTCTCCCGGAGCCCGCCTCCCCCCGCCGGTACCGCATTGCCGTACTGCAGGGGCGCAGTGCATTGCGCCGGCACCGTCAATAGGTGGACCCCCTCCTGGAGAGATAAAACCGCCGGCGCCGTCGCCGCCAGTCCCTCTGACTGAGACTTCGGCTCTGGGTAAGGACACACACTCTGGCCGGCGACCCTTGCTTAGGTTTCCACCAAGAGTTCGCCTCCCTGGGAATCCAACCCAAGGTAGAAGGGGACACGGGGCACCTATCTGAGCTACACCCCTGGATTGGGGGTCTCTCGGTCGCACACCGGGCATGGTGGGTCCCTGTGGCAGTCGGACGACGTGTCTCCTAGGCGATTGTTTACTTAGTGACAGCGGCAGGGGGCCTTCTCCTGAAACCTAGGATCACTCTGTCACCGTGACCTTGGGGCTCTCCTGGGCGCTGCGGGGCTGGACAGGCTGGTCAGTGCGGATGTTGGCGTGGCTCGGGGCTCTGGGGGTGTCAGTGATTTGTCAGAGAAGGGTGGGGGAGGTGGTGAAACCTGAGGACCCCCTACCCCGCCCTACGTGACTTCCACCCTAGTATCACCCCCCTCCCCACCCCGGCTCGGAGCTTCTCAGTTGACCTCAGCGATGCGCAGGTTCTGAGACACAGGACCTGGACCAGATGGTAGGGGGCGAGGGTGAGTGAGGGAATCTCTTAGGGTACTTACTGAGCTGGGTCAGGGTGAGATTTTTATTCCTCTGGCTAGAACAGGACACTCACCTCTCAGCCTTGATGGCTGCCCCCTGCTTGAATATGGGGAGGGCCTGAGCTATTCTGGGCCCATGCCTGGGCCTCATTCAGCTGTCTCCCCTGCCAGCCTGTGGGCAGGAAGAGGAAGATGGCGCCCTCGCCTGAGGAGGGGCTGAGGAGTGCTGGCCTTTTCTTCATGGTGGCAGCAGATGGGGGTAGGGCAGTGTCCCTCCCTGAGCTGTGTATGTGTGTGTGTGTGGTGGTGGTGGGGTGGCAACATCGAGGACAGGGAGGACAGGGCACTGGAGAGCTGGGCACAGTGACTCATCACAGGGCTCCTGCCTGCTCCAGGGGATCACACAGCCTGCTTGCTGCTCTGTGATGTCCAGATCGGATTAACCCTTCCTTAGGGAACTTTCCTTTGAATCAGCTCTCCAAACGTTTACACTCCAGCAAACCATTTGGGCGAAGGAGAAGAACAGGTGTCTTAAGAGGGCAACCTGACCGGACTGGGCTAGGACCAGGGTAGGGGGCAATCCTTCTTCACCCAACCTCAGGTGACTGGGTGGGAGCAAGCTCTCAAACACTGGAAGAGTGGTATAGATGTCTCTGCTGGGCTCTCTCTTGGCTTCCTAACCATCTGTCTTCCTTGTCACTGGCCCCACAGGGTTCCTGCCCAACACACCCTCAACCTCGAGCCAGAGCCCCCACAGTGCCAGCCCCTCCCTCCACCAGGCAGAATGGGCAAGGAGAAGACACACATCAACATTGTGGTCATTGGCCACGTGGATTCAGGCAAGTCCACCACGACGGGCCATCTCATCTACAAATGCGGGGGCATCGACAAGCGGACCATTGAGAAGTTTGAGAAGGAGGCAGCAGAGGTGAGCACCCCGGGCCTGGTGCTGGCATTGCTTGGTTTACTTCCTTCCATTCCAAGGATAGGGGTGTCTGGAGATGGGGGTGAACAGGGCAGCCCCCCCCCTCGAGAATGCTGCTAGATTTGCTTCATACTGAGGGAGGGAGAGTTTGTATCCTACTCAGGTCCACCAGAGGGCTCTGGATTCTCAGCCTCAGTGGGCCAGAGGGCCCTCAAGCCTTATCCTCTTGCTCCCCAGGGCTGAGGCTGGATGTGGTGCTACCCTCGCTTGTCTTGTAACAGCCAGGGCTCAAGGATGCTATTAATAGCAGGTTGATGGGTAGCAGCCTTGCCAGCTCCACTTTCTCCAGATAAGCTGGGGAAGGTTGCTGGTTCAGGATGATGCCTGGAGTGGGGGTGGGGAGGTCTTGGTAGCCTGTTCCTGGCAGAGACCTACGAACGGGCAGTGGCTGTAGCTGAATTCCCTTCTCTGCCCTGAGAAGAGCTGGCCCCTGGATAAGGGCTCAGACCAGACCTGAGGACAGCCACTCTCTCTGTGTTGAACTCCTGCTCTGTGTGTATGTGGGTTTTGAGCCACAACTCTGTGTGTCTGAGCCCTGATGCTTTTACCCTTTAGGGGGTGTTATGAGGGGAGGTGGTAGGAGGGAGCTGAGTGACTGAAGGTCACCTGGGTCAGGTCCCAGCTGGGTTTTGTGTGGGTCTGGCTGGACAGCTCCTCCAGGCTGGGTAGCAATCCTAGAATGCAGAAGCCTGTCCTGGGAGAGTCTGGTAGGGAGTTACAGTTGTGGTCCAGGTTGTAGGAGTCTCACCAGGACTCTCACCTTGGCACAACTTGGCAGAGAGTAGCCAGCCTTGCTCTTAGTAGGGGGTGTTCTTTCTTTTCCTATTTTGCTGGAAGGGGAGAGGGGAGATGTCTCAGAGCTATTTGGAAGTACTCATCAGCTACAGAAAGAGCTGGAAAGCCAGACTTTTCTCAAAACCTTGACCAATTTATTTATTTTTAAAATTTTTTCTTTGTTTTGAAATAACTCAGAGAGTTTTTTTTTTAATAGCCCCAAACCCATGAGATGATTGACCTATAACTGACTAGGGTGTGGAGCCTTAGCCTCAGGCACTGAGGAACCCTCTGCCAGGGATAGGAGTTTAAATGAGGTCTGGCAACTTCCAGATCCTCATGCCCCCTGCTGGGGGACTTGTGTGTCCACAACCATTTAGGAGGGGCGTACGGGTGGGGCTGACTCATCTGGGTGGCTTCATTTTGTGGCAGAGCAGGGCTTGGATGTCAGGACCAGAGAGAGATGGTGCAGAGGTCCTTGGTTCAAGGTGCCTTAACCCAACCTTAATCTCTCATGACTGCTTCCAAGGCCCAGGGCAGGCCTGGCAGATGAACGTGACCCCTGAGTCCTGTGTCCTACCCTTCCAGATGGGGAAGGGCTCCTTTAAATACGCCTGGGTGCTGGACAAGCTGAAGGCAGAGCGGGAGCGCGGCATCACCATCGACATCTCCCTTTGGAAGTTCGAGACCACCAAGTACTACATAACCATCATTGATGCTCCAGGCCACCGAGACTTCATCAAGAACATGATCACCGGCACTTCCCAGGTGTGCAGGGAGAGTCTTCCTGCCAGGACAGAGCCCCGCCCAGTTCACCTCCATCCTGCTTGGCACAGAGTCCCTAAAGACCTGAGTCAGTTAGATAGGGTACCGGCAGGGTTACCCCACCACCACTATTTGGGCCAGCAGACAGACAGAGGGGGAAATTGTGGGCATGTTCCTTCACAGACAGATTCTTGTAGAAGAGGCCACACTAGGAACAGTGAGATGTGGGTAGAAAATCAGTCAGACAATCACAGGAAGACAGAACAGAACCAGAGGCCAAATGACTCATCCAAGGGCACACAGCCTGCTGATGGTGGAGCTGATGGCCAGTGCTGGGCCTCCTTGACTCGGGACTCGGGGTCTGGTGGAGGAGTCCCCTGCTACCCTTGAGGTAGAGATCCCGAGTATCCATCCCAAGGATAACTGCCCAGGCCCCATTTTGTGGGTGGTTGGGATAGGTCAAAGGCTGACCCAGGGGGCTCACTGTGTCTGACCTGTTGGATAGGCGGACTGTGCGGTGCTGATCGTGGCAGCGGGTGTGGGCGAGTTCGAGGCGGGCATCTCCAAGAACGGGCAAACCCGGGAACATGCGCTCCTGGCCTACACTCTGGGTGTAAAGCAGCTCATTGTGGGTGTCAATAAGATGGACTCCACGGAACCAGCCTACAGCGAGAAGCGCTACGATGAGATTGTCAAGGAGGTCAGCGCCTACATCAAGAAGATCGGCTACAACCCAGCCACAGTGCCCTTCGTGCCCATCTCAGGCTGGCACGGTGACAACATGCTGGAGCCTTCACCCAATGTGAGTGAGGACGGGGATGGTGGGGGCAGTGCCGAGGGCTCCGGGACTCCAAGTCAGGGTGGGCCAAGCTGGGTTTAGCTGGGTTTCTGTACGCACTGTAGTGATGGGTGCCAACCTCCTGGGGGATCTCCCCTAGTAAGGGATCTGCATTTGGGGTCCCCGTGAGGCCAAAAGAGGTAGATGGGTCCCTTCTCCAGTCACTGCCTGTTGGGCCCTGTATCTCACTGCGGGAATATCAGTTTTTGTTTCTCCCAAGCCTCTGTCCTGGCTTTCGATACTGTGAGGACTAGCAAGGCCCTCCTTAGCTGCCTCCTCTGAGGTCTGAAGAGTGGATTGGTATCTAGGAAGCATGCATGTCCCTGGGCTGGCCTGGATTGTGGAGGAATGTCTCTTAGCTGTTCAATTGGAAAGTTTGAAGCTTCTGCAGCTCTGGGCCTCTAAGTTGGGGGTGAAGAGGGGGACAGTTTTCAGAGAGAGCCTGGGACCTAGATCTTGGTCTATCCAGAGGAGACCCCCTGCCCAGAAAGGTGGGTACTCGGCTTTAGCCAGTTTTGCAGCTGCCCACAATGAATGAAATGGTGTGACGATAGGCTCTCTGGAGATAGCTGGGGGCCAGTGCCTGGTGGTATGGGGACAGTTTGATGGTATGATCATCAGGACCTTAGAATCCTCTGGAGACTTTTGATCAGCAAGGTCCCTCCACCCCCTGCTTCCTACTGCTCTATTGTGCTCTGTGGCTTTGTTCACTCATTCTTCAAGAGCCATCTGTTGACCTGAGATGTCTGAGACTTTGTCATAAAGATAAAGGCAGGAGGACACACAGCACCTTGGTGGATTTACTTCTTGTCTGTGTCAGGTGGACCATGAGGAACTCTTTGTTAGGAGGGGTTGAAGTCATCCTCCAAAGAGGCCCTGGTGGTGGTAGTAGTGGTGGTGGTGGTGGTAGACTCTGGGCAGCTTGGTAGCCAGCAGGGCTTTGGGGTTGAGGCATAGGCTGGACTTTATCCTGGACATGGCCATTGGTCAGACTTGAGTCCCTACTCTCCTGGTTCTTGCCCTGTCTTGGGCTGTGATTGACCAGGTCCCTGACAGAGCAGGGAATCAGGCCAGCTGCCACCCTCAGAATCTTGGAGATCTGAGGCTGAGGGGGTGGTCAGGTGGGTTGCCCTTTAATTGGCACTTTTTTTCCCTCCTGCCCAGATGCCATGGTTCAAGGGCTGGAAGGTAGAGCGCAAGGAAGGAAACGCAAGCGGTGTGTCCCTGCTAGAAGCCCTGGACACAATCCTGCCCCCAACTCGCCCCACTGACAAGCCCCTTCGCCTGCCACTGCAGGATGTGTACAAGATTGGTGGTGAGTGAGGCCCTGGTACTGGAGCTCATTGCTCCCTGCAGGTGCTAGCAGGCTTTGTCCCCAACCTCGACCAGGACATCAACAAGGAACCCTCAGGCCGATTGTCTCCACCTTTCTCCCAAGACCATGCTCTCTTACATCCATTCATTTATCCACCGATCTTGATTGTTGTTCTATCCATCCATCCACGTCCACCTGTCCACTCGGTCACTTCTCCCACCCACTTCCACCCACCCATCCGTTCACCCAGCGTTCAGCGGGATTTCCTTTCCCACTCGCCACTCCCCTAAAGCCATCCGCCAGGAGCTAAGGACATTGGAAGGGAGTGTTGAACTGACTTACACTTCACCTGCAGGGAGAGGGGTGCCTGTCTCATTGGAGGCAGTCTTAGTCCAGGAATGAGAGTTACAAGTCATTAGTCAATAAAAACCAAAGTAAAATATGAAACAAGCAAAGGGAGAGGAATGAGAATATCACGCTGAGGCTTACAACTGCTGGCTCTTCTCTGTCACCCCATAACGCTACCACCCCCAAGCTCCCAGAAGAAGGAGAGCAGTGCTCCCTCTCCCAGTCACTTGTTCATTAAGATATTTCTGTAGTAGCCACACTGCCATTGTGGGCAGGCCTGTTGGAAGGGTTGGGACTAGATGCCCCTTCAGTGCTGGAACCGCAGAGTCACGCAGGACCCAGGGAGTCCTATGTGGGCAAGAGCAAGCCTAGTGAGATGATCCATGCCTGGCTTGGTTCTCAGAGAGAAGAGGAAGGCTTGTGATGCTCCCTCAGAGGGACAGCTGTTCTTTAGGGGACGACCCCATTCCCCCTTCTCTGCCTTGCCCCTGATCCTTAATTTGTCTTGCCCTGAACCCCTCCTCTGGCCTGCCCTCTCACAGTACCCTCCCTTGGTCTAGGCATTGGGACTGTGCCCGTGGGCCGAGTGGAGACTGGTATTCTTCGGCCCGGCATGGTGGTGACCTTTGCACCTGTAAACATCACCACGGAGGTGAAGTCTGTGGAAATGCACCACGAGGCACTCAGTGAGGCCCTGCCAGGTGACAATGTCGGCTTCAACGTGAAAAATGTGTCTGTCAAAGACATCCGCCGGGGCAATGTCTGCGGGGACAGCAAGTCTGATCCGCCTCAGGAGGCTGCCCAGTTCACCTCCCAGGTTGGTGGCGGTACTAGTCATGTGTATGGAGATTCCTTCTCAGAATAGGGGAGAGATAGGCCAAGGTGTCACAGCACAGTGACATGGAACTGTAGGGGAAAGGCCTTCATTTCACCCGAAGGCCACTCATGTTCAAAGGCTAAATGGGTGTACATATGCAAGCAGAGCCTCAGGTCTCTCTGGGCAGCCCTACTCTGGGATATCCGACCTTTAAAGATACTTTTATTAACTTACTGACTGGGGTATCACTGTTAGCACTTTATTCTCTTAACTAAAAAATAAATCACATCTGCTTGTGTGTGTGTGTGCATGTTTGTGTGTGCATGTGTGTGTGCATCACAGTACACATGTGGAGGTCAGAGGGCAACTTGGAATCAGTTCTCTACTTCCATCATGTGACTCCAGGGATTGAACTCAGGTCTTCAAGACCTGGCAGCAAGCACCTTTGTCCAGAGTCATCTTGCTGAATCTCCTTCTCTATGTTTTTATGGCACCCTCTTTAACTACTTCTTCATGGGATGAGAGATTTTAGGATAGTTTTATTGAGATGTAATAGAAGCACTATAATTGGTTCTGGCCAGGGTTAATATGTCTGTGTCGTCCTGTTCCTTTCAAACAGTGCAGGTGTCTGTTGATTGCCTCGTGGTTTGCTATATGCTTAGCAAGATGTTGGGGTATGAGCCCAGAAGGGATCCCTGTGACCTGAGCATTCCTCGCACACAAATGTGGGGATCGGGAGGTGACTCTGTGACTGAAGTCACCCCATCAAACCCTGGCCCTGTTCCAGGAGACCTGACTCATGGCTGTCTTCAACTCTGCTCTCAGGTCATCATCCTGAACCACCCTGGGCAAATCAGCGCTGGCTACTCGCCAGTTATCGACTGCCACACAGCCCACATCGCCTGCAAGTTTGCTGAGCTGAAGGAGAAAATTGACCGACGTTCTGGCAAGAAGCTGGAGGACAATCCCAAGTCCCTGAAGTCTGGCGATGCAGCCATTGTTGAGATGGTCCCCGGAAAACCCATGTGTGTGGAGAGCTTCTCACAGTACCCACCCCTTGGTGAGCTAGGTGTTCCAAGATGTCAACGCGCTGCTGGCGGGCAGGGTCAGGGGCTCCTTTACTAAGGCAAACTACTGAGCGAAGTGTAGTGTTTAGTAGGAGGTCTCATCACACACACACACACACACACACACACACACACACACACACACACTCGCAAACACAACATCGTCCCTTTCTGTGCTTGACAGAGAGCTGGGACGGTGCTTCTTTTCTGAGGAAGAACCCCTGAGGGACTTCCCCAGGACCAACAGCAAGTCGAGAAATCCCCACCCCCTTAAACTACTTAAACAGCGTTAAGCTGTTCTGCGGACGCCCAATGCACCTGCACACTGCATCCTGGGCGCCCCCGCAGTTTACGCATCTCTCCCCGCAGGCCGCTTCGCGGTGCGTGACATGCGGCAGACTGTGGCCGTGGGCGTCATCAAGAACGTGGAGAAGAAGAGCGGCGGCGCCGGCAAGGTCACCAAGTCCGCACAGAAGGCGCAGAAAGCGGGCAAGTGAAGCGCGGGTGCCCGCGGCGTGGCCCTCCCCGACGGCGCCGCGCCGCGCCCCCAGCCCCGCCCCCGGCACTGGCCCCGCCCCCTCCCCCGCCCCAGGCGCGGCCCCTCCACCCCGCCTCCCCGCCAGGCGCATGTCTGCACCTCCGCTTGTAAGAGGCTCTACGTCAGCGACTGGATGCTCGCCATCAAGGTCCAGTGGAAATTCTTCAAGAGGAAAAGCGCCCCCGCCCCAGGCTTCCGCACCAGCGCTCACCACGCTCAGTGCCCGTTTTCCCAATAAACTGAGCGACCCCAGAGCCGTGTGTGCCTACTGCTGGGGCCCTGATTGTTAAAGTCCTGTTGCCCAAGGTGTTCAGGCTGGCACGTCTCACCGCTGACAGGTGACCTAGCCAACTACCCTCCTAAACTGCGTGGGTAGGCGGTGGGGCCCACTGAGCGGGTGCTGAAAACTCCCAGCTAGGTGAGGATGGAAAGACCAAATGGCTTTGATGGCTATGACCCGTTTTGTGTGCCTCGGTGGGATGTGCAAGACCGATCGTAGAACCAAAACTGTGGCTGGGTGTCACGAAGGGCCCCCTAAGGAATCGTGAGAACTGAGAGTTCCTCCCCATGAGTGTGGGCACGCACTTCTTTCCCCTAGGTTTCTGGGCTCTGACAGAAGCCCATTCTTGCTTCCACTCCTGACTGCTGAGCCAGCCCCTTGTCCATGCTGCCCAGATCTTAAACCCTTAAATTGCAGCAACACCTGCTCCAGAAGCCAGGAGGCCAATGACTTATGTTAGGTGGGCTGGGATTGGTCCACTTGTCCCAGAACATTCTATGACTTCGATGGCCAGGCAAAGCTATTCTCCACTCACTACTGTCCCAGGTAGCTGTCCTCCCCACTTTCCACCTCTCAAGATCTGTTCACGTTATTGCACGTAGCAGTTGGATAGGGTGAGCAGATTTCCTCCATAAGGCCAAGGTAAAGCTCTCTGAACCTCAGGCAAGGGTACCGGTCCTTAGTGTTCCCAGGTCCCATTGTGTCAATCTCCTAGGGCTACTTAACAATGGCCATACATAGTGTGACTTTGGAGCTAGATCAGGCTGAAATCAGCACCACTGGACAGAGGTGAAACCATTGCAGCTCTCCTCTCCTGCTGTTTTCACGTAGCCTCATCTCTTCCATAAGGACACCCGTGGCTGTGCTTAGAGCATATCTGAGAACCTACAGAAGCTTCCACCTTACCGATTGCATCTTCAAAATCCTTCCTTGCTCACAGTTGCTGTTCCAGGTTTCAGGTCTCAGGTTCCTGACATCTTCGATACATTCAGCCCCTAGGCTAGGTGAAGACAGAGACATTGCAGCATTGGTGGGCAATTCTGACCTCCAGAGAAACAGGCACACAGCCCGAATTCTCCCACCTAACCACAAGGCAGAATGAGCACCTCAGCATCCTTGAAGCAGGGATAGGAAGGGAGGAAGACCAACATGCCTAGAAAAAAGTGGTTTCTCAGAGCTGTGCTGACTGCCCACAGATTCACACAAGATGGGTCTGAACTGATGAATCCCAGGCCTCTGAGGGAAGGCTGTTGGATACAGATACCCAGGTGAATCTAAACTTCAGATGAATATCAGATACTTTTAATTTTTTTTGACAGGGTTTCTCTGTGTAACAGCTCTGGCTGTCATTCTGTAGAACAGGATGGTCTTGAACTCACAGAGATGCACCTGTCTCTGCCTCCCAAGTTCTGGGATTAAAGGTGAGTGCTACCACCACCTGGCAGATTTTTTTTAATATAAAAGATTTGAGACATTTATAGTAAAAAGAAGTTGATTATTAATCTGGAATTCTGATTTGGGTGTCCTGTATTTTGTCTGATGACTCTATTCAAGGACACTAGGCATATATATCCTGGACATCTGACTAATTCTGGGTCTTTTCTGGGCCACCATTATTGGCAGGAAGGGTCAGGTAGAGCGTGTCAGCCACAGAAAGTTGTTTAACACTTGGTCCTCTTTGAGTTGGGGCCAAATTAAGGAAATCCATTATCCCGAGAGAGGACAAATGTAAGAAAGAGCCCCTGGCTGGCGTTAAAGGAAACTGCAGGCAGACCTGCCTCATCCTCCTGTAGCAAACTTTTGTGTTCTCCAGGAACCTTGGCTACCCAAACACTACAGGTTGTCCCAGTTCGGCCTGCCAGCTGGTCACAGTGGCATGTGTCGGGCCACACTGTCCTTCACTAGGCAGACACATTCCAAGGACTCCCTGGACTGTGCTCCTGGTTCCCACTGGGGTCATTGGTAAATGAGTGTCTGTTGATTGTGGTGCCTAGAAGGTGGAGCCTCTGGGAAAGGTTTTTAGGCCTTGGGCCCCTCTTCCAGGCTATGGTGATGATAAAGGCTGACACAGATTCCTGGGTCTGAGGTCTCTACTCCAGTTCAGGGCAGAACTCCATGTAGCCTGGAGGAGACAGACATCTGGACTGAGTTTCTGGTGTCTATAGTCAGTGGGGCCAACACATGAAGTCACCTCTGAGACTGCCAGGACATTCCCTTTGTCTTCTGAGTTGGGGCTTCTTATGTCTATCCTACCGATATCTCTTGGAGGGCAAGGATTGATTTTCCACTTCCTGCTGGGTTTCTGGGAAATTCCAGGAGCTGCCCACACTTAGGCCAGGAGGGACATCAGAGGATGGCAGCCATTGACTACATATCAGAGCTAAAAGATAAAAGGGGTAGGAGATGCATCTGCTTTCCTGAGGGATGCCCAGCGCTGGCTTGAAGTATGAGCACACAGCAACCATTGTACATGCCTCTGCTGCTGCCTGAGCCAGGGCTGAGATGGAGGGGCGCTTAGAGCAGAGAGAACACATGGCAAACGAGGGCCGAGGACAGGCAGGCACAGGGAGACTGAAGTCTGGCCCCTGGACATTGACTTGGGGTACGTAGCAGGCAGTCAGACAGGAAGGTTGTAGGATAATGATGCATCACCATTGCTGATAGCGTTCAGGGGCCCGGCAGGAGTGACAGTATCAAGCGTCACATTTCTGAAGGCAGCGTATGGGATGGGGTGAGGGCCAGGGAATGCCACCCTATGCTGGGTTAGTGAATGATTTACAGCAGGCTTCACCAATGCTGACCAGTAGCCTCCATGTACACTTCGAAGGACTCTGAAAGATTCACAAAGTGTCAAAAGTGGGACTTCAGGGATGCTGAGCTGGCCAAGTCTAAGGGATGCTGCACCCTCCCATAATGTTTGTAGAGGGACCTTTCTTTCCTTCCCCAGGATCCCGAGGGTGACAGTCTATTGTCTGGATGGTGGCTTCTGAGCCCCCTCTTAAAGACTGAGCCTTGTGGCAGCTTTGGGACTCTGGGTCTTCCCACATTCTGTGATGATAGTAATGATCCTCTTTGAGAATATCTGTGGGTACGCATAGGTGCTTCTGAATGGACTTGTGAGTGTGAGGATTAGTGTTTACCAGAGTGTGCTTGTGTGGACCTGGGGCCTGTGTGGGTGTAGACTGGGTGTGGAACTGCACCTATGCAGACTGTGAGGCAGAGAACCTGAAAGAATGTCTCAGAGATGTTAGAGGTAGAGGTAGCTTACATATGCTTGTGTGAATATGCTTGCTTACCAGTATATGCCCTGTGCATGCGTGCGTGCGTGCGTGTGTGTATGTGTGTGTGTGTGTGCATACAAAGAGAATGATTTCATGCCCGTGTTTTAGCTCCGCCTCTGCTGTTGGCTGACTGCTGGGTTGGGGCTGACTTTCCAGGAGGGGCCTTCTGGGTGGCTGGAACAAAACAGCCCTAGGGAAGCTGTTTCTGCCATGTATGGAGCTAGTGTGAATTAGAAGGACTGTACTGGCACATGCGTGGGCCTGGTGTCTACTTCAAGACTCTGTTTATTGGTGTGAGGGAAATCTCTTCTGTAGAGATGGTGAATGAGGACCCTAAATGAAATCTGGGGAGCTGTGAGGGTTCTGGCTTCCTTTGCTGCACCTGATGTCTCAATTGGGGTTGGTTGGCAGAAGAGGGCCATGCACAGCAACAAGGCCATTGAGGCTGCATGAGGCTGAGAGCTGCTTATGTGTAGCATTGGTCATGGTTCCTGCCAGTGTGTTGGTCAACTCAGTCTCATCAAATCAGAGTCAAAATTTGGATGGAGGGTCTGAGTTGCAGGAGGCACAGAAACTGGGATAGTATGAGAAAATGTGGAGCCCTACTTCTTGTTCTCTGTCTCCAAGTGGCTGGAAGGAGGCCTGGTGATGAGGCCTTTGTCCCGGCTGCAGTGGAGGGGAGTGCCACTATCTGGCTGTAGGCCCCTACTCTTCCTGGCACTGGCTCACTTTGTTCTTTGGAAGATGCTACAGCACCAAGGACTGAAGAACACTGTAGTAGGTCTCTTTCTCACAAGGAGACAGGCTGGATGGGCTGGGGCTTGTGATGTAACAGGAGCTGAGAGTACAGTGTAACCTGGGGCAAATAGCAGGATCTGAGGGTGGAGCAAGAACTAGTTGGGGGCTGTAGTAGAAACTGGTGGCATAGCAGGAGCTGGAGGTGTAGCAGAGACTGGGGGTGCAACAGGAGCTGGGGGTACAGAAGGAGCTGGAGGTGTAGCAGGATTTTGGGGTGTGACTGGAGCTGGAGATGTAGCTAGAAGCAGCGCTTGTATAATGCGTCTGGGAAGGGATTTGTGGAACACAGAGAAGTTCACATTCTCTGGTTGTCTCCCTGAAGATGCCAAAAAAGGCTGCCACCCTGTCTTGTTCTGGGTGTCAACATCCTGAGTGGGAAGGAATCCTTCAGCCCAGGCCTGTGCAGGGTGTGCCGTGGGTCATAGGCTTTTCCTTGTTATTTCCACTTCCTGGAAGGTTGAGTCTGCTTCCAACTGGCCCTTTAGCTGTCTTTGGTACCCTCTCACTGCTTCCCGGATGCATCCCTGATGGCCTTGGGTTTTGTCCTGAGTGCTGAGGAAGGCAGAGCCTGACAGAGATACGCCTAGCCAGCTAGAGTTGGCTCATTTATTTTTACCTTAACACTTATATAATACTGCACAGCATCGTTCCAGTGCTTCACAAATCTCTTTCCACTGTCATTACAATCCTGCAATGTGATTGCCTTATTCCCATTATAGGTAAAGAAATAAAAGCACAGAGACTCAGTTTCCTCCCCAGAACCACTCTTGGAAGTTAATCTCATAGCTGTAATACACAGGCAATGGCTCCACTGTCCTGCAGGGCTCTCAAAGAAACATCAGTCCACCAACTGAGAACAGAAACACCAAAGTTGCTTTGCTGAAATTGGACGTTGGGGTCACAACCAATACTTTCTGGATGTCCTAAAAGCCCTTCCTGGGGGATTTGTAGCCTTCTTTCATGTGCTTCCACTCTGCCTTCCTTTCTCAAGAAAGTTATCATCTCTTGGCTTTGGCGTACTCAGAACAACATTGAGGTGGGTGGTGAGTTAAGGGTCTGTTTATTTTGGCTGTTTCATGCTAGGTTACAAGTGGTTAAATACCACAAACAGGCGCATTTAAAGAAAGGCTATGTTTCTGACATTCTAGAAGATACAGTATCACAGAAAACTGCCTGATCCTCTCTCTGACGCTCTTACAATCTTTCCTCCCCCCACTTTGCACTATGTCCCCTGCAGGAAGTGTTTTGTAGATCTGTTCCCTGGGACTGGGCTCTGAAACCCATTTTGATTGGTTGTGGTTTTCTGTAATGGTATCCATCTGTTATAAAGAGATGTTTCCTGACAAAGGGCGAGAACTACACTTATCTGTGGGGGTAAGGACAAATATTTAGAGTGTAGTTATGGGATTATGTTGATTTAGTAAATTGGTTGCTGTAGGTTCTCCTCCAAGACCCATGCCTTCACTAGCCCTAGGTAGTTGGTTAGGTTTCCAACACCAAGCATGATTCCCTTCTTGCTGAATGGGTTTTAATTCCAATAAAAGTGCCGTTAGTTATGCCATATAATAGTAGTGCATGGCACTACCACTGCTGCACCCTTGGGGTTATGTGCCTTGTTTGTCACTGTTGTGGTTCAGAGGCATCGCAGCAAGGTAGGACTGACTTCTGGTTGCTTCTTTCCCTTGGAAGCTGGCATGGTGCTTCCTAGAACCATGAAAGTTACCATTTGAAAGAGAGCAAGGAGGGTTATATGAGAGGTCTTTGGAGGGAGAAAAAGGAGAGGGAAATGATGTAATTATATTGCAATCTCAAAAATAAAGAAAAAACCCAAAACAAAAAAAGGAAGGATATAGTTAACCCCCATTTCTTAACTTTAGCTCCAGTGACATTTGGGCTGGATCATTCTCTTGTGGGGATGGTGTATCTTTACATTGTAACACGGTACTAAGTGTGATTACAGTAGTTTTGGGGACAGGCAGCCTCCCTGCACTGCACATTGTGCTCTCTTTCTCCTAAGAGTCAGCCTTCTGTAACCATGGGAAGGTCTGTATTGGAGCCGTGGAGGAGGTGAATGCTTGGACCTGGGTCACTGTGCCATTCTTCTGTCATTCAGCAGCCAGATACAGCTAGGAAAGTCAGGCTGTTTGGCCATTTGTTCTGTTCTAAGAGGAGGCTGTGATTCTCCTCCCGCTAGGGGAAGATTGGGGGCTTTGTTGGCAGCTGTGGCAGAAGAACTCAAAGCCAGGACATTTTGGAGATGGCAGTCCAGGACTGAGGTGTATGGGGCGGGTCTGCCTCTGGACCTGCAACCTTCTCTGTGGCCCCACGTGCAGGGATCAGCGAAGGTGCTTAGGCCTCAGCTCCTTACCTAGCCTTGGACTGGACCATGGGGCTCCATCCTCACCATTCCCTCTTCCCCAGATGCCCTGAACATACACCATCACTTTGGGGGTAGGACCCCAACAGATCAACTTGGGAGACACAAGCAAACTGAGTCTAACCCAGGAATTCTCAAACAAATTGAGTCTAGCCCTTGGGATGTTCAAGGTCATCCAACTTGCAAGAGCTATAGGGCTCCTGGGGGCCACACTGTGGCAGGCATGGCCCTGCCCTTAGCTTTGACTTTGACAAAAGAGGAAGGCGAATTTGCTGGATGCTGGAATGTAGCCACAGGGGTCACAGGGAGAGGATGAGGCTCCTGTTGAGTATTCCCAAGTCATCTGCTGGTGGGGCATTTGCTAGCTTTGTCTGAGGATATGAGCCAGTTGCAGAAGGAACCCCAAAGACCCACGGGTGCTTACCCAGAATGGAAAGCATTGTTCAAGCCTACTGGTCAAGCAAGGCACCATAGCAAGCCTGGACTGGCTGTAGGCAAGAGCCAGCAGCAGATAGCTTGTGCGTGGGCAGGTGCTGACCACTCTGCCAGCAGGAACATCTCTAGAGAACAGAGTTCCAGACACCCACACCCTCCCAGGGTACACTCCAAGGGCTCCAAACCATGTAGTTCCTGGGCTGCCCTCCAGGGCTCCTGTGGCTGGAGGCTCAGAGTGACCATTCTCTGATGAAAGTGGACAAGTCTCTCCTGTGGATTAGGCTGTGGACTGTGAGGGGTCATAAGACCCTGAGCCAAGCTTACTGCACAGGGAAGATGAGCATATGGCAGGCAAATGAGTGATAGTTTTAGACCAGCAAGGAACTTGGGTTGGAAGAGAAGGCAGTGGAATGGGGATACCTGACTTCAGGGCTTTCCTGAGCAGAGACACAGTGTTCATCCAATACCAGGACAGGGGACAGCATTCTAGACCGAGAGTGCAGTGCCTGTAATTGTGTGACAGTCACTGGGGTGCTGTGCTTGGCCGGTGTCTGAGAGGGAGTGGCAGGACCAGTCTCACAGATGAGTGGCCCTGGCAGTGCGTCGTGGATTGCTCCACAGTGGGGCCTGTATCATGCTCTCACTGGACCAAGGGGTCACTATATTTGTCACCTTTTATCTTCAATGGGACAGGGAGAATTGCCACAGCTTCTAAGATGTGAGAAGGGGTGTGTAGGTGGTACTGACAAAACTGTGCTCCAGAAACGAAGAAGGAGGAATATAAAGACATAAGGCTATCATAGAAGAGGGACATCAGGGGGCTGGAGAGATGGCTTAGAGGTTAAGAGCATTGCCTGCTCTTCCAAAGGTCCTGAGTTCAATTCCCAGCAACCACATGGTGGCTCACAACCATCTGTAATGGGTCTGGTACCCTCTTCTGGCCTATAGTCATTCACACAGACAGAATATTGTATACATAATAAATAAATAAATAAATAAATATTTTTTAAAAAAAGAAGAGGGAGAGCAGAGCTTTCTAGAAGCCTGAAGTTTGTCTTGGGGCCTCTTTGGACACTTCGAGGGCTGCCACCGTTCCCTGTCGGTCTCTATCTGTCGCCACAGTGAAATTATTGCCAGTGGTTGGGAAGTACAAGTTCAGTTCCTCATGTAATTAGCTAGTTTGCCAGGGGCTAGGTCAGCTTGTTGAGAGCTCTGGTCCTTAAAAAAATGAAGCAACTATAAATTAAATTCCTATTGACTTCAACCAGTAAGCATTCCTGTCAGATTAAAAAAAACCTCTTTCCTATCTTGTCTTTCCCTCACTTCATTGCTTTCCATTATCCAGACCAACACAGTCCTTCTTAATAGTGGAAAATTCCTTTGAGGGGGGCCTTTCTGCCTGGGTAGGCACTTCCTGTTGTCCAAATTATAGGATTAAAACAACCACAGCTCTGCCCAGTCAGAGTGACTGAGAACCTGTCTCTTCTCATTTCTCCAAATTGAGTCTGTTTCCCGGCTGGCAGCATTTCCCCTTCTGGTCCACAGCAGCTGTTCTGTCTTCTTGAGATCTCGCTTGGAAGGAGGTCTCTGTTGGAAGGGCTGCAGTGGGGAGCACCCCCATGTCCTAACTCTGATCACTGACCCTTAGCATGAGGGTGACCAAACTCCTGACTGTGAATGCCGTTATGTAACAGTCAAGTGTGCTGAATATATGAAGCTGGGCTTCCCAGCAGGGGTTTCGGATGGTGGCAAGTGTTCGCACATATTCTCTGTGGCTTCACTCGAGGCTTCTGATGATCTGGGCAGCGCATATCATGGAAGCTGGACATTCTTTCCACCTCCTTTCCCAAGCATTCACGGTGTTTGGCATCTGTGAAACCACAGTCCCAGGCTCAGCTGGAGGGGAAAAGAATGGTCGGTTTCCAACCAGAAAGCACTGGGATTCCTCTGACTGGCATTGCTGTGTGTAGCTCTCCATAGAGGTGTATGCTGGTGGGCCTCCATCCTGAGTAGTTACAAGAACCATGGCTTATAAACCCTCACCTGTGCCAGGCTCTGGGACACTGGGTACAAAGATACAAACTCTGAAAGACCCAGGTAGGAAATATGTGGCTGTAACCTCTTTAATTTTATTCATTTTTTTTTGCTTTAAGATCTTTTCTTTTTTAAAATGTTCATTGATGTTTTGCCTGCATTTATATCTGTATGAGGGTGCCAGGTCCCCTGGAACTGGAGTTACAGACAGTTGTGAGCTGCCATGTCAGTGCTGGGAATTGAACCCGGGTCCTCTGAAAGAACATCCAGTGCTCTTAACCAGCGATCCATCTCTCCATTCCCCTTATTGCTTGTTTCTTGAGGCAGGGTCTCTCTGGCCTTAAACTTTTGATGTTCTTCCCGTCTTAACCCCCGAGTGTTGGAATGACAAGTGTGACCCACTATGCCTGGATAAATACATTAATTTTGGAAAGGTTCTGGGGATGGAACCCAGGACTTTATACATGCTGAGCAAGCACTTTACCACCAACTCACCTTGTTTCGCATAGGAAGGAATATGAAGGAGGACTCCAAGGGCAATGGACATTGGTATGAACTTCAAACTGCTCTTTGATAGAGCAGAAACCAATGTGATCCCGTGTTTTGATGGCCCAATGTCTCTGCCTGCTTCTGTAGCTCAGTAATAGCAGAGCAGGGAAGCCCTGTCCCCAGATCTCCTGACCTGAGGAGGAGAGGGAACAGGCTGAGCAGTCAGGTTGCAAAGCGGGTGCTGAAGGGACAGCGCCCAGCGGAGGATGACTTTGCTAGTGCCTGCAGCCTGGACCAGAGCTCTTCTGGGTTGGAGCTGGGTATCGGGTGCATCTGAATTTTTCCACCCCCACCCCGCCCTCTGGCATTCTGTCGATGCAGTCTTGGCATAGATGGCCTGAGTCTGTAAGCTTTTGCCATATACTTTTAAGTCAAATGAGATTCCTGTTACTTGTCTGACTGGGTGTTCATGACCCACTTTCTTGGGTATTGGGGAGGCCAGTGGTGTTTTGGTAACTGAGCTGTTGACAGTGCATGGCCCACAGGTATGCAAGGCATGATATTAAAAAAAAACATAAATGATTAATGAGCCATCTTGCTGGGAAGACATCCTAAACAGAGGAAGCAGGGAGTTATGAGCCATGATGAAGGAGTCACTTTCTAGAATCTTCTGAAATGTAGCAAAGCTGTAGCTCCATAAAACATTGGTAGAGAAGAGAACAGAGATCTGGGGAGTGTAGTGGTGTCTGCACCAAGCTGACTCCCCTATGAGCTTCCGTGTGTGTGTGTGTGTGTGTGTGTGTGTGTGTGTGTGTGTGTTCTTACTCTGCAGCACCAGGAAGTTTGTGGGGGTAACTGATGACTCCTAACAACCTCGAGGATGTGTTCCCATATTTTTTTTTTCCTGAAAGAGAAGATGATGTTATGGAAGTCCAGACAACCTTGACCCTTATCCCCTTCTCAATGCCTTCTCTTAGAACACATTTCCCTTCTTGGGAACCAGGACCTTTGTCCCTCAGGTCTCTGACTTCTAATCAGAAAAATCGCTGTCCCAGTAGGAGGAATGAAATGGGCCAGGCCCTCCCAAGTTATTATCTATGAGCTGCAATTACTTATCTAGTTATTTTAAAAAGTATTATTTTTTTATTTTTATGTTATGTATATGTATATTTTGCCTGGATGAATGTATATGTACCTCATGCTTGCAGTGCCCAAGGAGGCCAGAAGAGGGCGTCGAATCCCCTGGAACTGGAGTTACAGACACTTGTTAACTGCCGTGTGGGTGCTGGGAACCATACCCAGGTCCTCTGGAAGAGTAATCAGTGCTATTAACCACTGAGCCATGTCTCCAGCCCGACTTAAGTGGTTCCTTTACAGAGACTTGCATGGAGAAGATGACCCAGTCTGCGTAGGGAGTGGGCAGCACCTTTCTCCTCTGGCAAAATCAAGACCTCCTCTGACTGATTGGGTTGAGCCAACTGGACCTCCCTTAACCAGGTCCAGTTGGCTCAGTAAGCCTGAAGTAGGCAAGGATTCTGCTCTAGGCACTGCTCAGACTAACTCTTACCCAGTGAAGAGGTGGAGCCCCGATGCCTGGTCTGCTTGATGCTAAGAGCTAAGATCCTAGTGGGCTGATCTTTAACTCAGAACTTGACAGTGACCTCCTCTCCCAGAAGCATCTATTTTTTGACCCCAGGTCCATTCTGGACCCACTTTGAAATTCCTCAGAGAGCTAGAGCTGTGTCACAGGACTTGCTTGTGTAGCTTTGCCTTTCTCAGAGGTGACAACATGGTTGGACCCCCTGTCAAACATCACGAGGCTAGGAGAGTGGGAAGCCTTGTCCGATGAGGCAGTACACCTGGACCTACTCTCCCTGCCTGCCTCCGCAATGGCGTCCTAGGGGTTAAGGCACGCGGGGCGGGGTGGCGGGCGGAGCCCTCGCGGAAGCGGGCCAGGCACCGAGGCGCGCGCGGAGCCGGGCGGCTGCGGCGTCCCCGCGCGCGGCCGGGCCAGGTAGGAACGCGGAGCCGCAGCCGCCTCGGCCATGCGGCTACCGGACCGGAGGCCCGGGCTGGGGCCCGCGCCACCCCCCGCGCGCCGCCCCCGCTGAGCCCGCGCCCCATTGGGCGTCGCAGGCACCATGGTGCAGAAGTCGCGCAACGGTGGCGTGTACCCCGGCACTAGCGGGGAGAAGAAGCTCAAGGTGGGCTTCGTGGGGCTGGACCCCGGCGCGCCCGACTCCACTCGCGACGGCGCGCTGCTCATCGCGGGCTCCGAGGCCCCCAAGCGCGGCAGCGTTTTGAGCAAGCCGCGCGCGGGTGGCGCGGGAGCCGGGAAGCCCCCGAAGCGCAACGCCTTCTACCGCAAGCTGCAGAATTTCCTCTACAACGTGCTGGAGCGGCCCCGCGGCTGGGCGTTCATTTACCACGCCTACGTGTAAGTGGCCAAACGATGTGGTGCGCGGTGGGCCTGCGATACCCTAGCCCGGCCGTGGGTTGATTGCGGGCGCAGCTGCGGAGGACTGAGGGGGCCCTGGTGTGCGTGTCCCCGCTCGCGCTTGGGTCGCGTCGTGGGCGTGGGGTTTGGGTCACGGCACTGCAGTCTCTGGTTAAAGCGAAGGACAGAGATTGGAGAGTGACTTTGGAGATCATTCTGGAGTCACTGATTTTTTTTTTTTTTTTTTGCACGCGCGGGGGGGGGCGTTTACGGCTGCCTGGCTGGGTTGTACCAGCCCTTCCCCCGCAGGACGGGATGTGCTGGTGCCCCAGCCCCCCTCAGCCGGAGAGGCCCCTCCCCACGACCCGCAGCGCGGAACAAAGGGACGGCGAGGAGGGAGGGCGGCTAGGCTCTAGGTTTGAACTCATCAGCCGCTTTGCACCCATGGGTCTCTCCGACAACCAAGTAGGGGTGGTGAAGAGGGCTGGCTTCTTCTCATCCATCCTCCTAACCTCTTGCTACCCTTCTGAGCTTCCGGGTTGCAGAAATGGGGAGGGGACCTAACATCACATCACCTCAGCGCCGGGCTGAGGGCACCTGCCTGTACCCATTCCTGGAGGCCCACTCACCTTGTCCTCTACACTCCAAGCAGCCCATTTGCACCTGCTGATGGCCCCTCTACACATTCTGGGCTCCAAATCCCTAAGTGGAGACCAGCAGTAGGGACCACTGTTGACCCCCAAAACTGCCAGCTTTGGGCCTGGAAGGGACTGGTCCTTGCCTCCAAGTCTGAGATTCAGCTGGCATGGGGCAATCCTGTGTTCATGTGCACATGAGTGTCTGTGTGTGTGTGTGTGTGTGTGTGTGTGTGTGTGTGTTAGGATGCATAACCTCCCAGTGCAAGAACGCTGACTCTCCCATTCCAGTGGAACCAGGGACAGAGGAGGAGCACTGAGACTCGGCCATTTTGTATGAGAAGCATTTGGGGATGGGAGTGAGATTCACGTTCAGGAAAAGTCTCTATCAAGGTGCTCACCTGTCCTGGCCTCGGCTGGGTGTGTGTCTGTGAGTGTTCTGTATGTGGTTTAGATAGGTCTGGGGACAAGGGAAGGTCCATAGCGGGAAATTCTGAGCTGCTTGCAGAATGATGTCCAGAGGGTAGCCACAATTGGTGTGTGTGTGTGTGTGCGCGCTTCTATGGACAGTCCTGAGATTTCTCCAAGGCAGAGGTTTTTCCAGATAGGCTGGCCAAGACGAGCAGCCCATGGATCAACTCCTACCCCCTCCAGAGAGGTAAATTTGATTTTCCCTTGCCCAGGGTGCTGTGTTTCTCTTCACTCCAAGGAAGAGCCCATGTGTCCTTCAGCTACAGTCATTTTTTCCATCCCTGCTTGGGGCACAAGGGTTTCTGCTGTGGTTGGCTGTAGACAACCAGGTCCTGGCCCCAGGTGACCCCTGGGACACAGACAGGATGGAATCCTGCGTCCACAGGGCTGGATGTGGATATCCAGGATGGCAGCATCATCTAGGATTCTTTTTTGAGTCTGTAGCCTTTATGGGACCCTGTCCTATCCCTGGGTCTGACTTGTCAGTTTTTCTCTGTTTCTGCTGCCTGCATCCTGCTTCCTAAAAGCAGCATCATCCAGAGCTCAGAGTCCAGCATGGGAAGTCCTTGCTTTTTGGGCTCTGTGTCCTGCTCCAGCTTACCTATCCCCACGTCAGCCCCAGTTCATCAGAGAGCAACCCCTGTCCCTGAAGTGTGCCAGACTTTAGGGCACACTTCAGGGTTTAGAACTTTAGGGTTTAGACTTGTAGCATGAAGGCGTCCTTCTTCAGCCTACTGCAGGTCCCTTGGCTTCTCTATTTTGTGTCTAGGGCTCACAGGGAGGTGCCTGGGGGCTGGGGGCAGGAGGGAGAGCATTGAAGAACAGAGGATCTCTGATTGCTAACTTGGAGCCAAACTTCTGAGTGTTTAGTCTCAGAACCTCCGATAGCCGTATCTTTTCATCAGCAAGGCGGTAACAGCCACTCCTGGCTCCCTGAACTTTATATAGACCAACTGAAATTTTCTAGGCTGCCTATTGATCCCATTGTGAACCATGACACATCTCTGACTGCCTTTCTTGCTCATGACCTATCCCCCCAGCTTCCAGACATGGAGTCCTCCGCACTGACTTCTGGATTTAGGCAGTCCAATGACTTGAGATTCCTGAGCCTGTGTTCAGCCCTTGTGTTGACAGTTGCCCCCCCCCCCCCCGGGACTAGGCCATGCTGTGTGCTAGGCAGTATTTGGTTTGTTCTCTAGTTATCAAGGAAGATACAGCCCCTTCTGGTATCTCGTGGGGAACAGAGCCAAGGCTCATAGAAGTGAGTCCCTCATCTAAGCTGTGCTGGATTTCCCTGGGCTACTTTCCTTCTGCCTTTGGCCATCAAAGCCTGATTTGTGAGAGGTGAAGTTGGACCAGCCTCTTGTCCAGTCCTGTTGGCTTTCTGAAGGTCAGCCGCTGTCCAGAGTCAGGAGAGAGGTGACCACCCTTGGTTTGGACTCTGGTGGTCAAGGCCAGTCGGACCCACCGTCCACAGGGCTCTGCTTACAAAGTGATGCCATGATGTACTGCTCATGAGAGATAGTTTCAGAAGCAGCTCTGTACTCAGCTGGAGCAGGGGCGGGGGTCACCCAGGCAGAGACACTGTGGATTGCCTGGCTCTTTTCAAGGGTGAGCCACAGCAAAGACAAATCTAGACAGAGGTGGGAGTATTATGGGGGCCTTAGAGGAATCAAATCCATCTGTTGTGCTCAAGAGAGCTGGATAGGAGCTCCAAGTAACTCGGAACATGGGGAAAGGTTGCTGGGTCATGGTGCTCCTACCACACGCTAGCCTTATTGCCTCATGGCCAGAGGAGCTGGGTGGGGAAACCGAAGCTGAGAGGATTTTCTTGTGTAAGCAGAGAGGTGGCCTGCCTTAGAACTGAGAGTGTGGGACAACTTGGTCTTTTTAACATCCAGGCCAGCGGCCAGCTAGAAAAAAAATGGCATTTGAAACAGCTAAGTAAAAAAACAAGTCATGAGGATTTATGCTATGGATTCTGGGCTTGCCCATGGCTCATCTCTTTGGGCTGATCACCAAGACCCCTCTGTCCACTGTGTCTAAGTATTCCCATAGGGGCCCAAGGAGTCCCAGAACCATTGCCAGAGGCTGTCCGACTAGGTAACACCTCCCATTTCACAGTAAGAGCAGCATTCATGATCAGGTTCAAGGGTCTTTGGGTGCTTTGGACCCAGATAGGCCTCCTTCCCCAGTGGAATGGTGTCTAGGCTGCCTTGTAGCTCTTTCTCATTCCCCTTAATTGCTTTTAGTTCCGAGGCTGGTAAGAACTGTGGAAGTTGGAATTGGTGGGTCATTTGAGGAGTAGGTACAGGCCTGGTCCTCACTAGAGCAGACAGAAGAGGTGTTGACTTGGACTTCTAAGGCCTGGTCTCCGACTGTGTGGTTTATGGCATTTGGGTAAGAACCCTGATCACTGAGTGGTGGCATGTGCTCAGCTTCTCTCAAGTAGCAGGTCTTCCTGCAGCCTCATTGATTGAGATTCAGAAAATCTTATGGAAATTTCCCAAAAGATGGGAATACCTCAGAGAGTTGTGGTTTCCAGGGAAACCTATGTTTCTTCCCCGGCCTGCTCACAGTTTCTAACCCTCAATGATAACTCAAACAACACTGAAGAGATAGAAAAATTGCAGTCCCTCTGCCCTGGTTATGTGTAGAGTAAATCTTTAAACACCCTTGCATCTACAAAGAAACAATGAATTAGCAAGTAGGCAAGGAGCTCTCTGGGTAGCATTCCAGATGAGAGCAGGGAAACCTCATTTTTACGGACACTAACATGAGTCAGGTATGTAAAGTCATCTATACGGAGACTCAGAAGGGCCCACAGCATGTTGGCCAGCCTGAAGAAATTTGACATGGAGGTTGCTATGTGCTGGGAATGCTCCCAAGTGCTGGCCTTGTAGGTAGGAGGCCTATTTCTGATTCTGAAAGTACTTGAGCCTGGAGTGCTTTCAAGGAGCCAGGGACAGTGTCTAAGTACAGATGGAACCCAGTGGTGAATGTGGGGTATTTTAGTGTCCAAGGAGCAAAATACACAGGCTTCTATAGATCCTGAGGATCTTGGCTATGCCATTGCACGCTGGGTGAGGTGTTCTGACCCCATTATTGAGAGAACAGGGTCCCTCAGTTGAAGTGAGGAGGGTGAGTCCGCTACTTATTGTAGGGTTGAATCTGGGGAAAGGGTCAAGTCCTTAGGACCAAGGGCTCTTTGGAGAACTGTGGAGTGTACTAACAGCTGGATTTGAGCATGTGTGGGCTGAATTGACATGGGGAAGCATGGAGAAAGGATGTGGCGTGTGCTGTATGCCATCTGTGTATCCTTGAAGTTGGATGAAAGGGTTGGCCCTGGCCCTGATCCTGGCCATATCCTTTAAAGGCTGAAGTGACACTAGTGAGCCCCATTCTGGGAGGAGAGTAAGCTCTGAGCTGGCCACTGTTGTCCCCTCGCAATGCAGAGTTGATGAGGGGGATGCTTCTTTTCAGGGACTTTCTTATTATTACAGATAGCGCTGAGTGAAGCAGACCACCTTACCACATAACTGCCTACGTGTCTTCCACCCACCAAGTTGCACCTTTGTGCTATGGCTGCTGAAGGTGGGGTTGGCAGGGGACTCTTATCACCTCTCAGGGGTGAAGGATGACAGGGTGGGACTGAGGGTTCTGGATGGCCCTCCTGCCACTGACTAGTTCCAGATTCTGGACTTCAGTTTCCTCATCCATCATACGTGAGCGATGTTCCTAGGTGGGTTTGAATTTGGATCATTAGACACAAAGGTTTATAGGTACTGATGTTCATGGATTATGCCGCCTGAGATTTGGCAGAGTGAGACCTTATCCAGTGGATGTGGAAGAGTGGGGACCACAACTGACCCAGTTGTAGGCAGTGACTTTCCGCCTCCCACGCATCAGTCAATCCTTAGGCAAAGCCTCAGGATGTAGTCTGTACCTTGACCCTGGAAAACTTATTTGGGCCACTGTTTAGCAGGAAGTGCAGGTTTAGAAGGCTTAGGCATGAGTTCTGAGTGTCAGAAGCTTGTCCAATGCTTGTCAGCTCCCAGAACGCCAACCGTTTTCCTAGAACAGTGTGTTTGTTTGTTTGGGAGTTTGAGGATGTGTTCCTGTGTGGAGCTGAGTGGCATATATTACAGGACTCTCATGATTGGGCATTGAGGAGAGGAATGATTTTGTCTTGACAAGCACAGTGTGCAGGTTCTACCGGTAAGTCCCTCAGACTGAAGAGGAATTGCTGTGTAAGCCCTGTAGACATCTGGTTTCTACCCAGATGTGGATGAGTTGGCTTGGCTGGGCCCCCTTCAGAGCGAGCATTGTCAGCTGTGTGTGGATACCTGCTGAGCATGGGCCTTTCCTTGTCATGGCTGGAGCTTTGCTTCCAGCAACAATTTGCTGGTAGCTCCGGGAGCTTCTTCAATGCTGCCTCACTCACAGTGACATACCAGACACCAAGCCGTGGTTTGGAGGAGGAAACCCAGCTGCAGCCCTCCAACTGCCTAACAACAGCAGAAGCAGTTTAGCCAATCTGAGAGCAAAATGCAGGGTGTCGAGTTGACCCATGACTGTCCCCAAAGATGAGGTTGTCAGTGACTCATGGCTGCCATGTGCCTGCCCAGCCCTTTACAGTCAGTCCCCCACTGGGGTCTCTGCTCCAAGTGGACTCTGCTTTCTTGCTGATTTGCTTGTTGTTCTCAGAATCTCAGGTGTGTCCTGTGAGCTGTGTGCGGGTGCTATACTTTATGTCCACGGTCAAGGGTCTTGAGAGCAACTGTCTAGTGTGGAGATGCACCATTCTGTTCAGGACTACCGCCTTGTGCAGGACTGGAGGCAGCAAGAGTCCTGGTACTCTGCATCCTCTCTTATCCTGTGTGCATGTGTGTAGAGGCAAAAGGTTAACCTTAGATATCACTCAGGAGCTATCCATCTTGCTTTTTTTTTTATTAAACATTCAGGTCTTTTTTTTTCTTTTTTAAATATTTATTTATTTATTATGAATACAATATTCTGTCAGTGTGTATGCCTGCAGGCCAGAAGAGGGCACCAGACCCCATTACAGATGGTTGTGAGCCACCATGTGGTTGCTGGGAATTGAACTCAGAACCTTTGGAAGAGTAGGCAATGCTCTTAACCTCTGAGCCATCTCTCCATCTTGCTTTTTGAGACAGGGTCTCTCACTAGGACTTGGGTTTTGCTGATTCAGTTAGGCTTTCTCTGCCTCCTCAGTGCTGGGATAACAAGATGGTACCACTATACCCACTATGCCTTTTTCTTTTTTAAACACAAGTCCTGGGGATCAAACACAGGTCCTCATGCTTGTACGTCAAGGACTTTACCAGCGGAGCCGTCTCCCTAGCCTCATTGTCATTCTCTTTATCATTCCTGACACCGCCCACGGTGAGAGACTTAGTGGTGAGGCTAAGGGATGTTCCAGAGGGGCATGCTGAGAAAGAAGTGGGCTAAGGAGCAGCAGCAGCTGCCCCCATGCACTCCTTCTGAGCAGGTGGTCTCTTGTCTGGGGATAGAGACCCAAGGGGAAGCTCTTAGCATTTTCCCTGGCCATCCTGGTCTCCCTTCAGTTGGCTGAAGGGAGTGGCTGCAGGGGCTGTGGGACAGTGGCTTCTCTACATGGAAAAAGGAGGCAGGATGTGTTCCAGACACACACACTCCTCGTTGTCTTTGGGCTCTGCTGGCTATCCAGCTGGAGCAGAATTAGATCTTCAATTTCTTTCTTTTTCTTTTCTTTTCTTTCTTTTTTTTTTTTTGATATTGGGAATAATTTTGTGAATGCCCAGCAGAGCAATTATTCTAGAATGTTCTAAATGAGAGTTGCTTGGAAACTGTCTGCGTAGATTCCTTGATGATCTCACGGGTGTCAGTCGCTTCCAAGGTGGTGTCCCTGGAGAGCCTTCCTTCCCCTAAGTAGGGGGGCTCTTCTGGCTCCACGTTCTGCCTGGTTCCTGGCCCCTTCCATCTAAGAGCCACCAACTTTGTCCTGTGCTGGAGACGTCACAAGATGGATGCTACCTGTCTACTTTGACTTGGAAAGACCCTGGTTGGTGGGCATGAGGCAAGGGTCAACTCAGTTTTGGGAAGCAAGATAGAAATGAGAAAAATTTGGAAGCCTGTTGGAAGAGGCTGTGTTGAAGGATCGTGCAGTGGATGTGTGGGGTTCTGAGCCAGAGGCAGTGGTGCTGTGTGATGCCGGGAGGGGGCACGTGAAGGACTTCTGGAGCACCAGGGTTTGGCGGGAGGTCCTTTAGATGCTCTTTATTTTTGTTTGGATATTTTTTGAAAGATTCACACACATATGCAGTGTATCCTGATCATGTCCACACCTGTTCCCCCTGCTCCTTTCCCAGCTATCTTATCTGCTTCATGTCCTCTTTTTTTTTAAAAAAAATATTTATTCATTTATTATGCATTTAATATCTGCCTACACGTGTGCCTGCAGGCCAGAGAGGGCACCAGATCTCATTACAGATGGTTGTGAGCCACCATGTGGTTGCTGGGAATTGAACTCAAGACCTTTGGAAGAGCAGGCAATGCTCTTAACCACTGAGCCATCTCTCCAGCCCCCTCATGTCCTCTTTTTTAAATTTTGTTTTTAATTTTAGATTTACTTTTACTTTATTTTGAGAAAAGGTCTTACCGTGTAACCCTGGCTTGCCTGGAACTTTATATGTAGACCAGTCTGGCCTCAAACTCACAGAGATCTTCCTGCTTATACCTCCCAGTGCTGGCATTAAAGGCCTACACCACCACACTTGACTGTTTTACTTTTTATAACCCACTGAATCCAGTTACTATGGCCTTTAAAACATGGGTGTGGGCTATCCACTAGGGCCTGGGCAACCTACCAGTTGTACCTCCCAAAGAAAGGCGACTCACCATTCCACAGCAGCCATTGACTGCTGATAGCTCCTTAGCTGTGGGTGGGACCTGGGTGACTCTCCTCCCCTTCTGTGTTGGAATTATTAGCTGGCTGATCTTGTGCAGGTCTTGTGTAGGTAAACACAGCTGCTGGAAGTTCACGTGTCCAACGATATGTCACGTCCAGAGGACATTTTACAGCAGGCTTTCCAATCTTACAGCTCTTACTTTTTTTTTTTTCTTTCGAAACATGGTTTCTCTGTGGCTTTGCAGCCTGTCTGGAACTAGCTCTTGTAGACCAGGTTAGTCTCAAACTCACAGAGATCTGCCTGCCTCTGCCTCCCAAGTGCTGGTATTAAAAGCGTGTGCCACCACCGCCCGGCTCAGCTCTTACATTCTTTAGTTTTCTTTTCTTTGATGTTCTTTGAGTATTGTGCATGCGTGTGCATGTGTGTATGCTTGCGTATGTGCGTGCGTGTGCGGATGTGTATGTGTTGCATCGTGTAAGCGTGTGTGTGTGTGTGTGTGTAGTTATTAGAACTAGGTGGGGGGCATTACTCACCCTTTTCAGCCCTTACTTCTAGAATAGGCAAAATTCACATGAATCACACAGCAGTCCAGTGGAAAAACCTGGGGCTGTATGAGGTGGTTAGCAGTGCAGAGGTTCTCCAGACCGGCCTTCTCTCTGCTTAGCTGTGTCTTCCTTCTTCTCTCCTCTAGAGGTATGGTTTATACGTATCCCCAAGGTACATTTTTAGACCATGTGGAATCTATAATAGCCTTGTTTTTTGCCACCTTTACCTTGCCTGTCCTGGCATTTTCCTGTACCGAGTATGGGGGAGGTGCCCAACCCCACTCCAAGCCCTCTGGCTGGGTAGTGTGAAGGGTTTCTTGTTGACGGAAATGAAGGACAGATCTGAGCTTTTGACTCTGCTAATATTGCTGCTGTGAGGCCCCTGGATGTCTTAATACACACGTCTGGGCTGTAGGAGATATTGCAAGAAGCTTTAGACTACTGTGAAAATGTTCTCATCCAAAAACAGTATTTCTCCTCAGGCTGGATATACGGATTTGGTGCTTGGTTGTTCATTACGTTTGTAGAAAGAAGGCCTCTGGTGGGAGACATCAATGTGGAGCAAGGCAAGGGTCTGGATCATTCTTGCCACCCTTTCTATTTGGATGGTCAGCACAGAGGAAGGCCTGCTGCACTTGGGGAGGAGGTGGGAGTTTCTGGAATTGGAAAGGGACAGGAAGCAGATGGGGAGGGGATGTGGGGGAGCGGAAATGGCTCCGTGGTGCTGACCATGGTCCTGGATTCCAGTGCACAGTTGTATTTTCTTTTGGGTGAAAAGCTCCATGCCGCAGTTGCTGCTCCCGCCTTCCCACAAAATGAGGCTTAGCTCACAGTTGTTAGCCTTGGAAGGTGCAAGAGCTTGGGGGATGATTTCTATAGGGTAGTAGGGACTATGAGTCAAAGGCACAGGGAGGTTTCCTTCTTCCTGGGTCAGCATGAGAAGAACTTCTCCATAACGGCACTCCGTGACACCTAGTTGAATTAGCCAGGTGCTGAATTCTGGCGTGCAGGAGGGGCTGTGTGGGCGGACAGCTCTGGAGGCGCTGGTATGACCAGCTTGCTTTGTCTCTCACAGAAGTGCTTAGTTGTGGATATTATTTCTTTTCTTTTTTTAAATTATATCCCCAGTGTAGGAAACTGGGAAAATGCTGGAAAACATGAAGTGTGTGGAGAGTTCCATTCTCTGCCTTTCTGTGAGCTTATAGAGCAACATGAGACTTGGGATCTGGTTTCTATCCTGTGTTCACACCACACTGGCGTTTCCTTACAGATCATCTGTTCTGTGCCGTGTCTTCTCCTATGGACTGTTGTCATTCCACCTAGTTCACTTGGGGACACCCAGGTTAGGATATGTCTGAGTTAGGGTCCTGTAAGCCTTTGTCCGTGGTATATCCTGTCCAGGTGGGTCATTTCTGCAGGCTGTGCTTCTGATTATGGCCCCGTCCCTTGCTCTGTTCATTTGGATCATGAGGAAGTCTGGTAAGGAGCGAGAGAGGCCCAGGGGTGGATCCGGAGAGGCTGATATCAGGACGAGCTTCTGTGTGAGGGATGGGCTCTCCGTCACTGGAGCCGAGCACACTGGTCATGGGAGAAAGTATTCAGTAATGATCAGGAATCAGTGCTGTGAGCTGTGGGGCCAGCCCAGGAGCACAGCCTGGGCAGGAGGCAGGACCGTGGCTGTCCATCTAACTTGGGGTAGTGGATGGGGAGGCCTGAGAGGTATTCTGTCAGGAAAGTCATTGTTGGAGTACTGTGAACGCCTGATGGACCGCCTGAACCATGAAAGAAAATGGAGATTCACATTCAGGAGGGGTTGAGATCCCATGGCCATCTTTCATCAGCAGCAGCTAAGGAGAAATGTCACTTTCGTAAGGACTTCTATTAGCTACTTCTACCCCTCAAAGCTGCAAGGTGAAGCCTATGGGGGAGGAGCTCTGACTAAGTTCGGGAGTATCTGTGTTGGGGGTTGAGTATCAAGGAATTGCAGATATGGGGAGAAGTGCCTGGGCACGGAGGGAGGGGCACTGGTACTGACCAAGAGCATCATCTTTTCAATGGTGGGAGAGGGCATGTTCTGTCCAGAGAGACTGGGTTGGTTTTGCCCCAGAGGGCCCAGAGAGCACCCTTCATGTTTATCTCCATTTTCACCAGGATGGCCCCATGGAGCCCAGTGATCACGGGCTGGGGAGTCTCTGGAGAGCATGCAGCCTGTCCTTTTACAAAGAGACCTTAAAGCAGAAGTATTGCTTGGAGCACAGAGCTAACCACTCTGGAGACATAATTTACTCTGCTTGCCTGTTGTCTTTTAAAACTGAGATGAAATTCTCTTTGCATAACCCTTACCATTTGTGGGTGAATAAATCAGGGGTAGTTTGAGGAATTACCACGTGGCCAGCAGTGCTCTCTGACGCCAAGGACTCAGGTCTCTATGGGCAGTTCCCCCACAGTGCCCATTTCCATGTCCTGGTGCTCATTGATATCTTCCTGTCTGCGATCAATTGGTTCTGGACTTTTCCTACAAGTGGGATCATCTTATTCCCTGTGTTCAGTGCTTTCCCCCATGTGCGGCTTCCTCTGAGTGCCTGGGTTGTAGGGCAGTGGAGCCTTATTTCTTCCTGTAGGTTGCTGGGGTCTATTTCATCTGTTCATCTGCCTGCTGATGGATACGTTATCTGTGCTATTAGGCTATGCAAGTCCAGCTGCCATAGGTAGGTGCTGATTTCTGTGATGCACATGTAATTTCTCTGGGGACACAACTTCATCTGTGGTCAGCTGCTTTTGCACTGTGCCAGGCTTAGGGTGGCCAGGGTCTTCTGCAGCCCCAATCTCATCTGTGCTCAGACCTATACAAGGCTCACCGTACTAACTTCCTTCTGTCTTGGCCCTCTTGGCCATGCTTGTGAACAGCATGAAGAACCCACAAGTGATGCTGGAACTGGTATGAGCACGTGTTCTGGAGCTGGCTCCAGTATGGTCAGGGCAGGATCCCACTAGTCAGGACCTATGGCCTGTGTACAGGTGTGGGTGTGGCTTTCTGGGCATTGGGGAGGACAGAACAGATGAGATGTGTCTGTCCTCAGTGAAAGTGAACTTGCTTGAGGAAGGAGAGTCTGGAGAAAATGCGACTCTGGGTTGTGTGAGTAGAAGGAAGCTCCAGGTATCAAAAGGAGATGTACAAAGGCCCCGAGGAATGGGAGGGTCATGGCAAGGCTGAGAAAGAATGGAGTGGAGTAAGGAAAGAACCAGGTATGGCCAGGATCTTAGGGCCCTGGGGCCAGCATAGAGCTGTGAACAGGGCTGACACACATTTCCACCACAACTCTGGCCATTCCTGGGATTGAGATGGGACAGGTTTCCTGTGGTCTCAGGGGGCTGCACAGCAGACTGGCTTGGGGCATCCTGGAGGGAAGGGCAGAGATAAGCTCCTGGGAAGTGGTAAAGATGCTAGGTTCGGGGCTATGAGCCTTCAGTCAGGCTGCCTTCTTGGATGATTCGGCAGACAGGGATGCAGTGTGTAGGACCGGGACAGCCCTAGCTGATATATACCGAGCTCTGGCTGGCACCCATGAAGACCAATGGGAGTAAATTAACCTTGTGGAGATTTAGTCTCCAGGGACCTCATGTAAGAGGTGCCAGGTCCAGGTTGTGCCTGGGAAGGGCTATTCCTGTGCTGAGCTGGCAGGTTTCTCTCAAGCTGAGCCCTCCATGGTCCCAGCTTGGCCATCTGTGCCTGTAGCAGATACCTGGGCTTTCTGGGGAAGCCTAATGGTGTCTGTTGCAGCTTTTGTGACTGGAGTCCTTGTGAATCTTGGACTTCTGATGGGATGAATAACAAGAGAGCAATGTGTCGGGGTGGGTCTGGGCAGTAGAAGCTCCAGACCTCTGTAGCATCCCCCATCCTTGAGATAACCATTGTCGGTCAGCAGGGGTGAGGGGGCCCATGAGAATCCCTCCCGACCTTGGTGTTTGAAGATGAGGTACAAGATGGGGGCCATTTGTGGAGGTCTCAAATGCTGAGTCAGCAGCCGAGTCTCTGAGAACCTGGGGCTTCCTGAGCTATGGTCTTCAGGGTCTAAGGCATTTTCAGAGCATCTGCTGTATGCTGGGCCTTGTCTGTCTCTCCTGGGCTGCTTCCTCTCACCCCCCGAGGACTTTATGCTCTGGTGAGTGGTTCTGGGTTGGGTAGATGGTCTTTGGTGTGACAGACACTCCTCTGGGGTAGGGCAGCATAAGGGTAGGACTCACTCCAGCAGAGAGGCCCTCGTATGGAGCGTGGCCTCCGTCCTGTCTAAGTCCAGGGCATGAGCAGCCGTCAGCATCCCAGCTCTGCTTCATTTCTGACATCCAGGGAGGCAGTCGTCCTGGCAGCAGAGCAGTTTATTAGGGACAGAAATTAGATTCCAGGTTACAGCGCTGCCTGCGCCTAATGGACGAGGCGGCAGGAGGTCCTTGGGGAGTCATGTGCGATCCGCACCAGAGGGGATGTGCGTGGCCTCGCTCTTTGGGCCTTACGGGACCCCAGCCTCAAAGCAGGAGAGGCCCAGCGTTATGGGAATGGGGATTATCCCGGTGGTGGGGATCCCGTGTGGGCATATGATTCCCTTCTGTGGACAGGGTTCCCGTACAGGGTAACTTCGCCTGCTCTAGTTGAGTCCCGTGTAGGCCACGCCAGTGGCCTTGGAGTCCCCCTTTTTTTTGCCATTTGCAAGTGGGGGCAAGAGCAGCTGCCTGCTTTTAGGGTTGTCGCACACCTGGCGTGAAACATGCCAGCTGAGCCTTTCAGCCCATGGAGCCTGCTCTCAGTAGTCTAAGAGTTGTGGGCAGGGCTGGAGGTCTGTGCTAACCCATCTTCCTTTACTGTCCAGGCATGAGATTTTTTTTTTTCAGTTACTAAACATGCAATAGGATAGTGGATCCTGGTCTCCTTGGGTCCGCCTTGGCGTCAGGATCCAGGCTGGAGTGTGTTCTGGGTCTGGCAGTGGGATACCCAGTGGGAGGCAGTATTGGGAGGAGACGGTGGCACCTTTGTTATGTTTCTCCAGAAGAGAAAGATTCCCTGTTATAAGACTGAGGGGGCAGGAGGAGGAGTGTTTCCCTGGGGTGGCAGCCTTCCAAGTGTGCAGGGATTCTTGCATGGGCTGCATACACATCCAAACCTGTGCCCTCGACAACGTAGGCTGGCACCAGCTGACACTGACCACTAGGAGGTGCTTCTGGGCCTGACTAAGGGCCCCTTGGCCCTGCATCTTTGCCCATCCCCCACCTTTGCTCCCAGCCTGTCTCCTCTCTTCTGCATCCTGGTTCAAGTGATCATCCTCTATCCAGAGTTGAGAAGTCCCTCTAGCTGCTGGATAAAGATAGCCGGGCTCTAATTCTCCCAGTGGTTTCTTGTGATTTGGGCCTGGATATGTCTCTAGATTCAGAACACTTCCATGCAAGCTTCATTTCTAGGTGACTTTCTCTGAGCTAGGGTGGGTTGCCAAGGACTGTCTGAGGTCCCTGCCTTGCTCCTTTTTGGCTCTTGAAATCTGAGGCTGGGGACCAGCTGCTCGTGATGCTGGTCTCCTTGGCAACTGCTGTCAGGGAAGCCTCCTGAAGTAGAATCTATTATCATAATTATCCCCGAAACCCCTTGTGTTGTAATTCTTGGCTGCAGAGAAACCAGCCCTCTTCCTGACCCAGGCCTCTTGTTCTTTCTGAGCCTCCAGACTTAGCAATGGCTGCACTGCAGACTGTTCTGGACCTCTTCTCATCCAAGGCTCCTAACCTTGGTTTGTGGGTGCTGTGGGGAGATGTGGCCAAGCGTCAGAGGGTGTCTCATGGCTTGGAGCTCCCAAAACGGCTTCTCCCATGTCTCTCCAGTCCCATCTGGTTGAGGACAATGCTGAATGTTTTGTCACAGGGACAATTCTTGTGATGGCCGGTCCCAGTGGATGGTTCCAGGCCCTGGGAACACTGGTGCTCATGCTGGCTGAGTACTCCCAGGGTTTCTGTCTTCTCTCAGAGGAGAAGGAAAGTGCTGCCTGTCTTTCTATTGCAATTCCTATGAGTTGTCAGAAAACAGCACAGCATAGCAGGGCAGGGGGAAGGGATGGGATGGGATGGACACTCCCAGGACAATTTCTGCCCGTGGTTGAATGACCACTGACACATGATGGTTTAGCCTGGAGGAGGCTAGCCTTGTGTAGGGGGTAGGTCGGGAGACATCTATGGTTCTCCTGTTGTCATTTCTCCCCCATACTGAGGCTCGGGACCTGGATCCTGTGAAGTGCCCACATAGTGGAGGCTAGAGAGTAGGGGAGCATCCATTACATCCCCCCCCGCAAGGTTGGAAGGTAGAAAGAACCCTGCCTGCCTGCCTTCTAGAACCCCAGTGCCTCCCCTCATCTCTACAGCAGACACGAGTGTGGGATGTGTTGGGGTTGGTATGTGCTGGACGGGGCAGTCATGTCACTGAGGTGCTTGCAGGTGGATGAGATTATGAGTGTCTAGGTAGTCGTCTCAGGCCTGGAGGCTAGACTAGCCCCCTCTCCTTGGAGGCTTCCTGCCTGGGGAGGAGCCTGGTCACACAGCCTGAGATCCTTCCTGTCTCTGAGCTTCCAAGAGCAGCGTGGGCGCTACTCTTCCTGCGTGTCCCTTGCAGCCTCCCCTGCACCAGCCTTCCTGGAGGGGGCCATCTGCTCTGTCTGTTCTGAAAACTTAAAAAACAAACCGTGGAGTGGAGGAGCCATGGCAGGAACTTTCTGGAAGCTGCTGGGGTCTCAGGGCTCCAGAGTGGCTCTGTACGGTGGATGATATATAACCCGCTGGCTGCATGAGAGTGTTCTGCGGAGCTAGGTTTATGCTCCTGCCATTGGCTTTATATAACCAGGTCATCGTGGCCACATTCAGAAATGCCCCTGCCTGTAGGGTCCCTAGAATGTTCTGAGAGGGCTTGGTCAATTGGCACCTCAGCCTCAGTGGCTTTTTTAAAAAATTTATTTAAAATTACTTATTTATTTGATGTGTGTGTGTGTGTGTGTGTGTGTGTGTGTGTGTGTGTTTGCATGCAGGCATGCACATATGTGCCAAGCTGATTTCTTCTCTCATGTGGGTCTGATTGAACTCAGGCCATCCGATCTGGTAGCAGACTCTTTTTTCCTGCTGAGCTATCTCGTTGGCTCAGTTTTAGTGATTTTTTTCTTTTTTTTTCTTCTTTTTTTTTAGTTTGTTTTTTTTTTTATGGGAAAAAAGCCTGGATAGATTTATT
This sequence comes from Myodes glareolus, assembly GCF_982192425.1. Taxonomy (NCBI): domain Eukaryota; kingdom Metazoa; phylum Chordata; class Mammalia; order Rodentia; family Cricetidae; genus Myodes; species Myodes glareolus. The sequence continues at coordinate 730,960 of NC_142035.1, forward strand.
CTTCACTTTTTATTGTTTGAGAATTTCACACATGCATATAATGTGTTTTTAAATCTACCATCATCTCCTCACTAATTGCTCCCTTATCCACCCACCACCACGTTTTTTTCTCCCAACTTCATGTGTTCTTTTTTTAAAAAAAACCTACTGGGTGCACTTGGTGTTGCTAGTGTGTAGTGAGTGTCAGGCCAGGGGCTGGGGGATAGATAGCCTCCAGGGACAGGATCCTTGAAGACAATGGGCTCCATCTCATCCAGCATCCTTAATTTACCAATAGCTCTTCAGCCAGAGGTGGGACTTCATGACTGCCTTACTCTTCCAATCTGGTTTGATCTTGCACGGGTCTTGTGCATGAAGCCAAGAAGCCCAAGAAACCACTAAGGGGAAAAAGGGAGGTTTCAAGGGAGGGATCAGAATGCAGATGGTATGAAGGGGGCAGGGAGGGAATATTGGCACAGGAAGGGTTAAGTGAGATAAGTAATGGGAAGATATGGTACCTTCGGTCTTTTTAACATAAAACAATATGTTGTACCATGGGGAACTGGTTCTCTGAACTAAGTGTGGATTCTCTGCTTTTTTAGGTCTGCCCCTGTCGGTCTGTCCCTCGCCCTGAATTCCTTTCTGCCCAGCTCCAGCACATATCCATCCTCTCTGCCAAACCATTCTTCTGTCAAAACACCCTCCCTGCTTCCCTTCTAGCCAAGCTAGCTCCTCATTACTCAGCAGGCCCTGACCCCGGGGACCCCTCTTTGTGGAAACTTCCTCTGGGTTCCTGCCCAGGCTAAACTGCTCCTGGTGTCCTTCCGTGTTTCTCACATGTTTTCATCACCACTCAAGCCTCCGTGATCCCTATCACGGCATGGGCATCTCCATTATCCTTTCTACTCCTTTCCTGCTGACCAAGTTGGGAGTAGACACCCAGGCAGTCGGAAGAAGTGCTAGGAGGCATTCGAAATGTCTGTACTTTCTTTTATTTATCTTTTCAGTGCTTAGTTAATTGAACAAATTGGCTAATGAGCGAAGGAAATTAATTGCAGTTTTGAAATGTGACTGTGGCTTTGTGCTGTTCTGATCGCGCCAGCAGCCCGCCACTGCCGCCAGTGCCTCTGTTCAGGAACTCGGAAGCCTGGGGCTCCAGGGTTGGGTGCTCTCAGGAGCCACAGACCTGGGACCTATGTCCAGGAAGATCGCCAGGGACCGTGCATCTCTTTCGGGCCAGTGTTGGTGGAGCGTTAGTTAAGGCTAAGGTTGAGGCTCCTGGTGACAGATGCTCCCCGAGTGCTGCTGGCTGTCAGCTGCTGTGCCTGTTTCAAGCTGGAACATCCAGCCTGGGCCTCTGCAGCATCCTCAGCTCTTGCTGGGGGAAAATGGTGCCTTGACTTCTGACTGGTGATCAGAGTGATAGGGTACACTGTCTTTTTTTTTTTTAATATTTATTTACTTATTAGGTATACAATATTCTGTCTGTGTGTCTGCCTGCAGGCCAGAAGAGGGCACCAGACCTCATTACAGATGGTTGTGAGCCACCATGTGGTTGCTGGGAATTGAACTCAGGACCTTTGGAAGAGCGGGCAATGCTCTTCACCACTGAGCCATCTCTCCAGCCCAGTACACTGTCTTTCACACCAGCTGGCTTCCTCTTGGTCTCTGGGAGTTACTTTTCGGTTTTTGAACTCTATACTTCATTTATCTCCCTATGTCTTTCTGAGAGTACCATCCCAACCTCACCATCCTCTTGGGTTGGATATACACCTGCTGGCATATTACATAGGTCATGGCATGGTATATTCACTGGCCTGTATGGGTCTTCATGGTACCTGCTATTTGGCATTTTGAGAGTAGAGTAACCAGGTCCTGGGTAGATGTTGGTGAGGTCAGTGTTAAGTGATGGAGACATTTGCTGGTGGCACCTGGCCCCAAATCTCTTCCCATGGCAGCCCTAGGGTATCATCAAGGCATTCCCCTTTGACTGCTAACTCACCTGGGGTCCCTAAGCACCTGGCTAAGCCCCATTGTTCTTTCCTTACCTGTGCAAGTCATTTGTATACATCAGTGTGGCTGTGCTAGTATACGCCATTGGCCAAGCATGTCTTGGTGCTGCTGTGTTTTCAGATGTGATGGACACTTAAGTCAGGTCACCCTCTACAGAGTTTAGGTACTTGGAATCATGGAGGGTGGAGATGCGATTGGTCTCAGAGCCCTGTTTTGGTGCCAGGAGCCTGCTGAATGGGGGATGAGATAGTAAGGCCTACAGCAGGTCACTGAGTTCAGGCGGCCAGGTGGGCAACTGATGATTGCGCAGGATGGGTATGTATTGATTACTGATATGTGCCAGGCTCTATCAATGAAGTGCTTGAATTTCTGTCACTACCCCGATGGGCCAGTTATGCTTTGGGAATGTGGGACCAGGACCTTGAGGGTGTGAGATGCCAGACTGGTGGTCCTAGGCTCTTCACCTAGACAGCGGGCCTTTGGACCTGTGTGCTGTGTACTGTTTCCTCTCAGGATGTGGGACCCAGCTTTGGGAGGTTCAGGATTCTCCTGCCTCTACCTCCTAAGTGCTGGAATGATAGGTAGGTATCACCATGCCTGGCTTATACTCTGTCGGGTACCAAACCCAGGGACTTGTGTATATGTTAGGCAGGGACTCTGCCAACCAAACAGGATCCACAGCTCCTTGTTTTCTGCCTTATGTCTCATTCGTTGTGGTTGTCTGAAGGGAAGGGGCCAGGGCGAGGTAGACCACAGCACCATTATAATGAGTGGTGAGATTGTAGAAAGACCTTCCCCGACCCTCAGCCATTTACAGCCTAGAAAAATCAGAGGTCTTTAATCTGCAGGACCAGAAACCAGATGCAGCATCTTTAGTGATGGGCGTCAGAGGTCTTTAATCTGCAGGAGCAGAAACCAAATGCAGCATCTTTAGTGATGGGCGTCGTCACCCGCAGCTCCAGCGGTTCTGGCGGAGCTGGATGGTAGTGTTCAGCTGTGTGCTCTTTCTCCTCTCCATCTGCCTGTTGCTGGTTCCCTGGGACTTAACTCAGACTAATTTCCTAGGCTAAAACCATTTTTCAGGTGGAAAGGGTCACCTTTGTTTTCATTGTCTGGGCAAAAATCCTGGGCTGATACTTCTGGCACTGGCTGGCTAGAATTTTACCCCTGAGCACTCTGAACCCTGGACTGGAAAAGACAGTTAGGAGGTAGAGTATGTCTGCTCCATACAGGAGAGAAGGTGCATGCTCCCCACACTGATAACAGCAATTCAATGACAAGTGGTTATGTTTGTGTTTGAAATGATCCCCAAGGAAGCGTGTGACAAGGGGTACGTCTGTGAGGAGGACCCTGTAGTGAGGGGCTGCAGGGCAGGCCTGCTTTTCGCCTCACCCGGCTCCCGCATGGCTAGCTTAACCCCAGAAATAATTACACATAAGTTGTATTCATTTAAATACTGCCTGGCCCATTATCTCTAGAGAGTTAGTTACTGACTAACTCTCATATCTTGATATTAACCCATTTCTATTAATCTGTATCACACCACGAGGTGTGGCTTACCGGGAAAGATTCATCATGTCTGACCTGGTGGCTGGCTCCATGGCATCTGGCTCATTGCCCTCTTCCCAGCATTCTGTTCTGTTTTCTCCGCCTACCTAATTTTCTGTCCTATCAATGGGCCAAGGCAGTCTCTTTATTGACCAATGAAAATAACACAATAGACAGATAACCCTCCTCCATCATTTCCCCTTTTTCTGTTTAAACAAAAAAGAAAAGCTTTCATTTTAACATAGTAAAATTACACATAACAAAACAGTTATCAAGCAAGAATTACAGTCACAATATTTATAACTAAATCTTTATCATAATAATGGAAAACTATAACTACGACTATCCATTCTTCAACTCCATCAAAGACTCCAGAAGGATATATTACCTAAGTAAACAAGAAGTAAGCAACTTCCAAAACTCTAGAAATGACAGAGACATCTCACTGCCTGGACAGTCACCCAAAGTTCCTCTGTATCGTTGGGGCACCCATCTTCGGCCTTCAGGCCCATAACATCCAGAGACATTTCCATGAAGCAGGAAATTTTAAAGGCAATTCAGTCACTATCTGCTGTGTCCTGCAGAATGTCTCGCAGACTCTTTCATGAATCAGGAACCCCGAAAGATCATCTCACCTTTAGGCAAGTTCAGCAGTCCTCTCTCTGCGGGTTCTCTGTGTCCAGTTTATATAACAGTCCAGGCAAGAGCTGTTTCTTGCCCAAATGGCTAACCAACTCCATAAGGAGCCTCTTCGATGCCCATCTTCCTCTTGAAGTAGATTAGTGCTGCCAGGAGCAGACGTGTCTCATTGTCATGAAAAGTCCTAAGTTATTAAAACATTAAATGCCATGTTCTGTAGTCTTTGAAAGATGTGAATGTCTATCTGAAATATATCTATGCATTTCTAGAAAATCAGACTAACATTACTTCAAGCTTGACTATTATCGATGATTATCCATTAACAACCTATATTTTTAATTATACATTGCATTTTAAATGAACTACACAATCAAAATCAGAAATATATACACATATAACAAAATTGACCTTAAAATCCATACCAATGAAATTATTCATATCTATATCATATCCCCCTTTAAATGTAAAGGAACATTTATAAACAATATTTGGGAATATGGACGTAGTTATTTCTCTCCAAACTTCTTCCTGCTGTATAGGGGCGCAGTTAATCAGGTCTTTCATGGTATAACCTGTCTGCCAGGTTCATCTCAGTCGGCAGTTGAGTGAAGAAATTTTTTGAGGGTGTTCACAGCAACCTTTCAGGAGGGCGTGGTCTATCATACCATATTGGGATAGAAGCAATCCACAGGGTCTCATCCTCTGTGAAAACAAAAGAAGGACCTCCTTTCCAAAGCATCATATTCTTAGACCCAAATTCTGAAGTCAAGGAATTTTCAAAATACCTATCTTGGGTTAGTTCAGCAGCATTTATAAACAAAAGTCTTTTAGCAGCTGTTGCTCCTTCCTCAGCATTCAAACAATTCAAAGAGAGCATAATAGCATACAGTATCAAGATTCTCTGTGTATTTTCCATCTTTATGCAGCTTTATTTTAACCTCTATTTCTTTTATTTTTTCTTTTAACTTTTGGCTTTTTGAGACAGGTTCTCTGTATATATCTTTGTCCTGGAATAACTCTGTAGACCAGGCTGTCCTTGAACTCACAGAGATCTGCCTGTCTCTACCTCCCAGGCATTGGGATTAAAGGTGTGTACTACCACACCTTGAAGTCACAGAGGTCAATATACCTTTGCCTACCAGGCATTGGGATTAAAGGTGTGTACTACCACACCTTGAGGTCACAGAGGTCAATCTACCTCTGCTTCCCAAGTGTTGGGATTAAAGGTGTGTACCACCACATCCAACTACTTTCTTTCTTCCTCTTTTACCCTAAGAACTTTAACCTTTAGCCTGCATATATTTTTAACACATAGTAAACCATTTAGAGGTTTTCTTTGTCTTTGAACCTCTCTTTACTGTATCTCTCTCTCTTTTTTATGACCACATGAGTCTAAAACCGTGGCTTTGACGGTTAGACCCAGTCCATTTTTTAGCTTTCCAGACTCATATTAGAGGTACCATTGGAGCCTTTTACTGCCACAACTCTATGGCGTTTCAAGGTCCCTGCCAGCAAACAAGCTGGAGCATTCTGCTCACAGACCACACTCAGTCGGACTGCCTGCCTGAAAGAGTCAGAGTTTGCCCTGGCAGGACGGCCCAGAAAACCGGCATTTTAAAACAGCGCAGCGTTTTTCCTGCTACGACTGAAAACCGAAAAGCATGCATTCAGCTTTTCATCAATACCATTTAAGTGTTTCGCGGCAGGACCTCTTAATGAGCTACAAAGTTTTGCAGCTAAAGCTGAGTCAGGAAGCCTCTCTTAAATGAGAACATTGCTTGCCTCTAGCAAGCAGAGCAGACCTGAGAAATTGCTGCCACCAAGAAAACATGCTTCACTCTATTCTTTCCCAAACTTTTCAAGTTTTCTGTGGATTCAGTTATCCACGTTGGCGCCATATGTAACATGAGGGCCGGCTTGTTGGGGTATCTGTCCCGCCCGGTACCCCTCAGCCGGCATGCCCCAAAGAGAAATCACACACAAGACTCCATAAGGTTATAAACTAATTGGCTCATTAGGTCAGGCTTCTTGTTAACTCTTATAACTTATATTAACCCATTATTCTCATCTATATTAGCCATAATGGCTCAGTACCTTTTCCAGTGTGACAGCTTACATGTTGCTTCTTCAGTGATCTGCGCAGGAGTGCCGGAGGGACCTTCCTCCTCCATAACCTTATTCTATTCTCTTTGCCCCGCTTCTACTTCCTGTCTGGTTGACCCGCCTATACTGCCTGCCTGACCAATCAGCGTTTTATTAAAATATGATTGACAGAATACAGATAATTCTCCCGCACCAGGACCCTGCAGGTGGTCATGGCAGGTAGGGAAACAAACTGTGCCGAGGTGAGAATGAAACCTGGTTCAATGTCTTTGTCAACCTGGATCAAACTTTATAGACTCTAGAATCTAGAGAGTCTGATGCCAGGGGCAGGGTTATTGTCAGCATATTTAAAGACAATAGAATTTGGGGAAAATTTTCCGAGTGTAATACAATCCCTGGTACACAAGGAAGCATAATTACATTGAAACTCAACTCAGGGTACATGTCATTTCTTCCGAGAGGATGGGCTCTGGAGATGGGCTACCTGTATTAGCTTACAGGCCTAAGGAAGGATCTGGCCTGATCTTAGTCATGCGGATATAGTAGAGGTCATTTGGACGATTAACCACCTCTGGTCCTGGCTGTGGGAGCTTGATGTGGCCTGGCCCAGCAGATAATGCACATCACCAATCACCTCCAATTCCCAGCTTTCTGGATAGAGGAACAGGTTTTAAGTCCATTCCTTTGAGAGGACAATTCTGTGTGCTTAACATTCTTGGTTTTCCTGGAGATCTTTGGGCACAAGTCCCTTGTGCTGTGCTCCAAACCTGTCTGGGCTGAAAGTGACCACCCAAGGGGGGCATGTCCTCATGGACAGCACCCTGAGCCTGCAGTAGCATAAATCAAAGAGTGGTAAGAGGGAACTTGTGAACTAAGGGGTAGGGACAGTGGCCGGTTCCACACATTAGGCTGAGAGGGAGATTTGTGTGGAAGGAACCTGACCCTCTGGACTCGTCAGCTATCCAAAGGTAGGGGCCACAGAAGGACATGGAGGCCCAACAGGAGCATGGTAGCTCTGTTGACATTGTCATCATCATTGCTATCATTGTGTGCTGGGCATGTGGATGGACGCCTGGCTTTTGAAGGTAGCCGGGGACTGCTGGCAGGTGGAAACAGGCCTGAGAAACTCTTGGAGCAAGAGTTCTTGTAGTTCGGATGCATGTGGAGTTCTTCTTGGTGCCTTGTGGCCAAGCATGTTCCATGCACAGGACCCCATGACTCCATGTTGGATGTGCCTCTTTTGTGTGATCGGTTGTCATCTGCAGAGAAGTGCTAATTTTCCTTGAGCTGCCTAAGAAGTGGGTTCCTGACACACACACACACACACATCCCATGCACACCTGTGAGGCTCATTTGTATTGGAGTTTTCATTTTCTGTTTAAAATTTTTTATTATAGTTCTCTCTCTCTCTCTCTCTCTCTCTCTCTCTCTCTCTCTCTCTCTCTCTCTCCCTTTTCCCCCCACTCCACCCCCTTTACGGGAATTGGTTTTCTCCTACCATGTGGGCCTAGGGGATGAAACCCAGGTCCTGAGGTTGACAGCAAGCATCTTTACCTGCTGAACCATCTCACCGACTCTAGAGTTTGCCTCTGGTGATTTAGCTGCAGCTGCTCCAGTCTCCCGGGATGAGATGTGTGTGTGGTGGTCCTCAGCCAGTAGTGTTATTGCTATGCTGTCTATTATGTGTTTATTTCGCTTGGTGTGCCCTTGTCAAAGGCTGCAAGCTGGGATCCTGTAGTAGGACTCTGGCACTTGTTCTCTGGGGTTGGGTAAGGGAGAAGGTACACAGCTTGTCAGAGGATGCACATAGCCACGATAGAGGAAGAGGTCTTGCAGGAGAATTTTGGTAGGCCAGGGAGGGTCGGGTAAAAAAGGAGAGAGGAGTAGTTACAGCATACGCTGGTCAGCAGGAATCTCTACATTTTAAGGAAGGGGAAATGGAGAGACTATGGCAGCTAGGGCAAGACTAGAATGATGATCTTAGAAGTTCTTGTTCAGCACCAAATCCAGTTGGAAGAGAAGCTTTCTGCCTCTGAACCGAGGGAGGAAGTGTTGCATTTCGTAAAAAGTATGAATGTTTGTCTTCTGCGGAGTTGGTTCTTTTTATTGCTCTTGCACTAGCTAAGGTTGTCAAGACCCAAACCGGATAGACCAAAGAAAGGGAGGGGCCTGGTATGGAACCAGTGTGATTGCAGAGTTTTGGTTAGGAAATGGTAAAAACTGTGCTCTCCTTGCTGCTCTCTGAGGGCCCTCCAGTGACTCTCGTCCCAGGCTGGCCCACTAACCACGTGTCTCTCACCTCCTGCAGGTTTCTCTTGGTCTTCTCCTGCCTTGTGCTTTCCGTATTTTCCACCATCAAGGAGTACGAGAAGAGCTCAGAGGGGGCCCTCTACATCTTGGTAAGCCCCACCCTTGGGCAGGGCAGCGGGGAGAGGCCTGGCTGGGAAAGAGCCCTGGTTGATCCCGTGGTGAAACCTCTACAGTAGTCTTCCTCCCCACCCCTGAAGCCCTCCAGTCTGTCCCTAACCCCGAGTGTCTGAGCGAGTCAGGCCCTTGTATCCAGGGCTCCTCCAGAGCAGAAGGAGTTCATGCATCCGCAGTCGCTGCTACTTCCGGCATTGTGATGCAGACCTCAAGCCCCTTCCCAGACTCCCAGTCCACAGCAGAAGTGACATCACAGCATCAAACAGCTCTCACCACCTCTCCTTCCCACACGGCTCTCTGGAGTCTAAGTGCATAGGTGTTTCCACTGGAAGTGTGTGGTGCTCCACAGAAGATGTGGGTGAGGGGGTGGGAGGCCGCGATGCTCACTCACATAAACCCTGTGATGGGGCCGGGGTGGGCGTCATGGAAACAGTACGTAATTGCTCTGTTGCCATTGGTAATGGAGGTGGCCCTTCAAGGAGAACCATCCCACTAGGATGCTCTTCTACCCACTTTGCCCCCACTGCCCCTGGGGCTGCCTGAATTCTAGAGGAACCTGCTCTCCCTTTGCTTTGACTGAGAACTCGCTCAGTGCCGGCGCCCACCCAGTACACTGACACCAGAGCCTCCCACGGCATCTCAAACAGGAGTGATCTCGTTCAGAAGGGAGGCAGGAAGGGTGGTTCCTCTGGCGATCTACAGGGTCAGGACTTGCTGATAGCAGTGAGCCCCTGGGAGAAGTGTATCTAGAAGGGATTCAGTCCTGGCTGACGTGAGCTGAGGGATAAACCTGCAGCTCTAACTTCTAGCTCCTTAGCCATGGGACTTTATCTATCCCTGTCCTGAGACTGCCCATGCAGTCTACAGCCAGCCTTCCTAAGACCTGACAGTATCTTCATCTGTGCTCCTCCCACCTCCCAGGAAATCGTGACCATTGTGGTGTTTGGCGTTGAGTACTTTGTGAGGATTTGGGCTGCTGGCTGCTGCTGCCGGTATCGAGGCTGGAGGGGCAGGCTCAAGTTTGCCAGGAAGCCGTTCTGTGTGATCGGTGAGGCCTGGCCGACATGGCCACCAGAGTTGGGTCTGGGGCAGGAGTTGCTTCTGTCTTGGCCACCGTGGGCTGAGTGAATAGGGAGGGTCTTCTGGAAGCCTTTCTTTCTACTGACTTGGAGTTGGTGCCCATGGCTGGGAGGGACAAAGTGCTGGGCAGTCTTCCCCGGACACCACAGGTAGGCAGGGTGGGCACTGGGAACCACCTTCCCCAAGGCCTACATGACCTTGCTTGTCTATGGGGCCATTGATCCTTTGGGGGTCCAGAGGAGGTGACCCTGGGCACTGTGCCTGTCTCCTACAGATATCATGGTGCTGATTGCCTCCATCGCTGTGCTGGCTGCCGGCTCCCAGGGAAATGTCTTTGCCACATCCGCACTTCGGAGCCTGCGGTTCCTGCAAATCTTACGTATGATCCGCATGGACCGGAGGGGTGGCACCTGGAAGCTCCTGGGATCCGTGGTGTATGCTCACAGCAAGGTGAGCCCTGGCCTAGCCTGAGTCTTGCTTGTTACCCTGGCTCCAAAGTGGATGTAACCAGGACCAGACAAGATATGGACGATCTTCCCTCTTCCTTCCTCACCTGTCCCCAGAAGCTGAGGAATTCTTAGTCTGAGCAGCCCTCCCTATAGCTGGCAGCCCCTGTGGCTGAGTGCTTCCCTTCCTGGTTCTGAGGGCCTGGATCAATACTGTGCCTGAATTACCTGCCTAGGGGTTGTTTAAGCTGTGGCTTGTGGTGGCTGCTGACCAGGGTACTCATGGGTTGACTGTGGGCACACGGTCTGTGTTGAAGGAGTTCTCAGCGGCCAAGACCTATACTATAGGCCTCTGTGCACGTATTGGACTCATTGAGTGTTCTCTATCCTGCTAGGTCCCCTATTTTTTTATTTTATTATTTTTTTTTTGTTGGCCATGGTGGTGTGGGAGCAGGCACTGGACCCTGGGGAAATTGAGCTCCCTGGAACCTAGTCTCTCCCTCCCTCCATTGTACCCTCAATTTTAGGAACTGAGTGTATACCTGTTTAGGCATGCACCCTCTTTTGAGAATATCTCCACAGTATCCAGTGCTGGGACTACAGTTCCTGGCTTGGGGTATGTGTTCCCAGCCATGGGCAGGATGTTTACTGGGCTGTTGGATGCTCTGCTCCAAGGTCTAAAATATTCAGCTGAAAGAGTTGTGCTGATCGGACAGAACTCACCCTTGATTATCAGACAGGCCCTGCTGCCAGCCCTGACCAGTGTCTACTCTAGCCGTACCTTGTTGGCCTCGTGAGGGGACTCTATCCCCCAAAGCCTTTGAGATACAGAGTTCAGGGCAGGACTCTCACGCTTGACATTGTCCAAGTTGGCCCCGGGTGGGACAATGATATGGTCTCTTGCCTTTGCAGGAACTGGTGACTGCCTGGTACATCGGATTCCTCTGCCTCATCCTGGCTTCTTTTCTGGTGTATCTGGCAGAGAAGGGTGAGAATGACCACTTTGACACCTATGCAGATGCACTCTGGTGGGGCCTGGTAAGTCCTGGTCACGGATCACTTCCTCCTCCACATCCTCTTGATACTGCTGTCCTGAAGATATACCCTGCCCCTTGGGACCTGGGAGAAGAGACCTGACAGCCTTAGGCTGACCGGGGTGGGCATGTCTCGTGGAGGCCCCCTGGTGGCTGACTGTAGTCATGATGGAGCTGACAGTTGAGGGTGATGTGGTTATTGTGTTGGTAGATGTGGTAGCGGACAGACTGGGTTTCTTTCTCCCCGTCACCTGCCTGAAATCCCTACTTGGCACTGGATTATGGAGGAGGAAGATTGGGGTGGGGAAATATTGGAGTCCTGAGAGTAGTGATCAGGATAGAGCCAGCCTGGGGCTCCCCAGCTCAAGAGTATGAATGACCCTCACAGCTTTGGAGCAGTGGGAGGGTCTCCGGAGACAGCACTGTTGTCACGGCCTTCCATTTCCAAGGCCAGTTGCCACCATCCCAGGCCACTTGCTTCTGGTCTCCAACCTCCCGACGATCTTGCCTTTAGTTGTGAGGACCAGGGAGAGTACACAGGGAAGAGAGCTCAGAGGGAAAACTGCTTGCTGTGAGAGTGTGGAAGTTTCAGTTTGGATCTCCAGCACCAACGTAAAAGCTTGAATGACCACACACACACACACACACACACACACACACACACACACACACACACTGCAAAGGGGGCACTGACTCTCTGAGGCTTTTTTTTTTGGATGGTCTGCAACCTGCTGACAGTGATCCCGACTTGCTGCTGCCCAAATGCTAAAACCTTACCTGGCCTTTATGCCTGAGGCTCCCTGTGCTGGACACTGCCTAGAATAGTCCAGAAGTCCTCTGTCATTGTCCCTTTTCAGAGGGACTGTTAGACACCATTGGACTTCTGCTTGGAGTGGGCAAGGATGACAGGTTTCCCGGACCCCTTTTTTTCTGAAGACCACACTAGTCCTGAGACCCATCCTAATTAGAGAGAAATGGGTTTCTTGTAGCCCCTCCTACTCCAATGCTCTGGACTCCTTGGAGGCTCAGGGAAGAGGCTGTTGTCACCTGAGAGCCCATGAAATGGTGATCTAGGCAGGTGCTACACTTACAGTCTCTGGGAGAGGATCGGACAGCGTCTCCGGGGAGGAAGCCACAGGGTAGTTTATTAATGATCTTCCTAATGACCACAGCCCTGAATCCTGTGTCCTTCTGGGAAGGAGCAGGGCTGTTGGGAGTGAGGTGAACTTAAGGCTGGGAGATAAGTAGGAGTGGTGAGCGTGTGAGAGGCACAGGGCGGGAGCAGCTGGACTGTCTGACCGTGCACCCAGGCTCTGCCACAGGAGTCAGCCTGGCACCCAGGAGATCTGAGCTGTAACAGCTGGCCCTGGGTCCTGGAGAGTGATCTAGTCCATTCTCTTTAGTATTTTTTCGGACCTAGGCCTTTCTTCTCTTTCAGAACTGAAGCAAACATTTTATCGTTATTGTTTCGAAGTAATTATTGTATTTTAAAATGTCTACTGGTTCCTAGAATACAGCCCCCTCACTGCTACCCATTTGTCGTCTTGGCCACCCCCTACCTGCCACCACTGCCCTCCTCCCCTCCTGAGAGACTGTCCCCATCATCCATGAAACCTACTCTCCTTGCCCTCTATGGACCCTGGCATCCTTGCACTTCCTTGTTCTTGTGCCCTACTCGGTGGGTACGCATAGTTCACTGATGCCCCCTACTTCTGAGCACAGAGCAGGGGCTAGTACATCAGCAGCTCGCCTGGATGGCAACCGCTGTCCTTGTTTGGTTCCGGTGTGTACTGTGACGTCTACCCCCTCAAGTGTTCCCTTGAGTGTTGGGAATGGAGAGAGATTGGGGTTTGGTGGAATCGAAGGATAAAGGACAGCCTGTGCTGACCCTGGCCTTGCTTTGCCTTAACATGGGTGATGTAACAAGGGTGACCCTCCTGTTTGTCCAGCCCAAGTCTGAGTGGCTTCAGTGTCCAGCTGCCCCCAAAGATACAGGCAAACTACTTGGGTGAGCTTCTCACGACTGAGCAGGGACATCTGGCCTGGGATGAAAGGCCTTTGGTAGGCCATTGCCAGTCTGCCCAAGTGACCGGAGCTCCCTGCCCCTCAGATCACCCTGACGACCATTGGCTACGGGGACAAGTACCCTCAGACCTGGAACGGGAGGCTGTTGGCCGCGACGTTTACCCTCATCGGCGTCTCGTTCTTCGCCCTTCCTGCAGTGAGTCCTACACCCCTTCCTGCCCTAGGGATGTTAGGGGGTGTCTCAGAGGCTACCTGTTAGACTTGATCACAGGCCACTTGTGAACTGTCCCCATAGGGTTCACATTCCCTAGAGAGGTCCCATCCCAGACCAGAGTGAGGTTTTCCTGATTTAGAAGGCTATCTCAGTATGTAGACTTCTAGCATCTGCAGACACAGCTCTGTTGACTTCTGTGGTTTTCCCGTCTGAATGACCCTAGACAGTGGGGTCCTCATTCACCCTATACAGAATAGGATGGGTGTGCCAGCTGCTGCACTGGGGATTGCAGAGGGCAGCTGGCTGTAGCTGTTTGTGGACAGAGCAGGTTAGGAGGGCTCCTGTTTGGGATCATTAGGCACTGCCTTCTGCTGGCCAGAGATTCCCCCAAGCCTGGGCTTTAGGTGATGAAGTGCTAGGGAATTCCAAGGATGTAGGAAGCCTTGTAGGCAAGGGTGAGGAGGGTCGTGGTCCCAGGGTGTGGTCTGATCTCAGTGACTTGCAGGGCATTTTGGGATCTGGCTTTGCTCTGAAAGTTCAAGAGCAGCATCGGCAAAAACACTTTGAGAAGCGACGGAACCCCGCAGCAGGTCTGATCCAGGTGAGCCTTAGTCCCTGCCAGGGACCAACCCCCATTCTGATTCCACCTTACCTAGAAGGAAGCCCACCAAGATTTTGGCATTGACAGTGGCTGTACCAGGCTTTTCCATGTCTATGGATAGACCCATGTTTGGAAGACAAGATTGTTTTCAATATGAGAATAGTTCAGACAATCTGAGGTCATACCCAGTGACTCACGGTAGTGATGGTGGCTGGCCCTCTTCCCAGCGGGTTATTGGCTAAGGCCATACTGTCCTAGTAACCATCCAGATCCTTCCAGTGCCCTGTGGATAGGTGTCTCATCATATCCATTCTGCAGCTGTGAGACCCATAGCTTAGAGATGTTGATAATTTGGCATCTAGTGGCTCTTGAACCACATCTGTGCTAATTAGACCTAGCTGCTCAGCCTGTGGATACTGTGCCTTCCTTCACTGAGCTTACCCAGCTGGCCTTATCATTTAGGGGCAGATGGAACGTAGAACACCTAAACATGTGTGCAAGAAGACAGATATTTCTGCTGGACCCTAGAGCTGGGCAGGATTTCTTGCCAGCTGAATGTGGCCCTATGTCTGTCTGTCTTTTCTAAAGATGTGGCCTTCACAGTCTCGACCTTGGGTCCAGCCTCTTTTTGTGTATGTATTACATAGCTTTCACCACAAAACACATGGCTACTGTTTTGTAATTGCAAAAACAAAACAAAACAAAAAACAAAAACAAAACAAAAAACAAAAACAAAAACAAAAAACAAAAAACAAAAACCAAGGAAGAACAGACTTTCCATTTGAAAAAGAAAGTGACTGCGTGCCCACGGGGTCAAAAGTTTTAACAGAAGACAGCAAAAATTGAGTATCTTCCCATATACTCTTCTCAAAGGCCATTCAGCAGCTGCCTATGCATCTTCCAAAAGTCAGAAGTGCCACCAAAGAGCAACAACATATGCTGTCCCTGCTTCACCCACAAGTGACAGAGGACATCTGTGGGTGACGTGACAGAGCAATCCCTCTGCCTTACCTGCACCGTTTTTTCCACTGTGACTTCAAGATGGCTTCTAGAGCTTCAAGATATCTCCAACCCATTTATGATACAAGGCCATAGAATAATTGATCAAAAGGTCCTTCCTCTGAGTGAAGCTGACCTTCCTGCATGTTTGGGGGCCAGAGATTTGGTTAGCGGTGACCCCAGTAGCCTTGAGGTAGGGGCAAGGGTATAAAGACTGGTTTTTCAAGAGATTTATCATTTGGATATGATTCTGGCTCCCAAGCAGAAAAGTGCTTGGAGGGGAGTCTCAGAGGAGGTACCAGGACCTCAACTCTCAAAGCATCGCCATTCTGTAGAAGTCAGTCTGGCCAACCTGGACTCCATGAACTTGATGTAACTGAACTATTGATAAAGACAAAAGTAAGTTATCCCATGTTCATGGACTAGAAGACTTCATCTCATTAAAATGCTCTTCCCAAACATTGATATGCAGATCCATTGTATTGGTCATAAATCCAACGACCTCCACCCTTTTTTGCAAAACCAGAAAAGCTAATCCTAAGGTGTCTATGGAATTATGACAGACTCTGAATATCCAGGTCGGTGCTGAAGAAGGAGAACAAAGTATGGGGACTCACACTTCCAGATTCTAAATTACAAAGCTGTGGTCATCAAAATGGTGGTGTTTTCACGTAAGGGCAAGTACACCAGCAGAACAGTGAGTGCATGAGTTAGCCCATCTGCAGGCTGGTTACAGATGAGAACTGTTTCAATCCATGGTATGGGGCAACTGGAGACCTGTTTTGCTATTGTTACTGGGTTTTTTTTTTTTTTTTTTGCTTGTTTTGTAACAGAGGCTGACCTCAAACTCATGTGATTCTCTTGCTTCAGACTCCTAAGTTCTGAACCATAAACATGTGTCATCAAACTCTGTTTGGAGTTTTGTTTTCTTTTTCAATGATGCTTGGCCAGGCTTTGTGGTGCTTGCTTGTATTCCCAGAACTCTGGAGATGGAGGCAAGAAGATCTCGGTTTGAGGCTAGGCTGGGATGTATAATGAGACCTTGCCTTAAATCAAAGAGTTAAGACTATTAAATGCTTTGGAAGTAAACAAGATTTATTGTTTTTATCTTTCATATATGATACCAAGAAGCACAAAGGTAACAAAAGAAAATAGAGAACATTAAAATTAAAAACTTGTTCCTCAAAGGACATTCAAGAGTGAAAAGACAATCTATAGAATGGGAAAAAAGTTTGAAAATGAGCCGGGTGGTGGTGGCACATGCCTTTAATCCCAGCACTCGGGAGGTAGAGGCAGGCAGATCTCTGTGAGTTCGAGGCCAGCCTGGTCTACAAGAGTTAGTTCCAGGACAGACACCAAAGCTACAGAGAAACCCTGTCTCGAAAAAACAAAAAAAGGAGGGGTTTGGAAATGAATTTAATATCCAGAATCTATAAAGAACCCCAAAAACTCAATCACAAAAAGACGAACAACCCAGAGAGTTTTGAGGCAAGGGACTCACAGAGAGATTTTTTTCCAAGAAGAGAGACAACTGGCCATAAGCCTGTGAAAAGGTGCTATGTCGCTAGAGAAATGAAGATCAAATCATGAGATGCCACTTCACACTCACTGGGTTGATTAAAACATGAAAAAATGGAAAATAAGTGTTGGTGGGGTTTTGGTGGCATTGGGCCTTCACACATCCCTGGGGGGATGTGTGGTACAGCAGCCACTCAGAAGACAATAATCCGAGCTGGGCTCACTACTAGAGCTCTTGTCTCCCCTGTGCAAGGCTCTGGATTCTACCCTCAGCACCAGAAAGAAAAGAAAAACAGAAAAGAAAGTGACACATGGAATTGTTTCCTTACCCACACGCTCTCTCCTTTGTTAGAACCCAAGACAGGTATTCAGCCAAAATCTTCCGTGTTTGTCGTGCCCTGAACATAACAGCCAGAATATGGGACAGCTATGCTCACTGGTGTCTGTGACATGCCTGCACAGGCAAGTGTTTAGTCAGGAAACAGATGGAGCTGAGTGCACACTGAAGTTCAGGTCGGCGCTGAGGGCCTTTCCCTCCATGCAAGAAACTAACAGTCAGGCCATATAATCATGGGTAGGAAATTTCCAAAACAGTCGAATCTCTCAAGACTAAAAGGCTGATGCTGCCAGAGCCTGGGAGGAGGCTGTAATGGAGGTGTGGACATATGGGCATGCCTTTCTGAGGGTAAGACGCTGTGGTTAGATAGTGGCCAAGGTGATGCAACGGCGTGTATACTTTAAAGCAGTCAAAGTGATGGACTTTATGTTGTATAGATTTTGTTGCATATACAAAACAAAACATAACAAAACAACAACAACAACAAAGTATAGGGAAAAGAAGCCCTAGCCAGCGAGGAGGACCGAGCCTGTGCCATCTTGCCTGGAGGAAGGAGCTACCTCCTTACCTTACCTTCCTCCTTAGAACTCATGGGGTTGGGTTAGGTCTTGTTTGGATCGGGGAGGTTAATGAAGTCACCCACTCGATGTCAGGAGAGACAGACAGGAAGGAGATCAGCAGGGCTCACTGTGAGCCAGAGCCAGAGTATCTCCCACACCCCGAGGGTGTGGGGTGAGGACAGGCACGGGGGCTGCAGTCCTGTGTCGATGAGGTCCCTGGAGCGGGGTAGCCTCAGCCCAGTGGCAACCATCTCACCTCTTTCCACTGCAGTCGGCCTGGAGATTCTATGCGACTAACCTCTCACGCACCGACCTGCACTCCACGTGGCAGTACTACGAACGCACAGTCACTGTGCCCATGTACAGGTACTGCGCCAGGCCCGGCCTCGCCACCCTGCATGGTGGTTGGCTTTTTAGTTTCCATTTGTTCTTTACCCCATTGATTTTAATTTCTTTTTTTTTTCCACGCGTATGTATTTTTCCACAAAGGGTTCTGTGTGGTTTGTTTCACCGTATTGATTTGGTTCTTTGTTTTACGGTGTCGTGGCTTTTATTTCTTACTCATGTGCCCATCCTTTGCTTTCCATTCCTCTTTGGGGAACACTGTGTTGTGATTCCCAACCCAAGCTGTTCCGCGAGATGAGTGATGGCCTTAGTGCTGCAGTCCCAAAGAAGGGCAGTGGTGACTGTATTCTTCTGACTGTGCTCTCCAGGAGAGACCAGGGTGATGATGGTGTGTGTGAGTGAGTGGCCGTGTGTGTGTGTGTGTGTGTGTGTGTGTGTAAGTGAGGGTGTGGTGTGTGTGTGTGTGTTAGCAAGGCAGAGTACAGGATACCCCAGGAGGATCTAAAAAGCAGGAAGAGGTCAGGAAGTGCCTTTCTGGGGGGTCACCAGGGATGAGGGCCACTGCTCAGAAGTCGGGTAGCAGCACTGGCTTGGGAACTGTGTGCACAAAACTTAAGCTCAGGTGAAGATGGGAGGCCTGATGCTTTAAGTCAGAGCCCCTTGGGTGCTGTGAGAGAAAAGAGGCTGGACCAGCTTCAGCTTCGTGGCCGCTGTCAGAGCATTTCATCCCACCTGTTTCTCTCCATCCGAGTCACCTCCAGGTGGCATGGGCACAGAGCTCTGCCAGGACCCCTGGGCTGGGGATCGTCTTCAGGGATCTGGCAACCAGCAATGGTCAGATAGACCATACACCACTCTGCCTGCATCAGTCACCGCAGGGCATTGCTTGGGAGAAAGATGGCCTTGCCATTCCTCCTTCAGCTCCCACCCCAGGCTCCTCTGGAGCCCTGAGCCCTTAGCCCTTGCCTGGCCCTGCCCCAAGCTCCGTGCTCCTTGTAGGGCATTGGGACAGGACTGAGCTATGGGCTAATTTTCTTTATTCTGTTGTTTCCCCTACTTCCCTCAACTTTTTTTTTCATTTTCTTTTTCTTATCCCGTTCTTTTAAAAATTTTTGGTTCTTTTCCCTCCGTGTGTGTGTGTGAAACCCTTGAAAGCTCGCAAACTCAAACCTATGGGGCCTCCAGGTAGGACATGCATGGGATGGGAGATGTGTGTAGCTCTCGTCTGTCTGAGTTTGGAGTGTGGCAAGCCCTTTAGAGCCTATATCCCACCCCAGAGTACCCGCCCTTTAGTTCTAATGCTACCATCGTTGGACCCTGTCTCCCTGTGACCCCTCCCTGCCTGGAGTCCCTGTGTTAACCTGTAGCTCCTTCTAGACCAGTGTGAGCACATCTTGCCTCTCTGACTCCTGCTTCCTCAGCTGCTGCTTTCCCGTTGCTGGATCCCTTGTCCTCAGTGTGTCTTGTTCCTTGGCCTGCTTCCTGCCTTGTCTTACAGCTGATTCCCTACCTCTGCCTCTACTCCACCCCCACAGCCCCACTTACGAGCAGAGTGGTGGTCATGGGACTCACCATGCTTCTGAGAGATCTATGTCTGGGACCAGGAGCACACCCCAGACCGTTATTGTACTCTGGTCATCTGTTCCAGGGTCTCCCTCCCAGAGTCTGAATCTCCTCCACCACCCTGGAGTCTTAATACCACAGTGGAGAAAGTGTGAAGGCTCAGGAAACAGATTATTTTGAGTGGCGATTCCCCCTTGCTGTGTTTAGGGCCAATTTGAGAAGCATGAAGCTTATTTTTTTGCTCATGTGAAGGCAGCTGAGCTGTCCAGGAAGGTTTATCCTACCTGTACAAGGTGAGCCAGCCCCTCCCTGCTTGCATGGAGCCTGTGCTGGAGGAAGACCCGCATACCAGCACAGCCCTATAAAGTCCCTCCTGACCTGGTCCAGAAGCAGGTATAGATTCTTTTTTCTGGAGCTGCGTCCTGTCTCCTGCCTTTTGTAGGGACTGGACTAGGACTCTCAAAATAGAAGGGTTGTTCTCTTGGGAATGCCCTTGGATTTCTCCTTCCCAGATGCCAGAGACACAGGTAGCTGTGGAAATAGCATACTAATGTCCAGCCTTTCCTGGGGCTCCCAGTCGCCTGGCACATGGAAGACCTGTGTCCTGCCCTGCTCCTCCTGGCCTCAGCCCATCTTCTCCAGTCAGTACCACACCCAGAAAGAAGATGCCCCCCAACCACACAGACACACAGACACACACACACACACACACACACACACACAGTCCCCAACCTATGTGGCTGGAGTTGTCCCAAGAGACCGACAGTATCCTCAGATCAGCCAGTATTCTCCTGGGATTGCCCCTCGCTCAATCCTCTGTGACTGCTCAGGGGTGACCAGCTATGTGCACGGCCCCACGTCCATGTGTCTGTCCCTAGTGGCTGCTTTGTGTGTCCTGGGCATGCGTCCAGTGTGGCTGGGAGGACTGGTTTTACATGTGTCTAACCCGGGTTTGATGTGGTGGTGGTTGTGGGGGTCCAAGGGAGATAACTGTGCCAAGGACCCTGCTCCAGGCCCCAGGGCTGGGTGAAAAGGGTGGGGAGGCCCTCAGGGTTCTAGCTGCCAACTTTGATTGCTAGGCTCCTGCTTTCACGCTGGCTTGTCAAGGACAGTGAATGGCTGGGGGGAGGGGAGGCAGAAAGGGGTAGGGAGAGAAGCTCATGGGACTTCTGTGTTTTTTTTTTTTTTTTAACCAACATTTTCAGCGACCCTCTAGGTCTGGGGCTGTGGCTATGAAGCAGGGAGGGGCCCAGATAGAGGAATCCTTGCCAGAGCCTGTGCCTCTGGGGTAAAGGGAGAGGGGAGGAGAAGACAGAGGCAGCGTGGCCCAGAGGTGCAGGGTGGGTCTCTCTGAGTGAAGGAACAAGATTGAAGAACAAGACCAGTTTTCCAGGAAACCCAGTGTTCCTTCTGTGTTGGAGGTGGTGGGAAGCCATTAAATGTTTGAGTGGAAGAGCAGCAAGACTGTTGGGCATATTTGAGAGAGCTAATGGAGTAGGGTGGGGTAGAGAGACGGTGTGAATATTGAGAGCCCAGGTGAGGCAGGTGGAGGATGAGGAAGAGAGGACATTTCCAGTAGGAGGTACCTATGACCACACTGAGAGGAGGCCTGGTAGTGATGGGCTAGGAGGTGGCTAAGTGTTGTAGGAACCCAAGCCCAAGAACCCAAGTTCTGCGCTTTTTACCTGAGGGGCCAAGAGTGAAAGACAAGAACAAGGACAGAGCGAGGGTCCTGAGGGTCTGGGTGTGTAGTTGGGACTCCAGGAGGCCAGTACTGAAAGAGATTCTAGAGGATCTGCAGACTGAGGCTGTCCTAGAGCAGGTAGGGTCAAAATCCGGATAAGAGTGTCACAGGAGCCAAGGGACCACTGTGTTTATCCTAAAATGAGGGGGGAGAGTTTTATTTAAAAAAAAAAGGCATTTGCCAGGAGAAAGCTGAGGGTCTAAGGGCGAGAATGGGTTGGGATGAGATTTTATCCCTATGCGGGAAGGGAGTCATTCACCTTCCACATGGGAACATGTTTTCTCTGAGACTGTGGCTGTGGCAATGGGCTGGCCGAGTACCAGGGCAGGTCGGCAGAGGCCAAGGCATGGGGCTGAGAGTTGTGTGCAGCCAGGTCAGGAAAAGGAACAGTCAGGCTACCTGATGAGGGTCCCCTCAGTTGTCCAAGCTGACATCCCATAGACCTGGAAATGAGCTTCTCTTTGCCCAGCAAAGCCCTTTTCTGTGACCTTCCCCCATACCATTCTAGCCTTTGGAGGCAAAGAAGCTCCCCCAGGGGACTTAAGAGACTCTGAATATGTTGGGGAACTGTGCTTGCAGCTCCTTGGAAATAGAATGGAAGAGAAGTCAGGGGAGGAGGTATCCTAACTCTGCTCTCTTGATCTACTCCATGCTGACGGGCTGGGCCCCTATGGCCTGCTGTCCATGCTGGGTCCTGACCATTTCCTGTGTCTGAGGCCCCAGAAACACCATGAGTGGAGAGAGAGAGAGAGAGAGTAAAGAGAGCCCTGGAGCTTGGGAGAGGTGGAGGCGCTGAGCTCAGAGCTTCAGGTGTTCTACACCCATGCTCTGGCATCTGCTGCCTGCTCCCAAGGGTGAAGTGGAGTGGGTGTGCAGAGCTGAGCCTCAGTTCTTGGGAAGGTTAGGCTTACTCACTTCTCCCTCTCTTGCCCCAGACTCATCCCACCTCTGAACCAGCTGGAGCTGCTGAGGAACCTCAAGAGCAAATCCGGACTCACTTTCAGGTCAGCACAGGGCCTCCTCCTACGGGTCTGTTCCTAAGGCTGGAACACTGGGCCAAGTGGGCAACCTGAGTCTCCCGAGAGACTCTCGAACCTTGGCTAGTGACGAAAAGCCCCAGGACTGGTCTATACTTGACTGCTAGTCGTGATGATGTCGGTGACTTCTGCGTCTCCTGGCTGGATTGAGGATCCTGCTCTTAGGAGAGTAGCTAGTTGAGGGATGGGCCCAAGGTGAGTGGGGCAAGGAGTGGAGTTTGAAAGTGAATGGCTCCATTCATGGCTCATGCTTAGGACCCTGGTGGGAAGTAGTGTCCCAGTGTTGGGTGGTAACATGTCAGAATACCAGTAGGTTCTTTAATTACAGAATCTGTGACTCACGGTATTTGGACCAGTGATGGGTATAAAGAAGGGCTTGCTCTCTACAGAAGTAGACAATAGGGCTAGCTAGAACCCCAGCAGCTTCCTGCCTCTGAAGAGCCTTTGGAAGGGCAGGAGGACGGCAGTGGGCTAACAGTAGGCCCTGTTCCTAAACACATATGGGAACTTCTGAACCTGCTAATGTGACCAGCAACCGTTCTGCACCTGGATTTTCTGAGTGGACCCTGTATGCATTCATAATGTCCGTATACGAAGAAGGAACTTTGGAGTAA
The DNA here is from genome assembly GCF_982192425.1 of Myodes glareolus. Classification (NCBI taxonomy): domain Eukaryota; kingdom Metazoa; phylum Chordata; class Mammalia; order Rodentia; family Cricetidae; genus Myodes; species Myodes glareolus. The sequence continues at coordinate 753,783 of NC_142035.1, forward strand.
GTCACAGGGAAGAAGCTAAATGAAGACACAGGCAAAGGCTGTAGTGATATAGCCACAAGCCAAGGCTACCGGGAGGGGCAAGGTGGATCCTTCCTCCTGGAGTTTGTGGAAGCGTGCAGCAACACCTTGACGTCTGGAATCTCTACTCCAGGACTATAAGAGAGTAACATTTTGTGGGTTCAACAACTCAATTATGACGTTCTGTTGCTGAAGCTCCAGACAACTCAGATTTTGAGTCTATAAAATGGGGTGATGTTGTAACAAATACCCAAAAGCGTGACCGTGAGTTTCAAAGGGGTAATGACTGGGCTGGAAGAGGTTCAAGGTGCATGTTAGAACAAACACACACTACCCTGAAGCGATGACTAATGGAAGTATTAGTGTTACAGACACTCTGGGAGGTCTCCCAAGAAGTGAGGTTTCGGTTTATGGTTGGTTGGTTCCATTGCTTGTAGGATATGGGAAGACAGAACCATCACGGCAGAAGGACGTGATGGATGAAAACTGTTCATCTTATGATGGCTAAGAAGAGGAGAGAGACAGGAAGAAGCCAGGAGCATGACCTGACTCACCCTTCACACGCACACTCCACTGGTCTGTCTCTGTCTGCAATCCCTGTACTGCTAATAGCCTGTTCACTATGAACTCATGAATGGATTAACTCAATCACATCTCAATAATGCCGTTGTATGGGGACCAAGACTTTAGCCCATGATATGATCAAGGAGATACTTCCTATCCAAACAAAATGGGAATTGATACTGATGGTACTTCTGGCACCATTCAGAAGGAGGTCAGCAGAGAAAACTAAGAAAGATGGTGCCTGTAGTGGAGTGTCAAAGGCTTGCCTGCACTGTTCCCTGTTGGGTGGAAGCAGAATCGTGAAGTAGATATGGATGGTTAACCATTGGAGGAGTTTTCCTGCAAGTACTGAAGATTAATGCCTGATTTCTCCTTAATGTTCATCATCAAATTTTAGAAGAAGTAGAGGAACCCCTATGAGAAACTTGAACTTGGAAATCTGGGATGTTCTCAGCCTGTCTGGACAGCAAAGGGCTTTGCCTGAGGAGAAACAGTTCAGGGAGGGGCTGCTCAGCTACAGAGCGTAGGCTGCAGGCGAGGCAGAAAGTCAGTGTGCGAATCAGGGCCAATCATTCATCTTGATGGAAGTCAGGCTTGAAGGTGCTTATCCGGGAAAGCTGTGCAAAGGCCTCTTCTATGGAATGACATCCACTCTCAGCTGCCTCAGGCTCTCAATGGGATGCTCATATCTAATGGAATCCACTCCTGGACTTCCTCTTGGTCACACAGAGAACTCTCCTGACTGATGTCATTCATGCTGAGCCTGTTCAGGGTTCTACAGTGAACTCTCCTGACCAATGAATTTTATCATGGGTCACTTCAGTGTTCCACATTAAGACACTGGTTAGTGCACCCACCTTGGGCCACATCAGGATTACACAGAGGACCCCTCTGACTAGTAATGTTCATTCTTGGAGCTCCTTGGGGTACCACAACGTTCTGGGCAGCAGAGACACTGCTAGCTTGGACAAGTGAAATGAAGGCAATTCTGTAGATTGTTCCAGGAAGGATGCCAGTAGTCACGTACTGTCGTCAGAGCAGCAGAAGTGGAGATTAACAGAACCAGAGGTTAGCTTTTACTAACTCGTGAATCTGAGTAGAATTTGCCCTTTGCATTTCAGACTTTGATAGCCAGGGATCCCTTTATCAACCTTTATCAGCCTTTCCACTTTGAGAGAAACTGTCACCCTGTGTCTGTCCTGCCATCACACCCACTAAATGAGTGGTTTACTTTTGAGACTCATGCCTGTGTGCAGAGGGCTTTCCCACAGGACAACCACACTGGAGTCTTGATAGCCTCATTTATGTGGTTTAACAGACAAGTAAGTGATTTTTTTTCAAGGCAGGGTTTCTCTGTGTAACAGCCCTAGATGTCATGGAACTAACTCTTGAAGGCCAAGCTGGCTTTTAATTCACAGAGATCCGCCTACCTCTGCCTTCTGAGTGCTGGGATTAAAGGCATGCGCCACCACCACTTGGTTTATTAAGTGATTTTTTTTTTAAACAAAGCTGATGCTGCAGAGGGTTGAGATTTAGGGAATTTAGGGATGGGTGGTGTATTCTAGACCTTACATACACACACACACACACACACACACACACAAATATGGGTGCATGAACACTAACTCTCAAAACATGTCTGTGAATATAACCTTAACTTGAAAAAAGGACCTTGTTCATGTTGTAAGTTAAGAGCTTCAGCATCTACGTGACTGTCTGCACGAAGGTCAGGAGAGGAGACACAGAATGCCAGAATGCTGGAATGTACACAAGGGGAAGATGGAAGAAGAAACTTAAGAAATAAGCTGTTAACCAAAATAAGCTGGAACCCCCAAAGCTGGAAGAGGCAGCCATTTCCCTGGTCCACTGGAGGAGTGGCTACCCACACCTTAACTTTGGATTTGCGGCCTCAGAGCCAAGAAAGGAAATCTCGAATGTCTGACTGCCCCCAGATGTAGCTGGGGTTGATAGGGTAGGTAGGAGTGTGCACATCCCCTAGCTGTTCCGGCTCTCTGAGCTCCCAGCCGCGCTGCTGGAAAGATCACAGGGTTAACGAAACTGGACCCTTACAGGTGTGCGACTCCTTCGTGAGGCTGTGGAGGGAACGGCAATGGCTTGGGCTTATCCTCAGCAGGTGCAGGAACCTGTCTGAACCCTGCTTCTCTCTGCTATATTGTCTCTGCCAACGTCATAGAGGTACAATAGCTGTTGTGCACAACATTTGGAAATGTAGTGGCAAATCCTTGCCATACAAAAGACTGACCTGGCACTGCCTTCCTGAGGGCACCAGGGCTCACTCCTCATTTTCCCTTCTCCGCTAAATAAGACCCAGCCACCATCTCAGTGTTGCCTCCAGCAAGAACCAATCCCAATACGACAGATAATGGCCACCATAGGCCTACAAGTAGATCGGGGCCTGGGGATGATTCCTGGCCTTGAAACAAACGCTGATCGTAGACCGCGACAAAGTCCTTGTCTGATTCCTGCTACCACTGAAAAACTGCACGGAAGGAGGGAAATTCCATTAAGTCAAGAGCTTTCTTCAACCACATTTCTTTTTGTGATTTTATTATTATGCTGGTACGATCCTGTTGAAATGAGTATCCATTAATCTCAAATAAAAGAGCCCTCTGGGTTAGAGGATCACAGTCTCGTTGGGAGTCCCTTTCTTCCCCTGAGCCTTGCTCCTAGGCCTTGTCAGGTACTCTAGGAAGACCGCTCTTTGCATTGGGTCCTGTAACATACAACCCAACCTGTGGGCATGAGGACAGGTGTCAGGGCCTGAGTAGCTCGGAGGGATCCTAGAGGGTGCCCAGGGGGGCCCCCATTCCTGGGCCACTGGATGTGCCATTGGACTATCAGAGGGGGTATCTACTAACTCTCTTTTCCTCTGTTTGAAGGAAGGAGCCACAACCAGAGCCATCACCAAGGTCAGTCCCTCCTGCCTCCAGCTGCCCTGGTGTGTGCCGCGCCCACCTCGCCTCGCTCCCTCTGTGTACACCCATATGCCATGGGGCAGGGCTACCGTGGGGCCCTGCGTGTGCTTCTGTGTGCAGTGTGTGATAGTGTGTCCTGACACACATCCGGAGTCCCTGCTCAGTTACAGCCTCCTCACAGGGATTTGGGCAACAAAAGGGTGGGGCTTCTTGGGATCATTCCCCCCACCCCCACCACTGCCCACATGGGATTGTGAGGCTGAGATTCCTGTGTACCCTGCAGGTATGTTTGCTGGAATTTGCAGACCCAGCTGACAACCTCAAGCAGGTGTCCTTCCCACCAGTCTAGTGGGGGCGGATATCGAGCCAGATGCTGGCAGAGGGGAAGAGAACCTTGCTATCCTGATAGCCCCCTGTGGTGGGAGAGAGTCAAAGTCCTCCTGAGGAGGTTGAGGTGTCCTGCCCCTCTCATATCTCCATGGAGATTTCCACCTCGCTGCTCCCTCTCCTGACCCCTGCTGCCCCCCAGGGAGGTTCCATTTGCTCAGGCTGGTTAGATGGGGATCCAGTGTCAGCATCGCTTGGTAAAGATGGACACAGACCATGCTTTCTTGGCACTTAGAAGCAAAGAAAGACTACCTCACAGATTTTGAGTTTGGTGTGCATCTGCCTGGGTCTCCAAGGCCTTTAGGCTGAGTTGTCCTTCCCCTCAAGTGACCTGTCCACAAGGTGCAGTGTGAATATGGCCCCTAGATTTTAGGCCTGCCTTCTTGTGCCCCTCTCCCCAGATAGCAGGGTGACCTAGAATATATTTTTTTAAAACTGCTCTTGTGCAGAGCGGGGTAGAATTAGACTGAAGCTGTCCTCTATCCCCTGGAGAAGGACACCGTCCTCCCCTCCCATACAGAGGGAGAGTTTATGGGTGGTTGTTCAAGTTGCAAAGACTGGCTTCCCAAATCAGCTCAACGGACAACCAATGAAGGGAAACCCTGGTCACTAAGAAAGCTAGCTGGAGAGAGATGGGCAGTCTAGTGTAGTCTTGGTTGTTGACAAGTGAAGGTAGGCGAACCAGCCTCGCCTGGCCTTGGTGTGGGTAAACCAGCATTGGCAGCCTCGCTGTCAACGGGCACCCGCTCTCCCTCCTCACCGTCCGTCAGGGCTGTTCTGGTCTGTTCCGTGTACAGCACTGTTTCCGATGACCCCAGGGCTAGGAGTCCCTTTGATCGTGGACACCAGGGCTGAGATTGGCCTGACGCTCAGCTGTGCCCCAGGTGAACCGAGACTGTCCTGGCGGTGATAGGAGTGAGCTGCGCAGGAGGCGCCTGGCCTCCACAGTTTCTTGCGCTTGTTGCCATAGCTTTTAGCACACCCTGCGCGACCCTCGTCTCAGCCTCTCTCTTTCTCTCTCTTCCTCTTCTGCCCCCATCTGGAAAATCTTGCTGCCCCCAAGTGCTTTTAATCACTGTCACTGCCCTTCTTGGGCCCCTTTCTCGTCTGCTCTGTCTTTTGGGATGAGGTGCTGACCCTGAAGGCAGGACTCAAGGTGAGGACCCACGGGAGCCCCCCCGGCTCTCCGGTATGTTCCATGGTTCCCCCGCTCTCCACCCTGCCACTCCTCTGTCTTCCCCGCGTGTCAGTGGCCCCTGCCTGCCTGTACCTCCACACCCTTCCCTGAGGGCCAGCGCCCACCAACCCAGTCCTCCTCCCAGGATGCCCTGCTTCCAAAACACTTAATTGGGGCAGCAATTGGCCATCCCTGGGAAGAGTGTGCAGGACCTTTGCACGGACACTGGGATCCTCAAGGAGGTTGGGGCACCTGGAAAGCTGAGTGTTGGAGAGAGTGAGGAACAGTTTCTGTCAAGGGAGACCCCAACGCCTTCATTGGGTTGTACACCTGCTGGCCAGGTCATGGAGGGCGGAGTGGTATCTTTAGCCTCTGCCAGGAGCAGCTATACCCCCTCTTTAGCGTCAAGAACATAGGAAGTGTGCAGGAAATTGCTGCTTAAGTGAAAATAGTGGAATGAGCCTTGTTTGAAATGCTGAGTGTGTGGGGGCATGCCTAGTTCCCCAGAGTCTCTCTATCCTTGGACTCGACTAGCTGTAGTCTAGCAGGAGTCAATGGCCATGCTCTGACGGGCTCTAGACATTGCCTTGCATTTGTACTGGCTAGCATTATCTTTCTAGGCACGTGGGTGGTGCTACCCCAGGGCCTCTTCCTCAACTATCTGAAGATACCTTCCCAGTGTTTTATGACTCAGGACAAAGGTGTATGAGGGGTTGGCTCCTGAGGAGACCCATGTGACTAGGCTGGACTCACTAGGGGCATCTGGGTTGGGGGGTCCAGGGCCAGTGGGAGCTCAGGCCTGTGCTGTATCAGTGTTTCTTGTGACTGCACTTGCTGTGACTGTCCTTTGTGGGCCTGTCCTCTTCCTCATTGTCTCCTACTCTGTGCCTAGAGGATCCCTTAACCTCAGCTTTGCCTCTCTTGTCCACATGGATCCACTCTTCTTCACAGTTGGAGGTGTCTGTGTGTCTTGGTGCCCATCTGCCCTGTTTGGCCTGAGCCAGTGTCTGTGGGCATATCTGTTCCCCCACTTGGGTTCCTTGTGGGCCGGCCAGTTGGCATCTGCATGGGATTGAGATCAACCAGTTATTCACAGATATGGCAGAGCTTCACTTTGCTGGTGGGTCAGAAAAAAACGGGTCCGAGGGAATGGACAGTGCCACACCCTCTGCACCCACCAATCAGGGAAGGCTGAACAGAAGCTTCCTCTTCCTCAGATCTTGTCAGGCTCTCAAACCATGTTTTTCCAGACAGGAATGACCAGCCACTTGCATCATTTGTTAAAATGGACACAGTTGGTATTCATTCCTGAGTCTCAGTGGTCCATGGCTACCCCACTAGATAGCACAACTATCAGAGATGGTCTCTACTACAGAACCAGAGAAGCCAGAGAGCTGGGGAACAAAAGGGACTTTTGTCAAAGGTGTTAGGAATGAACCACCTCTGTCTTTTGTTCTCGGAATTCACATAGGGGCCCTGGCCCAAGGGCCTAGGTGCTCACTGGCTTAACCCTGGGTTAAGTCATAGGGAATGCTCCTGACAGCAGCAGCCTGTAGTAAGTCGTGAGGATGTGTCCAGTCTTTGTCCTACATCCTGAGAGTGTGTGAGGCACCTGAAACTGCTCGTCTACCTAGAGTGCCAAACGTATGTGGATGCCTGGACAGAAGTACAAGCAGTTTGGGGGCTAGCCTGCTCCCCAGAGTCTAGCTCCAATTCTAATTTCTGTTTACACCAGTTAGCAAAATATGTCCTTTGTTCCTAAGTGGAGAGGCTCACGCATCAATGACACAAAGCTGAGAGTGGAAGTGGCTTGAATAAATACATAAAGGGAAGTGGCTTTCTGGGGCTTGTTTCTGATTTGAGACGGTCCTTTAGGCTGGTTTCCTCAGGTGCACAGTTTGCAAAGCGCTGCTGTAACTAACTACACAGGAAGAAGGCCTGGAGAGAAAAAAGTGTTTTTGTAATTTTCTCTTTTTCTTTTTTTCCCCTTTTCCTTTTTCTTTTTGGTTTTTCAGGACAGGGTCTCTGCATAGCCCTTGCTGTCCTGAAACTCACTCTGTAGACCAGGCTCGCCTTCGACACCAGTTTCCTCCTTCTTACTTTTCCCCTTCCTTCCTTCCTTCCTTCCTTCCTTCCTTCCTTCCTTCCTCCCTCCCTCCCTCCCTCCCTTCCTTCCTTCCTTCCTTCCTTCTTTGTTTCTTTCTTTCTTTTTTCTTCCTTTTTTACTTATTTTTTTGCATGTTCTAATGCAAAACAAATCTCAAGAATTTGAAGGGATTCTTGGAAAGGGCCATTGTTTGCTAGGATTTTGCTAAGGTATCTCAGGTACCTCTTTGGAGCTCTGTTGGCCCAGGCCATCGCAATAAGGTGGACTCGTGGAATCCCAGATGAATGTACTTGGTTAGTCCTAAATACGAGTGTGTCCCCAAGCCTCCTCCTTTCTTGAGCTTGCTTCTAATTGGGGGCAGCCATTGCCTCCTGGATAAATCAAAATCCACTGCCAACAGGGCCATAGGCTGGTGTGGCAAAACCTCGCCGCTTGCCGTTCGGTTTGTTAAGCTAAACTGCACATTTTTTCCCCTCCCTAAAACGCGCATGCTTTGCAGCGGTCACATCCCAGACTATCTCCATCCACATCTGGCCTCCTGCGACATCTTGGTTCATGGATTATTATTATTTTTGTTGGCATGAATATAGCAAAAAATAATACATCTCTTAAAACATGAACCCACACTCTCTGGCTTTGGAAGGAAAAGGTATTTTTGGAGGAAAACCACAGGGGTTCTTTTTCTCCAAAAATAGAAAATGGTTTTCTTTCCCAGGCCGCGGAAGACTTTCGCGCGCTCCCTTTTCTCTCTGTCCCTGCTCAGGCGCAAATATGCGGCTGGAGGACTGTGAGCCTGAACTCCCCGGGTGGTCACAGTGCCTCAGTTACCTGCTCTCTGTTCCGGTCCTGTTGCCGCCCCCGGGACTAACTATGCTCTCCTCATTTCCAGTAAAGGCAGACCGTGCCGAGGGTGCCTGTGTGGATGCTGCCCCGGACACTCTAGGTACCACGCAATGCTCGCACGGACTGACCACGCTGCACGCTCCTGCCCTCCCTGCTTACTAGAGGTTCAGGATGAGCCGGCACAGTGCCCACCCAACTCTGAGTCCTCTGATGCCTAAGCACAGGGCAGAGCTGGGCGCCTGGCCTCTGACTCTAGATAGAGCCCCCTCCTGTCAGAGCAGGGGGCTGGCTGGCCAGGGTTACTGCTCTAGAAACAGTCCAATGTCCTTCAAGGAACATTTCCTCTGGGGCCGGCCACTCTGGTACCTCTACTAGGCATTAAGGACCGAACCTTAGCCGGCACCTCACTGAGGGAGGCAGCTCGCTGTGTTCTGGGCCCTTCAGGACCCCCAAAAGCCAAAGGCCATGTCTCCCCCTTCTGACTTGCAGGCCTGGATTAGGGAAGACTGGAAACGGGATAGTGAAAAGCCTCCTAACCCTTTGCACCTTGACTACACCTTTTCCGTCCCATCCCCCTGTCTGTTGTCCACATGTGAAGGCATCTGTCCTGCTTGCTCTGGGGCCCCTGCCTCCTGGTTGCCCTCCCGTGCCTGTCCCTTTCCTGGCTGGTACAACCCAGCCATATGCAGGCAGCTGTGGTGGCCCCCGCATGGGGAGCCCCCATTGTGTGCATGTGGCCGGCCGTGCCGAGCAGCATGCTGTGCATTTGCACCCGTGCATGCTCCGTGTCCTTCTCCACTGGGAGAGGGGCTTGAAGGCCACCTCCACACCCCACGGTCCTCTCTGCTGACTCTGTGTGCTGGAGGTGGGTGCTTGTGGGGAGAATGTTGCAGCTGTAGACAGGGAGCTGGGTGTCTGGACTGCCCTGCGAGGCAGCCTGCTGAGGCCCTGGCTGAAACTTCCTTGCTTGCCCATGGCATTTGTGTCCAGGTGCTTCTGGCCACAGGTTGGACCTTCATGGCAGAGGCTAAGGTCAGGCTGCCTGAAGACCAGGAGGGCTGGGATGGGCCTGCAGGAGCCCAGCCGAAGTCTGCCTTGCCCTATGTGTTTTTGTAGACTGTCTCTTGGGCATCCTCAGTCCAGTCCAGGCTGGGCAGTTCTCTATGGATGCTGGCTCCCTGCATTGCTGAGTCTGGGTCCCCATTGCACCGACTAGGGCGAGGACCATCTCATGGCTGGTTTCCTTTTGAATTTTAACTCTGGGGAGGGTGACAGGAAGAAAGAGGCTGGGGTTTGCTTGCTTCCCCAGTCTTCCTGAAATGATTCCTGGCTGATGTCATGCCTGTCACACACTGGGTAGTTCTGTTCCTGGGCTCTCTTGCTGGGGCTCCTGGGGTCGCTCTGGAGAGCCTCCTCCCTGATGTTTGCTTTGATCTTGGCTTGGTGACTTGGGAGGTAAGAGGGAGTCCTTAGACTCCATGCCTCTATCCAGGCCCTAGAGATGTGGAAGGCTGTGTGGGGACCGAATGTCCTGGCAACGGCAATCCACTTTGTTCCTTTCTGTCAGGGCCTCCTGCTAAGGACGAGACAGCGTGAAGAGCTGGAGACTGAAGAACCAAGATTAAGGGTGGGGGTCTCTTTCCTGGCTGCTGTACCTCTGCCGTGGGCTGCAGCCCTGTGTAGGGCTGGAGTCCAGGCCTGCATTTGTGTGGTTGATAACTTCTCTTGGTGGCTGTGGAAGAAATCACTACTAGGAAGGAAAAGGGGCTGACTTTGGGTAATCTGCCCGAAGGGACCTGTTTAAGTCCCTCTTGATGTAACAGGAGTCAGGGGTCGGGAGTCAGGGAGAGCCTGACTTGACCTCACCAGCTCAGTCTGACTGACAGCCGGAGTTAAATGCACACTGATTATAAATTGTTGCAACATTGAGTGACTCTTGGGACCCCAGCAGGAAGGCAGCTCTGTAACTTGATTCAGGATGATCAAAGCCAGGCTGCTTAGCGGTGACTCATTTCCCTTCCTTCAGTGTGTGAGCTGGGGTGGGGGTGGGGAGGGATAGAGGAAGAGCCCCTGAGTGATAGTGGGAAATAAGAGCTCCCCCAGCCTAGCTCCTACCCTGTCTGCCCTGGGTGGACCATGAGAGACACATTGTCTTGGGTCTTCGATAGTTCCTTTGATAGAGGGGCCCACAGGAGGAGAGAACATTATGGAAGCCACAGACCCTAGAATATCCAGTTTTCCTTAGCCCCAACTAGACTTTTATCTTTAGAAAAGGGTCAGAGAGCCATCTGGATTCTGGGTGTCCCTGGCCACCAACTGCCTATGTGTGGCTGCCAGTATTTCAGTGAAACACAGAAGTCTGGACTCAGGGCCATTTTCCAAAGCTAGCAGATGCCCCTGCTCCTGATGCCCCCAGGACACAGGACATTTTGAAGGTTTTGTCCCTTGATGTCCTATTCTTTCTCCTTCTTCTTTAGAAAGTTTGAGCAGGCAAGGATGGTCTCCCAAGCCACTTACTGTCCCAGTGGGGTGGAGAGGGCCACTAGCTCCATCCACAGTAAAAAGTGGATGGACTTTGCATGGTGGCTTCTCTGCAATAGTCAGCTCTGCTCTGTCTGCTGAACATGTCTCTGGCTGGTGGCCCATGGTGGGGCACTGTGGCTGGGTGTGAAGTTGGAATCTGAGGCATTGATGAGCAACACTGAATACTGAAACTTCCTTGGAGTTACGCTTAGTGCTCTGTTAGGTATTGGCATGGGCCCTGTCTGGAGTCCTGTGACTCCTATGTGGCTGAGCATGTGAGTCCCACTTCACAAGAGACTCGCTGCCTTCTGCCTCTGGAGTTACGGTGGGGTCATCAGTAGGAAAAGTAACTGGCCTGGACTGAGGCATGCTGCCCCCAGAGTAGTGGTGGAGGTCACCTCAGTCTGGAGCAACCTAGTCACAGACTCTCTGTTTCTTGACATCTAGATCACAGTGAGCTGCTGAACTCTGGATTATGAAGAAACACAGGGTGAGGGAGGTTCTAGGACCTTCTAGAGCCTGGAAACAGCAGCCTAGTGGGAAAGAACTTTGGGCAGGGGCTGACAATCTTCTCTTCATTTCTACAGCTACCGCCTGGGGCCGGCCGAGGCTTGGGACAGCCGGTCCCGTGACAGCAGAAGCCTAGCCTCAGAGTACCCTCATCCCTGATGTCCTGCTAGGATCAGCCTAGGGAGGAGTCTGAAGCCCAGAGACCAGACAGTTTTGGGCATCAGTCCCACATAGAGGCCAGGCAGCCTCTGGAACTCACAGAAAAGGCTGGAGCCAAGGTGGAACTAGACGTGTTAGTTGTAGCCCTGATTTCTGGTGATCCTGGAAGAGAGGGAAGTGGCAGGATGATGGTGGAGACACTCCAGGGGCAGTTGGCACAGGCAACGGGGAACGCTGTTGGCTGGGCCAGTCCAGACAAGGTCCAGGGAAGCGGCCAGTCTCAGGTGTATGAGGATGTGTCTAAGAGTCATTTGGGGAAGCGGACAGGACAGTGTGGAGAGAGCTCTGGCACCTTGTGGTGATAGCTGGATGATTCAGGAGTCCCGCCGTTGCTTCCCCAGGTCTGGCCACACCTGTGCAGCACCTCACCTCTCCCCCGTGCTTCACCAGCCACTGCTCCCCATTCCCGGCGTGGTCGGTTCCTCTTTGGACTTGCACCTCCCTCCTAGCTTGGGGGTGGGGTGGGGGGTATCAGTCTCAAAGAGACATGACTTGTTATTTCCAGAGTGATTTCTCTTGCTGTTTTTCTGTCTGTCGTCTGTCTGTCTGTCTGCCTGTTCTGTCTGCTGAATGGTTATCCTGGGAACAGTCAGAAGGTCAGTTTGAAAGATCGTGTCTTCTCCAGCCCCCGAGGCGTGGCTGCCAAGGGGAAGGGGTCTCCCCAGGCCCAGACGGTCCGGCGGTCCCCCAGTGCTGATCAGAGTCTCGACGACAGCCCAAGCAAGGTGCCCAAGAGCTGGAGCTTTGGTGATCGCAACCGTGCACGCCAGGCTTTTCGTATCAAGGGTGCTGCATCCCGGCAGAACTCAGAAGGTCAGCACCACCTGCCCAAGGCTGCTGGGGGGGGTGGACATTAGCACTTGGCTATATGGTACAAATGGAAGTCTCTTGGAGCAGGAAGCCCCCACTCTTACTCTTTTAAGCGACATCATGTAAGATGATCCACTTTAACACACATCATTCACTGGCGTCTTGTAAATTCCATCACTTGTGGTACGACCTCTGCAGATAATGGAGAAGCCCTGAACCCTCTAGGTATCACCCCAGCCCTCTCCAGCACAGGACGCCATACCTGCTTCTCTCTACCTCCAGTCTGTGCATGCCACATGCATGATATTGAGCCTCATATGGTCCATGGTGGCCATTTATTTCACACTGAGCGTGGTGTCTCCAAGGATCACCCGTATTGTCAAGTGTTATAGCTTCATTCATTTCTTGGCTGAACAGTGACCACGGTGTGGTCATCCATTCATCTGTTGGCAGGGATGTCCTTTTAAACCCTCGTTTTGTGCAGGTGATAGCTAATGGAGAAGAGACTGAGAAAGAAGAGTTGCCGAGAGGCAGGGGTGGGTACTGCCGTGTAGCAGAGGCATTGAAGGGGTGTGGGGGAACCTGAGTAGGCCCTCTGGTTGTCTGCTCATAGTCTGCCCTCCCTTCCACCCAGAAGCAAGTCTCCCCGGGGAGGACATCGTGGAGGATAACAAGAGCTGTAACTGCGAGTTTGTGACCGAGGATCTCACCCCTGGCCTCAAAGTCAGCATCAGAGCTGTATGGTGAGGGACCCTTGTCCAGTCTGCCTGAGAAGGCCCTGTGCAGTGACCTCACGAGGTCTTACCGAGTCACCAAAGGCCACAACTACTGGGAAAGCACAGAGAGTCCTGAGGGGAGCCCCTGTCCATTCTAGCTCCTCTATCCGTCAACTTGTGCCCAGAGGGCCAGGGAGCCCTGGTGGAGCTGCCCGAACCCGAGAGCACAGACCCTGACTGTATGGATGAGATAGAGGCCAAGGGCAGGAGGGTTTTTCAGACAAATAACAGCTTCCCCATACCAGTGCTCCAAGGAGGATGGGACCTGTCTTGAGGTTAAGCAGTGACTGGCCATGGTGGGGAAGGGTGAGTAGGTGTCCCAGATGAGAATGGGTACTACTTCTAAGGAATTGTGGTCTTGAGGGTGACAGGCAGGTGGATATGGGAACTGGCCCCTGGCAGTATAGCCTCTGTCTAGAATTCATGATCTCTCCATCTCTGCAGTGTCATGCGGTTCTTGGTGTCTAAGCGAAAATTCAAAGAGAGTCTGCGCCCCTATGATGTGATGGATGTCATCGAACAGTACTCAGCTGGACACTTGGACATGTTGTCCCGCATCAAGAGCCTGCAGTCCAGGCAAGAGTCCCTGCCTGTCCAGTCTGGGCATGAACAGGGCCCTCCGGGACAAAACCAGGCGTGGCACAAGGGGCACCAAGGGCTGGGTGACAGGTGTGCAGAACAGGGCCAGTGCCACCATTGGAGGTCTCTTCCCACCTTGTTGGCTTCTTGTTGCTTTCTGCTGTGTTTTCACACTATCTGTCTGTCTTTAGTATTTTTTCCGCCCCTCCCTTTTCTCTCCCACTCACCTACACTGTGGTGGCATGTGTGTGTATGTGTGTGTGTCCACATGTATATATGTGTGCACACATGTGTGAATGTGTATGTGTGTGGGCATCTGGATATACTCATGTGCATGCACAAGTGCATGCATGTGTGCATATATGTGTGCAAACATGTGCATATGATGTGTGGGCGTATGCACGAGCACCATGTGCTGTGCTGTGTATATGCATATGTCTGTTGATGAATATGTGTGCATGTGTGTGGTGTGCACATATGTGCTGAGATGGAAGTGTTTCTGTGAAGAAATGGAAACACAGGGATTCTTGTGGGTCCTGCCAGTCAGTGGCTGGGGACCCTGGAGCTGTTCCTCCAAGAAACAGCCATCTGCTTCCTCATGATGGGGTCCTACTTGCTGAGTAGGGAGCACATCAGAGGCAACCACTGGCTTATCTGCGTGTGAGAATAGGCTTGCTTACTCCAGAAGATATATACACATGCATCGTAAACACACGAGTAAGGCCTGAGTCCACCCACACATACACATGCCTTCAACATATGCAGATGTACACATACAGACACATGTCTATGATTGTTTCAACCTACCTACAACATGCTCACAGGAACACATCCTCAGATGCACACATACAAGTGTGCATTCCCCATGTGCAGGAGCACACAGGTATATGCACAGACCGTGTCCATAACTGTTCCAGCATGTCCCCACTCCCCATGTTTCTAGGCATACATCCTTAGCATACATGTGTGTGTTTGTGATACTTATGAGGAACGTCTCCTAAAGGGGGGCACACCCTGCTTTCCAGTCCTGGAAATGGAGCGTGGGTTTTGGTTAGACAGAGAGTAAGGAGCATAAAGACAGCCCTGGGGGATTCCTTGGGGCCAAAGAAAGTTGCAGCAATGGGAGGAGTCAGGATAGTAGGGCTTCTAGGCCATGAGCTGCTCTCATAGGTGGAGGCCAGGCAGGTATCCCCAGCTCAGTCTGGGCCCCTCTGACTTTCCCAGAGCAGAAGCTCTATATGTGCTGCACGTGGGTGAGTGAGAATCCCCAGCCTCCAGCTGAATACCATGCCCATCCCCACAACTATCTGCTCCACAGTCTTTCATCCCACAGGTCCCTGCTCCCTCTCTTCCTGTCTGGGAAACAGACGCCAATGAGGAGCCCTGTGCTTCTGGCCCCTGACGCAGACTTCAGTTGCTCTGCCGCTGTGGAGTCTCTTTGTGGGACTTGGCGCCCAGCACCCATCCATCCTGTACTCCGCCTGAGGTTCAGTGGGCAGGCTGGACAGTTCTTGGGAATTGGGAGAAGCCTGACAGATGTGAGGGGCCAGAGTGTGGGTCTACTGTTCTGTTTTGAGCATGTTTTTCGGAAGAATCACTATTGTCAAGTTATTCCATGTTTCTGTGCATGCCCAGCAAGTCACCTTGGGTTGTTTATGATGTGTTTTGCTGGTGTCTCTCTTCTTGTTTATGCTGCCAGGATAGATATGATTGTGGGCCCCCCACCCCCTTCAACTCCCCGGCACAAGAAGTACCCTACCAAAGGACCCACGGCCCCTTCGAGAGAGTCACCCCAGTACTCACCTAGGTTAGGATGCACTGCCTCCTCCCAACCCTCTGTGAATGGCCAGCCCCTTTGCTCTGGGCCGCATGATGGCAGCAGCTTGCACCTTCCTTTCCACAGGGCAGGGGACATTCGGGTTCTCTCTCTTCCTACAGGGCACGTTAGAGAAAAGGCTACCCTTTGCCAGGGCTGTTAGGTAGTGCTCCGAGTCTTCCATCTACAGGGATTGTCTTTCCATGGACTTTCTGTCTATCTGGTGAGGCTACTGAAGCAGAGGACATTGTGCCCTTGACCAGCTTAGACTCATCCCTGCCCATTGCTGGGGTGACCACCGTGCACACCTTGACTCTGTGTAGACTAGAGCAGACGGGGTTACTTTCCTGGGTTACTTCCTTAGATGTTAGATGCACCTGCCCCCTAGGTTGTTCTGAAGAATAGTGAACACTGGGGATGTAGCTTGGTGCTAGAGCACTTGTTTGGCATGTGTAAGGCCCTAGGTTCATTTCCCAGCACCGCAGGGGGCAGAAATAAATGAGAAAATCCCCCATAGTACACCCACCACCAAGCTGACTCTGTCAGTTCTGGTGTTATTCAGGTTACCACCACTATCATTGATGTCATTGATAAGAAAGATGGCAGCGGGCTGGAGAGATGGCTCAGAGGTTAGGAGCACTGGCTGCTCTTCCAGAGGTCCTGAGTTCAATTCCCAGCAACCACATGGTGGCTCACAACCATCTAAAATGAGATCTGGTGTCCTCTTCTGGCTTGCAGGCATGCAGGCAGAATACTGTATACATAATAAATAAAACCATCTTTTAAAAAAGGAAGGAAGGAAGATGGCAGCCTACCTTATCCCGCCCTTCAGTTGATTGA
This sequence comes from Myodes glareolus, assembly GCF_982192425.1. Classification (NCBI taxonomy): domain Eukaryota; kingdom Metazoa; phylum Chordata; class Mammalia; order Rodentia; family Cricetidae; genus Myodes; species Myodes glareolus. The sequence continues at coordinate 769,888 of NC_142035.1, forward strand.
CAGATGACAGATGGGGGCCAGGGAACAGTCAGATGACAAAAGCCAGCTCTGGTGTGGTTAATAGAGACTTCAAGACCTGATTACCCTGTGACCACTCAGATAATTCCCTGTCTCCCTCTGGTGGGCCTGATTGTCCAGCAAAATTAAAGCTCTCAGGAGCAGGCTCAGAGAGGGCAGGTAGACACTGCCCTGTCTGTCAGCTGGGGGCAGAAGAGCTCTGGGCAGCTCAGAGAGTTTGGGAAATTGAAACTGGCAGATGTAGCTTCTGTCCTTTTGGGCCAGGGCTGCTGCTCATGAGCACAAAGATCAATGTGATGAGCATACCAACCCATGAGAGAGGGACCCTGGGGGAGCAGGCAATGAGATGGTCAGATGGCTTCCAGACTAAGAGTGGCCCATGACAGTATCTGCCAATGAGACCAAAGCCCATTTTGTCCCCTGGGTCTTTCTGAAAGTCGTGGTAGCTGGCCATCCAGGCGTGGGCTGGGAAGGCCCTGCAGACCTCAGAGCCCTCTCTGCTTTCTCCTGTGTTGGAGCAGGGTGATAGACAGACACACACACAGTAGAGGTCTTACGGCATAGTTGCTCTCTCACCCAAGAGGAGAGCAGCACCTGGGGGTTGAGTCTGATGCCCCAGCCTGAACCTTGGGGGAGGAGATGGCACAGGTCTGCAGAGGACCCCTGTCTGACTACCTTGCAGTAACTTGAAGCCCACCCCTGAGATCCGCTGGGCAGATGGCTCATCATGTGGCAGGGGTGAAGGGGCTGTGCATCTGTGCCTGGACTGTGTGGACAGTGGGACAACAGGGAACCTGTTCCCTTGCCATTGTCACTGACATCTGCTTGGAGCCAGAAGGTCCCCCCTGCCATCCCTCCCACCCTCCTTTGCATGAGCCCAGCATGAGTCCAGTGGAGCATGCCAAGGCTGCCCCTGGCTGATGCAAGCCTGCACCTCCCTCTGGAGTTGCCAAAAGAGAAGGTAGGGCACCCCAGTTTGTATAAAGTGAAGGGAGAACCTGATGCCATGTACCTGCTGGCGTGTGCTTTATGTGTGGGGCTACACAGCTCAGCTTGAGAAGTCCTGCTCAGCCATACTCTGGATACAGTGGGCTTCTAGGTTCTTCACAGGATCTTTATTTCTAAGTGGTCTGCAGCTCCCAGCCCATGCTCACTCTCGTGACACCTGCCAGCCTCGCCTCAGCTCTACATGCTTGCATAACATGCCCTGGATCTGCTGGTGCCACACTGGGCAGATAGGAACCCCCATCCCCTGAGGACAAAGGAACTTCTTCCCTTCTTGTTGGTATTATGCTATCATTACTGATCAACTCAGTTGAGTTTCTCATCTCACCCAGCACTTTACAAGCACACACATTCATTCACATGGGTGCGAGTCTACCCCCCACACACACGTGAGTACACATGCATCACACTTGCATGCATGCATTAGCACATTTGTGTGCATATATCCCCAACCCTACCACCTCACAAATCCCTGGTTGGCAGTGTTCGTCTCTCCCCTGGTTGTGCTTTGACCATTCCTATGTGGCTCTTGTTTCCTTCTCCCTTCTGATGCATGGAGCTGACACTCACTTCCTCCCTGCTTCTGTTGTCCTTGCTGCAGACATTTAACACTGTCCCTGTCATACCCATTGGGGTCCAAGGAACTCCATGGCACATTAATGTGGGAGTAAAGCTCGCAGGGGGTGGCTACTTGGGCAAAGGCACAACCTCCCCTACTCTGATCACTTGGTTAGATGCCCACCAACCAACCACCTCTGACCCCTTGGGCCTAAGTATGCTGTGAGACCAGTGAATCCCAGGTCTGGGAAGAGCTGTGAGGCAAGACCAATGGGGTTGGAGCCATGCTAGGGAGGGCCCTAGGGAGACACTTCCCTTTACTCCTTGTTAATGTGCCAGATCCCATGGGGATGGAACAGATAGGAAACAGGACCCAAGGTGTCAGGAGGCAGCCTGAGGTCATGAGGCACCAGTGTCCATCTGCCTGGCACCTGCTGCCCCCCGGTCGGCTCTGGATAGGACTCAGAGCTCAGATCTGGGGGGCTGCGGGTTAGCCCAGGAAGAAGGGGCAGGGGCCTGGCCACACCCTCCCAAACTCATACTTGGGGGCTGGGTCTCTATTCCCGCTAGAGTGGACCAGATTGTGGGGCGGGGCCCAACAATAACGGACAAGGACCGCACCAAAGGCCCAGCAGAGACGGAGCTGCCCGAAGACCCCAGCATGATGGGACGGCTTGGGAAGGTGGAGAAACAGGTGGGAGAAGCTTGGGAGGGGAATGACCTCTGCGCGCTCTCTCTCTCTCTCTCTCTCTCTCTCTCTCTCTCTCTCTCTCTCTCATTTTGTTTACCCGTGGCTGCTGAGTAGCCCAGGCATAAGGGTAGATGCAACAGAAAGTTGCCAGAAGTTGCACACGGCCTACCTCTTCCCCTTCTCTTTTCCTTGCCCAATACTAATCTGCTGGAAATGGATCCTTAGGAGCTCCCACATGAGTCCCTCTGTGAGCTGACCTGAGCTCAGACACACACTAAGCTCAGAGGTTGAGCTGTTGGAAGTCTGGGGTAGAGAAAGGGCAGTTCCCGAGTTCCTTCCTTTGCCCCTTCTCACCTGGGTGCATCCTGGGTCCTCTCCTCAAAAGCGCAGCCAACAGCTTCGACTCTTACAGGTCTTGTCCATGGAAAAGAAGATAGACTTTCTGGTGAGCATCTATACGCAGCGAATGGGCATCCCACCAGCAGAGACAGAGGCCTATTTTGGGGCCAAGGAGCCTGAGCCGGCACCACCGTACCACAGTCCAGAGGACAGCCGTGAGCATGCGGACAAGCATGGCTGTATCATTAAGATCGTCCGCTCCACCAGTTCTACAGGACAGAGGAACTACGCTGCACCCCCAGCCATGCCCCCTGCCCAGTGTCCTCCGTCCACCTCATGGCAGCACAGCCACCAGCGCCACGGCACCTCCCCTGTGGGAGACCATGGCTCACTGGTACGCATCCCACCACCTCCTGCGCATGAGCGGTCGCTGTCTGCCTACAGTGGGGGCAACCGGGCCAGTACCGAGTTCCTGAGGCTGGAGAGCGCCCCAACCTGTAGGCCCCCTGAGGGTGCCCTGCGGGATAGCGACACCTCCATCTCCATCCCATCTGTGGACCATGAAGAGCTGGAGCGCTCTTTCAGTGGCTTCAGTATCTCCCAGTCCAAGGAGAATCTGGATGCTCTAGGCAGCTGTTACGCAGCCGTGGCGCCGTGTGCCAAGGTCAGGCCCTACATCGCGGAGGGGGAGTCTGACACAGACTCAGACCTCTGCACACCATGTGGGCCTCCCCCACGCTCTGCCACTGGCGAGGGCCCCTTTGGAGATGTGGGTTGGGCGGGGCCCAGGAAGTGAGACTGGGCTGGGCTGCTGGGCCCCGTGCCATACCCACTCTTGGTCCTGATTTGGAGCTGGAGTTCCAGGGCCTCTCCTGATGTGACAGAATGTCATAGAGTAGTGTGGATTGAGGGGATGCTTGTGGGATCTGGCTGTCAGGGCTCATGTGGAGTGGAGATGAGGCAGGGCTCCTTGGCACACATGGTAGCCATTTTATAGAAGTTCTTTTCCAACCAAGAGGGGGAGATTGAGGCGGGGCCCTGGAGGCCCCAGGAGCTACCTATGAGAGCAAAGCTAGCCCTGCTCAGTCTTCTTGGAAGACAGATATCACCCTGTGAGTGAGGACCAGCAGAGGGATGGTGGCACCTGTGAGTGGGGGTGTGGCTGGGATCAGGTACGTGGGAGGGAGCGGTGAAGTAGGCCTGTCTGCTGCTGATGGCCAGTCCTGAGGCCCAGGGGTCTCCCAGCATAGGCTGGAAGCTCAGGAGGTATCGTAGGTCGCTGGGAATGGCCCACTATCACACCTGACTGCTTATCCCCCAGTAAAGCATTACCAGGCCCACTGTGTGTGTGTGGCTAGGAAATGCCCCTCATCCCTGGGCATCTAGCTAGAGAGCTGCTGGCCAGCATCTTCCTCTTCCAGGTTCTGTGGACCCTTCCATGGGAGCCGCCCTTAGTTCAGGACCCTTTTCCTGGAGTTGAGGAAGGAATGAGTCCTTAGGGATCAACTTGGAGCTTAGAACTGACCCTTGGGCCCCCACCCCTGGCTTCCACCTCTTTGGGGAGGACCCAGCTCACAGCCTTTTTCTGGAAGGGGGTTCTGTGGGAGGTTCTGGCTGCCTCCTCCTGGCACTGTAGCCTGGGAGGTCTGGCTTGGCACTTCATGGCCTCACTTTTTCCTGGTATGGCGCTGGTTTCCAGGCTGTAGCCAGTATGTCAAGAGAACCATCTGGTGAACAGACCAGCACTGTCCTCAGCACTTGGCTCTACAGATCCAGGCAGGGCTGGATGACATGACATCGTCAAACTGCCAGCTCTTTCTACATGAGAGCATGGCCTCTGTGCCTGGTCAAGGATCCTTCCCACGGAAGCTGGCCATCCACAGTTATTCAGTCACTCTAGGTCCCTTGGCTGTGGCCTCTGAGTGTTTTGGGGAATTGGGAACACCTTGTCCTCTACTCTGGTGAGCAGGACTCTGTCCATCTTGTGAGTGGGCCATCTAGGACCGTGTGGCAGCCAGCTCTAGAGGGAGACAAGGTAGAACCCTCAGCTGTGGTCCTGCAACATCTGGCACAGGGGTGTCTGGCACCCAATGATATAGCATTTAGGGACCCCAGTCTCCATGAGGCAACAGCCGTCCTGGTCAGTGAGGTCAAGGGCTGGAGAACTTGAGCCTGGGAAGAGCTCTACCCACTTCTCCCCCACCCCCCTTTTAAGTGTTCTAGAAGGGGTAGAAGCAGCTTGGGGCCTAAACTCAGCAGGAGGCACCCCATCCCTGAGGAGAGCTTGAGGTCATGTCTCTGTGAGGGACCTGGGCATCTGGGAGCTGTGTCTGCTATCTGATGTGGCCTCCATGTCCTCCATGTCTCGGCTTCTAGGGACTGCACCTCAGGGTGCCTCTGCTAGGCTCCTGGTTGAGAACTGGTGTCACACTATGTGCCCCTTGGTCCCCTAGGGCCAGTGCCGTAGCCAGCTCCTTGGTGTGAGAGATGTCTCTTCCTATGTGGGCATGGCGGGCAATGTAGACGGGAAGAGTAGCCGCCCCTTCACTAGTTTTCTCTTGGAGAGTTGAGCCTGGGCTCAGACCCTCCAGGGCAGAGGGGCACGTACACCTGACCTGGGCAGACCAGCCGCCAGAGTACTCCTCCCCTAGACCTGGGTAGGCCATAGCTGTCTCAGCTCTAGGGAATGTGGGGAAGAGGTTTGCATCTGTCCTATATGGTCCACACAGTGTATCCTGCCTTGTGTGTGTGACCCCACATCCTACCCCCAGAGCTGTCGTGGATACAAGAGCCTGGGATACCCTGAGCTGAGGTTTTATGGTGTGAAGAACAGGCACCCTCCTTTCCCCAGAAACCCTGACCATACAGAATCTGTCAGAAACCCTCATTTAAGTTACAGTAAAAGAGAGGCAGGCTGTGGCCTGCTCTGCAAATGAGGAGTACTGGTCAAGGCTGCGGTGTTGGCTACTCAGAGCAAGTTCACCTCGAGGGGTGACATGGAAACCCCAATATGAGAGATAACCAAACCCCTTCTTGGGGACCTAGACCCAGGCCCGAACAACACAAATGTCCACTGCCTTGGCATCCCCACCCTCAGGGAAACAGGACAGGATGGAGGCTAGAAGCTCCTATAAGAAATTTGTGCACTTTCTTGGGTATTCACACGTAACCAAGTGTGGCTGAAGGCTAGCAGCTGCCCCATGGCAAAATTTTTCCCAGAAAACATTTGTCCCAACACATTCCCTCACATGCCTACCAGCACATACCCATACACTGGGCATGTAAGTACTTTCATCTATGTATACACAAAAGCTTACAGTTCACGCTTTCATATGCACACACAAGTATACACACAGAGACACAAGTGAACATACAGCAGGTGTACTTTCAAATATGTATTCCTTGTTACACACATACACATGGAAGCTCACACAGTTTGCCAGACCATACATAAATATACGCATACATATACACATACATATGAACACACACATATAAACATACCGGCTTATAGGTTACATGTTAATTCCACATGTGCACATACAGCAGGTGTCTACTTTTATACCTGCATAGTCATGTATATGCACATGTGCACACGTACACATATGAGTAACCTGTATGTATAATGTATACACACACGTAGGTTTCACCCCCCCCCCACACACTTTAATCTTTTTGTCTTTGGCTATTCCTAATGGGAGCTACCTGGAGAGGGTACCACAAGAGTTAAGGATGAATGTTCTATGTTGAGCACTGACTGGATGGGAGTTTCAGTGTCTAGAGCTTCTGGGCAGCAGTGGTAGAGGGGCACCTGGAGCCCACTGAATTCCCACACTGCCTTCTCCTTGGACTAGCTGGTAGCTGTCAAGAGAGGCTGTGGCTAGGTCAGGGTGAAGCAGTTCTAGTGCTTCCTGAGGTCCAGGTCAGTCTTTGCATTGGGTCATTCTTGGTCTTGGCCAGTTCTCAGTGCCCTCCTGTTTACACGCCTGCTTCATCATGCCAGGCTGTGATTGATGTTTTCGGGCTTGACCTCTTCCTTCCGGACCTTTTCAGTCGGCCTCCAGGAAGTGTACGCTTGTCTACCAGGGCCAGAATACCCGGGGTGAGGGGCCATCTGCCGTCCTACGTGTGGTCTGGGCAGACCAAGTGTCCACTAAGCTAGTTACTTCCCTTTCGCCTTTATGGGCCTCGCTTTAAGTCTGCACTGGACACTAAATGGGTCTCTTTGGAGGGTACTCTAGGTTGCAGTCATTCCCAGTCCCTAGAAATAGGGGATTCATATCCAGGACCATCTTCCACCATTAATGCACTGGTTTAAGGTTTTTTTTTTCCCCTCTTGGGCGGGTGGCTACAGATTCGGAATGTGGAAAACGAGGCCAACCTGCCTTCTGCCATCCCTACTGGGTTTATCCTGTATCAGGGGCACTGTGAAGAACACCCTTGCTTTTTGTGGAAAGAAGTGGGCCCAGAGATGTCTTTAGACCTCAGAGGTGAGAGAATCTGGGACAGGAATGCCGTTCTGAAACACCGGAGATTGCGTCTTTCAGTTTTCTGGCTGTAAGTAGTGCAGAGAGTGGAGGCTAATACACTTGCTCATGGCTCATACCCCAACCCCAACAGGACAACATGTGGGCCTTTCTCTGAGGCCACAACCTCTTGAAATAAACATGAAAAACTTGAACAGTGGGGCCCACAGTAGAAGGACCCAGATATCTGGGCACCTTGCATTCCGGCAGGGTGGGCTGGGGTTAGAGTGGAGAATCGATACACAGAATACCCCTGAAGTCCAAGCTCACATGGCTGGAATGATGTCATCTGTTCCCATGATGTAGAGACATTGGCCTTCGGCTCACCTGAGACTTCCCAGGGCATAGGATGTAGGATGTGGGGGAAGAGTTCCAAGAAGAGTCTGCAGGCATGTCTGTCTGTCTGTCTGTCCCAGGTTCCTACTGTGCCCCAGCTGAGCTTCCTGGAGGGGGTATTATGATGGAATGAGAGTTTCTAGAGATCCAGGTGCCTCTTCGTTCTGAGGAGTCTTCAGCATGTGCCCAACACATGCCTTAGGTCCTAGGTTTAGGGGGCCCAGTGTCCATGTGAGTAAATAAATTGGGGCCACAGTTTGATGAATTTTGCTTATCTATGAGGTGGTTCTAGCAACGGGCCTTGGGGAGCACCAGGAATGGGAGTAGAGAGAAAGGATTGCGTCCTAGGAAGGAGACCCATGAAACACCTAGAGGTGCCTGGGTTTTGTTTGTTCAGAGCTCTGATTTGTCTCAGATGTTCCTCGTGTCCTGGCTGACCTATAACCCACCCCGAAGCTCCCTATCTGAGAAGGGGTAGTCCCCAGGCTGTTCTGGGACTCTCAGGCAGGAATACACAATGCTAACACCGCACATCCAATTGGGACTGGCTTTTACAAAGTTGTTGCCTTAATGTATGTTGAGGGAAATTCACCAAGGTCACCCCTGCCTCTGCCTGATACAGACACACTGAACTCCACCTCCAGGTCCTGCTACTGGAGAGGAGTGCTGGTACGATGGGCTGCCCCTAGCAGCCCCACACGGAGGGGCTCAAAGCTGTGATCCCCTTGACGTCATCCATCTCCCTGGGATGGTCCCATATACAGTGCAGCGCACCCTGCGCTTCCAGCCCACACTTACCCATTGCAGTCTTGTCCCTCCTGGCCGCAGCTGCGGCTGCAGCTTCCCCATCTGCGCTGTTGCCTTTGGCTGTCTTTGCACTTTTGTTCATGCTCCAAAGAATATTTCATAATGCCTTCATACTGACGTGCACCCTAAACATTTTGTACGTGCCCTTGGGCCGCAGCAAATGGCCTTCTCCTTTTGGCCAGCGTGCCGCCACCTGCACACAACGCTGTCTTCTAGGGATAGATGCCCAGGGAATGAACTCTAGTTTTCTAACTGACTAGCTGAAATGCTAACTTACTCGACATGAACAGAATGGCCCTTGTGCTGTGTGAGCGGGCGGGCCAGCGTGTGCTCGCAGGGAACTTCGGGACGTAATCCCGCAGCAGGGATGCATGCAGAAGGTTCTAGAAAGTTCTGCTGCCACAGGGCTGAGTTCAGATGCCCAGTGGACCTGTGCACTTAGTAAAACAGTGATTCAACTTGAACCGCCTGGTCTCTTCATTTGCATGTGTCTCCTGAAAGCCGGTGTAAGGGCTGGGGGTCTAGCTGGGGAGGCACGGCACTCAGCACTTCAACTTGGGGCCTCTCAGGTCCCAGGCTCTGTGTTTCCTGGGGCTGTTACCTGAGTTGTTAGCGTCAGAGGCTGGGTCCTTCCAGTCTTAACAACCTAGGCTCGGCACTCATCCTCAGTAGGCCAATCAGTCATTAAGGAATAGAAGTAGAAAAAAGACATTTAATGTGGCTACATAGGGAAGATGAAGAAATCTACTCACACCACCCCATCCCCACATACCAAATCCATCTTCAGGGTCTTGCCATTAGGCTGAAGTTTAAATGGGAGGCTAGAGGTATGTGTAACCAAACAGCTTTAGTCAAAGTGTGGCTCTGCCCAGTCTTTGGTCTTTCATCTTCCTACCAGAACATCTTACAGGGCACCTTCAAATAGCTACAGACTTGAGACTGTGAAACACCAGATATGCCCCACCCATTTGGGAACCAGTCTGAGACAGCACAAGTCCACACCTTCAGGGTATAGCGTTCAGTTGTCAGGATAGCAGGATCCTGGAACAACAGGTGCTTCTGGTTGGGGCCGTGCCATCCCCACCCCCTTCAACAGTGCGCTGATTTCCATACTGACACTTGCAGGCACATGGCGTGAGCTCTGATACCACCCTGGCTACTTTACTGCCCTTGTGTGCCCACCCTCTCTTCTTCTTTGACACTTTACCCCCCCTCTGGCTCTTGCATTGACTCTTGGTTACCTATCCTCTGGGTACCCTGAACCCCAGCAGGATGAGGTGCAGGATAGGTAGACACTCACCCAGTCTGTCTCTCTACTGCCTGAATGTTGGAGGAGCCTGGCTGTGGTGGGTTCTGGCCTGTAAGTTTGGGGCTTTGCTGCTCTGACCTCTGGAATTGTCACCCCACAGCCCCTTCTCTAGGCCTCTGGGAGCAGCTGAGCATGAGGGGCAGCTGAGCGTGAGGAGCAGCTGAGCATGAGGAGCAGCTGTACTTGGATTGGGAGCTCTTCAAGCTGGTAGCTCACCCTAGACAGATGCCAAGAGCTCTTGGCACAGCTCGAAAAGACATCCTATGTCTCCTTTGCAGCATGACCTCCAGAGAGTCTATGGGGCTACATGACCCTGGCAGGCATTGTGGATGCCAGTGAAGCCTTCTGTTTCTGGGCCACTGTGATCAGTCTGAATTTGAGGGCAGTTGGGTGGCCTGACTCATGACGGCTTTCACCTTTTTGGGCATGGCCAATGTCCTGTGCTCCTCTTTCTGGCTATAATTACCTTCAGTGGTGCCTGCCTCATTTCTCTGAGCCTAGAGGTCTCCTATAGCATTAGAATTGGAATTAAGAGTTGGCTGTGATGAATAGAGAAGTCCTGAATAACCAATGTCACTTGTTCACAGAGATATAACCCCAGTATAGGGGAGTCTGCTGTCTTGTTGCTCTGTTTTGCATGACTTCCTCCTTTAGGGTATGGCTACCACTCTTAATATGACCTCTGTAGTAAGGCCATTGCAGCCAGAATATTGGGAAATGGAATCTTTCTACTAGGTACCAAATACCTGGTTAAAATAAGCCTATTATTAAGAGAGCAGGTAAAGATGACTGGGTGTGGGGGGGGTCACCAGATGTGTGTTCCCTTTGGGTGCACCTGATCCATACATCAGAGCCACATGGCCTTTGGTTATAGACATTGTCCAGTCAGCCAGTGGCCATAGACAGAGTAGAGCATGGTTTCCTCTGATTAGAGCTGTGCCTGCCCCAAGCTCTCCGCAATCTGTTCTGGCCACGGTGCCCTGCCCAGGCTTTGTGTGTTATGCTATCTTTGTAGGGTAGCAGCCTCATCTGTCACTCCATTCATAGAAGGGAAGCTGGTGTGTGGGAGCCTGAGAGTCTCTGGCCAGCAGGGAAGTGCAGATGTATTCTGGCGAGTTCCTTCAAGGATAGCCACGCTGGGGATACTCTGGGAGTATCCACTGTTCTCACCCTCACTAGGCAGCCACTCCGTGGTGTCTTATGGGTCCTTTAGATAGCTAACGGCTAATATGGGTTAGTGGCCTGGTGGTGGGAAGGAATAAGAAGCTGGTCCCTAGACTGAGCCTGGGGCTGTATGCTATGAGAAATCCCATGGGCAGCTGACACACAGGGATGCTCTTCTTAGGGAAGCAGTGAGCTTAGGCATTCATGGACTGTGTGGGCACAGAAAAATCCAAGGCCCCAAGACTTTGGCCTTGGGAAGCCACTGCATCCTGGCACTGTCTCCGAGGGCATTTCCTGTTCCTTAATTCGCAGATGTCCTCAGTCTACTTCTCCTGACACCTCCTTCCCCCCGCTTTCTCTTGTTCATGGTCAAATTTATCCCTTTAGCAGAAGGACCTCATCCAGACTTGAGGACCTCATCCAATTGACTCAGGTGGGCTCTCCCTGAAGACATCAACATCTCATAGGTCTGTAGTAACATCCTACTGGGTGTTTGTGAACCTCTGTACACAAAGAAAACATCTGGGCAAAATACATTATGACCCCAAACTCCACTTAGACTACTAGGTGCTCACCCATCACCTGAGAGAGAGGGGTCCCTCCTGAGGAGGCACACTCACAAGGGCCAAATGGGGTGTGTTCGCAGACCACAAGGGACATGGTACCTGAGGTGATATTTTGTTTATGATCTAACAAATAAAGCTTTGCTGAGGGTGAAAATGCAGAGTTAAACCTCTAGGTGGCCCTAGAGGCCAGGCAGTAGTGGCACACATCTTTAATCCAGGACTAGGGAGGCGTGAGAGGGCTGGAGAGTAATATAAGGTGGGAGGAGACAGGAAATGCAGTCTGCAGTCTGAGGATGCAGTCTGAGGATGCAGTCCAAGGATGCAGTCTGAGGATCTGTAGAGGCAGGAGCGCCCCATCAGTCTGAGGATTAGACAGAGGTAAAAAGTCCCTCTAGTGGCCTACTACTCTGCTTCTCTGATCTCTCAGCTTTCACTCTCTGATTTCCTACTCTGGGTTTTTATTATTAGAAATTCGCACTGCAGATACCACATGGATAACTGCCCATGTCCAGAATGGCTTGGGGGACACTGGGGGTTACCTGTCTAGAGGCGGCTAGGAAGTTTATGATGCTGCTAGTGCTTCTCAGGGATCGATGTCCCAGAAGGCTTTGGATTTGGAGTGGAGGCCATGCCTGGGAAGGCCACCAGGTGGCAGTGCTTACCAGGAGAACACTTCTGCCATAGTCACAGACAAATCCAGATTCCTAGAGGTCAGGCCAGGCACACCCATTAAGTCCTGCCTTTCTCAGCCAGGCTGACAAGGCTTGGTTAGCCACACCGGTCACCAGGGGCCCAAGGGCCAGAGGAAAGCATGGGAGTTGCCTGCTATGGGATTGTGGTAGACTCTGGAAGGTTCAGGCATTGTGGGACTTGAGCCTAGATCCTTGAAGTCAATGTGAACATCCAGCGCCCAGAGCCAGGGCACAGACAGGGCCTCTGTGCAGAGCTGATTAATGCACGATCTCAGGCCCCATCCTGACCAGAGCACCAAGGCTCAGCCTGTCCCGTGACTCAGGAGGCAAATCTGCCCAGGAGGGCTGTTGCCACACCTAATGTGTGTGTGGGGGGGGTCTCACTTTGGGAAGTTGCAAGCCCGTCTCTCTGGCACTTTCTTGTCAGTCTCAGATCTGGCTCCATCCAGCCTCTTTCATAGGTCCAAACTGGAGGTGAGGGGGACGTGTGAGAAGAGCCGAGGGGATCATATGGAGCCTGCCCCCTGCCTCTCTCACTGTCTGGAGTCATACCTACCCTGGATGCCCACACTCTCAGCCTGCCCTGAGGGCCTCCACCCCTGCTTGTCACCCTGCTCTCTAGGATGTGTACCAGCACCGATGTCCTTCAGAGCCCAAACTCCAAAAGACCCAGCTGGGTCTGTCTTCCATGGATCCCCACTCCACAAGACCTGACCTCCACAGGATCTGACTTGGAAGGAGCCTAACCTCCCTAGAGCTGGCTGGTTTGACTTCCTTGTGTCCCAACCTCTGGAAAGAAAGCTATTCCTGGCCTAGCATGCAGATCCTAGCAAGCAAGGGCCTTTTGCCCCTTGAGGCCCAAGAGGTTTTTGAATCATTTCTTGGTGCCTGGAGCCACAGGCTCCTGTTCATATCTCCCCTGTGAGCTTGACCCTCAACTAGAGCCCCTGGCCCCACACCCATCCCTGATTCTGCTGCATTCTAGAATACCAACCAGAGCAATAACAATGGGGCCCAAAGCATGGACCTGTTTACTCAGGGACTGGGAAACTGAGGCCAGGGAATTGGAACAAGAAATAATATTGTCTAGAGACAACAGCTGTCAGGAACGGAACCTGAGAGCCTCCTCCTTGTTTCTTGTTCCTGCGATCCTGGGGTTCCTGAAGGGAAGGCCACCTTCTGCCTTGAGCAGCTGTCTCAGGTATGTGCACCTGTGCAAGGAAGGTAGGCGATTTCAGAGATCAGCTGGCTACTTATGAAGGTGCTGAATTCAGGCTCCCATGGCAAGGAACCCTGGCTACCCCACGGTCAACACCTGGTGCGCTTTTCAAGCTGCTGACTTAAAAACCACGTAGCCACCACTCTATCCTCAATTTGTTTTCTACAGGCTGACGCCGACCTTCTGCACCAAACTCGATGTAATTTTCTTCTAGTATCACCTGACTGCCCTTCCACCAGGCTGGGTTCCCATCTTCTCCTTAGGATGCAAACCCAACCCCTCCTTCCTACTCTCTTTTACAATGTCCTCTTCCTCTTAAATTTACCTCAAATCTTGCTGTGTCTGCCACACTTCTTGCCCCTCTGGCACTGCGCCCCACAGGTAGTCTTTCTTATGGAGCGCCCTTGTTCCTGTGGCCTCCTCTGTGATGCTGTCCCTCTAATTGGGTTCAGCTCCTGGCATCCAGGGTTGGAGGATTGTTGTTAGATAGATTCTGGATACCTCTGAGTCTTCAATAATCCCCTCTCAGTTTACAGTTGCATCTGCTCTGTTACAATGTGAAATGGAAAGATTTTGTTATTTTTTTTCTTATTTGCTGAGACAGAGTTTCTCTGTGTAGCCCTGCGTGTCCTGAAACTTTTTCTGTGGACCAGGCTGGCCTCGAACTCAAAGATCAGCCTGTTTCTGCCTCCTGAGTGCTGGGATGAATGGTGTGCACCACCACTGCCCAGAAGAATGTTCGTTTGTTTTCATTTTAAAATGAAGAAAAGTCCTAGATTCAGTTCTCAGCACAACATGCACAAAGTTAGAAGTGGGAAACTTGGACAAAGTCCACCAAGCCTGCAAGTTGGTGGCAGACAGAGGGGCTGCCCAAGCTGACACTGTGGCCAGGGGCATCTATACAGCATCTGTTGCATGACTATTGCCTGGCAGTTTCCACCCCTGACTTCAGGTGCTCCCTGGCATTCTCCTCCCAATGTCTGGCCAATCTGTGCCCTTGGGACTCTTGCCACTGGACCTCAGTTTGCTCTGGTCTGCCCAATACCGTGTTCTCATCCTCATATACTGTTTATATTTAAGTAACCCACAGGATCCCTATCAGGTTGACCCTAGGAAACTAGGGCATCAAACTCTGAGAGCTCTTGCAAGGCTGCTGGGTTGCATCTAGAGGGTTAATTCAATACACTTTTGCCTTGTGAATCCACTTTCTGGCCTAATGGTGAAGTCAGGGGCTGGTTGAGCAGCTTTAGATCAGATGTTGCTCTGTCTTATTGAATCTTGTCATCCACTCTGGGTATAGCCACAGTCAGAAGGAAGGCCCCAGGGTTAGCTCTTTCCTGACTGGACTCTGCCAGATGCGAAGTGCCCCTAAATCTCTGCTTACCACACCCTGTAGTCTCTCAGCCCACGGGAACCCGGCTCTCACAGGGAGCTGCAGACCGTGTTCCCAATTCTGCACAGAGCCAGACAGCTGCATCTGGGGCTACACTTGACATTCAGAGCTGCTATTTTTTTCTTACACGTGGGTCTTACATTTGCGTTGGAATGGATTCCCGCTAACTTCTTTGCTGCTGCTGCTGGCAGACAGTTCTCTGTGGCTCATGCAGCATGGACACTTCACACCTGCCCGCTGCTATCCCCCAAGGGAGCCTGGTGGACATGGACAGCTTTGCCCCCATCCTGACCTCTGTCCTCATCTGGACAGAGGACGTAGCTCCCTTTCCTGCCCACAGCCGCTGCTTTGCTGCGAAGGTCTCTGAGCACACCTCCTCTCCGATCAGCTCCCTTCTGGTAGGAACGTCTCCATCCTTCCCTGGCACTAGGGTACATTCAGCCCTGGGGTAGATGCTGGGGCATTGGTTAGGTAAGCCACTGTGGGTCCTGGATCCAGACCTGCCCCATCGCAGTTTAATCTGATAGACAGCTGTTTTTCTATTGCCAGTTTTACTAGTCTCTAATCCTCACTATTTCCTTTCTTCTGCTTTTCTTCTTAGGTTTAATTTCTTCTGCTTTCAGCTTCTTTAGGTGACAGCTCAGAGCATCTTTATTCTGTTACACGCAGGCGTTGATGCTGTCCATGCCTTTCCCTCAGCATCGCATTGCCTGCCTCCCACACATTCAGTATGTGCGCCTCATTTCCATTTCTGTTCTAAGGAGTTTTTCATGTTCCTTAAGTTTCATTTCTGGGGATTCTTTGGGGCCACTATTAATCTAGTTTAATTTCTTTATATTCTGGAACCGCAGTTTGTGTGAGTCCTGCTCCTTTCAACTTAGAGCAGGCTTTGCTTTGTGGTGCAGGATCCAGTCTGCCTTGCTGAGAGCGAGACGTGCTACTGGAGGCACATGCTGGGGTCCCTCTAAGTGGAGCTGTATCAAGTTGCTTGTTTGGGTTCTCTGCAGCTTTCCAACCACTGCTTTCTCCCTCATCCTGGCACCGGATACTGGCGAAGTAAATCTACCAGGCTATGCCTGCTTTTATTCCCTTTGTCCCTGCTTCTCTCTTCTCTCTGATCTAGTTTGCTTTCTGTTGTGAGAAAACACCGACTGAAAACAACTTAGGGAGAGAAGGGTTTATTTGGTTTACAGGCTACAAGTCCATCATCAAGGGAAGCCAAGGCAGGAAGGTGGAGGCTGCCCATTTAATTTTTTTTTTCTTGTTTGTTTTTCAAGACAGGGTTTACCTGTAGCTTTGGAGTCTTGGAACTCGCTCTGTAGACCAGGCTGGCCTTGAACTCACAGAGATCCGCCTGCCTCTGCCTCCTGAGCGTTGGGATTAAAGGTGTACGCCACCACCACCTGGCTCCTTTTCTTTTAGAAAGTGATAACTTTTTTTGTTTCAATTACAAATTTTAAAAATGTTTTAATTGAAATAGAATTATATAATTTTTCCTTTCCCCCTTTCTCCCTCTGACTCCTCCCATGCGCCCCCTCTCACCCACCCCCTACTCATGTCGATAGCCTCTTTTTCTTATTATTTTTGTTATATACCGTGATGGCCAATCTTGGTTGTCAACTAGATGACATCTGGAATTAGCTAAAACTCAGGCAGCTGGGCACACCTGTGATAGATTTCCTTGATTAGGTAATTGTTTGTTCTTTTGAGTTCCTGTATATTCTGGATATTAATCCTTTGTGAAATGGATAACATAGTTGACAAACATTCTGTCCCAGTCTTCGTCTCTCTTCTTCGCTTGGCTGATTGTTTCCCTAGCTGGACAGAGATTTTAGCTTTAGCTCTATCATATACCTTGAAGTCTGGAGTTCCAGCTACATTTCTTCCACAGCCCAGGCCTTCCTCCTAGGCCTGATATAACCCACAGTGGGCTGGGGCCTCCTGCACCAGTTAGCAGCCAAGAAAATACTCTCCCAGACACGCCCACAGGCCAGCTCTGTGGGCAATTCCTTAACTGAAGTTCCCTCTTCCCAGGTTTGTCAGTTCCTGGCTGATGTTCACCACAAAGCCTCAGTTCCTCCATCTCCTGCGGGTCTTTTACATGGTTTCGTTTATATCTTACCCACAGGAAATGGGTCCCTTCTGTCTTTACTTTGGGTAATGGAGTATCTTTTAAAAGCAACTAGAAATAAGAAAAATAAATTTTGTTTTGGAGTCTCTGTGATTCCCATCACTTCTGGTTCATGTGCACCCAAGGTCTTGCTGGTTCCTCTGCCTGAAGAAGTCCTCAGTGTGTCTAAAGGAGGAGATCTGAGGTGGTGAATTCTTTGTTTTGTTATGCCTAAGAAAGTCTTTCTCCTTAATAAAGGGTCATTTTGCTGGCTATTTAATTCTGGGCAGACAGCATTGTTTCTCAGTTAAGGCATCACCCCACTGCCTTCTTGCTCCAAGTTGAGTGTGTTTTACACCTTTGATTCTCTGTTGTCTGTATGTACGTTGTCTACATGTGTATATGTATGTATATATGTGTGTGTATGTGAACATGTGTATGGTATGTGAGTGTATATGTTTTTATGTTTATGTAGCTTATATGTGTATTGTGTTTACCAAAAGTGTTCTAGTATTATTAAAACGTCAGGAGTCAGAAATTGATATTAAAAACCTGATTAATCCAAAGCATTGGAGGTATGATTGGTTGACCCTACTCTCCATGTTTTCTCCATCCAAAAGCCCCAGAAATCTCCCTCAGCCCCTCCTTCTCTCTTCCTGTCCCTCTCTATCCTACTTCTTTTGTCCTCCAACATCTCTATGACTAATCCCGGTCAGCCAATTGCTGACTCCATCCTTGATTCAAGTTTTCTTTACTGGCACAGCAGAGCGGTGGTGTGAACATTTTCCCCTTTTGTCTAAGTAAAAAGGAAGGGTTTTAACTCTAACATAATAAAACTATACACAACAAAAAGAATTATCAAGGGGCTGGATAGATGGCTCAGAGGTTAAGAGCATTGCTTGCTCCTCCTAAGGCCATGAGTTCAATTCCCAGCAACCATATGGTGGCTCACAACCATCTGTAATGAGATCTGGTGCCCTCTTCTGACCTTAAGGCATACATACAGGCAGAATACTATGCATAGTAAATAAATAAATCTTTAAAAAAAGAATAATTATCAAATAAGAAATATACTCACCATGTCCAGTCCATTAGTATTTGGAAAATTCAAAGAAAATACTTTATTATTCTATCTTGGTGATTCCAAAGTTTTGTATCTGACTTCCTTTCTATCAGAACTATGGAAAACTGAACTAAAATCGTCTAATCTTCAACCCCATCAGAGCCCCAAGAAGGATATAATATTATCTGATTAAACAGGAAGTGCAGAGCAAGCAACTTCTAAAACTAAGAAATGACAGAGACATCTGGTTGCCTGGACAGTCACCCCAAGGTTCCTTTGCAACGATGGGGCATCCATCTTTAGCCTGTGGTCCTAGAGTATCTGATAGACCTTTCTGTGAAGCATGGTTTCAGAAGAACTGTCCCACCTTGTCTTGGCAATGTTTGCAGTTTTCTTCTTCTGTGTTCTGCTAGTCCAATTTGGACAGCATTCTGTCAGCAGCTGAGGCAAGCATGGTTTCTTTGCCCAGTGGCTAACTTTACCACAAAATGAAATCAAACTCCATATGGAGGTTCTTTGATGTCCATCGTCCTCTTTTGAAGGAAATTGGTGTTGCCAGGAGCAGACATGCCTCACTGTCATGAACAGACTTACGTTAGTAAAACATTTTAAATGCCATATTCTGAAATGTTTGAAGACCTTGAAAGCATACCTAACATGACTATAAGTTTGATTGGATAGATAACTAACTACCAATCTATAGTTCTTTATTATCCCAAATAACTTTTTTTTTGTTTTGTTTTTCTAGACAGGGTTTCTCTGTAGCTTTTGGAGCCTATCCTGGAACTAGCTCTTGTAGACCAGGCTGGCCTCAAACTCACAGAGATCCGTCTGCCTCTGCCTCCCGAGTGCTGAGATTAAAGGCGTGTGTTACCACCTCCCAGTGTCCCAAATAACTTTCAAGGGCTAGAACTTTATATTACTTATTTTAATGAACTGCCTAGGTACAATACCTTAAACAAGAAATAGAAACATAACTCAGTAGAACAAAAATAACTTTAAATTTGTATCAATATACAAAAACCCATACCAGTGTGGTGCGGGAGAATTGTCTGTATTCTGTCAATCATGTATTTTAATAAAATGCTGATTGGCCAGGCAGGAAGTATAGATGGGGTCAACCAGACAGGAAGTAGAGGCGGGGCAATGAGAATAGGAGAAGGCTAGGGAGGAGGAAGCTCCTTCTGCCATTCCTGCCGAGATCACTGAAGAAGCAACATGTGAGCTGACAGCTGAAAAAGGTACCAAGCCATATGGCTAACACAGACAAGAATTATGGGTTACCATAAGATGTAAGAATTAGTTAATAAGAAGACTGAGCTAATGGGTCAATCAGTTTATAACCTAATGTAGACTGTCTGTGATTTTCTTTGGGATTTGCCGGCTGTGGGGTACTGGACGGGACAGAAACCCCAACAAGTTGGCCCTCATGTTACACCAGTGTAAAATATTTGAGACTAGTATTGGTTTTTTTAGTTTGAAAGTAGATTCAATAATCTACCCTTTTATCCTGTCATTGCTTTCAATAATCTACCCTTTTATCCTGTCATTGCTATATCCTCCCTTTTCTTTTCAGAACAAGATCCCTGACACTCATTTTTTCCCTTAATTTTCTTCCTGACCATGACCAATAACAACTTGAAACCAACCTACCTTCACAATGACAAACATCTATTGAATGACCAAACCCACCCACCCCACCTCTGGGAAATGTGGGCATTGTGTTCTTAAAATTACTTCCTTATGTCAGGAGGTGATGACATCTTTAGGGGACCCTGTAAAACTTAGGTAAAAATCAAGCCCTGAAAGACCTGGCTGTTTTCTAGTTTTACTGTTATGGGAAAGTGCAAGACTTATCAGAAATCCTGACTGAAGTAGTCTATGATATTGGACCGGCTTAGCTAACTACTTTGAAGTTGTTCTGAGCAGTTTGTAGACCAAAACTGGCCTGTGGGGGGTGTCAGGCTAGTGGCATTATCACAATCCAGGTTGATTTATCTTTGTGGGATCCCAGCACCCTTTTGGAGACTGGTCATGGTTCACTGCAGAAATGTGAACATTTTAAATGTCATGCACAGTAGCTCTTAGGGAAGGTTGAGGACCATAATCTAGTAAATACATTGGGGATATAATTACCTGCTTCAAGCACAAGCCCTAAATCATGTACAGGAAGGTAGAGGAAATTTATTTCTAGAATGAGTTAGTACTCCTTATGACCATTAATATCATGTGTGTATACATATATAAATATGTGTATATATTATCTTATACATTTTGAGATCATCTTTATAGCTTAAGACAAGTTTTAAAGAGTCAAAATAAAATCAAAGTTCATGAGATTAGTGGCAATAGAATGGTCCCTTAATTTTCTTCTGTCCCATTCCAGGTGGCTTTTCTGACATGAGACAGATACTTTAGATTTTCCTGTAAAGAGCATGCTTTTGAGACGGTTTAGAGAAGGAGAAACTCACACTTCAACTCCAAAGCCAGCTTTTAATTTTAATTGAATTGGAACTATAAAAATACCGTTTGCTTTATATGTCTGTAGAGAACAGTAGAAACAAACACTTGGGAAGATTTATGAAACTTCTTCCTCTTAGAAATGTGTTACACCATTAAGCCAAATTACTCTTTTCCTTGAAACATTTTTTTCTGGATGATCTGTCCTTCTTCAGATGTCTTATTTGTCCGGGTGTCTTCACATTCTTTACTTGGATGCTGTTGGCTGAGGTTGCTGTCCTGCCCAGTCCCACAATAACCACACAGAAACTATATTATTTGCAATACTGTTTGGCCAATCGCTTAAGTATATTTCTAGCTAGCTCTTACATCTTAAATTAACCCATTTCTATTATTTTATATTTTACCATGAGGCCTATGGCCTACCAGCAAGGTTCTGGCTGGTGGCTCGCATCTTTCTCTTCTGGTGGCTACATGGCATCTCCTAACTCCTCCTCCTCTCTCTCTCTATATTGCTCTTCCAGCCTGGCTATGTTCTGTTAAGCCATTGGTCAAAAGTAACTTCTTTTTTAACCAATAAAAGCAACACGTATACAGAAGGATTTCCCATACCAGGATGCTTTTATTCTTCTGGAAAAACAAACAAAACCTTTTTTGGCAAATTCTGTCTGATCAAATGAAAGACATTTGCTAATTTATATAAAAGCCATGTGGTTGATAAACTATCACCTTTCCTAACCATGAGGCCTCTCCTGTTCGAATCTAATCTTTATTAATCTTCATGATATCTTTAGCTTTTCTTCTCTATGGAAACAAGAGCAAAACCTTTTCCCCAGTGTAGCATATATCCTGGTTTCCATTCTAAGGTCAAGACATCTTAAGTACACAGGCTAATCTAATTCAGCAGGGTTTTCCCCCCATTATCCAATGTCTCTTCACAGCTGTCTTCTTTTTTCTTCAGCACTTACAAAAATTAAAGTTAATAAAGCATTGTGCAATCTATCTCTGGAGGTTTTTATTACTCCTTTCTGTCTATTAAGCATGTCTTTTAAAGTACAATTAGATCTTTCTATAACTGCTTGTCTTATGGGATTGTGTGGTATACCTGTATTATGTTTTATACTGCAATGTGCAAAACCATTTTATCTTACTAGAGGCATATGCTGGAACTTTGTCGGCCTTAATTTGTACAAGTATCCCCATAATGGCCATGACTTCTAATAAATATGTAATTAAAGAATCAGCCTTTTCAGAGCTCAAAGCTGTTGCCCATTGAAATCTTGAATAAGTAACTGTGGTATGGTGTACATACTTTAATTTTCCTAACTTCGCAAGCTGGAACACATCCATTTGCCAAATTTTACTTCTTTGAATACTCTTTGGATTACTTCCTGCAGGTAGTGGAGCTTGATTGTACAAAGAACAAGTAGGACATTTCCTTATAATTTCCTTGGCTTGTTGCCAAGTTATAGAGAAATCTTTCTTTAAACCTTCGCTATTAACATGGTGTTTCTTATGAAATTCTGAGGCTTCTAGCACATTTCCTACCAATAGCCAATAGCTGATCAATTTCATCATTACCTTCTGCTAGAAGGCCTGGTAGACCCATATGGGATCTGATATGAGATACATATATATCACATATATAATATATATCATATATTATATATATCATATATATATGGGGTGATTTCTATCCCGAATTATTTCTTGTAATTAAATAAATAATAAAGTTAATTCTGAATCATCTGGAATAAGTTTGGAAGTTTCAATATAAACTAAAATTCTGCATATTGAAAATCTAATAGTACTAAGAGGTTCTGGAAAATCTAATAATGCCATGAGAATAACATATAATTCTGATATTTTAAACTAAATCAAGTGGCTTTGAGTCACTTTACTTAGTTGTCCTGATTTATAACCTATATATCCTGTTTTATTTGCATCAGTATAGAATGTAGGGGCTCCAGAATTTGGTGTTCCCAGTTTAGTGGCCTCAGTTCACCTATAACAAAGCACAAGCTAACAGAATGGATGCAAAAACAGGGTCCATCTTTCTGCTGCATACAATTATAAACACACCTCAACTTCAAAGACAGATATTATCTCAGAGAAAAGGGCTGGGAAAAATCTCCCTCAGTCCCTTCTTCTCTCTTCCTGTCCCTCTCTATCCAACTTCCTCCGTCCTCCAACATCTCTGTGGTCAATCCTGGTTAGTCAATCATTGACTCCGCGTGTGTGCGTGTGTGTGTGTGTGTGTGTGTGTGTGTGTGTGTGTCTTTTTGAATGTCATCCCACAGTGTGGAGATTAGAGGACATCTTGTGGGAACTGGTTCTCTCTCCAGCATGTGGGTTCTGGAGACTGGAGTCAGATCATTGAGCCTGGCAACATGCACACTTTCCACTAAGCCATCTTGCTTACTTGGTTTTCAGAATTTTGAGGTAGATGTTCTCATGCATAGTTCTTTTGGCATTTATCCTGCCTAGTATTCTTGGTTTTTCTTGGCTCTGTTATTTTGGAGTCTGTTGTTAACTTTGAAAGCAAAATGGCCATTGTTGCTCTAGATGGCTCTCCTTGTCTTCCATGTGATTCTGCTCCAGGTTAGATCCGGTCCTCGGCCCTTCTTTGCCTTTTCTGACTTTCTTCAGCCACACGAGTCTCCTGAGCATTGAGGGCACTGTTTTGCCCAAGTTGTTATTTCCATCTGGGTCTTACTTCCTTATAGGCTCAGCCTCTGCTGGAATAGCTCTAAGCACCTTGTGCGCCGTCTCTGTCTTCATAGATCACTTGCCCGTATTTGAAGTTCTCCTCCTGGCAGTCCTGGCATCTGTCACATGCCATCCACTCTGCTTCCTGGGAGTGTTCTCCTTGCTCATTTTAGCTCCCATGGAGGACAGTGAACACTGAGGGGACATCCTCACACTTGGCCAGGACTGGCTTTCCTTTCAAGATGGTGATGTGGCGGTCTGAGGACAAGTCAGGGGCAGGCTGGCTTGAGGAAGCTGGTGCTAAGGTTGGTCTTCTCAGTCCTTATTCAGGCTGTAGCTGTTCACTAGAGGGGGTCTTAACGTCTTCCTTTTGGTTTGTGTCTTTTCCTCCTGCTGTACTAGAGAGAATCTTCACACAGTTTGATCTCAGTCTAACCCTTGCTGGTGGCATGTGGTAGGGTGGTGACTCTTACACACGATTAGTAAGCCCCATCTTAGGCAGGAGCTGTGCTGAGATCTTGGGGCTATGCCTTTCCCAATGCTCTGACTTCTTCTCAGGGCCCTCAGCTCAGTGTTGGCTGAGCGCTCGTGGTGTTCCTTCAGGGCAAGGATCTCTTCTCTTCTCTGTTCTCCTTTTGTGGTAATATTGTCTTCAATGTTCTCTGTGGATGAATACTCCTACAGCAGGATGGATGGATCTGGGCAGAGCGCATGCCACTGTTCCCTTGCTCAATCAATGCCATGCTAAGAGGCATGATCCTTCATAATGTCCCTGATCTGTAAGTACTCAGTGGGCTGTGGAAAGAGTAGAATATCCTAAACTTTTGTTCCCAGGCAATTTAACAGTGAGACTAGCTCATAGTCAGGCATCAGCAGTTTGCTAGTTTAGGGCCATATTGTTCTTGGCACCTAGGAGTATGTATTAAGTCACCATCACTCAGATCCTACACCTAACAAGACTAGTGTTGCTGCAGGCTCTAAGTAAGTGATCCCTGAGACCTGACATCTGGTGGGGTCAGGAAACGTTGATCATCTGTGTGTTTGGTTTCCCTGCGGAGGTTGAAGTGATGATTACTGAACTGACTGATGGGGTTAAGAAACATTGATCATCTGTGTTTCCCTGTGGATGTTGGAGTGATGATTTCTGAACTGATAGGTGAGTTGTGACTCAACCTTGCCTTTGTTTTGGGAGGATACTTTATTGAGGTATAAAATTCTAGGTTGATTTCTTTTCTTTTATATATAAATACATTGTCTCCACAGCTTCTTACATTGTTTCTGTTAAGAACAGTGATTAATCTTAGCCCAGGTGGTAGCACATGCCTTTAATCCCAGAAATCAGGAGGGAGTCAGAGGCAGGAGGTTCTCTGCGAGTCTGAGGCCAGCCTGGTTTAAACAGTGAGTTCCAGGGCAGCCAGAGATACATAGTGAGGCCCATTCTCGGAGAAAAAAAAAAACAGACTGAAACCAAACACACAGCAGCCTAAGGAAGAGGGAAAACAGGAGCAGAAGCTCACAGGCAAGGCATTGCTGGAGAACACGGGGGCTGTGGGAGCTAGACAGGGCTGCACCATACAAAGGGCGTAAGACACACAAAACAACATATAAAAAACCACTAATAGCAAATCTAACCAAGGACATGTAGTACTTATACAGTATAAACCACTGCTGGAAGAAACCGAAGATTGAAATAAACGGAAAGACAATTGAATTCGCCAGGAAGACAATATTCTTAGAAAAAAGAAGAAATCTGCTATTCTTTTTGAAATTTTAATTTTCAAAAATATTTTTATGTATGGGCATTTTGACTGCATGTTCGTCTGTGTGCCATATGTATGCAGTACCTGCAGAGGCCAGAAGTGGGCATGTGTGGAGTCTCTGGAACTGGCATTAGAGAGGGTTGTAAGATGCCTTGTGGGTTCTGGGAGCTGAACCTGGGTCCTCTATAAGAGCAACCACTGAGTCATCTCTCTAGTCCCATCTGCTATCCTTTTTAAAATTTATTCTTATTATTTTAATGTGTGTGTGTGTGTGTGTGTGTGTGTGTGTGTGTGTGTGTGTGTGTGTGAGACTGCAGGTGTCAGTAGAGGATAGAGGCATTGGGTCCCTCTAGACCTGGAGTTACAAGTGACTGTGAACTTGTATATTAGGAACCCAACCCAGACCCTCTGTGAAGGCAGCATGTGCCCTTGACCTCTGAGCCATGCCTCTAAGCCCAAAATCTCTTGTCTCTTATTCTTCCTTTTTTTTTTTTGACTTGCCTTTCCCAATCTTCAGCTGCTTTACTGATTTATTTCATTGGATTCTGTTAGATTTTCTCTTTGTCATAGACATGGTAGTTTAATTGATATAGAGCTGCACGGACTGAGTCCCACATATGTCTGTGATTGTAATGTGTTCAATTTGGACTCTTGAGATTCTAGAAAATTGTTGGTCAAGATTTGTTTTGGGGACAGGGTTTCTCTGTGTAGCCTTAGTTTTCCTAGAATTCACTTTGTAGACCAGGCTGGCCTCAAACTCAGAGACCTGCCTGCCTTTGCTTCCCAAGTGCTGGGATTAAAGGCATGCACCGCCATTATCTGGCTTGATATTTTAAACTTTTATTTTATGTATTATGAGTGTTTGCCGTAATTTTTGTCTGTGCACTACATGGAGTGCAGTGCTCATAAATGCCAGAAACAGGTACTGAATTCCCTGTGATTGCAGTTATAGAGGTTGTGAGCCTCCTTGTCGGCACTGAGAATTGAACCAGGGTCCTCTGAAAGAGCAGTCAGTGCTCACAACTGCTGAGCCATCTCTCCAATCCAGTTGGTCATGATTTTTTTCAGATATTCTTTTCTGTCTCTTTATGGGGACTATAATTATAAGTGTATTACATCACTTTGCGTTGTGGAGATCATTGATTTTTCTTTTGTTTCCTTTAAAATTCCCTTTTATGTTTCATTTTTAATCCTTTCTTTGCTGCCTAAATTTACTGGTCTTCTCTTTTGTCAAGTCTTCTACTGCATTCTCTAGAAACATTTGGGTCTTTTCTATATTTTCTCCATCTCTATTTATTTTTTTTAGTAAGTTAAATATAGCTATAATAATTTACAAATGTTCTTGTCTGCCAAGTCTAAAATAAATGCAAATTGTGGTCAGTTCCAATTGTTTGGATTTTGGTTCATTTACTCTGTTTCCTTGAATGCCTAGAAATCTGATTTAATGTTATACATTGTGAATACGATCCGCAGTGATTCTTTTGGTAGGGATATTTTTGCATGCCTGTGATTTTGACACTTGTTATGGGGTGATGTTATGTTTCTTGGAATACCTCGAGGTTTGGATCTTGGCTTTAAGATTTATTCATCAGCAACGGATCAGCATTTATCCTGGTTTCAGCTGTCTTCTGCTGATGAGAATTCTGCCTAGTGTCCGTTACAAGACTTTCCTTCTGTCCTTGTATGGACACTTGTACTGGCCTGGCCCCTGCAGGTTCTTTCTCCAAATACCACAGAGCAGATCTCTGTGGAGGAGTACTCAAACCGGAAACTCACAAATCTCCAAGGCTCTGGACCCTCATCCATCTCTCCTCCATTCTCCAGCCACTTCTGCAGACTTTCTGCTTTTCTCAACAAGTTGGGCAGCCAGGAAACACATAAGAGCCAGAGGTCTTGTTTGCTTACTGTGTCTTGGGTGAACTGTTCTCTTCTGCTTGGCGTCCGGGTCTCAAAGATGCTCCTTTCTGCACCCTGTCAGCTGTTCTGTGACCCTAGCTCTGCTCTACTTATGGTACCGTGCTTGCGTCATGACGTGCTGCGTAGTGTTCTTGCGTCGTGACGTCATACTTCCTTCACTGGTCCTTCCCTCACGCAGGTTAGCTCTCTGGAGAGCTGGGGAGGAGTTCGGTGCTTTCCAGTACTCTTGTATTTGCTGATAGTAAATCCTAAATGTATTGGTGAAAGCCACTGGGTTCCTCTATCCATATAGTCCCTTCCTTTCCTGAGGGCAAATCCCACAAGTATAAGTTCACTTGTGTCCCCAGTGTCAGGCATCCACCATTCTAAGTTCTCTGATATCTGCTAGAGCTTTGGGGGTTTGTATACCCTGAGGCCCAGAGAACACTGGCTGCCCTGGGGAACTGCCCCCCTCTGCTGTGCACTGCAGGGATGGTGGACCCTGAGCAGTCCATTAAGAGATAATGGGGGGCACAGAAAGGGCCCCTACCCTCCATCCCTGTGTTCCTCTGTCCTCCAGTCTCCCAAGCACTCCAGCTGTTTGCTCCCAGTTATAGGAGAAGGTAAGGGTTGAAGAATGCTGCCCCAGGAGACAGTAGTCATGCTCCTGTCTCAGTAGTTGGTGGAGACGTGTGGGGGCCCTTCCCATTCTAATTACATGCATAACTCTGGAGATAGTTACAAACATCGTGCATTAGTTTTGTAATTAAGCAAGCAGCAAAGCAGTAAATATAGGGAGACTAAGGAAACAAAACAGGAAATGGATGTGAAGCAGAACTGAGAATGATAAACGGCCCATGCAGGACAGACGTGGATCCTTAGTGGCCAGGCAGCAGCTCCACAAGACAAACACCCGGGTTTGTGATCAATACCCTCAACCAAACACTCAGAGGCTAGGTCTAAAGGGGCCACGTGGCAATTTAGAATGTGAAATGAAACGTATTTTCTTCAGGTAGCAAGAAGCAATCTGGTGAGATGTTTTCTGCCATGACAATTCAGCTGAGAGGACAATGCGGCAAGTCAGATGGGCCCGTGGCTGGTAGGACAGTGGTGTGGAACCTGAGTCTGCTCGGGGCAGGAGGAGCCTAGCTGAGTCTAGAATGGGCTCTTGCTGTCAACATCAGGTTCTCAGTAGATCTGGGGGTGGGGGAAGGCAAGCGGAGGAGGAGACTTTGGTTATAAGACACACGCCAGGAAGCAGCCAAGTTCTTCCGCAAGAGAGAGAAGAGTGGAAGAGACCTACCGACGGGAGGGGCCAGGCCTAGGGACAGCAGGATGCAGCCTGGGGTGCTGCTGGCGTAGGATACAAGAGCATATTTACCTTCAGGGGAGACTTTGGAAACTAAGGGATTGCCAAGTCCACTGGCAGCCTGGCCAGCACCTCCCCTGAGCAAGAGGAGACAGATAGACGTCCCTGTTTAGACTTCTACTCCATTCCAACCTTAGAGGTCACCCCTTCCTCAGGGGGGCAGGACCAGGGCTACAGGACTTGAGCCACCCCTTCCCTGAAGTTGCTCATACCACATAGGCACCTAACCCTCCTGGGGAGTCTCCTCTGGTTCCTCACTGCCTGTTGTCCTCACTTCAAATGGACTGGCTAGGTATTATTACATCTAGGGTGAAGATGAGATAACTATGGCCAAGACCAAATGGTGAGGTTAGAACTGATAGCCAAACAATATGGTCCCTGCATCTGTATCCTTTCGCTGGTCCACTACCAAGCACTTCCACAGTTTTCCAGCAGGTGGCACTGCAGTCACGCCTTCTTGTTTGGCTCTGGAGAACTAGAAGCGTGGTTAGTCTTGTCCCTGATTGGGTCAGGGTTCCTCCTTTGTAGAGGACCGGCCAGTGTTAATATCCATTTCACTAAATGAACCTACAGCTTTCTCAAGTGCAAATTGACTTCAGATTAAATAGTCTGTCCGAGCTGCATCTACTTAGGGCTTCCTGGGTCTCAGGGTCTGAGCTTCCAAAGAAGCCTCTGCTATAATCCTCCTCAGGAAAGACTGTGTATCCCAGAGGCAGCCTCCAGGTGGAGGAGGCAGGCACCACTGAATTCAGTTAGAACTCCTTGCCCTAGGCCTTAATATGGCCAGGGATGTCAACACAACCTGGGAGTTGGGATAGGAGGTGGGGGATGGGACTGGTAGATGGTGTCACCTGATTACTCAGGATGAGAAGGTGCAGGTTTCTCAGGTCCCCCTTCTCTGAGATAGGATTGTCAGGAGACGGTGAGGACAGGTATCTGGACTTAGGTTCACACCCTTACATCCAGGGGCCACCAGTTCTCAGTTACCAGTGTCCTTGGTTGCAATTATTTTGAGCGAGGTGAACTCAAAATATATGGGACATCGATGCTGTTGTTTCAAGTCCTCTCCTGGGTTTGAGGCTAGAGACATAGCATGGCCAAGTGTTTTATGGGGAGAGCTGCCATGGGGCACGACAGATGTTGCCTATAGAAGTCTATAGGCTGGGCTGGAGAGATAGCTCAGTGGTTAAGAGCATTGCCTGCTCTTCCAGAGGTCCTGAGTTCAATTCCTGGCAACCATGTGGTGGCTCACAACCATCTGTAATGAGATCTATTGCCCTCTTCTGGCCTGCAGACATACACACAGACAGAATATTGTATACATAATAAATAAATGAAGAAGAAGAAGAAGAAGAAGAAGAAGAAGAAGAAGAAGAAGAAGAAGAAGAAGAAGAAGAAGAAGAAGAAGAAGAAGAAGAAGAAGAAATCTGTAGGCCTATCAGAGTGCCTCCGTGGCAACATCTGGAGCCCAGCATGCCTGGGAACCCTTCCCATGGGCAGCCACTCTGGCTATCTCTTGGCTCCCTCTACACAAGGCCTTCCATCACTGCCCCTGTCCATGCTTAACTTGGTTCTGCTACCATTTAGGAGCAGGGAAGGAACAAGCAGTGGGGATGTACAAAGGGGACATACAACCAGTTCAGGCATGGTGACTGGCCAGCCTTTTGGCTCTGTAGCTAGAATAAGAAGTTACTTTCTTCTGCTTCAGAAAACTATAGTGGACCCAATCTCTTGTGTGAGCATCGGCTGCAAACAAACTTGTGAGAGTACAGAGTGTGCCCAGGTCTGGCTCCAAGCACAGAGACAGGTAGGGAAAAGGCCTAGTGCACAGTGGGAGTGGGGAGTTTAGAAGTTGAAGTAGCTGTGGTGTGTACATCTGTGCCTCGTGGTCTTCCCTGTCCAGGGAACAGCAGGCTTATGGGAAGCCCTGTGTCTCCGTCCCTTCCAGCCTCCCATCCCATCCCAGGACCCCTAGATCGGAGTGCCCGTCATGAAGATGTGGCAGAGCCCGTGGCACCACAGTGGTCTCCACTAGTCCTTGCCAAGTGTCAGCTGGCAGGGCTGGGGCAGGAGTGATGATGGGTTAGACACTGAAGTAAACCACAAAAGTCCCTGGGCAGACATGGGGACACAGAAATAGAGATGATCTCCACGTTTTATTCCCCAATGGGTAAGTTCCGGCGATTTATTTATGCTGAGAAATTTGCATCAGAAATAATGGTTTTTCTACCAGAAATTGAAATGAAGAGTCTGGTATCTGTGAATTGATACAAGCTATTCACTTGCCCCTGAGGAAAGAACAGCCAGATGCTCACAAAGGGGCCTTTTTTCTGTTACTCTTTCAGGATGTGTGACATGATCTAAGCCACAGGGCTGGGTCTCAGCTGGGCCTGTTATAGCCCGGGTCTGAGGGGTCAACATTTGATCACCCAGTGCTAACTCAGGCTGCCCTAGATATCGGCAATGTAGATACTAAAAAACCTGATTGCCTTGCTATAAAGACGGGAACCCACAAGACACTAAACCAGCTGTGCGGAGATGTTGCAAGCACTGGGAAAGTTAGTTCCGCTGCTAAAGTAGGCAGACCCTCCATCTACCTGTCCCCAGCCTCCCCAGGCTCCAGCTACTGAGGTGGCAGTGAGTGCTCCTGGCTTTCTAGCTCCACGAACAGGCTTTGGGTAGAGGGGATGAAGTTCCCATAATCTCTGCATTCAGGCGGCTGAGGCGGGAAGATTAGGTGTTCCAGCACCACCTGGGCTACACAGCTCCTGAAAGGAGGGGGCTGTTGGAGCTGCTCTGCCAGGAGACTCCCTCTCCGCAGAGAGTTCCCAGCTAGAGCCAACAGTTGGCCTCTGGCTGAGATACCAAACTCGATCGTTGTGTGTGTTCTGTGCTGGTACATGGTAGTCATTGGTCATCATGAAGCCCTTGCTCTTTTTATCTGAACAGGAGAGCTCTCTCTCTGGACCTCTTTATCTATTAAATTTACCCGGGCCATTTATCTGTTAAATGATAACAGAGGGGGTGAGCAGGACAGGAGGGTATGCGACGGAGGTACCTACTTGCCCATGGTTTTGATTCAAGGTCACAGTGTCCCCACACTTGAACTGTCATGAAGTATTCAAGTCAGGGTGGCACCTTCAAAGAGATCACTGACTGAGAACATGTGCTAGTTGCTATGGAAACACATGGGCTACTTGCTATGGGGGATGGGTCCTGGAGGGTCGTGAGAAGAGGCCCTGAAAGATAAACGAGTTTGCTGAGCAGGGCAGGGCAAAGTGGAGGTGAGATGGAGGATGTATCCTGAACAAGTAGGGAGCTCCTGGATGCTTGAAAACCTTAGGCAGAGGCCACCATGTGTCACACAAAGATACCAGTGTACCTAGCAAAACCACTCTCAGACTGGGGGACATAGTCCTTCAGCTGCCTTGGGAGGCGGAGGCAGAACAACCGGCTTACTTGTAAGTGATCTGTGGATGCTCCTGCCCCGAAGTCTGGGTCTGGCTGAACTCTTCAGCCCTGGAAGAGAGCAGGACGATTCCACCTGTATCAAGTTGTGTGAAGGAGTTATGGGTCCCCACCTCTCAAAGGTCCCAGATCCCAGGTTCTGAAGGTATGCATATTCTCTTGCTCTTCATTGTATTGTATTAGACAAAGTCCTGCACAGTTCATCCCAAGTAGAAGCTGTTCAGTGAGGAGTGGTGTCCCTCGATGGCGGCAGCTCCACGGGGTGCTCCTTGGCCAGATATAGGGACCTAGAACCTCAGAGATAGTCTGGGATCTTCTAGCAGGCATTCAGAAGAAAAGCCATGTTATGCCCCTCCTCCTTTCCTTTTTTGGACCCACCCACTATAAAGGGCAGGCATCAGAACTCAGTTCTTCCTCTTCAGAAACTATGCTGTTACAGTAACACCTCAGAAGACCTATGGGTCTAAGGGAGAGGCCCGCAGACGTGTGCACGCTTCAGGGTGTAGCCTCTTGCTTCTCTTTTCTCTGGGACAAGCTCTCCCAGTTTCTGTCTTCTGCGTAGTCAGGGCCTGGACACAGCAGGACGGTGATGCATTCCCTGTGGTCCTAGAAGGTGCTGAGGTCTCATTGGGAGACCTAGAATAGTGCGTGTGTCCTGTAGGGAGAGGAAGCAACACCGTGTGGTGGGCTTGCCTGGATGCTGGAGTCTAGTGAGCTCAATCACAAGGGACCCTAGTTCAGGTCTCCTCCATAGAGTTTTTCACTATTCCCAAGGGCTTGCACCGGGCCTCACCACTGGGGCCTGAAAGTCTCCCGTTTTGCCGCTACTGTCAGGAATCTTGGGTGCAAATGAACTGGTATGCCTCAGGGCTTGTTTCTCCTGATCCCCAGAGAGACCACAACTCAGATCCAGGAATCTTGCTCTGACTGGGTATTTATACAGACCTAATCTTGCTGACAGTTGGGATTGTTTCAAAGGACATGGTATCCTTCAGGTAGAGTGGGCATCTCCGCCGGCAGGGCCTCTCATCTCTTGGAGAAAGGCCCACTGCACAGAACCCCTTACACGTCTTGAACCCAGGTCTCCCTTGTCAAGGCTTATGTGTCGTTCTCCCCTGCGTGCCTGTAGGACACAGCTCCACCAACCAGTCCAGACCTGTCTCCAGTGGGACAGAGAGTCCCAGAGGTCTGATCTGTGAAGACATCCCCTAAGTCATAGGGAAGGAGCACATAGACCAGCAGAAGGGGTGCCCCCTCCCACCTGCACTTCATCATGTCCTCCTCTCCAGCCCTAGCAAAGAATACAATCAAGTCTCCAACACAAGGCTGAAGTCCTGGATGAAGTTCCTGCTGCTAGGAAAAGGTTCCTGGACCACATAAAGGGTAAGGCCATAAAGGGTAAGGGGAGCTCAGCTAGACCTGGGAGCTGGAATTGGAGAGCCATCACCTGCCTCCCCAAGCAAATAGAATCTCTCCAAAAATATGCTGCTACCAAGAAGCAGTGCTTGGCTCCCGTGTTTGTGGATCTAGAAACACTCTTTTTTTTTTAAGCTTTTTTAGGTGTTATGTGAATTCATACCTCCAATAGTGGGCGCCGTTTTGTAAGTGGAGACTGCTCGTTCATTTCCTGGCCACCCAGACCCGAATAATTACACAGAAACTATATTAATTGCAACACTGTTTGACCTATTAGCTCAGGCTTCTTATCAACTAACTCTTACGTCTTAAATGAACCCATTTCTATTAATCTGTGTATCATAACGAGGCTGTGGCCTACTGGTAAGGTTCTGGCATCTGTCTCCTTTAGCAACTACATGGTGTGTTTGACTCTGCCTACTCTCTATATATGTCTGTTTGGATTTCCCGCCTTGTTATAGTCTCCCTGACATAGGCCAAAGCAGCTTCTTTACTAACCAATGGTAATAAAACATATTCATGGCATACAGAGGGAAATCCCACATCAGTAAGGAACAGACAGAAACAGCTCCCTCATTTCTTTTTCCAACATCATATCATAAGTCCCATCTGGTGTAATAAGGTAAGAAAAGAAATCAAAAACCACACATATGAGAAAGGAAGGATTAAAATTATTCATCTCTTATGCAGAACATCCCAGATAACCTATAAAAAGTTCTTAGAATTTGCAAGGAGCAAGCTTGCAGGTTATAAACACTACTGTATTTCTTCACGGTACCAATGAAAAGTTAGAAACCAACGACGTACTAAAAATGCCACTTCTGGGCTGGAGAGATGGCTCAGAGGTTAAGAGCACTGGCTGCTCTTCCACGGACCTGGGTTCAATTCCCAGCACCCACATGGCAGGTCACAACTGCCTGTAAATCCAGTTCCAGGGGATATGGCACCCTCACATAGCCAAACATGTAAGTAAAACATCAAAACACATAAAAAAAAGTGCCACTTACAATAGTCCTTAGACTCTGGCTAGAAGGAGTCTGAGCTGGGCTAACAGTTCAGGATCCTAGCTCTGAGTTCAAGACCCTGGCTGGCTCTTTTTGTAGGAAGGGGCCAAAGTCTGATGATGAGACTCTCCAGTCTTGTCTTCCAACTGAGTCTGAGAAGTCTACCTTAAACACAGGTGCCTGGAAAGGGACAAGCAAATAGTCATCATTTTTACTAGCATTATTAATTAATTAGTCAGGTAAGTGATGTGGGATTCCTCTCTGTATGCTATGAGTGTGTTTTATTACCATTGGTTAATAAAGAAGCTGTTTTGGCCTATGGCAGGGCATAGCTAGACGGAGAAACTAAACTGAGTGCAGGGAGAAAGAAGGCAGAGTCAGGCGGACACCATGTAGCCACCCAAGAAGCAAGATGTGAGGTAATAAACAGTGAGCCTCGTGGTAAAATATAAAATAATAAAGATGGGTTAATTAAAGATGTATGGGCTAGCTAGGAATACATCTGAGCCATTGGCCAAACAATGTTGTAATTAATGTAGTTTTGTGTGATTGTTCGGGTCTGGGTGGCTGGGAAATGAAAGCACAGTCTCTGTTTACAGGTAAGTGAAGTACTGGGCACACCAACCAATCACCAGCACCTGCCAGTGATTTCTTGTAAAGATTTATTTGCTTATTATATATGTAGTATTCTGCCTGAATACATGCCTGCACACCAGAAGAGGGCACCAGATCTCATTACAGATGGGTGTGAGCCATCATGTGATTGCTAGGAATTGAACTCAGGACCTCTGGAAGAACAGTTAGTGCTCCTAACCTCTGATCTATCTCTCTAGCCTCCACCTGTCAGTGATCTCATTAGCTCAAAACAGAAGGTGGGAACCCTGCTGGGGCCCGTGAGCTGCTGGCTCATATGATGTCATGATGCTGGGGAGGTTCTGGGACTGCGACACTTTCTCAGTTTGTAGGATTCTTAATGTGGGAGGTGATGTATGCTGTGAATATGTTTTGTTGCCATTAGTAAAGAATTTGCTTTCAGCCAATGGCTTAACAGAGGGAAGTCAGGCAGGAAATCCAAACAGAGATCTAGAGAGAGTAGGCGGGGTCAAGGAGAAGCCATGAAGCCGCCGCAGGAGACTGACGCCTGACATTGGACGGAACCTTACCAGTAGGTCACAACCATGTGGCAATACACAGATTAATAGAAATGAGTCGATTTAAGATGCAAGAGCTAGCTAGGAATACACTACAGTCCTTAGCCAAGAAGTGTTGCTATTAGTATAGTTTCAGAGTGATTGTTTCATGTCTGGGCGGTGGGGAAACAAACACACAGCCTCTGCCTACAGATTCTGATGTGCCTATACAAAGAGATATGAATGGAGCAACTGAGGCAGCTCCAGTGAAGCCACAGAAAAGTCAGATCAAAACCCAGACATCCTGACTACCACTGCCACTGTCACAGCCTTCAACCTCGTCACCATCCTCACGGGCAGCGGTACTGCCACCATCCTCACCATCTTCGCCATCATCAGCCACAACTCCGTCATTATTATCAGCAGCAGCATCCTTTTCCTAGAGCAGTGGGCCTCAGCTCTCCTACTGCCGTGCTGTAGTGACCCCAGCCATAAAATTAGTTTCTTTGCTACTTCATAACTATAATTGTGTTAGTTATTCTAATGGTCTTAGGCAACCACTGCGAAAAGATCGTTCAACCCCCAAGTGAACCACGGTCTGAGAACTGCTGTCATCTGCACTGTCAAACGAATGTTCACGGCACCCAGACCTCTTTCCGGCTGCTTCTTTCTTGGGAATTGTGGGAGCGGCAGTCAGGACGAGGAGCTGGTTATCTCTATCTCACACCTGCCTATCCTGGCAAAAGGTTCTAGGCTTTGGAAATCCACCAGGGTTTGGGAGCTCCCAACAGAGCCACAAGTATTTCCATGTGAATGGTAAGTCTTGGAGAAGTCCTCCGGCCTCCAAACCTTTGTACCCTGTCTCCTTTCTAGTTCCTCATTTACCTCTCTGTTTCTGTGTCTGTGTCTGTCTCATTTTCTCTCAGTCTCTGTCTGCTCCTCTCTCTGTGTCTCTATCACATACACACACATGCACACACATGCACATGCACGCAAGCATGCACACGCACACACACACGCACATGCACACATACACACGCACACACATACACATGCATGCACACACACACATGCACACACACACACACACACACACACACACATGCACACCACAAACATGTACACTGTGGTACGAAAGAAGCCTGCAGTTAGTTGACTGCTCTCAGGCCACCTTCCGAGCAGGGATCCTGACAACACTGAGGGTCATTAATGGTTCCCTTTACTTGGATTGTTTGATATCCATCCAAGCACATATGTCTAACCCATGGAATTGAAGTAAACTTAAATACATAGATACAAGAGGAAAATCGAGTATCTGGAAGTGCCTAGTCCACAAAACCTGAACTACCACCAGTTACTGAGAAAATTACCCAAATTCCTGAGTCACAAATCCCAGAGATGATGGAATCTGGCCTGCTTCCTGGAACCCTGGCTTCCAGGGAAACACCAGAGTCCATGCAGGTGGATTAATACAGGGTAGAGGTGTGGATCTGGGGTGGGCACAAGGTTGTCTGGGGTAGTGTGCAGAACTGGGGGTGCAGAACTGGTGCAGGGTGAGGGTGTGGGGCTTGTTTGACCTGTTTCAAACTTCCCAGCTGGTGTCAGGACAGCCCTGTCTTTTCTATTTTATAAATAGAATGACTATGCAAGCTTTCTTTTGAAGACAAGTCCTGTGAAGAGAACAAAGTTACCACCTCCACCTGGGGCCACAGCCCACAGTGACCTTCTCCGCCAGTCCCTCGAGCCAGCTGGTGGAGGAGAGGGCCCCAGGTGGGGGCCAGTGGATGAGTTCAAAAGTGAACACTGGATGTGCTGTATCCTAGAGACTCTGGCATCTGTGGCCTTATGTGCTTCCATGCCTTTCCTGCATATCCTGGGAGGTGGGAGAGGGGTCCCCACAAACCCTGGGGATTCCTCCCACTTGCTTCTATCCAGCAAGCATAGCCTCAGGCATAGGAATTCTATTAACATCATTCTGAGCAAGGCATCTCTGCTACAGCGTCATAGCAGCCGCCCGGCTGGCAAGCGAAGCACACCACCCCGTCCATCCGGAGCCGTGGGAGATGAAGGAGCTCTGTGTGAAGCCTACAGGAACCTCTGTAGGAGATAGAGAGAGCCTGCTGGGGCTGAGTGGGTGTCGCTGCTAATTAAGTGGGAGGTAAGGGGCATGAACCTTAATTAGCAGCGTAAGGAGTCTCTACCTCTCCAGAGCTGCATGGAGGTGGTTTATGAAGCAGAAGCTCAGTTCGGATGAGAGCAGGTGTTGGAGCAGGGAGATAGATGAGCAAGCAGCTGCCACAGCTAGCGTTGCTGAGAGCCCACCTAGGCTCATGGACCCACCTCCCTTCCGATACCACACACTTCCTGTGACACAGAAACCCCCACCTCCACCATGGGGTGTTGGGAGTTTCTGAGGACGGATGAGCCCTAGTGTCTGGAGGGTGCTGACAAGGGGTTCCTGGCAGGGACCAAACAGTGCCCTGCTTTGAAAAAGAAACTCCAAGGCCTGAAACTCGCTTGGGTCCTCAGTTCTTCTCTGATGTGGTCACCAGACAATGAGTACCTAACAGCCTGTTAATGATGTCCTCCTGAGCTAAGGATTGCCCCAAGGCAGGGAGAGAACATTCTGTGAGCTCCCAACCCCGGGCCTTTGAGTGGTCCACGTTTCTCCAGCTGAGCCCTGCGGGTCCTGTAGTCCACCCAGCAGATCAAGCCCTCTGCGAAAAGTGTCTCTTCTAGCCCTGGCTCCCTAGAAGGCACTACCCTAGGGCTTGGCTCTAAGGACAGATCTAAGAAACAAATGTCTTATGCCAGACCCTGCTGTCTTGGGTTTTTAATTCCACAGCTGAGCACTGGGCGTTGATTGCCCTACTTAGCTTGCAGAAGTGGAAGACCTGCTCAGACACCCAAACCTAGCAAATGTTGGGGCTGGACCCTGGCTGTCACTCATCAGCTGTCTGCATGTCAACTTGAGACTGTTTTCCTCCTGACGGCTGAGCCAGGGATTCCCAAAGAGAACAAGAGAGGCCACTGCATGTGGGGAGCAAGCTCTGGCTGCACATTTTGGCAGTAGCAAGGGACTGGTGGCAACATGGTTCCAAATTGTCTCTTCAGGCATGCCTAAGTGGCTCCCAACGTGACCCTCCTATGTGAAAGAGATGACAAAGGCCCAGATCTGCCCTGGGCTCTGCTAGAACACAGCAAGCGCTGCAGGGGGTAGGTGGGATGCCCAGGGTATGCTCCTTGGGCTGCATCAGGAGGCATGGAGGTGGGGTGCTGTCCCAGAGGCCAAAGTGCTTGGCATAGCTCAGATGCAGACCAGGGATGAAACCCAGTAAGAAGCTGTTATTCAGCCTGCAAAGCCTCTCAGAACCACTTCACCGAGAAGATTGGGGTCAGGCACCTGGGGATAGTGGCTCACACGCAACTCCAGGGCCTCCTTCTGGAATGCCACATTGATTTCTCAGGGCAGGATTTTCAATATAAAAAAAAAGTCAATCCCATGTTCCTCCTTTTAAGCCTTCTCAGCCACAGCTGGCTCCTCCATCAGGCCAGAAGGATTGTCCCCAATACCTAGCGGCACCATGCTAGTCAAGGCTTCTGTTAACCTACCCCCACCCAGTCTTTACTCTCAGAGGTGTCGTCATAGGCATGAGTCAGGATAACCGAAGATGATGCAGCAATGGCCCCCCTGTGAAGCAGCCGGCTGTGCTCAGGGCTCTGTGAAACAGGGGAAAGGTGAATGGGGAGGAGCTTAGACTGTTCAAGAACTAGCCACACACTTGAGAGGTGGGGCAGGTTGACAGGCCAGAGCACTGGCGTCCTTTGGTCCAAGGACAGAGTTATATCATGGGTCCATTTGTCTCCTCATTCAGCCCAAAACATCATTCTGA
This sequence comes from Myodes glareolus, assembly GCF_982192425.1. NCBI lineage: Eukaryota > Metazoa > Chordata > Mammalia > Rodentia > Cricetidae > Myodes > Myodes glareolus. Next base: position 808,789 of record NC_142035.1, read on the forward strand.
TCTGAGCTCTGGGATGGGGTAGGACTATTTTGTTCTTATTTCTGGTGGGGCTGGCAGCATGCCCAGATGGTTGTTAGGCTGAATGGATGGACAGCAGTCCTTCACTGGACTGTCCGGGCCTTGAACTACAGACCTGTTTCAGGGAGGGTAACTCCTCACCAAAGAATAAGAGCAGGGAGCCATGGGATGGCTGCCATTCAGAGTTAGCTTAGAGATCTCAAACCTGCCCTCGGGACGTCCCTGGCTGGGCACAGTCTTCCAACATACTGGTGTCCCATAGTCCTGACTCCCCTACGCTTCTGCTTGTCTTTCCTGCTCAAGATGGAGCCTCGTTTCAGGATTGCAAAGCTGACAGGCAGCCAGACCTTCACTTCAAACAAAAAGCACAGGATGAGCTGTGCTTCTTGCTGGCACTGGCCCATGGGGACATCTAGGTACTCTGTAGGCAGTGATCTTTCTCAAAGGACAGGCTCTGATGTTTGATGCCCATGACTGGGCTGGTGTTGATGGCCCAATGAAGAGGAACCTTCTGGCCTTCATCAGAGATGATTGTCCCAGCTGGGGCTCAGCCAGAGCGAAGGAACACATGCTAACCCATCAACATACCACAGCCAAATTCATGTTTCCAGTGTGAGAAATCCTATTTAAACTCCGCAAATGGACATCAGGGTAATTATCTTCACCAGGGCTGGGACAAGGGCCAGGGCTCTCTGAGAACCAGTCAGGAATGTACCATGAACTTCACAGAGACAGTAAGCTGAAACTGGCTCCAGAACACAGAACGGGAAGTTAAGTCTGCCCACCCTGTCTGCTAGAAGAGAACCATTTGAAGAGAGGAGCTCAAAGTCAGGGATTGGAGTTGCTGGGAAAGCTCCATTGGCTTAATTGGAGGTAAATAGAAAGGCTGTGAATGTATCCTCAATCATGAATATTCATGAGCCACATAGCTTTGCCTAGGTAGCCGGCCCTGGCAGGCACAGAGTTGGCTCAGGGCTCGTGTTTGAAACAACACAAGCACTCCTGGATTTTTGGATTGGAGATGTTGAGGGAGAAGCTATTTGTAGATGTCTTTGACAATAAGGCATGTGCACTGCTCCCCTGGGCAGACACTCTCAGGAGGACAGGGCTTCTATGGGTATGGATGGAGTAGGGGAGGGTAACATCATGAGATTCAAAATGCTGTCAGGATGTTAGCGCTCCAGGTCTGGGGAATTAAGTGTCCAGAGGCTGTGATTGGGCGGGGGGGGGGGGGGGGGGCGGAGGGAGGCAGTCTTAGAGCTGGGACTGTCTTCCTTCTGCAATGACCTTGGCTTTGATATCATAGAAGTAACAACAATAATGTCTCTTTAGATGTTCGTAACCATCCATCTGCTGTGACAAACATTGGAACGTGACAGAAATCGAAGGGGGAAAACAGTGTTTCCTGATGCAAATGACACCTTTCTTACAGCACTATTGAGATGGTTCAGAGACCCAGGGCAGGCAGTCTGCTGGCAGGATGGCATTTCAATGTCCCACTACCCCCAGCCAGTTGCACTAGGAAGGCTCAAGACCATGCTTACCTGGAGGCATCCACCTGGATCCTGGTCAGTAAGCTCCACTGCCCGAGGATCTGCAACCTGGTTTGGAGGCATTTCGGTCACTTAGAGCCCTCCTCTTGTTCTTTGGGGCTTCCCTATCTTTCATCTTCCTTTTCGACCTGGATTCCCAGAGTTACTGCTAGGATAGGACCACTTCTTCACCCAGTGCACCTGAATAAGGACCTCACAATAAGATAAGTCCTGGTTGCACTCAGGGGGCTGTACCAAGCTTTGTCCCTCCTGCTCTGTGGGATAGTGGGTATCCACATCCATGAGGGGCATATCTGCCCTAGGACATCCTATGTAGGAGGAGTCAATTTCCTGCACAAGGTCTTGGAAGCCCTCTCAGCAGTGGAAAGCTTACCAGATGCCACAGGGATGCAGGGGGCCCTCATACACTGTGCTATGGCCTGGACAGTTCTTGGGGACGGTGAGAAGGAAGGTGTGTGAGTGGGTAAGAGAGGAGGCCAGAGAGCAGGGAGAAGTGCAGGAAACAGTTCCTGTGCTGGTTCTGGAGAGAGGCACCGAGTGAGGAAGAGCTAAGTTGGAAACTGGTGGCCAAGAGTCTCCTGCATGACTTAGCTTTCCTATCAGTCTCCCAGTTTACTGAGGGGGCATAAGATGCTGAGCTGGAGGTCGTGGGTGCCCAGAACAGCCTGGAATCTTGGTTGCCAATCCCCAATATTGAGATGCCTAAGAACAGCTGGGCAGTGGTGGCGCATGCCTTTAATCCCAGCACTCGGGAGGCAGAGGCAGGCGACTCTCTGAGTTTGAGGCCAACCTGGTCTACAAGAGCTAGTTCCAGGACAGACTTCAAAGCCACAGAGAAACCCTGTCTCAAAAAACCAAAAAAGAAGAGAGAGAGAGAGAGAGAGAGAGAGAGAGAGAGAGAGAGAGAGAGAGAAAGATGCCCAAGGACACCCAAAGGCAGAGGGGTGGGAAAATTACCCCCATCCATTCCCTTTTCCAATTGCTTAACAAGGAAAATATCTTCCATGTAATGATCTTCTGGGCCTAGAGATCTGAGCCTCCAAGACCTTTTGTTTAGTGTAAGTGTCCTACTCAGATTCAGGGAGAAGCTAAGCATAGGGCTATCCCTGCCTGCAGAACCCCTTCAAGGAAATGAAGGTAAAAGTGAGCAGGGCAGGGGCTGGGTCTTAGGCTCAGTCACAGGGCAAGCAAGGTCACCTTGTCACAAGGGTTAAGAAACACGGCTGGAGGACTACAGCATGTACTATGTACACATACCCTATGCCAGACACCCCACAAAGGCCATGGACCTACAGCCCCAGAATGTGCACACTGTCTTTTACAAGAGATCGTAGAAGGACAGTCCCGTGGTATGGAGATACAGACTCTGGAGTCACGATGAACTCTAAATGGGAGCCATATCTACTGTGGAAATTTGGTATATGGAAACGTGGGTTTGGCCTGCATGGGCAGTGAGGGGAATGACATGGTGTTCAGGGTGACCTCAGGGGTTTCAGGGTATCAGCTTCGTGTGAAACCACAGGAATACATCTGGACAGACTTGGGGGAATAAGGCAAGGTGAGTTGGAGGTGAAGGAGGAGAATTTACCGGAAGGACCTTGAATTCTCCCTGGAGGGTCACTTAATCCCTGGCTGGTCCTGCAGCTGCCAAGCGCAGAGTGATTCAGGAGGCCGCCCCTCCCCCACCCTCCTCTACAGGGAGGCTGTGGTGGCCAGTGCTGCTTGTTCCTCCTGTCCTGCTGTCCCTGTCCCTCAGGGTGGGAGCTACAGCCATCCTTCACAGGGGCAGAGGCAGCATCTGAGGGACTCTGGCTGGAATCATTTCCTGGCAGCCAGCTGGTGGGAACAAAGAGCTTTCTTTCCTTTGTCAGCCTGTCAGGACAAAATTCTTCACAAAGAGCCACACCACCGCCTCAGCATCAGTTGCAAGGGCCCAAGCTGCATCTCCGGACTGGGGACCAGCAGGTATTGAGAGATTTAGGCTCTGGGTGTCAGGCATGGGGACTGAGCGGCTGTGGTCCCTGATGTGGGTCACAGCCAATGCTCCTCAGTCCTGGGCCCATACATGGTGGGGGGAAAAGCCAGGTAGCAGGGCCACCTCTTCGGGTTGTCACACCTAGTCTGCCTCATGCCCAGACTCTGAAGGCACCTGAGTTGTGGTTCATAGATGCTGGCACTGGGATTATTTCCTGAGAGCTCCAAACTGCCAGGATGTTAAAGGGCAATCCAGGCACCTGGTCCTTACTGCCTTCCTCATGGTACTGAAAACACACGATCGTTGCTACCTCATTCAACAGCTGAGGAAACCAAGACTCGGAGAAGTGAATGGCTTATGTGAGGTCACCGCATGGGAGGGGCTGAGCGGTTTTAAATCAGCTCTGGCTGCCAGCCATGATGCTGTCTCTGGGCCAACAGTAAGACTTGGAGCCAGCGGGGCGATCACTCTCATTCATCACCACAGTGCTCCCTGGAGTAGCAGTCCTTCTCACAGTGTTTATAGACAATTAAGTGCTGAGGGTAGAAATGCCAGGGTGGGTAGAGGGGCAGAGCACCGACTGCCCCAGGTCTGCAATGGCAAATCGGCGAAAAGGAGCCCCCACAGGAAGTCAGATGAAGCAGGAGGTCCTGAGGTTACAGAGACAAGAAAAGTGGCTTTCACAGCCACAGATGGTCCTGGCTAACATCCTGGCAGCTGCTGACCCTGGATGACATGTCCCCTTAATCCAGAGCCAGCCTGCAGGGTACCAAGGACCCCCGGGCTTGAGCTGCTGCTACTGCACCAGGCCCGGCCTGTAGCTTGCCCGCTCTGCTTCAATGACGAGAACCTGGGGTGACTGCTCGTGTCCTGGGATAAGAATACCTGAAGCAGTCAGGGATCGGGATGAATTCTGACCAGAGGAGCACAGGAAATGCAGCCAGGCCTGGTGTACTCATGATCACTGACTGCAGCAGAGGTGATGGTGAGAGAAAGGGCTCTGAGCCCTCCAGATCCCAGCATCTCTACTCCTGCCTGATGAGACCTAGTCTTGGGTCCTCAGTCTGTGTTCCAGCTGTTCATTTTGGCCACATGCCCATGGGCCCTAACCAAGCAGAGATACTCTCAGCCTGTTTAAGCTGATCCAGGAGTGAGGTTCAGAGTGGCAGTGCAGGGCCTTAGAGGCAGAAATCCCCTTCGTCCCTCTTCCCTTTCCCCCCTCTTCCCCTTCCCCCCTCCATCTTTACTTCCCTCTGTTATACATCCATTCCTCTATCTGCATTCAACACACATGCTCATCCACACTAATAGCCCTGCGTGTGTGTGTGTGTGTGTGTGTGAATGTGAGGCCCAGAGTCTCCCTCCTGAACTCACATCCCTGTGGGATAGAGTCCGAGTGTAGCGGACACAGTCCTTTTATGAATCCCTGTTTATATCAGCAGATGGTTACCATGGAAATGTCCTTGGGACAGGGTGGAGGGTAAAGAGGGCAGGGAGGGGGGAGGGAAGTCCCCTCAGAGGCCTGTATCTGCAGAACTCCTGTCCAGCTGGGCGGCAGCATCCTGGAAGGGCAGTAACGTAGCTAGGGTAGGAGGCGTGTGCAGGGGCTTGCTCCGTCCCCCACCCTCAAGGACACAAGACTCTGGCCTTGAGGTCACCGTGATCTTCTGCCCAGAGTGGTCTACAGACTTGCAAACTGGGCTTTTCTTACCTAATGCCTGTAGTAAGTACCCAGTGCAGGATTCCCAGGGTCCCCAGCAGTGCTTCCTAGTGAGCAGGTGGAACAGGAGGGGCCAACAAATTAATGAGTGAGACTGATTATCTGCTGCATTAGCAAATCCACAGGGAAAGTCAACCAGCCAGGCAGATGTGTGTGAGCAGCTCAGTGTCCCCGGGGCTGTGGTCCACAGGACTGAGTCGGCAGAGCCTGAGGGTGGAGCTGACCCCCACCTGGCCCCTTGCCCCAGGAGGGACCTCCTGCTGGTGAGAGCCACCAGCTCTGGCTGCTAAACCTGGAAGGTTGGGCACAAAGCCCGTCTGCAGAAGCTTTGAAGAGGAGCAGGCAACAGAGCTGAACTGCCCAAGAAGCTCTCAGTTCCCCGACTCAGGCCCAAGCTGGGCTCTCGCTCAGATGTGGTCTGAGGCGTCTACATCTGAGCTGTCTGGAAAGGGCTTGGAGAAATCGCAGACCTGAGATGTTATCGAGAGTCTCAGATAGTGGGTGCCTGTACGCGGAAACAAGTCCCCAAGTACACGTGAACACCGCAGCATCCACACTGCTGTGTGTTTTCTCTGTGGAGCCTCAGAGGGCTCATTCAGTTCATCCCCTACCCCACCCCAACCCCCAACTCCAAAACAACATTCAGAGGAAGCCCAACTCAAGGTAGCCAAAAGGTGAAACGGGGTTGGACTTAGGATGGGAGAAACAAAGCAGCTTTACCCCAAAGGAGGTTTAGATTTGCCCAGGGGCAGGAGTCAGGGCCCTTACTGCTGAACCTGGAAAGCAGATATTCCATGAGAAGCCTTAGTCTCCCTACCTTTCTCCACAGCCATATCTGAATGACATGGCTCCTACTCAGAGTTCCAGGGGAGCTGGCAGAGGCTCCAGGGGACTTGAATCGTGGTTGACTACTTCTATATATGTATGAGGATCTCACATGGTAGCCCAGGCTGACCTCAAACTCTCTGTGTAGCCTAGCCTTGCTTTGAATTTGTGGCAATCCTCCTGTCTCGGCCTCTGAGTACTGGAATCCCAGGCACGCACCACCTTTGCGTCTGCATCCATCTTTGGTTTCTGGCATTAATGAAAGAAGATGGGGTTAGCTCTGTGCACGGTCACGGAAAGTGATCCCTTTGCTCTGTGCTGATGTGAAGCAGAGGTGCCACATCAAGATGGCTGTAGACCCAGGTCCAGCAGCAGTTTCCCCACATGGGACCTATTGGCCTTGCTCTCCCCAGCTCCCTCAGGGTCCACTGTGCCAGGCCTTACACAGGCTTGCTTTCTGCTCCCCGCCCCCAGGCAGTGCTCCGCCATCTGCTGATTTTTAGTTCAAGATTACAGGTGTACTTAAAAATACCCAGCTAGTGGAGGGATGGAGCTAATACCTGAACGGTGGAGCCAATGTCTGGCTCCTTGGGGGACTGGGGTGGATGAGGACAAATTAAGAAGGGCCCCAACGGGAGGACTAGCCCTAGTGGTGAGAGTTGAAAGAGTGGAATTCTATTGGGGAAGTCAGGCTTCCCTTGGCTCCCGGAAAGACACCAGGCAGAAAGGGAGTGGGTACCCAAAGAACAGTCTTCACATGAGGCCAGGGTACCAACCTGAAGGTCAATAGCTGTGTTGGTGTCTCACCACTGAATTGTGGTCTTGGGCAAATGGATTAAATCTTTTTGCACCTGTTTCCTCTCAGGTAAGACTTAGGTATGGCAAGAATTGGCCTTGAAGGGGACAATGGGAGTCTCGCACCTACACATCCTCAATACTTGGGCCAGGGAGTGGGGGAACAGTGGTCACTGTTGAGGTGGTCTGCCCAGGAGGAGAATAATTTGGAAGGTTCTGCTCACAAAGTATAGACAGATGGTTCTATAACCTGGAGGAGTCTGAGGGTCCCAGAGGGGGTGTGTGGCATGTATTGACTGTAAGCCAGAGGGCAAGAGAGCTGGGTACACAGACAGAGGGGCAGATGGGGGCGCAGAGTGGAGAGGTGTGAAAGAGGAGGACAGTCGTGGGAGCAGGAGCTGGGCCATGGAAACTGTCCCTGTACTGTTGTGGGTAGGTGTGGGCCAGAGGGACAGTCAACCTCGGAGCCACCATGCCTGGGGACAAAGGGGGCATGTGCTACAGGAATAGAGACAGCACCTTTTTGCCTTCAACTTCAAAATTGTCTCCATTTAGGGGCTCAGAGCCAGCTGCGGGGTCTGTGGGACAAGGCAAGGTTGGGCCATATCTGGCTTTTGTGGTGTGACAGGGCTTCTTCTTTCTTGGGAAACTCAGGCCCACAAACCACAGTCCTTTCTTCCAGGACTTCCTGCTGAGACGAGCCCCATTCCCTAGGAACCACAGGACCCGAGCACCTCGTTAGTGGCATCCCTCAGGACCATCCCCAGCACCCAGCGGTTTTTTTCTCCAAGCACCTGTCCTCTTTAGCCAGTAGCTCGCTGCCACAGAGTTGGGGTGGGAGATGCTTTAGCGCCAGCACAGTCCACCCGGCCGGCGCGGGGAGGGGTTGGGGCGAGAACCTGCCCGCCCAGAAAGGACAAAGGTGGATCCTGGTACCGGGTTGGTCCTGCGAGACTCAGGGTTCGGGTAACCAGGATCTTCTCACTAGAACAGCACTTCTGGGCCTGGGCGCTGCAGGATGCTTCCTGGGCTTGCAGTACAGGAGGAGGGTAGCAGGCTGATGGAAGGTGGGTTCTCTCCCTCAAAGCTGGGCTAGGGAAGGAGACCAGAGAGAAAGAGAGACTTGTTATTTCCAAACTGCAAACAGTTAGGCTAAGGAGGGGTGTAGTGATGGAGTTAGTCAGAGCCAAGCAGGGTGCCCTCTTCTCGCGCACAGTTCATGAATGCGCCCAGCAGGCTTAGGACTGAAGACCGGCGTTGGGGGCTTGATTCCTGAAGGCGCTGGGGTTGCTGGGATGACCAGGAGATCGCCAACCCCACCCGGCACGCCGCGAGCCCCAGGGGGACAAGGAAACTTTATCCCCACGCGGGGCCGAGCGGGGCCTCCACCTACCCTCGGGGCCCGGTCCGCCCCCTCCTCCCGCCCGCTTTCTCCTCCCTCTCGTCCCTACCCCTCCTCCCCTCTCGCCGGCGGCTGAAGGCAGCAGGTCCGGGCGGGGCCGCGCCGCGGAGCCCACAACCTCGAGCTCCCGCCCCGCCGCCGCGCCCCGCGGGACAAGCTGCGGAGCCCGGCTTGGGGACGAGCGGCCGCGGCGCGGGGCATGAAGTTGGGCGCGTGCGGGTCTTGGAGCGGAGGCGCGGCACAGCTGGGAGCCGCCCGCGTCTAGAGCCCGCTCGGTGCGCCATGGAGCTCAGGGGGCCCCGGGCGCCGCAGGCGCCGCTGCTACTGCCGCTGCTGTTGCTCTTAGGGGTCGGCCTCTTGCCTGGTAAGTTTCGAAATGCGGAACGGTTTTTTTTTTGTTTTTTTAATCTCCCGGGTCCTGGCACCTGGGATTCCCGGGCCAGGGGAGAGGAGGCCCCGGGCTGCGGTGCCAAGCCGCGGGTGCGCGCAACGGGATAGCCAGAGACTCCTCCACCCACTACAGCTCCGACGTCCTGCGGTGCTAGCTGAGCCAGTGAGGAAGGAATCAGCCGCCAAGTGCTGGGAGAGGGGGTTTGAGTGGAGGCGGGGGTGAGGCGGGGGGAGGGTGGTCTGACTGCATTTCCGAGCTGGAACCAGAATCTCCAACTAGGATAGAGGTGGAGTCCACCTGGGAGCGAGGTTCCATCCTGCCAAATCTCTCAGCAGACCGCCCCCACGTCTGCTCCTGGTTTCGGGGATCTGCCTCTGCCCCTGGAGCTCCCACCCTATCCTTTCTGCCCTCCCCACCCCACGCCGGCTTCCTCCACCTCTCATTTAAACGGACACCTTTCACCCTAACCCATCCAGGGGTTTCCGGAGGTTATTTAATCCCTGGCCTCCTCCAGTGAGCAGTGAGGCTGTGCCTTACTGGTCCAAGGTACCAGGAAGAATGAGGCTGAGGGAGGAGGCTGTGGGGGTACTCTAGAAGACCCCTTCTGAGGAGTTCTTCTCAGGTAAGCAGGAGCCAGCAGACAGCAGAGGCTCCCCTCCCTCTTCCCAACCCCCTCTTTAATGCAGCAACCCAGCAAATGGAGACAGGGAGGCCCCCTAGCCACGTAGGGGGCCGATGGAGAGAACACAGATGGGCTCCTGACTGGTGGAATGAGGGACCACCCTCTCCAGACAGCAGTGTGGCGCTTATCCAAGGCATCTTGTGTCTGCCCTGAACTCTGGGCGCTAGGGGCCCCGAGGGTCTGCATTCGTTATCAGGGTGGACACTAAAGCCCAGGCAGCAGGACTATTCCTGTGGACAGCAGCTCAAGCACCACCCTCGCTGCCCCATGCACCTTCTGTCCCCATTCCCATGCGGCTGTCACTTCATGTCCTTTGTCTCTGCCGGTCACCGGCGATAGGGCACTTCCATCCAGAGTGATTGTCTGCAGGGAAGTTGTACGCAATTCAGTGTTCACTGGTTAGTTGCTGTGTTTTCCTGGTGAAGGAAACGCAGGAGGGCCTGACCCGTTCTGAGGGTGCTGGAAAGGCTTCCTTGAGGGGAGTCTGGGAAATCAAGGCAGCATGCCCAGGGCTCCTAAGGTAGAAGGTGATGTGGAAGAGGAACTGGAAGGCAAGAAAGACTGTGGTGACATGGGGCTTGAGGGGCGCCCTTTGTGGTCACCTGTCCCTAAACCTCCTGCCTCCCGCACAGCTAGCAGCCACATCGAGACCCGGGCCCATGCGGAGGAGCGGCTCCTGAAGAGACTCTTCTCTGGCTACAACAAGTGGTCTCGGCCAGTAGCCAACATCTCAGACGTGGTCCTTGTCCGCTTCGGCCTGTCCATTGCTCAGCTCATTGATGTGGTAGGTGTGGGGATGACCTGGTGTTGTTTGGGACAATTGGGGTCACGCTGTAGGAGGTACGACCGTGAGACTCCATGTGACTGGATCCAACCAAGGTTGACAGAGAAATGCCATCCTGAGCTTCAGCAGGTACTCAGCGCTGGGGAAGGGAGGTGGGCTCCATGGTTCCGGGCCTGCTCCATAGGAAAGCTGTGGAAACTTCGGTTGTGTCACCCTTCCCGTGGGCACTGTGGTACACTGGGGGCACATTGATCTCACGCTGATCCCAGAGGCCACGGAGTACCAGCCAACATGGAAAGTTGGGCTTGGGTGAATCTCAGACAGATCCTTTTTACCTGGCTGTGTTCATTTTCCTAGTGAGGGTCCAGGAAGATTTCTGGGGGGACCTGTGTGAGCTAGGCAGTAGCCCCTGCTGCATGGGTTGAGGCCCAAGCACCAGAGATGAGGTCTTGGCCCAGGGAAGTATAATGTAGGAGTCTGTCCTCATGTGAGGCTGAGATGCCCCTTATGGGATGGGACCAGGCTTTGGGGAATGCAGCCAGGGGTTGGAATCACTCAAGGCTCTGCCCTTCAGGTTGGGCCCAACATGAGTTCTGTCCTGGCTGGAGGAATGATGCTGGGAAGGCGTAGTAATCTTTTTTTTTTTTAAGATTTATTTATTTATTATGTATACAACATTCCTTCCATGTATGCCACCATATGGTTGCTGGGAATTGAACTCAGGACCTCTGGAAGAGCAGTCAGTGCTCTTAACCTCTGAGCCACCTCTCCAGCTCAAGGCATAGTAATCTTACCAGTGGGGCAGCCATAGGCCACTTGATTTAGTAAGCTTGAGGGCTCTGTACTGGGTTTGCTGGGTTCAGGGGCAGAGCCTAGATCTGAGGAGAGAGAGAGAGAGAGAGAGAGAGAGAGAGAGAGAGAGCGAGAGAGAGAGAGCTGTCCCTGCAGAGCCTTCTAGGAGAGATAGAAGTTAAAGGGGAGGACACAAAGAGACTACTGCCTTGCTTGGGTTCATACCCCAGCGTGAGTGTCCTAAAGGTCCAACCCCCTCTCTGCTACAAGGGAAGTGTTGGCTTGAGACTGGCACTGATTATGTGTGGTTCTCAGCTTTTTCATGTGCTTGCCTGACATGTGCGAAGAGCAACTATAGCATCTCTAACAGAGCCAGCAACAACCCAGGGATCTGGCCTGATGGGATTGGACACAGAGACCCTTGCCAGTTGGCCCTATTCAGGGGTAGCCACTCAGACTTTCATCCTCAGGAGAGCCTAGCACTTCGCCCCTGCATGGTTCCTGCAGTGTCCCTGGCTGGGGGACATCAAGGACAGTGCAAGATGTACAGGCCCCTCATCCTTGCTGAGGTTTGCAAACACCGTTACAAAGCGGTGGCTGGCAGAGGCAGCTGTTGGCAGCAGCTCAAGACTCTGGGTCGGCTACCACCAGGCATGCCTAAGCCTGTTGAGCTCAGCCTCATGTTCTCAGCCTCAGGAGACACTGAGGCTCATAGCAAACCCAGCACCAAAATGTCTCCAAGGGACCTGGCTCCCAGCCCTGACCTCTGTCCTAGATCTAGCTAAGGTCACGTGTAAACATGTATACACACGCATATAAATATCTCCTGGGCCTGGTTGGAGGGTGCCCCAAAGGCTCACCCTGCACCCTGCCAGGGATCTACCTTGACTTTGCTACAAAGGGGAGTTCTGGCTCTAGGCAGGCATTGTGCACGTTGAAGGTTCACAGCCACATTTGTGCAGAAAGGTCTGCCTTGTGTCTGGCTTACTCTTTCTTCTACTAGGGCCTGGAATCCAGGTGCCCCCATCCTAGTGCCCAGCCTGCCTTTGTCCCTTTGTCCCTGTGTCCCTACTTGATCTACTACAGATGTCCTCTCAGGGGTCTGCTCCCAGTAAGGGAGACTGCATGCTTTGCTTGAGTTTATACCCGGTGCCCGCTGTAGAGAGGACTACAGAATCACCAGGATTTTCCTAACCCAATGCTGAGTCCTTGTGAAATGTGCTCCAGATCTCTGTGACATCTATGGATCCAAAGGCCCTGGAGTGTGACAGCCACATGGGGCTGGAAGGGATGCTAGGGCAAGAAGATCCTGCCCGGTAACAGTCAAGTTTGTTCTGATGATTCTGGAGGCCCTGTGGGATGAAGCAAGCAGGGTTCCATTTACAGCTTCCTTGGGTATAGGTCAAGGTCATGTAGGGATGAGGCTGCTGCCAACTAGCCTATGCAGGCAGCAGGAGGAACCAACAGACTATGGACTGTGCTCTGCATCCCACCTTCTCTTCAGTGTCCTAACAGGGAGGGGACTCACTCAGGCCACTGGGTCACCTTCCTAGGTGACTGCACTGGAGAGGACCTGGGGCTGGGCATCAGGGGGTGCAACCTCCTCCCATTTACTAGACTATAATGATTTTTGTGGGGGCAGGAACATGCTCTATTCATAGCAAGACACTGTCTTGCTGGATGTCCTGGGAATCTCCTTGGTTAGGTCCCTGGAGGAGCCTGTTAGTCAGGCTTAGGCTGATGACAGAAAATGTTGGTCCAGTTTGGGACGCATGGTGCCCAGTATCCGATGCCCTCTGACAAGGCCCAGTGCTGTTCCCCAGACTATGGGCATGAGGTCTCAGACCCTTCCTGGGTGCTGAGTGAATAGAAGGTGTGACAGTGAGTATGGCTGCCAGTCTGTCCCCACGAACATCTGTGCTTACACCAAGCTTGCTCATTCTCCACAAGGGTCCTGTCTGCTTTAGGAGCTGATTGATCAGAACGTGGGTCTCCAACCTGCTGTTCCTCACCAGATGGGCCCATTCCTATGGCACAGAGGAGAAATAAACTTGGGGCAGCAACTGTAAGAGACCGCACAGAGTAGTCTGCAGCCTGGATCTTCTCAGCCTGACTGGCTGTTGCATGGTGACCTTGAGATGAAACCACAAGAATCTCTGCCGCGACAGCCACCTTGGCCCTGGGCGGATGGTTTTATCAAGATCTCCCTAACCTGTGGCTTTGGTGGCCTTAGGAACAGCAGCACATGGATCCCATCTGCAGAGGGAGGAGGGAGAGAGCAATGTGAGTGGACATGGCTGACGGATTTCAGCCTGCAAGGAGCCTGGGGTCCATTTGGAGCTGAACTGACCTCCCATGTCTCTCTGGAAAGGTTCCGGAGTCTTTGTCTCCTCACCCTACCTCCCCTGAGGCTGCCATCCCAGGCTAGGTTGCCTTCAGGGCTGAGGCACTCCTCCTCTGCTGCAGTTCGGCCCTGGCTTGTCTGTGCCTTTGCTAGCTATGGATTGTAGATCTCCCTTCTCCCTTGTGTCCTAGGATGAGAAGAACCAGATGATGACGACAAACGTCTGGGTGAAGCAGGTGAGTGGGGAGGGCTCCCCTGCCTCTGCCCTGTGCCCCATAACCCCCTCACACGCGGCTCTCCACCCCCACTCAGGAGTGGTATGACTACAAGTTACGCTGGGACCCCAGTGACTACGAGAATGTTACCTCCATCCGCATCCCCTCCGAGCTCATCTGGAGGCCTGACATCGTACTCTACAACAAGTAAGCCTCGTGGGCCCTGGCAGGTGAGGTTAGGCCCCAGCCCAGCAAGGAAGCTGTTGGAAGCAAAGAGGAACTAGGCAAAGGGAGTGGAAACCCAAGGGGCTGGGTGTAGCCACCAGCACCAGTGGCAGGGGGCGGGGAGGTGGTACCCGCTGTGAGATTCTTCTGGTCTCCTGAGGGCAGAGAATAGATTGGATGCCCTCTCCTGGCAGTGACTGCAGGTCCCATCCCAGGCAGGTTTTCTTAACCCCTGCAGTGTACAAGTCACAGTCTGAAAGGCCAGTGATGCAGGGAACTTTGGGAGTAGATGAAGAGGTACAAGAGAAGTGACTGCTCCACAGAACCTTGCCTCTGCCCTTCTAGGTCCCACCTTTGTGCTGTGCCCCACACTGGGCACTGAGCCAAGGGACACTCCCAGCTCCTAAGCTCAGTTCACACCCTGTCATGGCTCCTGGAAGCTGAAGTCTGCACAGAGACGAACGCAGTCAGTGGTGACAGGAAGGCAGGAGACGGGCATCCTCACACTTACTTTTCCCAGGGATCCTTACAGAGAGACCTGAGCTGGGAGCAGCTGGATTTCTGAGCTTAGTCTACGCGGGGTGATACGCTACTCCAGCTTCCACGGGGCTTGCAGACAAAGCAAACAGAAAGCCCTTCCACCCCCTAGTCCCAGCCATCTGCCCACAGCCCCCTCCAGGCCCTGGGGTGCCCATCTGACCTACAAATGCTCCCATTAGATTAAGAACGACTGGGATTTTCTTTCCTCTTTCATTGAGCAGAGTACTAGCCACATCCTTGGCCTTTAGAAGGAGCTGCGGGTGTTTTTCCGAAATGTGTTATGGGTGGGCTGTATCAAGGGTGGGTTTAAGAATGAGCAGATGGCGGGGACCATCAAGGTCCATGACCCTTGCTCTTCCTTCAGAAAGGCTCTCTGTCTTCTGTCCCCTCCGGTTGAACCTTGAGCCCTGGAGGATTTCTAGCTACTGGGCCTTTCTGGGACCCACACTCTTGTTCCACCCTTGAGCCCTAAGATCAAGTACAGAATCTACTCTGGGCATCTTACTGTACCCATGACAAGGAAGGGTACGCATTCCCTGGGCGGTACTGGGTAGGCAGAGGAGGAGGTGGGGGAGCCGATAAACAGCCCAGGACCAGGTTCCTGATGACGGGCACTCGAAGTCTCCACTCCTCCCAGGTCGTCTTTGTCTCTCTCTCTCTCCTACGTGCTTGGACACATGCCAAAGGGACAGACCCCCTTTTCTCTGGGGCTGGAATAAGCACTTGAGATCTACCTGAGCAGGGCTTGGAGCTGGTGAAGGTTGGTAAGATAAGATGCTGGCAGAGAGGAGGCCCTTTCTAGTGCAATCAGCTGCTGCTAGCCGGTACACTGCTGTACCGGGGAAGTCCCTACTCTTTTGTTGACTTGGGGCTTCCTCTCCTGGAAACCCAGAAGCTCTCAACCAGGTGTGGATCAAACAGATGATCTCATTTGCCTCTGAATCGCAGCCTCATGTGGTGGGGCTTCTTAGGAATAGGTAAAATCCAGGACCCACTCTCCCCCAGCTACAGGTCAGCTCGTTGAGTCCAGAACTAATATCACATTGGTTGCCTGTAGGACTCAAAAGTTTGTACTTCCTCTGGTGTTCTGGGGTCTGTAAGGTACAGAGCTGGAAACTGAGGACCCATCATCTTCCTCACCCTACATCAGGAGCCTTAGCAGTGAAAGGCCGACAGCCCAACCTGCTGTCCTGGTGTGTGGCCAGGCTGCCAGTGGTCGCTGGGACAGCATTATCCTTTGGGCCTTCTGACTGCCTTACTCTTGACAATATGAGGAGAACAAAGCAGCCAGAGCTACTACACAGAGTGCTGAACTCTGTGGACTCGGCTGTCACCTTCTCCACAGCTGGGGCTTTGTGGGAGTGTCGTATGGAAGTGGAGCCAGAATCTGATGGAGATGGCCTGCATTGCCCCCCTCAGAGACCTCTTCCCTCAGAGAGTACGCTTGGTACCCGTCTGCAAACACAAGCACAACAGCAGCCTCAGAGGGATCCATCAGCACAGGTTTAGGTGCTCTGCCGAGCTCACAAGGGGACCCAGGCCGGGCTGGGGAGGGCAGGGAGAGCAGGGAGTAGTGAGCAGTACAGTTAGAGCCAGGTGGAGCCACACCAACCTGAGCTGTGACTGCTGAGTCCCCAGTGTGTCTGAAGGGTGGGAAACCCAGACCCAGCAGCCAAGGCTGCAGATGGGAGTCACTAATTCAAGTGAGCCCGGAGGGCCCCTGTCGACCAGCTGGTTACAGCCTTTCCTGCCTGCTCTGCAGAAAGTTGTCAAAGCAGAGGATCCACTCACTTGCTGTGGGGGAATTTAAATTTGTGCCTGGAGTGCTGAGGCTTTGATTTTTGGAGATATGGGACTGCGAGAAGGAAATCAACCCAAGCCTGATTCCACAGGGCCTGAAATATCCTGCGAGATCCACCCCCATGTACCCGGAGGGAACCTTGGCTTCTGTAGAAACCAGGCTGTGCACTGTGCATTGTGCAATCTGAAGCCTTATTGGGGTGCATGTATGCAGCCTGAAGCCTTATTGGGGTGCATGATGAGAACAGCTTTTCCTATGTTTTCCATATGTAGAACAGCTGTGCCTGAGAAAACCAGTAACATTGACCTAGGATGAGTTAACATGCAGGAGGACCCAGGCTTGACACTCACTGAGATCGTGGGAGGCTCAGATCTTCTGGACTTTGTGGATGGTGCTACGGGTGATTGGTTAGCGTAGAAAGGACCAACCACTAAGGGTTCCAGGTGGCCACCATGGGCTCTGGTCAGGACATGAGAAGCTGTTCAGGGGAGGAGGGCCAGTTGGCTGATGAAATTCAGGGGACCTGTATTTCTCTGCCTAAGAACCTTGGAGGGCACTAGCCAATGAACTGGGCCCGTGAATGGAAGTGGGAGAAGGAATGGACAGATGGGGCTGGGCCCTTGGGAAATCAGAAGATTCTGGAGCCTGTGGCTCAGGGCTACATTGTTTTATGGGTGGTGAGACCGGCGTGATGCATGCTGGTGCCATTAGTGAGAAGTTTAATCGTGCTTCAGGGAGCTCGTTAGCTGTAAATCGAGGTTTCCCATCGGTGTTTCTGAGCTGAAGCTGGCAGGGTTTGCCCAAAAGTGTTAGTGCACTGACGGTCTCTGAATGCTAATCCAGGGCCAAAGCGAATGGTCTGGCTATGTAGAGATGCCAAGGCCTGAAGAGTGCCACACTGCTGCCTGGATTTCACGGGGAAAATAGGGTACAGATTTCACAGCCAAATAGGGTACAATTCCATAGGCAAAAATGAAATATGAGCAGTTCTGGGGAGGGTTGCGGAGGTGATCACGGTGAGAAGGGCTTCACAAAGTCTGTTTCCCGGTGTCACAAAGTTCCAAGAATGTGTAAAATGAGGCACAGCATCACTGTGAAGCCCAGAGGTCAAGGCTGGAACTCTGGCCAAGAGAAGAGGCTTGAGGGACAGCAGACCCATGCTCCACTGCCCAACCTGGCAAACATTCCTCAAGGCAGAGAGAGAGGCAAGAAGCCAATAGTCAGATACTAGAACCTGAATGAGGCAACCGGAGTCCTCACCCAGCCCGTGTACCATGGCCTGTAGAGAGGTGGCCTCCAAATTCCTGGGGCCAGTGGAAAGGAGAGGAGATCTATCCTGAGTGTGAGCCCAGTCCAGGGGGAAATTCAAAGGGGTTCTTGTCCTGGAAGGCACCTTGAGCAGCTCTGCACTACCATTTTCATACCCGGTGTCCTCATATGGATGAGATGGGCAGAGAGGCCTGCTGGCCTCCAGCAAGATTATCCGTTCACCAGGGACCTATGAGAAGCTGCTTGGTATGAGACCTCCTTTTTCATGGGTGGTGAGGAGGAAAAATTGCTTGTCCCACACCCTGTGCTCCTGGACCCAGCAGGCATCCATTCTTCTGATTCAGGCCTCTGGACCCACTTGCCCTGTCCCTGCAGACACATGCTTCCTACACAATGGTCTTGGTCCTGCAGGGACCAATGGGATATCCCTAGCACACACTGCCGGGGCCAGTTGTGAGCTCCTGAACTGAAGGAGACAGGAACCTGCATCTCCCCTCAGTGTATGAGATGCTCAGGTGGTAACCAGTAGAGTCCAAGGAGAAACTTCCGTGGTGCCTCAGTCCTCAAAGGCACAGAGGTGACCCAGGCCCCTCTGCAAGGAGAAGGCACAGATGCAAATTCACGGGGCAGTGGGTGTTCAGGAGAGAAGCCAGGAGTTTGGTTCCACCCCAAGCCCCTCGTAATAGTAATGGATAAGAGCTGTAACTCCTATCTAACTCCGCTCACTGGGTGAGCACCATGGTCTCTGGACCACATGCCACCTTGACTCTTTAGGGGTGACAAGCTGAAGCACACAGGTGAGTGATGGCCCAGACCACATGACCACTATACATAATCCTGCACTCTTCATGGTAGCTGGTGGGGCTGTTGGTCAGGCTGTGAGCCTTTCTCTACGAGAATGTCTGTGGGTGTGGTGTAGGGATGGGCAGACCTCACTGTTCTCTCTCCCTCTTCCTGGCAGTGCGGACGGGGACTTTGCAGTCACCCACCTGACCAAAGCCCACCTGTTCTATGATGGGCGGGTACAGTGGACACCCCCGGCCATCTATAAGAGCTCCTGCAGCATCGATGTCACCTTCTTCCCCTTCGACCAGCAGAACTGTACCATGAAGTTTGGGTCCTGGACCTATGACAAGGCCAAGATTGACTTGGTGAGCATGCATAGCCGCGTGGACCAGCTGGACTTCTGGGAAAGTGGGGAGTGGGTCATTGTGGATGCCGTGGGCACCTACAACACCAGGAAGTATGAATGCTGCGCCGAGATCTACCCTGACATCACCTACGCCTTCATCATCCGCCGGCTGCCGCTCTTCTACACCATCAACCTCATCATCCCGTGCCTGCTCATCTCCTGCCTCACCGTGCTGGTCTTCTACCTGCCCTCCGAGTGTGGCGAGAAGGTCACGCTGTGCATCTCGGTGCTGCTGTCCCTCACCGTCTTCCTCCTGCTCATCACCGAGATCATCCCGTCCACCTCGCTGGTCATCCCGCTCATCGGCGAGTATTTGCTCTTCACGATGATCTTCGTCACCCTCTCCATTGTCATCACCGTCTTCGTGCTCAACGTACACCACCGCTCACCGCGCACGCATACCATGCCTGCCTGGGTGCGCAGGGTCTTCCTGGACATCGTGCCGCGCCTCCTCTTCATGAAGCGCCCGTCTGTGGTCAAAGACAACTGCCGGAGACTTATCGAGTCCATGCACAAGATGGCCAATGCCCCTCGTTTCTGGCCAGAGCCGGAGGGTGAGCCCGGCATCTTGAGTGACGTTCGAAACCGAGGCCTGTCATCCGCCCCATCTTTCTGCAACCCTCTGACCACGCCAGTGGAGGCCCAGCCTACATGCAAGTCACCCTCTCACAAGGCCCCTGATTTGCAGCCAACAGAGGTGAAGAAGACCAGTCCCTGTCCATCACCTGGCTCCTGCCATGCACCCAACAGCACCAGGGTCCCGACGCTTGTCAAAGCCAGGTCCCTGAGCGTCCAGCACGTGCCCAGTTCCCAGGAAACATCAGAGGGTGGCATCCGCTGCCGATCTCGGAGTATCCAGTACTGTGTTTCTCGAGATGGAGCTGTCTCCCTGGCTGACAGCCAGCCAACTGCCTCCCCTGCCTCCCTGAAGGCCCATCCATCCCAGCTTCCACTGTCCGACCAGGCCTCTCCATGCAAATGCACATGCAAGGAACCATCTCCCGTGTCTCCAGTCACTGTGCTCAAGGCCCGAGGCACCAAACCACGCCCCCAGCACCTCCCTCTGTCACCAGCCCTGACACGGGCAGTAGAGGGTGTCCAGTACATTGCAGACCACCTCAAGGCAGAAGACACAGACTTCTCGGTAAGTCCTCGCCAGCGGCTATGCAGGGGAGGTGCCCCTGGCCCAGATAGGATGAGATGGCCGGTGTTTTCCATACATGATTCAGAAACCAAGGACCCAGACAAATGCTGCACAGCTTGAGGGTATGGAGTCTCTGCCTAGCACCTTTTATAGATCCTTAGGCCAAGATGGGCTTAGGCGAGGTCCTATCAGTGGGGAGCAAACTGAGGTGCTTCATTCAGGTGCCAGGACTTATGAGCCCTGGCGAGCAGTGGGTTGAGAGGCTGTTTCTAGCATTGCTATCCCAACGCTCAGAAGGTCTTCCTTTGATGTCTTTAGACTGTTATGGCTGCTTGGAATTCCTAGGTGACAGGTTCATCCCACACTAGCCTTCCCCAAAATTCAGTGGAACTGTTGCTTCTGCTGCCACCCAAGAACAGGTCTCCTTTGCCAAGAACAGCTTCTATGGCAAAGGGTGGTCCTCTGAATGCTAGGAAGGTTGAGAGGGCATAGAGAAGAGAATGGGGTTGCCGGAAACTACACCCCATCCCCACTCCATCAGTCCCTTGGAGGGTTGTGGGGTGAGGACATAATGTTGCCACACTGCAAGGCCCTCAGGAACCTGGAGTCAGGAAGCCAGTGCTCAGCCAGCCTACCCCAATGAAGCCTGAGAAAGAATGGTTATCTTGCTCCATAGGTGTTGGCTCCTGCACTTTTCACAGAGTGCAGCTCTGATGAGCAGTTGGGCTGGGCAGCAGTGCCAGCCCTGTCTGCCCTTGCCACTAGGGCGTTGTGGGTAGGTTCATCTCCCCTTTCACATTTATCCGACTGTAACACATAAGGGTCTCTGGGACTGGAGTGTGGGCTCAGATGATGCTGAGATGCAGGACTCCTGGTGCTAGGCAAGCTGTTTCCCCAGATCTGACTGTGCCTGTGAGAATCAGAGTCTCAGCCAGAGGTCAGGTAAAGAGGTCATCAGGGGAAGTCCTGGCCTGGTCAACCTCTGCTGTGCCACCTAAAATGTCTATGGCATCTGACCTTTACACTGACCTTGCCCTAAGCTGGCATTTGCCACTGTCCCTCCTGGGATGTCGGTTTTGTTGGCTTCTGCTCATCTTTCTGCCCAACCTGGGACTTGCCTGTTGTCCACTCCCAGATGTCTGTGGTTTGTCTTCTGGAGCTGCTAAGCCCTGGAAAGAAAGGAGGCTGGTGCCCTACATCCCAGGAATGGGTCTCTGCTTCCAGAATCACCCCTCTGAGTCTCAGGAAGTCATGAAGTCATTCTGGTGGTCTCTGGAATATTCTGGACCTCAGAGACATGTCTGGAGAGAAATTTGGGTTCTGAGGCTATGTCTTGTTACAGCTCTGGGGTAGAAAAAGAGATCCAGGCATGAACGGGACTGAGGCCACTGAGGGAGGCTGGATGTGGCAAGTTTAACTGAAATCCTCCTGGAACCATCCCCAGCATAGTCCTGTAGCCGGAGCTCATGACATCCCCCATCTCCACTGGCCTACTGCAGCTGCCTGACCTGCTTCTGGGCCTCGGGAGCTCGCTGACTTGATAGGGATAGGACAGCAGGGTTTTGGTCATGACTGTGGTGTTTCATCTTCAGAGGCTTGGTCCCAGGCACAGGAAGGGACAGAGGGACACTAAGCACCATTTACTCTGAAGAGCCCTTTGAGGGGCTTTTTATTTATCAAAGATCTATTCGGTCTAAAGTTTTCAAAGTGAACATGTCTGTTTACTTTTGGCTTAGCCCATCAGGACACCTGTGATCGTTGTGAAAATTTGAGGCAGATGCCCTTGCTTCTGGGGAAACTGCACTCTTCTCCAACTCAGGCCTGCGAGGCCAAGTGTTCCTCAGCCTGCTTGGGGTCTGCTTGTTGTGGCTTATTCCCTGCTGGTCACGTGTGCACAGGCCCTTCTAGACTAGTGACACCCTCGCAGGACGGTGAAGGGTAAGGAGCAGGGCGGTGGTCTAACAGCCACGCTACCTGAAGCACAAGGCTAGAGCTGCAAGGAGAACTGTCTTCAGTGCCATGCTGGTTCCCAGGTCTAGTTAGACCCAGGCATCAATCCCCTGAGTCTTCGCTTCTGGGAACAGCTTGAGGAAGTGGCTTCCTTGCATCAGTCCCAGGCATAAAGAGTGCACACTGTGGGATCCAGAGGAACCAGTAGTCATCCGCACCTGTTGTCACCATGTGTGAACGCATCGTCCAGTGAAGTGGACGCAGATGATGGACGTACACAGTGTGCCTTGTGTGCTGTTGTCACTGTTCACCCTCTGTCCCCTACCCTCCTTCCTCAATGGAATGTCCCTGGCATCATTGCCTCCACCCAGTGCATGGGCAGCTGGCCATGTAAGAAGTGGGTGTGCATAGCCAGGGCCAGGCCAGAGGCAAGTGTGGACTTAACCCTTGCTTTAGGGAGCTTTTGCTTTCGGCCACGGAGGGATGTCTAAGTGATCGGTCCATTACCCAGCTTGTTCCTAGCCCTTACCTTCTGGTCGAGGACACATGACTGACATCTCTCTGGGATCCACTTTTTTAAAAGTTACTTTAATTTTATGTTATATGTATGGGTGTTTTGATTACATGTATGTCTGTGCACCGGATGCATACCTGGTGTTAGCAGATTCCAGAAGAGGGTGTTGGATTCCCCGGAAACTAGAGTTATGGATGATTGTAAGCCACCATGTGGATGCTTGGAATTGAACCCAGAACCTTTTGAAAAGTAGCCAGTGCTTTTAACCACTGAGCCATCTCTCAAGCCCCTAGGATCCACTTCTGACATCTGCCCTGTGGGAAGGTAGACTTGACCTCTATGGTGCTGCCCAGCTTTAGCAAATTTAAAACAAATTTTACCCTGAAGTCATGGGCCCTGTGTTTGTCCAAAGTATGCCCAAACAGCCTCCTTTTGAGCATGGGTAGCCTGCTAAGCAGGCAAGACCAGCTGGGATACAGCATGCACCCCAAGTCTCTTGTGGCAGTGTGAACTACCAGAAAGCTCCAATGAGTCCAAATTCAAAGACCCCACACACATACAGCCCCATACGGGCTCGGTAGCTGCCCATCCCACCCCATATGGTGTCTCCGTGGGCTCTGTCCTGTAGCAGCTGCTCTGCCCAGCAGATTCTCTAACTGGACAGTTACGTGTTCCTTCCCCGCTTGTCAGCTCCCACAGGGGTGTGTGCAGATGTGTATCCAATGGGATGGATATGCAGGAACTGAGATTCATAGTTCCAGGTTGCAGAAGTTTCTCTGGCTGCCCATGGGATCTGAAAGATATAGTGACCCGTGTCTGTGTTTGCAGGTGAAGGAGGACTGGAAGTACGTAGCCATGGTCATCGATCGAATCTTCCTCTGGATGTTCATCATCGTCTGCCTACTGGGCACTGTGGGCCTCTTCCTGCCCCCCTGGCTAGCTGGTATGATCTAGAGACACAGTAATGGACAGGCCCGCTTGGCCCAGCTCCCTGGTCTTTGTAGGGCCATGCCAGTTGTCAGTTACCCCATCTTCCAAACCTGCCATGAAAACCTGGGAAAGAGATGCTATTTCTCGGGAGCCAGAAGCTGGCACTGGTTCTAATCCAGCCACGGGCCTGGTTAGAGCAACTGAGGGCTGATACAGGGCAGAGTTACAGTCTGAGTCCCCATTAAAATTGCTCCAGAGCAGGTGAGAATCACCTCCTGGCCTGCAGGCAGCACACACTCATCTGTGTCTCAGAGACTGGTCCAGTGTTGGTCTCAGTCGTCCTGTGGGGCCACACAAATTCATTCCTCATCAGCAACCAGAGCCCCTCATCTCGGGGGATTCATCTGACCCAGGAAACTCCCACTGTGCCCCTGCTGACCACATCCTCTCCCTGCCCCATAATGTGCCCCCATCATTCCTTCCGACTGGGCTGCTCTCTGTCACACAGGTGTCAGAGCTGAGCCCAGGCAAGTTCGGTTTCGTTTAAATTGGGGTGAATTGGTAAGAAGCTGAGCTCTGTGCCGTGTGGATGGCCCCCACTCACAGAAGAACTAGTGTAGCAAGACTGAAGCCCCATGGGAGCCCTGCATTCAGCTTAGGGTCACAAGGGTTCTATTGTGAGTGCCTCCTAGGGACTTGCAACCCCAATAGGGCAGCATTGGGAGTCTCAGGGTTGCGAGGGAGCCAGATCATGTCCAGGTCCTGGGCTGTAGGTCCCCTCATGGATCTTTGTTGATGCCCCTGCATGTTTCTTCCTCTCTGGGATAAAAGATTAAAGATAGAACTTCTCATCCTGGTCCTGTGGTGAGGGCACAGCTCCCTTGAGCACATCTTGTACGAGAGACCTAGGACTCTCAAGGCAAGCAGGAACAATGGGAAGCCCCTTCCATGTTATGGAATAGGGCGAGCTGCCAAGAGGGTTCTAAGCAAACCAGGCGCTCTGACCCATCGTCTTGAGGGCCATATGCCAAGGGTTATGGGTGCCTCACCCAGTCTGCCTTGCACTTAGGTTGTGGGGCTCCTCCTCCCATTCCCAACACAGCACCAGGCAACCTGGAAAATCCCCAGGGAGGGGCTGGGAGAAGCACCTGCTGTGCCCCCACCATGAAATTCCACTGGGTGAAGGACAGAGTGTGGGAGACACCCAAGAAATCATCCTGTGCTGTGGTCACTGTCCTGCTGTCCCCAACAGCCGAGTGGCCTCTGCAGAGCTAGGCCCTGCACCCTCAGCCAGCTTGTCCTAGGCCCTGAAGCTGGATTGTATGGACAGTTCTGAGGACTGAAGAAATGAAAGAACTTAATGAAGTCTGGAACCAACACAGCAAGCTCCCAGGTGCTGCTGGGAAAGGAACCCTGAGTTGAAGGCTTCAGGACACTCGTGTGTACAGGAAGGGCGTACAGAGGCCTGGGTTCTGAACTCTGGATGTTCTAGGCCTCCCCTAGAGCCCTGCGGAATCAAGGACCCCATCTGCTGTGTTTCAGTCTGTCCTCGCTCTGCTGACTGCTGGGTTGCCTAGCCCCCACACTGGAGCCCTCAGGGTGTTGCAAGATAACCCTGGTGGGGAAATTTGTTCCAGAACCTGGGAGCCAAGGGGAACACAAACCTCAGTGAGGAAGACAGCAGACACACCTGTCGGATATGAGTTCCACCAGCATGCTGCATACATGGCTCCAACCTCAAGATTTGCAGGCAGCAGTAGCGATCAGGGCAAGGCCACAGCGGCAGACTGTACAGAGAGGGCTGCTGTGCTGTTTCTTCTGGGTCAGAAAAAGTGAATGGCTGGATGCTCCTGACAGGCCGTCCCCACTGGCACCCAGAAGTCAGGAAAATGGAAATAAAGCACTGTGTTCTCCCCATGCCCACTCAGCTGTCCTTTTGTCTGCCTGCTTCCGATGTTGCTCTCTGGTCAAGATGAAGTTCAGTTAGGGCAGAATGCTTGATCTGAGGCCTTTGGGCCAGTGAGCTTTAAAAATCAGCATGGTCCCAATCCCTCTGATATGTGGACGTTATCTCCCCAAAGCTCCCAGCCCCCCCCCCATTCTACCCCCTCCCACAGACAGCGTCAACTCAAATGTGAGTCCTGGTCATCGTGTGTCCGGGATGCCGTACCGGACTCCGCGATGTCTGGCTTCTTTCACTTGTGTGGCCAAGGCTTGTCTGCTGTGCTGTGCGCACTAGACTCATGGCTGTTGTGTGCTTGTTGGTTCTTAGCTGCTGTTTCTGTCTGAATAAACCGAGTTGTGGTGTCTTCCCTTCCGTGTGCAGCCCGCCCTCATTTCCAGCTGTCTGTCAAGGTGCTGCTGATCAAGTTCCTGTGTTCGTGTCTGTGGGCATGTGTTGCCGTTTCTCTTTGTGTTAGCGTGCTTCTTTGATTTCTGTATGCTATGATGTCTTAACACGTTGGGGGCTTATCAGACTCAAGGCCGCTGCTTCCATGGCTGAACAATTTCTAGTGCTCGGCTTGCTTGGAGCCTACCCACCTTCACGGCTGATGGGCCATCGACAGTAGCACCTATTCCTTACAAAACTTACACCAGAGCCAGCCACAAAGGCAAAGGCAACTAGAGACCCCTTTGTAGCCCAGAGACTGAGGAAGTGTCCAGACTACCCCAGGCTGTTTCCTCTATGCAACCTGAGCCTCTCACAGAAACGCTTGTGAGAGTGGTAGACACTTCCTTCCCGCATCCCTTCCTCCACTGATGGCCCTGGTATCCCCTATTCCTAGAACAACGTCTTCTTGGTGATTGCAGCTGACACCCTTCCTGCCATGCCATCAACTAGGGGAGTCCCTTGTCTCCCCAGTAAACTAAGATTTGGGCGCAGAGCCAATAGATAACTCACCCTATAGGGTGGAGGTGGGCCCACTGTTACCATAGCTCTTGGGCACTGGTGCATTTCCACCAGAAACATCTGAGAGTCCAGGGTTTTATACTCTGGGCCTCCTGCCACCCATACAGATTGAGATTCATTGGCACAAAGCTGGTCCTGAAATTGTCCTGACCTTTGCGGGGGGGGGGGGGGAACATGGGGATCCCTGGTATGTGTCCATGGTGTGCACACAGGTTTTTACAGAAGCCACAGGAGAACACCCCTGGGCTCCTGCTGCTTGATTCTAGTCTCTCCTGTTTCAATCTGCAGAAAAATGCCAGTTGCAGCTCCCCAGATTGATTCGCTGACCCACAGCTGGAAGCATACCGCTCAGGACACAATGCCAAGGGGAAGGGTGGAATTGTCAGGCACTGGGGTTTGTGCTGGGATTTAGGTGATTTAAAAAACATTCTCCATTTGGATGTGCTGTTTACTCTCGCTGTTTGCAGCTAGGAGTTTCCATTACTTTAATCCCTGCCTGACATTTCTTGCTATTTGCTGGTCTCACGGGTGACGCACAGATAGAATACACAGACAATCAGCGTGTCTGCATACTTCTGACTGTAATTGCCTATGTCACCAGTACCCAGAAGTTACTGCTCTCCGCAGAGTGTATCCATTTCTGTGTCTAGCTTGTGTGGGTTCCGTCCTGTGGGCTGCACTGCCTGGCTTCCTCTTCTCAGCCTGCTGAGGATTCATCTGCTTACCGTCGACAGCCAGTTCTCATGTGCTCACTGTGTGGGTACTACACCATTTATCTGCCCATTTTCCCGCAGTGAACATTTGGGTTGTCCCCGTTTGCCACTGTGTGAGAAGTGCTGCTGTGGAGGAGTTATGGTCTGCAAACCTATCTTCTAACATTAGGAGGGAGATGCATGAGGATGAGGGGTTCAAGGTCTCCCTCAACTGCATTTCGAGAATGAGGTCAATCTGGGCTATGTGAGACTTCGTCTTTAATAACCCACCATCACCAACAACAAAAAGCATATCTAGGGCTGGGAAGGCTGCTCGGTGGATGAAGTATTTGCCATGTAACCATGAATACCTGTGTTCAGATCTCCAGCACCCATGTAAAAGCCAAGAGTGGTGGTGGCCACCTATAAACCCTTCAGACATTTCCTGCATTCCCCTCAGGCAGGCAGCCAGGGCAAACGGCAAGTTCCAGTTTCAGTGAGTAATCATATCTCAAAAAATAAGAGGGGGAGGCAATAGGAATCAGCCTCCTGCCACCACGAGTCACAGGCACACGTGCATGTGCGCGCGCGCGCACACACACACACACACACTAATGATAATTATAATAATTAAAACATATATTACATGTTTCTATTGGGAGAATACACGAGTCTAGAGAAGACTTGAACACCATCATTTCCAGCTGGGCCAGGTTAGCGTTTCTAGAACCTTCTCTAACACAGCAGAAGCATGCTTACTCTGGTCAAGCCGGACCATGAGCCCTTGCCACACTAAAAACAAGTGTGACAAAATTCAGGACTGGGTTAGCAGCATATTCCCTGACGACTGAGAAATCAACTAGAACGCCAAGTCTTAGGTTTCAATGGAATTTGGAGAGTGCCTCTTCCCTTCAGTGAAGCAGCAATTTCTGCCACACTGGGAGATTATTGTTTAATATGTTCTATCTCCTCCACAGAGGAAAGTCCGATCTATCAGCCACTTTGGACACCTACTCTGTTAGTTCTTGTTCTAGAAGCTGCTCCTTGCTTATAGTAAATAACTGTGCTTCAAAAGCCTTCTGTATTGATGAGAAACATCACTATGCCTCCCCCTCCTGACAGCCCACCACCCTGCTGCCCTTGGCAGCAGTTCAATAGAATAATCTGCTGTGTGGCTGCCCAACACAGAGGGAGGTCGCTGTCCCTCTATTCACAATGTCCCCACTCCTTTGCAGAGGTCTCCATATGTCTGCTGGACTCCCTCCCAACAAAAGCTTCTTCCTGTGAACTTCAAAGCAGTTCTGTGTGTTACACCTGGAAGCATTGTGGTTCTTAAAATATCCTTTGTCCTAATCCTTGATGTGAAATTTCCTCCTCTGCCCTCCCACCTCACTGCCACCTCAGATTCTTATTGTCTGCAGTTTGGGCTGTAGGTTCTCACCAGGAAGGATTTCCTGATGGCTGTTCCCACTGTCTTTGCATCACGGACATGTCTTTGTATGACACAGAGGACATATCTCACAACCCACTCACCAGCGCTCACAGCTCTGCCATCGGTCTGAGATCGGACTCCTTTCTCTGATGCTCAGATTTTCAAAGCATTGTCACCTCCAAATACCAGTGCTCCATGTACCATGCCTCTTCCCTCCGGGGCTCGCCATGAGGCTGCTGTCGTCCAGGTTCCCTGCATCTCTGCTGATCTGAGCTCCCGGACACTTCTCTGATCCTGCAGCTTGCTGATGGTTTCAACAGCGCTCTCGGCTCGCAATGTCTCCTGCTGACTTTGCTTCTGTTTCTTTTCCATATACAACCCTTCCAGTTGGCCTTCCTTCATATATTCCTGTGTTTTTGGGCTTTGTGTCATTAATATCCTTCCTCTCCTCCGTGGTGCATCATGAGTTTTAAAAATTAATAGACCAAAGAAAACACAAGTTCCTCTTTATTCATTTGTCTCCATGTTTTTTAACCTCAGCTGCTTCCTCTTCCTTGTCAGGAACCTAAACTTGCCTAACAATGCTGTTCATGATTGAAGTGTGAATGTACACCTGTGTACATGTATATATGTGTTTTATAATGTATGTGCATGTGTGCAAGTCCAGGAGGAAACTATCCATTGTCTTATGACAGCTTCTTGAGGACCAGTGCTGCACACATGTGCAAACACATATATACATACAGTGACACCTGCACATACAAAGACATGCATGCACATATGGAAATACATGCAGAGGGACATGGAAACATGCATGCATGCAACATTGCATAGAAACACGTGCACATACAGATGTGCATGTGTGTACAGATACATGTGGGCACAGAGACAGATACGTATGCAGGCATTAATACACACATGTACCCACACACATTGAGTTGTAGTACTATTCCTTCAGTCAGTGTCAAACATCTCTTGTTCCTTGTTAAAGATTTTACTCTTCCCCCAGTGATTGTTTTTAACCTTCCCCATCTTTGTTTCTGGATTTTCCTTGCTTAGCTACACGGATGGGAGCAGTGGCCCAATTACTTACTATTTGTTTAAAAAGTAAATAGAAGTCCCCGACTCAGTTGGGCCAGGATTGGGAATACGGGTGCCATGAATCCATGTCATTCCAGTCCCTTGTCTGGCATGGTGGGGTAAGAGAGAAGGCTTACATGCTCTCTCTGAGGGTGACGAGAGACCCAGAGCTGAGGTGCTATTGGAGGACAATTTGCTCTGAAACCCTGAAGACAAGAGACCAAAGATACGAGGAGCCAAACACAGAGACTGAGGGAAGTGAAGATAATCTGGACTTCTTAGATGGAGGACAGGGGCGAGACAGGGCGGATGGGTTTGCTAGTACCCAGAGGCAAAGGGGACCAAAAGAGACAGTGGGGCTGAAGTGAGGACACTGTTCTGAGGGAGAGACACTGTTGGGATAGAACCCTGGAAAGAGCCAAGTGGATATGGCATGTAAAAGCCCTGGGGTAGCCGTCATAGACAGCCTGCTATGCTCAGGGGTAGCCGTCATAGACAGCCTGCTGTGCTCAGGGGTAACCATTGTAGACAGTCCGCTACGCTCTACAGTTGGCAGGAAGTCTGTATTTTACCCTTGAAGTGACAAGGAACCCTGAGACGTGGAAGTCATGAGTAGGTTTGTGTCCTAATGGGGTGAAGATGAGCAGGCACTCATCCACTGCCTTGGGTGGAGAATGAGAAGGGGTCAGTGCAGGATCCAGGCTGAGCCTTGATGAGGCCCAGAGGAAGGAGTCTGGGCTTTGAGGAGGCCCGAGAATTCTGGAGAGTTTTAAATGAGAAGTAACAGGAGTGGTGGGGGACAGCGGTGGGAACAGCGGTGGGGACAGTGGTGGGGACAGCTCTCAGCAGTGACCACACAGACGCCTCACTTGAGCTGATGATGAGCAAGCAGAGGTTTATTTGAACTCTGAAGTGTACAAAGAAGGGACTTGAGAGGCGCCACCCTTCTCCCTTCCAACTCCCGCTGCTTCAGGGTCTTTCTTTGGTTTCCCTCTCTGTCCCTTGAGGACACTGCCGTTCTTAGTGTTGAGACAAAAGATATGGATGATGGTGTTGGGGCAGTACAGGGTGATTTGAAGTGGCAGAGGGGAGGTCCTGCCAAGAGAGAAGAGCAGACACAGCTGGACTGTAGCCTAGGAGACCGTGACCCGGCCTCCTGGCACAGTGAGTGCAGGCTACCCCAGAGAGGCAGAACTTGAGGTCCCTACACACAGGCTTGTGTTGTGACATGGAAACAGAGCAGTCTCCAGTCTCCTGAGCAGGGGCAAGGCTGTCATACACACCCAATCCTCCAGTTTGTTCATTTGGTGGCTCCCCACTCCCCACTGCCACCCCTTTCCATCAGACATGCACCCAGCACCCCGATTCCTTGTGCCTGCTGAGTCTGCTCCCAGATGCCTCCAGCTCCATCACCTTCTTGAGGACAAGAAGGTACACTCATCTGAACGCATGTGGATCCATCTGTGCCACCTGCGCTCACTGCCTTCACCTGCACTTGTGTTCACAGAACTCACCTGTGTTTATCTGTATTCATGCCCACCTGTGTTCACTGTACTCTATCTCCCACATGTGTGCCCAGAAACACCTCCTCAGGCAGGGTTGCACACAGAAAGTTTGCTTGGGACATCCAGAGGAAAGAAAGAGGCCATCTGGTGCTGCCCCCTGCCCCCTGGTCTCAATGGTATCACCCACACTCAGAACCCCCAAAGCACTGTCTCGGACCTCAGGAGCACTCACCTGGCCGGGTGCTCACTGGAGTGCCTTTCTGAGTTCCAGTCTCTGTAACCCCTCCTCCCAGGTCCATGAGCACCCACACTCCTGCAGCTCAAACCTCTGCTCTACCCTATTGCTCCTCCACACTCGCTGGCCCAGTGAGAGTTTGCAGGGCAACCAGTTTTACAGATGCAGCTCCACCCCACTCTCACGGCCAGTGCTTCTGAGATGGAGCCAGCACCATCTCCCGCCCTCTCACTGTGCAGCCCAACCAGGTATCCTCTACTCGGGCTGTTCCTCCTTCTTGCTCCATGACTAGCAGGATGACGAAAATTCACCTGCTCACTCCAAGGATTCTGGGATCTTCTCTTCCTGCAGCCTAGCGCTGCCTGTGTGGCTGATGGCTGCAGGCTCACCTGAGAGGAAAGGAGGACATTGCAGGATCAGGGAATGTAGCAACTTCAGCTTCCTGTTCTCTGCCCTGTCTGTCCAGAGGGAAGCAGGGTCCTCTCAGCATAAGCATGAGGCTCAGCCCTTGGCCAAAGGCTGAGCATTAAGGACAACAGTACATTAGGTCTTTGAGCCCCAAGCAAGTACCTTAGTGTGGGTTCAGTGGCCAGAGTAGAGATTTTACTTCTAAATGAGATGGGGTCACCTGGAGGTGGGGTCACCTGAGGATATCCCAGGCTGTTCCTGGTTCATTAAGACAACTTTGCAGTAAAGGGATTGACAAGAAGGAAACACACACACTCCACACACTCACGTGCACACACACTTGCGCGTGCAGGGAACCAGCCACTGTCTACTTCTAGGATCCCTCCCAAGAGCAGAAAGTCTGTTACTTTGGTACTCAGGATGGTGGACATGTCCCCCGTCTCCACGAAGTAGATCCTCCTTATGTGATCCGGGAGACTCTACAGACCCAGGTCTGCCTGACTTTGCTGTCTCCACCATGAAGGGCATTGGGGGCCGGGCGTTCTCATAGAGGAAGGAATTCAGCTTCATCACATGTGCTGGAGAAGAAGACATTAGTTGGGGGCCAGCCTCGCCGGTGAGGATGAGGCAGGGCAGGGTGGGCGTCACTCACTCTGTATGGCTGACTCGCAGGCCTGGCTCACCAGCTGGAAGATGGTGGCCAGGGACTGTGGCTCTCCCTGGAAGGAGGACATGACCTTGGTACCCATGGCTGGTGCCGATAGGGAGTCCCAGTGTCTGGAATACGGCCATCACCCACCTTCTCTCCTCGTTCACCTTTGGACCCTGGTAGGCCCTGTAGCAGGGGGTAAAGGAAAAAAGCTATCAGCATAGGGACAAGGCGCTGTGGGCATGGTAACATGCAGCAATCTTGACTCCACACTGATGCGGTGCCAAGGCCCCAACCCAGCTACCAAGGTCCAGGAATGTATGTCCTCAGCTCCCACCCAGAGGGAGCAACTGAAGCTGGACATCCACATCAGGAACAGTCCCAAGTGGATCTGGGAGTGATCTCAAAGAACCTATCCCCAGCTGTACATTTTGTGCTGGGGGTGGGGGTGCGGGCAGAGGTTCCAAACAGCTAGAACGCTGCCTTGAGAACAGACCCTCCCTTGGCCTGGGCCAAGAACTTCTACGCATCCTGCTTCTTCCTTTCCATCATGCCCACATACGGAGCCCACTTAAGTAAGGGGCCCTGAGCTGCTGGAACCTTACTCCTCCTGATTGAAGGCTAAGGTGGTCTCCCAGGGAGCTAGATCCCCCAAAGTC
This sequence comes from Myodes glareolus, assembly GCF_982192425.1. NCBI lineage: Eukaryota > Metazoa > Chordata > Mammalia > Rodentia > Cricetidae > Myodes > Myodes glareolus. Next base: position 841,421 of record NC_142035.1, read on the forward strand.
AGCTGCTGCCTCCTTCCAATTCTGTACCCCCATGGAAGCTAGGAGAAGCTCTGGACAGGCAGATCTTCAATCATGGAGCCCCTGAACCTGCGCTTGCACCATCTCCATCACTTGGCTGCCTTGCTGGAAGGTAGGGGGTACTTACTGTGGGCCCCACTGCCCCTGGGGGTCCTCGCTCCCCATTGGTGCCTCTGGCCCCTGCTGAGCCCTGGAATCCCTGTAAAAAAAATACAGCTATCAGAGTTTAGGTCCCAAGGAGTCTGTTCCCTTCCCCAGACCTGGTTTGATATCCAGGGTTCCAATTGCCCTGCAAAGTTAACCCTAGCTGCTCTCAGACCTTGCCCCCCTTTCTCCATCAAGTTTCAGGTCCTGTCCCCAAACCAGTGTCTATGACAGATCTCAGCTCTTCATCCAGAGCTAAGAGCAGACCCCTCCAGCCGCTCCTCCAGCACCCAGAACAAACACTACCTCTGTTCAGTACTTGGTACAGGCATCTGACCCTCACTCAGCATCCAGGGTAGACCACCCACCCCTCACCCAGCTGTCCACTAGTGTTTATGCTGCACTGAAATGCCCCCTGAAACACAGTGGGCTTCCCCCAACCCTGGAGAGCAGTCCTTGCAGTATATCCCAGTAAGTCTCGGCTGCCGGCCTGAGGTACCCTCTCAGAGGTTCACTGGGTACAAAGCTCAGGGTGAAGAACCCCTGGGATTCAGGCAGGAAAGTCTCAAGGTGAGGAAGCTCCAGCTTTTCTGCAGGGTCACAGGGCTGCCTTTGATGTCCCTGCTGCTGTAACAGCTGTAGGAACAGCATGACTGTCTAGCTGGTCTAGCCGGGCTAGCCGCCCACCCGGACCAGGCCGTCAGGAGTCCTGGCACTCCCGCCCTGGAAAGTTAGAACCTGCTCCAGGGGCAAAGGTCTTTTCTGGGGTAGAGTTGGGGTGCTCCCAGGTACAGACACTCAGACGTCAGCAGAGCCCCGTGGAAGGCCACAGCAGGAACAAGTCCCTCCTCTAAAGTGTACAGTAGCAGGTGACGTTCAGTGCCTTTCTCCCAGACTAGCTGTCCAGCGCCAGGGAGCCTCGAGGAGTCCGGGCAGAGCCTACCCTGGGGCCAGGTGGTCCAGGCAGGCCAGCAGGTCCCTCCAGTCCCCTCATTCCCTGGTGGGAAGAGGAGGGAAATACTGAGATGGGGGCTTATATCTGCCCTTGTTTTTTATGGTGCCCACCCCAACAACCGGAGATACACTATTCTCATTGGTGATTCTCTCCTACAAACGTGATGCCATTTGGGTCCAAGTTAATACTGTCCCTAGAAGGTGACCCACCCTGAGAAGGTGGGATGTACAATTGCCCCTCCTCTGATTAGAGGAGCTCTCTCCCTTCACCCCACCTCAGGGCGACACTATTTATCGTTAGTGTGGGCTGAGATAGCTTTCTTCCTGGACAGACCTTAAGGAGTAGGGAAATGAAGCCCCAGGTGGAGGAGGAAGCCTTTCCACCTCCTCACTCCCCATAGCCTTTTTCTCTAAGGCTCCACCTGGGCCCACTCTCTCCCACACATTATCCCAGACCTGGAGTCAGTACCTTTGGTCCCTGTAGGCCAGCTTTTCCGGGGATGCCTTGCTGGCCAGAGAGGCCCTGAAAGGGAACAAAGATAGTCCACCAGGCAGGGGCCATCATCATATGCAGGAGAGAGTCCTACCATATCCCCACCATCACCCTGACCCGTTACCTGCAAGCCTGGGAGTCCATGATCTCCCTTCTCTCCTTTGACTCCTGGGGGACCCTGGAGGAGAAGATGAACTGAGAGACAGGGAAAAGAGACAAAACAGAAGAAGATGGGTGCAGAGTAGTACCTACCATGGGTCCCTGGACTGTGCGGCCCTGGGTCCCCGGTGACCCCTGCTGACCTCCAGGGCCTTCAGGTCCTGTCTGTCCAGGTGGTCCTGGCTCTCCCTGGAGACACAAGAAGCATTGGAAGAACCGAGAAAGCATGTCCCCTGTCCCTTCGTACTCACTACCTGCCCTCAGCACTGTCCACCACCCTACGGTTTTCATAGTAGGTCACAGGTACCTTCACCGGAGAAGAAAAGTCCCCTTGTGCCTACCCTGAATGGATCCTGCTGGGATGCAGTCTGTAGGGCACAGTCAGCCCCTGGCCACTTATCCAGAGCCACAAACAAGCCAAATTTGAGTCAGGATTTGAAGCCAGTTCTTCTGCCTCACCCCTATTCAGTTCTCCTATCCTGCTCTGGTTTCAATGGGACTTGGAGAGGAAATGTGCCCAGATATCACCGAGCGAAGAGAAGGAACTTAGTGGGCTGCTACACGGGGGCAAAAGGGCCATCTCCTTAAGCTCTGACACTCAAACACCAGATTCAGTTCTCACTAGATATCCAAGCTCTAAGGGACGGTGACACCAGACATATTTAAACTGAGCTTAGGGAGAAATACTTCTAAATTGTTTTTTTTTATTATTAAGCAAATCAGTGTTCCAAATAGGATACAGCAAACTGCTCAGTCTTATTAATGCACAACTATAAATAAAATAGTGGCATACAGAGCAGTGCCACATACTAAACAGTGGTGAGGGCTATCACCATGCTGGCTTCATAATGATGCAAGAGTACTTAGCATGTGGGAAAACAGTAAAATTAATAGTAAGTTGCTTCAAGAAGAAAATTGCTTGATTATGTCCATAACCACTGAACAAATAATACATTTTATTTACTGTCTGTTTGATTTGTTTTTTCAAATTTCAAATAAATTAGGATTAAAGGAATCTTGTTATCACATGAAAATGAATATCTGTTTTAGTGTCTGAATTGGCGCTGCATTTAATGAATTACTATTAAGCCAAGACATCTGTACTATCACATGACACCATTTGACAGAGCTCCAAATTAATGGCCAACTAAGAAAAAGAAACCAGAGTTATAAACATTGGGCAGGAGAAGAAAAAGTAACTATGTAGGTGATCTTATGTGATTCTAAAAAACATGGATATAAAATATACCACAAATAAGATTTGTAAGAAGCTTGGATACAAAAGTAACCTTCAGGGAAAGAACCTGTGCATAAACCACAAGAGAAGCTGTAATGAGAACAAAGATGGCCACTTTCGCTAGCAACAAAAAGAAACAATATCTAGACATGAACCCGAGCCTGTCAACAAACAGGATGCCATGCTCCTGGATGAGAAAAATGCAAATTCTGCAAGTACCACTTCTTCCTAAGTACAGTTCTAACCTGAACGGTTCCAATGAAAACACCAACTGTATTTCCCAGTCTAAGGACAAGCGAGTTCTACATTCCACAGCGAATCAGCAAAGAGAAACAACAATGTTCTAGAGAGGACCAGACTGGGCTAGCAAGATGGCTCAGTGGGTAAAGGCACTCACTGCACAAGTCTGGTAACTTGTGAGTTCAATCCCTGGAACTCATGTAAAGGTGGATGGAGAGAGCAGACTCCACAAAGCTGTCTACAGAGGGGGATGAGGAGACAGTTGAATAACTAGGCAATCTGGATGAACCCACTGGATTTCCAAGCCTCAGTTTCCCCACCTGTGCCATATGGGTGATCCTGCCTATGAAGAGCAAATATCCACAAATACTTGGTTCAGGTGCAGATGTCTAGCAGGGGATAGGGGAGCCCAGAATAATCCCTGATTTTCTTGTGATGTCAGACCCCTGCTTATCTATGGTGGGGAGCCCTTTCACCTAACAGAAGGCCATGCAGCTGTTCCCTGTGCTCTGAAAGTGCAGGGTCTTCCCGCTGCACATCAGACCAAGCACACGGCTCTTGTACTTCACAAGACCCACCTTGGGCCCCGGGTGTCCCTGCTGTCCTGGAGTGCCATTCCTTCCAGGGAGGCCCTGTAAAGATACAGACAGGACTGAATACAACCCCATCATAATCCTCAGTTCCACTCAGCCCCCCCCCCCCCCCCGCCGATACCCAGCCTCCTCCAGTCCTGGACTCCTGTCTGTGTTACTGGGAGGAGCAGAATCCTCCAACATCAAAGATGTCCTTACTTCCCTCCCCTTCATTGCTGGACACCCACTGGATTCAGGCAGATCTGAGGTCACACCCTGGGCCTATATACAATGAGGCCTGGGATTGGCCAAGTGCAAAGTAAGTGCCCCTGATAGGCGTACTGTGACCACTGACTGGGGGAGCACTGCCACTGGCCAAAAGCCTTGGGCTTGCAAAGGAAGGACCAGAAGGGCTTATGGTGCTGCCTAACTCCTTTCCAGTATCCAGGGCAGAACTGCCTGCAAGGCTATGGCTCACAGTTTGCCATATCATAGCCCACCAGCCACCACCAGCACAGTCCTAGAGACCAGCGGGACCTGGGCTCATTCTGTCAGGACTATCGAAGAAACTCTTGATTTCCTGGCAGAGAAAGGACAGCATTTGCCCACAGATGGAGGACATATAAAAAAGAGAAAAGCTCAACCAGTGTTGAGGGGTAGCCAGACTGGGCTTCCGGGCCCAATGGCCACAGAAGAAGCACAAGGAAGTCTACCCTCCGTGTAACACGGCTGGGGAGGGCTGCTGGTCCTCTGTGTAACACGGCTGGGGAGGGCTGCTGGCCCTCTGTGTAACACGGCTGGGGAGGGCTGCTGGCCCTCTGTGTAACACGGCTGGGGAGGGCTGCTGGCCCTCTGTGTAACATGGCTGGGGAGGGCTGCTGGAGGGCTGGATTTCCTGAAAGCTGGTGTCAGGTGGTGTGGGAGGCCCATCAACCACTCTGTCTCCGCCAATGACAGCAGAAGTCCCTGGTCATGCCCAGGGGAGGAACTCACAGGAGGGCCTTGGGGCCCTGGTGGCCCAGGGGTCTCAGATGAGCAGGCACAGGAAGAAGGGAAGGCTGGACATGTCTCTCCATCCCTCTGGAAGAAAAGAAATAATTTGCTCAATGGACCCCCCCTCTTGATCTCATCTGATCTTAAGACCCAGCGTGTCCAAAGGACACCTGACTCCAGGGAGCATCTAGAGTCATGACCAGAGGTAGGGCAGGTCAGAATGAAGGCTGCTAAATCCTGTGTGTGCAGCAGGCTCTGTGTGCCCCTCTTGGATACCCAAATGAGCGCTGTATCTCCTTTTTCCTGCTCTTCTCTCAGGCTCCCTGAATAGCCAAGTTCAGCATGAGCTCTCAAGAGACTAATGAGGATAAATAAGTCCCCAGAAGACGTAGGAGGGCTCCACAGCCTCCCTGAATGAGCTTCTGCCTGGGCCTATAGCGAAGGGGGAGCAACTTCTCCTTAGAACTGACCAGGGACTTCTAATTGACACGTAGCTGTTATAAGTGGAATAGGGATGTCCTGCACGTGTTCCCTTCAGGCCCCTGACCAGCTCGTCCAGAAAGTCTGCTTTTATCTCTCTCAGCAAGGGTCTAGAGAGGCCATCTACGCAGACTCTGTGGCCCTTAGTGGTTCTCTCGCAGGGCCAACGGACAGTGTCCAGGACCTTGGGGCCACCTACCAATGCAGGAAGCTCACAGCACTTGTCCTTCTCTGCCCAGGTGTCACTGCACACGATTTGCAACATCTGGAGCTGGAACTGTGTAGCAGGGGGAAAATCAGCATCATAGGCAGAGTCCACCCGCCCCATGAGACAAGGCCCAGACTCACCGTGGCCGAGCTGCTCCGTGGCCCTCTGGCCTTGGCTAGCCTCCCTAGTGCGATGAAACCAGCTGTGGGTGGGCTGCCAGGATCCCCAATAGGCCGCTCAGCCACCTTCCGACAGTCCACGTAAAGTCTGACCTTAGAGTGGCCCACAGCCACATGGACCTGTAGAAACCATAGTGAGTTTCCCACCCCACACCAGGACAAAACCAGATTAAGGGAACCCAGCACATAGGGCCTGGGGTCAGATCCCGATTCCACTCTGGGACCTACTGGGGCCTCAGCTTCCCCAGGTGAAGTTACTGCAGGAGCCTCCCAAAGAGAAAAATTTGCTCTCTGACCCAAATTAAGAAGGGAAAGTCATAATATGGGAGCATCAGGGTCAAAGGCCCTGGATGGATCAATGCTTGATGCTCAAGGGAGACAACCACATTCAGGGAAGGCCAGGCCAGAGGGTCAGGGCCTGCAGGGGTCAGGCAGATGGTTCCCAGGACCTTGTGGAAGCTTCCGAAGAAAACCTTCTTTGCATCCTGCAGGTCAAAGGTGACCTCCTGCAAGGCTGCCCTGGGATCATGGTTGAAGTAAGTCAGAGACTTCCGGCCAGCTGCCAGGGAGGATAAGGAGCAGATGAGGTGGTAAGCTGAAGACGCTGGCAGTAACAGAACAAAGGGCTGACCCAAGGTCCAAGTACGGCCCCCATGATACAAAGACACGGTGATATCCAGGATATCTGCTCTGGCTGAAGATGGGCTTTCACGCCCAGTTCCCCAGGGAAACCCACAGCTTGGCCTGGGGGCTGGCATCCTTATTGCCATGAGATTAAGAGGATCAGCAAGACCCCCATCCCTCCCAGGTGCCAAGGGTGATATGGGGCCCACAGTCACCATCCAACAGAACCCCAACGAGGGGCTGGAAATCCTCGGCCATCATCTGCCACAGGGCAAAGGCTTCTCGGGGTGTCTCGGGGAGCAGGCGCACAAGGAAGACAATGGTGTACTCTGGTGGCAGAGCTGCTGGGTAGATATCACTGGAGAGACGGGATCGGAACAGATTTTAGAGGACTGAGCTCAGGTCTCCCTGTCTCGGTTTCTCTGTAAGGAACATGGGAGTGTAGCAGAGCAAGAAGTCCCAAGGCCCCTGGGCCAACAGACCCTCTACTCCCCCAAATCAGGTCACAGCTACAGTGGAGGTCACTGTGCAAGGGCTGCTGAGCCCCTTACACTCAGCGGCACTGTGGGTTAAAAGGGGCCTGACCAAGGAGACTCTAGCAGGAAGGTCCCTGAAACAGTCCTGGGACTCAAGAGCTGCTCCCACTGAGTATATACGCTGAGTTATCAGACCAATCAATGGAGAAATCCATGCCCATGCTGATCCAGGCTCTCTAAGGGCAGAATAAGGACAAAGAATGGAGTCTTGAGTCACTCAATAAGACTATTATTATCAGTCTGCAATCTTCCTTTTTAACATTTGTCTGCTCTTAGGATGAAAGCCAAGAGCCAGAGAAATACCACCTCAGTCATGATCCTATAGTTCTTTCTTCTTAGAGACAGAAACTCACAGCATAGCCAGGGCTGGCATTAGACTCACAGTGATCCTTTCTTGGCCCCCTGAGGTCTAGGATTCCAGGTGCTGCCACACACAGACTGACACTACAATTCTCTAAATAAATCACAAGGCCTCACAACTGCCTCCCTCAGGCAGCCTCTCCACTCCACCACAAGAAAGGATTCCTCTACTCCCAGCAGCTGTGTGAGCACTCTGAGGAAGCTAGTTAATAGTCCCGCCCTCTTTTGGAGTCCCAGGAAGGCAAATAGGTAGAAAGAGAATTCCAGGAAAAATCACTCATTTGAGGAGAGGAACGATTAAGAGAAATCACTACTGTGAATGTGGGCATAATGGATAGGAAGGCTATTGAGATGCCCAGGGAAGGAAGATCATAAGGTACTGGAGTGTGGGTATACAGAGGACAAGGGCCGACCATCACCAGCAACGGTTTTACAACAACAAAATAATAAATGTTGGAGGAGATCGCTATTTACCCTTATCTGACTACTAACTAATTCATGCAGCTATAGAAAAAGATGGTGTTCCTGGTGGGTCTCAGCTGAGTGGACAGGAAGGACATCTCCAACCCTTCTTCTGCTTGACCAGGAGGCTTCTGCATCAACCTGCCCAAAGTTTCTAGCAGTTCTTATGGAGGAACTTGAACAAGGAGAAGACCCCCAGCTTGCTGCCTGCACCTGGACCCCAAACTGCTGTGGAAGCCCATGGGGCCATGCTCTGTCTACCCATGGCCCCCTTTCTTGTTCATGGGAGCATATGACGGTCAGAGCTTTCCAGCGCTCCTTGCATACCTCTGTGAGGCCTTATTTATACTTCCATTACATGCCCGGGTCTCAGTTCTTTCAGGGTGTGGGAAGCAAGCCTGCTGCTCAATCACACTGTGCATCCAAGTTCAGGTTAATGACTCATGCATAGGGTAAGCAGAAATTGGTGTCTCCTAGATAACAGGGACCTCATGTGCCTTCTCATGACTTCTTGGAAAGCACCCACTTCTCACAAACCAAGGGTAGTAGTAGATTTGCCCATCAGGATACAAAGCAGAGGGAACAGTGCCATGGCTTATATGCAGAATTTTCTGAATGTGAATGATCCCTGAGCTACATATGGAAAAGGCCCAGGCATGGCTTCAAGTCATGCTGGGCACGGAGCCTACTCCCATACACAAGGCTTCATCAATCTGTCAAATGAGAATTTCTGGAGTATATAGGGCTGAAGCCAACCAGTCTATGGTTTGCTGACATGGTGTCAGAGGCTAGTCAGTTATGGGCCAGGGTCACGGCAGAGCCACAAAGTATGTGGCAGGCTATGTTAACTCTTCCTACCCCATTTTGTACAACCTCTTCTCACTCTCTTTTTTTCTTTTCTTTTCTTTTTCTTTTGTTTGTTTGGTTTTTTTTGTTTTGTTTTTTTTTTTTTTTTTTTTTTTTTTTTTTTTTTTTTTTTTTTTGAGACAGGGTTTCTCTGTATAGCTTTGGAGCCTGTCCTGGCATTCACTCTGTAGACCAGGCTGGCCTCGAACTCACAGAGATCCACTTGCTTCTGCCTCTCGAGTGCTAGGATTAAAGGTGTGCACCAACATCGCCTGATGCACAACCTCTTCTTGTATTGCTGTTCCCTCAGACCCTCGCACCTGGCTCGCCGCATCAGCTGAGCATCCTTGAAGAGCGTGAAGGTGGGGGCTGCACCCAGGGCTGAGGGTTCCATGGCCACACCTCGAATAGAGGCATACTCCTTTGCCACGAGACCAAAGGCCACCATCAGGTCAAACCCTGGTGGAACAGGGAATGGAGCAATCAGGAAAGAGGGAGGGACAGGGGCAAAGATTCGACTTGGAGAGGGGTGTCAGGATGTCGAACAGAGGGCCTGAAAAGGTGGCCTGGGATGGGGTCACCAGAGTGAGAGGCTGGAGCAGGGTCTTGGAGATGGCCCTGGGACCAGCACTGCTCCACCCTCCAGAGGAAAATCTAGCCCCTTTCTAGCCAGGCTGACGTCTATCCCTGCTCCCCTTCCTCAATTCCAGTTCTGACAGTGGGGAAATTGCTCACCCAAATGCTCCAGCTTGGAAAGACATATACAGGACACAGTGGAACCCCTGACACTCAGAGCCAGCCATCCGCCTCATACACCTACCAAGCAGTACCCACACTCTGCCCCAAACCAGCTCCAAGTTTGTTCCCTTTAAGGAAGACCTTGATGAATTCCCCTCTAACCAGCGTAGAAGTTTCAAGCAGCCCCTTTTGTACCTTGGAGCCTGAGGACTCTTTAGGGTCCAGACCCCAGCTATAAGCTGAGCTGGCATACAAGTCACTGGGGTGATTAGTGTCATGGTGGATCCTCCAAGTACCAGCTCCTTTTATTGGCACAAATCAGAGAGTGAAATCACATAGGGATTTGGTGTTTAACTGTGCACCACCAGACTCAAGGGTGCAGAGGCCCAGCCTTTCCAAGGCCCATTTTAAGGAAGCAGCTGAGCCTGCCCATCTGTCCCCTGGCCCTGCATTCCATGGGTCCTTCCATCCATGGATCTCACCACTCACCATCCCTGCCAGCTTCAGGGCAGTGGAAGCCCCAGGCAGACTCTCTTGCTGGGATTCAGGTGAGATACAATTTTCATATCACAAAGCCTATCTGTCCCTCAGTACTTTTAAGGCCCTCCCTTGCTGAATGGAATCCCCTGACAGGCCTCATGTCAAGCTTCTTCTCTCTACCCTCTTGCATGGTCCTTATGAGGATTCCAGGCTTGGCATGACTTACCTGGATGCCTGGCAGCAGGGAGCCACCTAGGGCCCAAGTGGAGCTAGCCAGCTCTGCCTCTGCCCTGCACATGCCCATACTAACTTTGGATGAAGCAAAAGCAACACTTCCCCGACAGCCTTGTGTGCTACCTGAAAAGGTAGAGGATCAACCCTGTGGTTGATCCTGGATCATGAATGCTCTGCCCCAACCTTGGAAGAGTCAAGTAAAGCAGAGGAGGCAAACAACAGGGCACAGATGACAGAGACATACAGGACCTACCTGAAAGGGAACTGTCCGAGTTCAGGGCTGGGCAGGCTGCTGGGAGGATATGGAGGGTCCGGTGAGTCACACCAAAGCTAGTCCAACTACCAAAAGAACCACTTCGTGGGCAATTTCAGGCCTCTGGTGAGCACGGCTGGACCTGCACACGCGCCACTTCCCTCCCTTTGCAATGCCCACCCTGCTGCTCCATCCCTCCCTGCCTACCCTGTGCACCCAGGGCCAAAGCCAAGGTTCCACTGGGGACCGTACACAAAAAGTTATGGGCCCAAAGTGAACCCCAGGCACCAGAGGGTAGGGCCAGGGAGATGGCTGGGTACAGCAACTAGCACAGGCCTGGAGGAGGAGATACAGGCTGACTCTGAAGCCAGATACAAGGCAGATGAAGCCACAGCCAGTGTTCCAGTCACAGTGGTCATCCACTGAGCATTGAGGAACCAATTATCATAGGCATTTGGGCTATGACTGGATAATCCAAGATGGGATATTATAGCTGGGGCAGTGAGCTTCGTAGACTTTGAAGGCCCTATGCCCTGAGCAGCTGTGGTTCTCAGATGATTCCTCACAGCTGAGCCTGGCCTTGTGTGTTGGAGGATACCAGGCCACCAGAGACCTGACTATGTCCTGGGTAGAACTACTTATTTTGGGCGCCCCACTCTCCGTGTTGGGCCTGGGAGCTCACTGGCTCTAGGGTGCACTGGCTTCTGAGTGAGCTATGAGGTCTCACTGAGTGAGATCTGGCCCAGTCTGGGATCTGACCAAATCTGAGGTCTGACAGTGTCTAGCTGGACCTCAAGTCTGGCATGGGTTTGAGGTTTAGAAGGAGTCGCAGTCTTGGTGCCTACCAACCTGTGCGGTAGGTGGCAGACACTGCCGTACTCTCTCCTGCTCCATAGACGGCTGAGACCAGGACCCTGTACTTGGTGGCAGACAGCAGGTCAGGAAGTACAACGTGGCTCCTGGTGCCTGGCACAGAGATCTGTTGGGGAGGAGGCCTCTGAGCCTTGCCTCTTAGGTTGCCTTCTCCTTCCAAGGCTGTACTCCCTCTGTCCATCTTTCCCTCTATAAAGAAGCTGCTACCCTCAATCGATAGGTAAAACCAGCACCTAAATCCCTGGGTGGCTCCCTGCTCTTTATAGACTCACGGATTTCTCTGGTCCAGAGCCTGAGGCCGGTGCATAGTTGAGCCGGTAATGTAGGACATGGCCACTTGGTGGTGTCCAGCTGACCTGCAGGCTGTTGGGGGTCTCTGAGGACAAGACCAGGCTGGATGGGGGGTTCCTGCTTGCTGCAGCTGCACAGTAGCACAGACAGTGTGGAATTCAAGGCTCTCCAGAATGGAAGTACCCACAACCAGAAGGCCAGCCAGCCAGTCCTGCATCATTACCTTGTGCTCTGCCCTGCCCAACCCTAACAATGCCCCCTCTTGGGTCCCCCGATATCCCTAGAAGGTCTTACACAGAGACTATGTCACTCATGCTGGGGAGTTTGGACCTCAGCCACCTCAAGAGCCTGTACCCTTTATGGGCTCGGATTCAATGGTCCAGCCCACGGTCTCAGGAACTCAGGGAGTCTGTTTGCCAGTGGAAGTATGAGGTCCTGGGCATGTGGATCCAGGGGTCTGGGTCCCCTCTGTGCTACTCTTGTCCCAAGCCCATCTGAGCTGAGGAAAGGCCACCTACTGGGGATGTAGCGGAGGGACACAGGGTCGCTGCGAGTGCCGTCCCTGTAGTAGGCAAGGATGGTGATCTCATACTCCACATGACTCATCAGGCCAGGTAAGGTGGCTGTGTCAAGGGTCCCTGGGACAGAGATCTAAAGACAGGAGAGTCCAGGGGTCTGCTTGGATCATAGGGAACCTCCCCTCAAGAGGCAGGATCACAGGCTATGGCAGACAGATAATCCAAGATACAGGACTTGAATGGACACAGAGTCTAAGTCTCGCATGGTTTTGGGAACTGGAGCCATAGGAATTTCTCTGAAAGGTCTTCTGCTCCCTGTTTCCTTACCTCATGGGCTTTCCCCTCTCCCAAGGGCATCCACTTGATCTGATAAACAAGTACACCAGACAAGGCAGCAGCCACCCATGACAGCTTGACTGCATCTCCTGGGAGCTCCACCACAGACAGCTGAATAGGGCTGGGAGCCTTCTCTGGAAGATGGGGGTAGAAATGAAGTGTAGGGTGCTGACCTAAGGGTCCATTATACTGAGGAGTGTCCCTGGCCCCTCGTCTCTTGGCAGACCTTCCATCACTGTACAGACATTTGTATCCACCTGGCCTAGTACAGCCAGCCAGACACCCAACATAGGCCCTTCAGCAGGACATAAGGACACAGTCCAGCTCCTCCCAGCCTTGATGTCACTGACTCACTTGTGGTCACATGGCCGGTCAGCATGGAGGAGCCACCCCCGAAGTAAAAACAGGTGACTCGGACGGTGTACTTGGTAGAGGAAGAAAGGGGGCCCAGGGTGGCTGAGGTAGCATTCCCAGGAACCTGAGTCTGTGGGAGGTAAACAGGCAGACCAGTCAGGCACATGAGCTCCTGACAGGATGGGGACCTAGGCTCAGGATCTACAGCCAAGGCTAGCCTATGACTCTCAAAATAAGATCCCCAGAATGTTCCCTTAGTGGAGACTCCTTTCCCTGTCTCACCTTTGAACCCCACAAGCCATTCTGCCTTTCAGTCTGACCTGGCCACAGTCTCAGCATGACATCACTAGGCATGCATGTATGTGTGTGTGCCCTTGCTTCAGGTCTTCCCCAATTCCTGCCAGACACAGGAATTGCCAGACACAGCCCCTTTGAGGACTGGGACATAATCAATACTGTGTCCCTTGCACCATCTCAAAGGTTATGTAAAAGGAAGATAAACAGATAGGGACTGAGGTGTCCATGGGGAAGAAGAATATGAGGGGTGAGCCTAAGAATACGAGGCTACCAGGGCTTGTGGGAATGCCAAATCTACCTAAGATTCTGAGTCCCCCAGGATGCCCTCAGGACTTTTGGGCCCTTGATCTTACCTGTCCAGAGTGGCTGCCATCACTAGAGACATAGCTGACCTTGACCAGGCGCACGGGCCTCTGGGCTTCCCAGGACACACAGGCTGAGTTGTAGTTCACATCTGAGAAACTCAGGGGTCTTGGGGGCCCCAGGGCAGCTGCAGAGCATAACAGGGCCTCAGGAGCTGGCATTCCTACGCTTGGGACTGGGAAAAGGGTGGGATGTTCTGGGACTGAGGAGCATATGGGGCATCCGGAGTTATGTGGTCTCCTACCCTGGAGGGAGCTAAAAAAACAGAGAAGGGAGCAGGGCGGCGATGGTGCACACCTTTGACCCCAGCGCTCGGGAGGCAGAGGCAGGTGGATCTCTGTGAGTTCGAAACCAGCCTGGTCTACAAGAGTTAGTTCCAGGAGGGGCTCCAAAGCCACAGAGAAACCCTGTCTCAAAAAAACAAAAACAACAAAACAAACAAACAAATAAAAAACCAGAGCAGGGTATCTGCTATGTGGACGTGTGACCTGGGAAAGATACTCACTAGTCCTGGCACTGATGCTCCGGACCTCACTGGCCTCTGGTCCCCGAAGGCTCTGCACTGAAACCTCATAGTCATGGCCCGGCTCCAGGCCTTCCAGCAGTACCTCAGGCTGTCCCACGTGTACCTGGCAGGGACATGGCAACACATGTCTCAGCACCAAGCCCCGCCATCTGTCCCACCTTTCTCCCTTTTCCCACCTCTCACCTCTCTCCTTTGCTTCTCCCCAGGGTAGAAAGTCGGCAAGTACCGCACCAAGTATTGAGTGGCCCCATCAGAGGGCTGCCAAGTGAGGTGGAGGGTTCTGGGTGTTGCTGAAGCCAGGGTCAGTGCCCCAGGTGGAGGCAGGGGTGCTGAGGGGGGATGACCATCCCATCAGGGTAATCTTAGGAGTGTGGCACATGCAGAACTCATAAACATGAACAAAGAAACCCTTTTCCCAATGATTAGACTTTCAATAGGTAGGGATGTATAGATGGGCACAGTTAGGTAGACATCCACCAATCAGAGCACTTGTCTCAACTGTCAGTGGGCTGTGGTTTTCAGCTCACAGTTCTGGGGGAGCCAGATAATCCTGTTGGCCTAAAGCAATTTGCTACAAAGGTAGTGAGTGATGTAACCTCCAGGTTGAAAGAGCCTCTCTCTCTCTCCCTCCCTCCCTCCCTCCCTCCTTCTTCTCTCTCTCTCTCTCTCTCTCTCTCTCTCTCTCTCACACACACACACACACACACACACACACACACACAGTACATGAAGCCATCTCTGTGAATGACTAGAAGATGCAGATCTAGAGACAGACAGCAGAGTCGAGGTTGCCAGGACTGGGTGAAGAAAAACCAGGGGTGCCAATGAAATGATCTATGGTGGCCTTGGTGTAAATAGCCTTGAATATACTGTGCTTTTTTGTTTATTCATATTTCTGTCTTTTGAGACACAGTTTCTGTTTGTATCCCTAGCTGTCCTGGAACTCATTATGTAGACCATAATGAACTTAGAGATCCATCCACCTGTCTCTGCCCCTCTAGTTCTGGAAATCCAGGTGTGTGCTACCACACCTGGAAATGTCCTGAATATACTAACAGCCATCAATTGCACCCTGTACGTGGGCAAGTGTGAGTTCTATCTCAGTGCAGTTGTTAGCCAGAAATCATGGTGGGTCCATCAACAGCTGAGAGCTAGTGTCCTCAACATGTGCTATGCTTGCTAGACAGGATGGGAGGCTTAGGACACCTTAAGCAGCAGTAGTAAGGAATGATGCATGACACCACTGCTTTTACAAGAGGATACCAAGGTCAGAGAGGCTTGGAATGGTGGCTCGTGGGAACCCTCTAGACCCAGAGCTGCCTGTAGTTATGCCCTGACAGTGTAGTCCCAAAGGGGCAGGACTAGATGAAGGTCGCCCTCTACCTGTGGTTGCCCAGCCTTGCAGGCTCTTGCCAAAACCACTCTCATAGACGGGAAACACAGATACCAGGTATTCTGTGTTGGAGGTCAGGTTTCGAAGCTCCGTGGATGAGACAGGCCCCTCCACCACCACCTGGGCAGAAAAATCCCATCAACAGGGTGTACTTGGGGGACATGGTCCCATCATCCTGAAACATACGGTCCCCACACAGAGCAGAGCAGCACCGGGTAACCATGAAGACAGGCGAGACAGTGGAACAATCCATTTGTCTATCGGTGTGTCATCAAAACCACATCTGGGTGTCTTCAGTCACTGCTTAGCACTCCCCACTCTGGCTTGGTCTGGTTGGGTACCTCTTATATAGCTACCCACTCCCAAGTCCACCCCCTTGGCTTCCCTGTCTCATGTGGACTTAGTGAGCTGGAAACCCTCATTCTAGTGCCCACCCACAGCTCAGCAGAGCCCACCTGAGCCAGGCTGGCAGAGTCCTGTCAGCGGCCCAAGCTCCCAAGGAGAGGTTGAACCAGGGGACCCCCTCTTACCTCCTTGGGGGCACCACCCCTAGAAGGCTGCCACACAATTAGATACTTAAGGGGTGGGTATGAGGCCGGAGTCCAAGACAGGTGGACACTGGATGAGGTGACGTGGGTGAGGACAAGTCTGGTGGGCATGGGGAGGGGATCCAGGGCCAGAGTAGCTGCAGCTGATTTGTCTGTGGGGAAAGGTAGTTAGGGAGCAAGCAAGCGCATCTATTTGCTCCCCCTGGTGGCCATGTGCAGGAGGGATAGGAAGATTCTCCCAACATAGCCCAAGGACAGACATCCCCCTGTACAGGCCATGAAAACTGGCCAGGTGTAGCCTCAGTCTCCCTATCCCTTGGTCACTGTGGGACTGGATTCTTACCTGAGCCCCTGCCCTGAATTTTTTGGCAAACGAGGCGGCTGAGCAGAGCAGCTAAGGTGGCCAGCTGAGGGAAGTCCAGCACATTGTGGACAGTGATGTCCAGTGGCTGGGAGGCCAGGAGCTTCAGTTCAGCCTCATCGGCGTTCTTCACACCTGCTTTGGGGAAGCATATGCCAACAGGTGGCCAACAGAGTGTGCCACTCTGAGATTCTCATCCTGTTTACACACAGTACCATTGGGGAGAGACCTGCTAGAGTTCCCAACATACCATAGGGCACACACTGAAGCCAAATGTCCTAGATCCCATGGGATCTCAATGGGACATAGGAATGAGCCAGGGGAGCCAGAATGCTTAATTCTGGAAGCTCTGGGAAGTGGGCCAGACTATGTGGATGCTGGTGACAGGTGTCCATAAAAGTGGGGACTCTTGGGTAGAGAGGGCTCCTAGAGCAACCCCCTACATTTGAAGTTTCCTTCCCCATCAAACACAGGGTAGTGAGTGTGGTTGGTGCCCAGAGAGCACCAGGAACAATCCTTGCTTGGGGAGCAGACGGAGAAGGTAGGAGAACTGTCAGATGCAAGGACAGCTGCCAGGCAGGGAACCCGCTTGAAGGCTACCTGCAGTGTGAGCTGAAGGGCTGAAAGGAGTTAGGGGAGTGTCACAACAAAGTGGGCAGGGACAGATATTGCAGATGCTGCTGCAAGGTGCAGGTCTTGCCCTCTGGCCTCTATGGATGAGGAAGCTTCAGGTCACCCAATTATTCAGCGGAGGTGGTGAAGCCCGAATACAGATGTGTCTGTGACCCAGAGCCCACCCAGCCATGAGCATTCTAACCTAGGGCCTGGGCACTGTGCAGGCTCACCCACAACAAAGACATCAATGTCCTGATCCTTAAGAATCCGGGCAGCTGTGCGCACATCATCCTGGGATTTGCCATCCGTCACCAGAATCAACACCTTGGCTGCCTCTGGACGGGCACCTGCTGCTGGCTTCAGGTTCTGCCCCAGTACATGGGTCAGGGCGAGGCCTTAGGAACATCAGGGACAGAGTGACAGGCAACCACTCCCTCCTCAGGTGCCTTCTCAAAAACAGCTGCTCCCACATTTGATCCCAGGCTCTCTGTTCACGCGTCTTGTCCGTCCTGCCTTGCCAGACTAAAGACACCGGGGATCAGGGAGAGTGCCTGCTCTGGAAGGTACCCAAGGCCCAGCAAGGCCATGCCTATGTCTTCTAAGAAGCCACCTGTGAGACTGAGAGTCCAGCTGAGTGGAATCCTGACAGAAGCTGCCTATGATCAGCGTAGACACTCATCTCAACAAGGTGCCCAAAGTTCCACACTTTTGCCGAAGGTTGAGGTGGGTGGTGCAGGTGGAGTTTGCTCTCTAAAGTGTGAAGTGGGCTCAGCACCTGCCCATCACACAAATGTGCAGGGGTGAAAGGGGAGTAAAGGGAGGTTGGCCAAGGGGCTTCATAATAACCAAAATCTCGAGGCCCAGGACTCACCTGTGAATGTGTTTCCTCCCCTGTAATGAAGGCTGTGCACTGCTGCCAGCACCTGCTCCTTGGTGTGGAAGGAGTTCAGGTCCCACTCCGTCTGGGGATCCCCACTGTACTGAGTCAGACCTGGGGGTGGACTCTGGTTGCTGAGGGTGTTTTGATTTGTTTTTGGTTTCTTTCTTTATCTGCAGCCCCAGGGGAAGTGTGCTAGGCAATATTGTACTTCTGCACCCTCAATGCCAGGAGTATTTTGAGGACCATGTCTACAAAGTTGTCTGCTCTGGGCACAGCCATTGGTGGTTTCACTTCCAGGAAAAGACACATTTTCAGGGTCCAAGGCTCTCCTAGGGGTATCATCAGAGGGACTGACTGGGAGTTAGTCATTCCTGCAGACTATAACAGCAGCCCTGGTTCACCGGGAAAGTGAAGCAGTCACATGACCCAATCCAGACCAAGTAGGCTTCCATCAGCCAGGTTTCTCAACTCTCTTCACAGGCTGCTGGACTTTGGGAGGCTATAGCATTCCCTATCCAGTTATGAGGGCAGCTGCCAGCCTTCTTCTGGTGAGGGCTTAAGAGGTCCAATCTCCCCCAATGGCAAGATAAAGGAGGTGGTACCCACCTACTTGGACCTTATCTGGTCCTATTTCAAAAGGCGTGATGATGCTGGCCAGGAAGTCTTTGACCTGCTGGAAGTGACTGTGGCCGATGCTCCAGGATCCGTCCACCAGGAAGATTATATCGGTAGGAGTTAGGGGCGTACAGTGGAACTGGGGGTCAGCTGGGGCAGGTAAGAATGGGTGAGGTATTGGGTGAAGCTTATGGCCTCCCCAGGACACCTGAGGTATTGTAGACCTGACTGAAGTCCTCAAAATACCCTTCCCTGAGATCTTGGGGGTCGGGGTTTCCAAGGACTTTGTGTCCCCCTAGATTTAGAAAAGCCCTCATGCATCCTAGTTTGGGGTTCCAACTCCTCTAAGTCCCCTCAAAGAGGGCTGATCACAGTCTCAGGTCTAGGGGTCACCTCTGCCTTCCAAGGCCCCTGGCAACACTAATGTCTGAACCTGACAATTTAGTCCCTGGGCTGAGCAGGCTCCAGCACCCACATTTCCAGGCCTGGCTGCCTGTAGGTGGCCACCAGTCATGGGTGGGGGTGCTAGCACCACAGACAGTCCAAACTGGGTAAATTGACAGGAAGACCAGGCAGGGCAGTAGCAATCAGGAACTACTTCTGTGACCTCATAATCATCCTAGAGTTCTTTTTAGATAACATGCTCTCTGGGGCCCCTGATAATTTGATACAGATTGCTCCTGGCAGGTCTCATGAGATTTCTAAACAAAGCCAGGTAGACGATTCCTCTGTGGTTTCTGAAGCTCAGTCTAAAGGTGGAGGCACAGGCATGTCTGTAAGACCCTCAATAGTGGGGTAAACACTGTAGTAGAAGACCCGATTCATAACAACGTAACGGGGCATAGGGCCTGACATGAGGGAGTAATGCCCAAATCTAAGCACAGAAGTCTTCCCACGGTTCTGTGTCTGGTGAAGAAGGCAGTGTGCTCCTGATGTGAGGGGGACAGGCGAGGACCCCACAGAACACAGCAGTCACCTTACCTAGCTTCTCTCCCTTTCCCACAGAGTCTGCAATGTGGCTCTGCCTCTCCAGGTCTGTGGTTGGCTGAGCGGGGTCCTGCACACCAAAGCCCTGCTTGAGTTTCCTCTGATCCTTATTGGCCACTGCTGGAGGCAAGGGGTACATCTGGTACCATGCACTTCCCAGACCTAAGCGAGGGCTCTGGGGCAAAGACTACGTGGCCCCTGCACCTGAGATTGTGAGTCCAGGAATATGACTAGCCTAAATTAAAGCTAGAGCATCTGGTCAAATACAAACAAGAATTTATGGCCGTACGACAAGAGACACAAGAAGCTTCAGAGGGCTTCCCCCTGCCACACTCACAACCCCCAGGATTGACTCCCGCTCCACTTTGACCCACCAAGAATGGGCCAGTCTCTGCTTGAGGTAAAGGCGATACTGGGCTCAGGTGTTTTCTCAGGGTCTGAGACTTCCAGAGGGAAGGAGGTAGGATCCAGGGTGGGTCCTACCAGCCTCGGGCTGCCTCTGCTCTGAGAGTGGCTCTTCAGATCCTCAACTGCAGAGAGAGGAGGGACTGACTGTTAGGACATCAGCCCAGAATGGGAGCAGGGGCTTGGGACTTGAGGGTTTATGTACTTTCTGAACCTGCCCACCTCATGGGAGGTGAGCATCAATGTCAGGAACAGGAAACAAGACCCTAGAACCTCACAGGCAAAATGCCCAGGTCACAAGGCCAGACCATGAGCTCTGAACACAGAGGCCTTCCGCCCACATCCACCCCTGTCTGCGTGCAGGAGGACTTACTCACAAACTCCCTTCGTGCCAGCAGGACAGGCCCAGAGTCAGTGAGCTCGAAGATCTGCAAGATGTAGCCCTTGGAAGGGCTCAGGCCACCCACGGTGGCCTTGGGCATCTTGGTGGTTAATATCAGCTCCTGCTCCAAGTCCCCTAGGCGGAGGTGGAAAGTTGTTGAGACTGCCAAATTTACTATACATGTGTGTACATACATGTGGGTTGATGTGTGTGCATCAGGAATGGAGTTAAGTGCAATGGAGTTGAATTCTGTGTTCCAGGAGATAGACAGATTAAGAAATAGAAAAATGGAAGTGGTGACCTCAGGGCACCATCCCACCCAGATAAGTTTCCAACTTGTGAAAGGAATTAAAAAGAAGCTAACAGCCAGGTGTGGTGATACATGCCTTTAATTCCAGCACTGGGAAGGCAGAGCCAGGCAGATCTCTTGTTTAAGGCCAGCCTTTTCTACAAAGCAAGTTCCAGAACAACCAGCCTTAGGCAGTGAAGGAAATTATTGAAAACAAAGCCGGTGAAGGGGCTATTTCCAGCCCCAGTAAGCAAGAGAACTCGGCAGCTTTGACCTCATAATTCTGGCTTCAAGGATAGAAGAAAGGTATGTGGACCCTTCCTCCTCATTTGAGGAAAGCGACTAAGGCCATATATGTGTCAGGGGTGTGCTGAATGGGAGCCCAGAGGGGTTAGTGTGTGAAACTGTGAAAGAGAAACCTGTATTTCCTTGGAGACCCCAAGATATTGGAGATGGCAGAGTCATGAGCTATCTGGTGAAGAAAGCGGAACAAAGAGCGGAACCATCCCATGAGAAGGAAGTGTGCTGCAGCCGACACAAGTGAAGGGAAGTGGAGCTCTGTAGAACATTTGACATCAGACGTGGAAACAGTTTGGAGTTTGCCCAGCTGGTTTTCAGTCTTGTTTTGGTCCAGTATTTCCATACTTTCTTCCCTGTGTTTGGGAATGGTAATGAGTATCCTGTGCCATATGTTGGAAGTATGTGATTTGGTTTTTTTTTATTTTAATTACAATGAAAGTTATTACATGACTCAGAAGAGACTCTGGACTTTGGACTTTGTTTAGATTGTCATAGACTGGAATCTTTTGCATTTGGACTGAATGCATTTTTGCATTATGATATAGTTGCATGCCTTTATGGGCTAGGGAGTGGAATTTGGTGGTTTGAAAGAAAATGTTCCCCATAGTGTGTGGGATTTTAAGGAGGTGTGGCCTTGTTGGAGGTCGGGGTCACAGGATACAGGCTCTGACTTGTCATGTGTAAGCCGTGCTCATTGAGATTGTTTACTTTCCATTGCCTTTGGTTTGTTACAGATTAAAGACAGCTGACTTCATTTTTCTTTTTAATTAAACAATGTTAGATTTTTGTCATTTCCTCAGCTAGAGGCTAACATTTTGGGTGGTTTTTCCTCAACCACATTGTGGATTACACATCATAAATTGTTTTTGTTGTTCTGAGAATTGACTGACCATAAAATGTTTTGTGGTTTGTTAACTCTATGACCATAAACATGTACCATTCCCATGATCATAAAAATAACTGCATTCCACTCTTAAATCACTTTCTTGCTTGATGTAAAGAAACTGCTCTTGTCTTTAATATGGACTGTTTCTATTCTCCTATTATGGGAGACTGAAAATAAGACCCAGCTATTAATAAATTTTTGCCTTAAAAAAAAGAAAAGAAGCCGGGCGGTGGTGGCGCACGCCTTTAATCCCAGCACTTGGGAGGCAGAGGCGGGCGGATCTTTGTGAGTTCGAGGCCAGCCTGGTCTACAAAAGCTAGTTCCAGGACAGGCACCAAAGCTACAGAGAAACCCTGTCTCAAAAAACCAAAAAAAAAAAAAAAGAAAAAAGAAAAACAGACTAGGACATGAGCCCACCTTTACATATGTAGACTAATGACCAACTATCATACTGAAAATATGTTATGAGATTTAATATATCACAGAATAGGATTCATGAAGCAGGATAGAGATGGGGTGTTCAGTGGTTGCAGCACCACCTATAAAAGGTGGCATAGGATATCAGGCTTGCCAGATGTTTATGAGGATGTGTGCCGCTGTGTCTAAGGTGGTCACCAGGGCATGAGGAGATAAATGAGTGACTATCAAGCTCAAGAAGACATGAACTCTTCATCCAATACCTGCCAGCCAATCTTAATGCTACAGTAAAAGTAAACATTATGAACAACCATCTGCGATACAAAAAAACCAAAATAAAACAAAACAAAAAAACCACCCAATCTTAACTAACAAAGACAGCACAACTTGAACCTGACTAAACTCCAGCATCCAACTACCAATCTACAAGAGACACAGGGGAGAGAGGGGCAAGTCACACAGCATCTCAAAGATGTCATTGCTAGACAAGGACACGGGGATCTGGCTTCTCCTACAAGTAAATACCAAGGGGATAGGAGAGAGGAAAAATTACAAGAGACACAGGGCTAGTATACCTCTACCTGGCGTGTGGCTCACACTTGGCAATCTCAATACTCAGGAGGCTGAGGCGAGGGAATTGGGAGCTCAAGGCCAAGCTGGGCCACAAAAACGACCCTATTTCAGGGGCAGAAAGATGCATATCTTCATTTGGGGTCCTAATTAAGGTTGTTCAATTGTAGAAGATATTTTAATATTTATTTATTTATTTATTATGTATACAATATTCTGTCTGTGTGTGTGTGTGCAGGCCAGAAGAGGGCACCAGACCTCATTACAGATAGTTGTGAGCCACTATGTAGTTGCCAGGAATTGAACTCAGAACCTTTGGAAGAGCAGGCAATGCTTTTAACCACTGAGCCATCTCTCCAGCCCCTAGAAGATATTTTTGGATGAACTGCAAAGTTGTGGTTTTAATTTGGAGGCATGCCAATGGCCCTTGAGCTGTGTTTGAGAAGTTCCTTCTCTAAGGAGAACAAAGACAGGCTTATACAATGTCTCAGATTTGCTTTAAAATCATGCAGCCAGGAGGGTAACAAGAAGGGAAACAAAGCTGGGCTGGCCACATGTTACCTGTGACATTTAGTGCCTAACCCCAGGCTCCATCACACCTGTTGCTTTCCAGGTGTTTAAAATTCCCATAAAAATAGCCCCAAAGAAGAAGAGAATAAAAGTGTAACAAAAGTATATCAAAAATAAAACAAATTGGAAGAATGTAACTTTAAAGGTCAATAAATCAATTACTTTGTTAAATAAAAATAGATAAAATGTTTCAACTAAAAGACAAAGATTGGGGTTGGAAAGATGGCAAACAATTAAGAGCATCTGCTACTTTTGTAGCAGATGAAGTTAAATTCCCGGCCAATGCTGGGTAGCTCACAGCTGCCAGTAACTCCAGACCCAGAAACATCCATCTCCTCTGGCCTTTAAGGGCACCTGCACCAATGCACACGCATGCACGCATGCACACACACACACACACACACACACACACACACACACACACACACAATTTAAGAAGACAGACTGTCATACTGATTAAAAAGAATACTCTGGGTCACTATCCATTTAGAATGTTTCTAAAAAGAAAGCAAATTGGAAGACTGTAGATTTAAACTCAAATCAATTACTTTGTTATTTATTTTATTAGTATTGTGTTATCCATTTTATTAGTATTCTATAAGATATATTTTGGCTTTGTTGATTCACCTCATGTTTTTATTTCTATAATTTATTCTCTTTTCTATAATTTCTTTCTAGTCTACCCAAATTTACTTTTCTGTTCCATATAACTTAATATGGATGTTTAAATTCTTAGCTTTTCTTTTTTCCTTTTTCAATACTGGAGCTCAGTCACACCAGAGCCTTGCACATGCTGGGCAAGCCTACCACTGATCTACATCCTCATCCCTACAATTATTCTTTTATAACTTATGGAGCTAAATCTATTACTCTTCCTCTAAGCCACAGGGAAGAAAAAATAAAAAGAGCATCTATGTAGCTCAGGTTGGTCTTGAGTGTTAGAAAACAGGTAAAACCTTACCACACCCAACTTAAGCCTGCATCATCACGACCCTGTCCCTGTAACTGGAGGGCTAACTGCTCTCTCACATGCTCACTGCATGCGGGATTCAGGCTATTCTTAAAGCCCTGGGACCCATTCTGACGAGGGAGTCACCACTTTTCAAGCATATGTCCTGAGCACCTTCTGTGTGTGCTCGTGCTGGGTACAGGGGAATACAGAGGCCTCCCCAACCACAGCTGCTCCATGTGATGGAGTCTGACAGAGGAAATGTAGAAGTGGCCCGGCCAGAGAGTGGGAGCCACTGGGTGTGTAAGGAGACGCCGATTGGAGCAGGCCCAGTGACCACCTGCTAGCTAAAGAGTCATTTTCCTTGCTTTTCTCAGTGGAGAGCCTCTGTAGGTATAAATAAAATGCACTGCCTTTTCTACTGAAGCATTTAATGAGACAAAGGAGGTTCCATCTTTAAAGAAATTTGTACTCTTATCTTCAGGCAAGCATTTATTAAAACATAAATAAAATATGACAAAAAAAGAAATTTGTGGAACAAATATAAATAAAAAAAAACACATCCAGAAGAAAAAAGTCCCTGTCCACCCTTTAGCATTTTTCTAAGATCCATGTTTGTGCTCGAGGTTGCATCATACTCTTAGAAGCTGTACTTTGTTAACCAACTATATTGCTTTAAGTTAGCCAATCTGTAAGAATGTGAGACCCAGCTCTGATAGCTCAGAGTGCAGTACAAGACCCCTTTGGTTAGGAACAAAACCACAGTGGGGCCTCTGACTGGGTGTGCTCACTTACTTGATTAAACCTGGCTACATACCATTCTGCAGAAGTAAAGCTTCATGCTTTGCCAAAACACTTGGGACTGGGGTCATTTTCTTGAGAGCCTAAACCTGTTTCTAACAGTCCTAATGGAAAAGGAGCAGAAGTCATACCTGCCATAGGTGTCACCTGCACCAAGTAGCCAAGGCCACTCCCCTCTGCTTCCCTCCACTTCATCTGCAGCTGGTCCTCAGGCAGTACTGCCAGCCTCAGACGGCCACTTACTGTGAAAACAGGATTGGAGGTTGGGGTGCAAGACAGACTTACCAGTGACTAATTGACCACCTCCTACAACCAGAGGGAGGCCTCCCCTAAGATCTTGGAAGGGATATATCTTCATCCAGGTGTCTGAAGAATCTGTGGCTCAAAATTTTTCTGTGGAGGAAAAACCCTTCACTCTTAAGATTCTCGATGACATGGCCACACTGTTAGCTTCAGCAGGAGGGAGTCTAATTCCACCCAAGGGGAAGCCCCTGCTGTAAAGGAGGCTCAGATCAGCACCGGGAGCAGTGTCCTGTGATGATTAGAGGTGCAGAGGTAAAACAGCAGCTACTGACCCACTGCCCAGGGCCTTAAAAGCTGCTTTGTGTCTTCTGCTCTCAAGAATTCTGTAGAAGCAGCCGCGCTGCTGAAGATGCCCACCCCCACCAAAGTCATGCTAGGTTGATGCATCCCTTGTGGGCAGACTGGGTAAAGGACCTCAGCTGGAAGTGTGGTGATGGCTGTCTGCTTATGCACACACGGTGTGTCTGTGTGCACCTGTGCCTAAATGTGGGCACGAGTAGAATGCACACCTAGCTTCAGCCCTCACACTAGAGTTGGCAGTATGATGGTTAGCATTGCCAGCTTGACAGAATCTAAAATTGCCTAGGATATCAGACTGGGAGTATGTCTGTGGGGGGATTATCTTGATTTGTTAACAATGTGGGGAGACATATTTTAATTGCAGATGGAACTATTCCTTTGGCAGGAGATTCCAGACCATATGACACCGAGCTAGTGAGTTGAGCTCTAGCATACATGGTCAATCCTCTCTGCTTTCTGATGGTGGATGCAATGTGACCAGCTGCTTCAAGCTCCTGCTACCCATGGAAGAGGGGGAGAAACCCGTAGTGAATGGGGAGGAGAGGGCAGTGGGGTCTGTGCTGACCTCCCAGAAAGCTTCCGGGCTCTGTGGTGCAGGCAGTTATTTTTGGAAAATGGGGACAGAGGCCTCTTCTAGTCCCTTCGCCATGTGCGGGGGCACAAAGAGATAGGCAAAGACTGGGGGCATCTGGGATAGACACAATGACCCATTCAGAACGAACTGTTTCCAGATGGGCTTGGCTGCTCTGACAGTGATCTACTGAAGGCAGAAATGTGTCAGGAGAAGGTGGGGGCTCTGACAGGCCAGCTGTGAGCAGGGGCCCCAATCCTTGCCATGAAGAAGCTTCTGTTTCTCTCCTCCCCCTGCAATGTGTTAGAGACTTTTAGAACTTCCCTCTCAGAGACCACACAGGCACATGCTCCCCTCCCTAACCTCAGATGCACCTCCCAGCCAGTTGGCGAATATTGTGGGCCCTGCCTCTTTGGTTGTTCTCTCAGACCCCAGTCCACCCCAGCCATGCAAAGGGCTGATGAGGGGCAGCCTGTCACGCTGAGATCTGAGGTGGCAGAACAGTGCATTGTGGGTCTTGTAGAATCACTCTCAATTGGTCATACTCATAGCAAGGCTTCCTTCTGATTGAAATCCCAGTCCACAAGCCCACCTTGGGGCTCCTCTGTCTGAACAAAGGGAGCTAAGGGACACTCCTGTGTGGCAGTCCCCTCTCTGGATGGTGGATATGCTGGGAAATGAAGTCTGCTGGGTTCCAGGATAACTGAGTTGAACTCACCTACAGTGCAGTGGATAGTAGGAACAGGAAGAGGTTCTTAACTTGAATAAGGCTAGACATTGATGTAATCCCAGAAACAGATTCAACCCAGTCAGGTGCTCCTGGGAGCTAGGTATAGCCATGAGTGTGGAGGCTAAAGGGACACAGCAACTTGTCTTCCTGGGACCCACCTGAGCCAGCAGCAGCTCCCCTGGAAGGAGTCTGCAACATAGACCCTCCCCAAGTCCTGTACACATCCCTTGGAGGTCATGGAAGACACCAGGAGAGCCTTTCCCAAGAAGAGTGGCTGGAGTGGCCAAATAGGTGGGGACCAGATAGAAACTCTTGTCCTAAGACTTGTGCAGAGAAGAGAGATGCACTACCTGTCTAAGACAGTGCAGGAAGGTCTTTTCATCTCAGGAAGGAGGCAGGAATCTTTCGATTAAGCTGTGTGTGTGCTGTCTGATACCACACTGAAAGGTTTACAGAATAACTAAGCAAAGCATCACCACAGGATTAAATTTGGAGTATGCCAGTAATCCTGAAAAAGCTGAGAAAAAACAAAAAACAAACAAACAAACAAAAACTCCCTAAGCAAGGCTGAAGCTGGAAGACCACAGGGCCAAAGGTCAGGACAAAAGCTGAGAATGAGGACTCTCTCCCTCTGTCTTAACAGCTTGCCTGTTGCTGAGAAAGCTCTTAAACAGGCATTCAATCTATGAGGAAATGCCTTCTATGGAAAGTCAAAGGTTTGCAGCAGGGTTCCTCCTGCAGGCAGTGGGGGCATTGTCTCCTTACCTTGTCCCAGCCCCAATGCCAAGGTGGCACCCAACAACATCCAGAGGCAGGAGTGGAGGTGGGAGCCTCGGAGGCTCATGACGAGCAGCCTGCAGGAGGAGAGGCCACAGCCCTTCATCACTAATTCAGCTATCTGCCCCACCCCCGACCAGGAAGCCAGTTTCTCCACGCATTCCCATGGAGCAGGAGGATGTCTCCATAGACATGTGTGGTACGACTTGTCATAATGGGGATGGTGACAGACACTGAGGATCGAAGACTAGCACTGAAGGCGTCCCACTGAACAAAGGACCCTTCGCTGCACAACCTCCTCTGTACTCCAAAGCACTCTCTGCAGGGAACCAGTTCTCCCTGAGTAGGGTCCATTGGGTCCAGCACGCCTGCCCATGCCCCTTGGTGTCCACATCCACAACAGATACATACAGTGGGGGGGGGGGTCACCAGCAGTCACAAGACCTTGAGGCCCCAGCAGCCCCACAGAGTCTGGGATTGGCTTGGATAGGACCCTACCATCAAGGTCCTCATCTTGGGTGGCTTGCCCTCAAGCAAAGGACACACTCAAGACCAAATTCTGACCAGAGCAGAAGCAGGCAGGCAATTCAAGGGTAGGAATGAAAAGTATTGGGAAACTTGAGAGCTCTCAGAAGTTGGGAGACAATGTTTGAAAGAGAGGCCAATGGGGTAGAGAGGCCAAGAGTCCACTGCCCAGGGGTGGCACTTTGGAGGAGACACAAGCATGACCCAGTCTGGATTTTGTGAGCATGAGGTGACGGGAGTCCTGGGGAATCCAGATTCTCCTCCCCACTGAACAAAGGACCTGAAAAACTTCCCTGCATATTCAAGGGTACTCTCTGCAAGGAATCCAGCTCTCCCTGAGCAGGGACCCAGACCTGCAGGAAGGCTGCAGGCTGATACTGTCTAGAGCAGTGGTTCTCAACTGTGGGTTGTGACCCCTAAGTGTTCAAAAGGCCTTTTCACAGGGATGGCCTAAGACCATCGGAAAAAAATGTTATGATTCAGAACAGTAACAAAATTAGTTACAAAGTAGCAATGAAAATAATTTAAGGTTGGGGAACTGTATTAAAGGGTCAGCATCAGGAAAGTTGAGAAAGACCACCCTAGAGTGGATATATGCATCTAGCCAAGGAATTCAAACTAAGGCTTCAGTATGGATCACTGTCCTATCTGTCTACAGGTGCCACATTTAGATGACCCTAACCTTCTGAACTCATTCTGAAGCCACTCCTATCTCATATCACAGTTGAAGAAGCCTCCCTCTGCTGGACACAACCCTTTTGTATACCCTCAGTTCTGAGCGTCATCTGAGACCCTCACAGGATTCCAAAAATCTGCTCAGGTGTTTGGGCTGCATTTGGTCTCTCCACTTATGAGACCTCATTCCAATCTTTCTGAAAGTTCAAAGTCAGCCTCCAGTATAGCCCTGAGTGGACTCTTGGTGGCCCCTTCACCTACCCAGTCCAGGGGCCATAGATGAGTCACTAACCTGCTCCAAGGATGCCTCTTGATTCTCCTGGTCCAGCTGTGCCCACTGGAAAGCTGGGGCTTATAAAAGGCGCCTTTCCCTGACATCACTTGTCCCGCCCATAAGTCCTTTCTCCTCCCCTCTGTCTGCCGCTGCCTAAGGCATTTCCGAGAATGAGATGGTGGTCCCAGCACAAAGGACCCCATTGCATGCCACAACAGGAATCCCAGTAGGGGAACTAGGGAACAGGCTTCTTGAGAATAAAGGCCAGTTGTGTGGTCCTGGGTGCTGAGCTGGTAGGTGCTGGACATTAGGAGTCTCTGTCAGCCTACCGGGAGGAAGGACCACTTAGACTCTACCAACCACTAGGGTTCATGATCTCTACTCCCTTCCTTCCTGTCTGCCCTAGGCCCCAAATGTTTCCTAGGAGCAGGCCCATTCCTACACTACTTGCACCTGGTATGCCCTTTCACTGTCTCCACTCCAGCCTGAATTGGTTCTGCCCTAAGCAAAGCTCTCCTGATCCATCTTGAACTCCCCGTGGCCTAGCTCCTGTAACTCTTGGCAAGCTGGCTCAGAAGACTAGGCCCAGAATAAAGGGTTCCAGCTCCCACCTGAAGGCGTGGCTTGTGAAGCAGTCACTCTGGGTTCCCGTGGGTCCAGTGCAGTCTCAGCTTTGTTTTCAACTACACATTGGCTCCAACCCACTATATCCTAACCTGATCAAAGTCCCTTACCCCACCTCTCATCCACCTCCCCCCCGACCCCTAGCTTAGCCCAAGAGCCCTGCAAGATGGGAGGCTGCAGAACTGCCAGCCTTTTCTGTCTTCTAGGACACTGTTTCCCTACTGAGTTGCCCAGAGGATGGATAGGAACATATATCCTGGAATAGGCTCCTTGAAGCTGGATGACTTATATCCCACTTGGTCAGAGGTTATTCATGTCTGTGGGAACAGCAATTGCCAGGTACCTCCTCCCCTAGGTACTCTTCCCTGAGATGAATCAATTGTTCATAATAGCCCCTCATACAATACCACTTTGGCCAGGAGACAACCCAAATTACACATGGCCTCGGACAAACCTGGCCAAGGACCAGTATGTAATCCATGCAAATGGGGGCACAGTCTTCTTTCTTGACGCCATGCTGAAAGCTCCTAACGCCACAACCTAGGACCCAGGCTCACAGTCTTTGCAGACCTTCACCATGGGTCAGTCAGATGAAAGAACTCATCCTGGTAATCTCCGGGTATACGCATGTATGGCCACAGCTCAGATACCTTGAAGCACCTATATGCATCCACAAATACCTCAGCACTCCCTTGCACTATGACCCTCAGGTGGGCTACCCTGTATTCACCTCATGCTGCCTGGTGATGCCCTTAAACCAGTCCAATGGTCCTCCTCCCCACATACAATGGCATGTGTACACCCTATCCCCATGCTCTGGGATCCGTGCTCTAAACCAGATCAGGGTACCCTAGAGTCTGCTCACCTTTCTCCTGGACCACAGTCCAACAGTGGGGATACCAGGACGGGAATCACAACATAAGCAATCAAGTGTGAAGACCGCAAGTGGCTTGCAGACACTCAAGAGTATTATCTTAATTGTCAGAGAACAGGGCTGACCCAAAGTGCCCTCTGGTCTGGCTGGGTTTGGGCAGGAAGTCTGGAGCAAAGACTGACTTGAGAAACAGATGTCCCTGGTGGTCAGCTGCCCAAGCCCACACTCCCCAGTTAAAAAGAGGCATCAGTTTCATCAAGGACACTTGGTGGGAGACCATGCATCAACATCACCCCTGGCCCTTAAGTGCTACCCACGGAGAAGCCCCTCTACAGGCCACTACTCATAAACTCCACACTCCCACACTGGACATCTCCCGGTCAAGGCCAGGAGGACGGAAGGCAGAGGCCAAGCTACTACCTGCCTCAAGAAGGACGTGGAGTCTGGATGAGAGCCCATCAACATGGCCCAGGAATGGCTATCTACCCAAGGGACAAGCTCAGAGCCAGTCCAAGATGCCACCACCGTCTCTCCCACCTTCCAAGCTACTTGACCAAGCAGAGAGGCAGCCAGGGTTCTTCAGCCCCTTGTCAAGTCACCTAAGCCCAGACTATCTGGCCTAAGTGTAACCAGGCCTATCCTGGAACTGTTGCCCCACTGAAGCCCAGAGTACCTGGCATGTGTTTGTCCTTGTAAACTCAAGGGAACAGGTCCTCTAGAATTTGTGTTTGTAGGATATAGTCTGGCAAGTTCCCCACATACAGGCTCCAAAAAACAGCCAAATGCTCTAGTACTTTGACCTGGGCCTTACTCATCTTTTCCTTTGAGGGGTTGTAAAAGTCTGGACAACTCTGGGTTATGTTCAAACAAGGCTTGAAAATTGCAATCCCTCTATTTACTGAACAAAGTACCAGAGGAAACTGTAGGTAACTAGGGCCATTTCCCACCCCCAAAATGACCTGGAGCAGGCAGCTTCTCAGCCCAGAACCAACCAATTTCATCCCCTTTATACCACTGTATATCCACGGAATCACAGTCCCTGCTCTGGGATGTATCAGCACTTGGTGTAGATCCCCCCTCCATGGTCAGACTTCCTTGACTTTTGACCAAATGTCTATGTGCTCCCACAAATCCCACTGGCTTCTCAACCCAAGTCTATGACCTCTGATCTCATCTACCTGTGGCTGCTCTGTCAGTCATGAACCCTAGGTATCTCCCCTTGTTTTCCCAGCTCAGGATGTTCTGTGACCTGAGGATAAAGCACCTAGGAGGGCTCCCCAAACCGAAAAACCTATCAGTTCTGCGAAGAACTGGAATCCCCAAGGTAAGCCAGGACTGGGACCTTAGAGCACGGACAGCTCAACCCCAGGAAGCAGAAGTAAACTTGACACACACACCACACAGAGCGTCAGGTCATGCACTGCTGGTCAAACTGAGGATCAAGACAGGCGTGGGTTTAAGGAGACAGAGACCCAGCTGGGCTCCCCGGCCACAGCACACAGCAGTCATGGAATCCTGGGAGGAAAAGGCTGTCACACCAACCACTGGTAGCACATGGGTCTCAACTGCAATGTTCCACGAAGTCCACAGGGTGGAAAATGGGGCCATCTGGAGGGACAGTTGCATGCTGAGGAGACATGACCGAGTGTGCTCTGACCCTGAGCACCCTGAGCAGGCTGGGAGAAGGCCTGGGCTGTTGTAGACACAAGGGTCCCCATCAAGACGCTCCAACCCTGGCAGTGGCCGCTGGCCCCTCAGCCCACCCTCCATATTCAGGCTCCCTTGTGCCAGGCGGGAGTGGCAGATACGCTGAAAATGCTCCTAGTTCCTTTACTTTAATTACTTTCCTCATTTCCGGGACTGGCCAAGTTCAAGTCAGGTGTCCAGGGAGGGCCAGAGCCCAAGTTGCCATGTGTGGCCAGCTGTGGAGAGTCTGTCCCACGGAACTAAGGGCTGGACAGGCTGGACAGGCTGATGCAGGAAAGGCAAAGGTCACAAAGTGAGGTTCACAGCACAGGCCACAGGCCGTGGACTTAGGTGAGGGCGTCGGTGGCAGTGCGAGCTCCAATATTGCTTTTGTCATTTCCTTTCCAGCTTAAGATTCCAGGCGTTTTCTTCAAGGAAAAAAAAAGGACAGGAGCAGACCTTTCAAGTTTTAAAAGACATTTCAACAAAAGCAGATGTCTGGCTTGGCTGACATTGCACAGGACTGCAGTTCCAGGCTGGGCCAGGGCTGCAGACACAGTGCCTGGGTCCCAAGAACCTAGAGTCCAGGAAGGCTGCTCAGGGGACCCAGGAGGCAGATGATGACAGGTGCCCTGAGGCCTAAGAGGAAGCCGCCCCACACCAGGCAGGCAGCACCCACTCAAGTCCTGCCTGAGCTACCGTCTTCACACTGAGGTCAAATGAAGGAGGATCAGAAAGGGTAAAGTGCAAACACAGCAGTCCCAGCAGAGCTGGGGCCTAGGTGCAGCAAGGCGCCTACCAGTTCTGGTTGTCCCAGCCCTCATCAGTGGTCGTAGATGGGGCAGTCTTCTTGGTGGCCTTGGCCCTGCCCTCCCCACTGGCGCCCTCCCAGCTCTCCCAGCCATCGCTGTTGCTGTTCTTGTTGTTGGATGCGGAACCTGAGCCCCAAACATCCCAGCTGTCCGAGCTCCTCCTCCCTGTTGAGGCGTCTGCGTAGGTCCAGCTGTCACTGCTCGGGGACTTGGCCTTGGGGGGCTCAGCACTCCCAAAGGTCTCCCAGAAGCTCTGGTCTATGGTGCTGTTCTGGGAGTTGTCCCCACTGCTGTTTTGGTAGCTGTGGCCCTCGAAGGGTCTATTACGGAGAGGAATAAAATCTCAAAAGTTGTCACAGAAAGACACTTGCACTACTTGCACCCGCCAAGCTGCCCAATCTGCTCAGGTTTGACCTACAACAGCTCCATGCTCTCTTCCTGGCTAGACAGGGTGCTGCCTTTTAAAGTACCTCCTAGTATCCCTGTAGGGTCAGGGTACCCTACGAAGTGAGGGACCCTTTTCTTTGAGAGCTAACTTAGCCTTCCTCAACCCGTATTATCATCACCTAAACTGTAGGGTATTTACTAGGGCACTGGGGAAGAGCACACAGGGGCCCCGGTGCTGAGGGTGAGAGGGCAGTCACTTTGCCTCTAGCAAGGACTCAGTGCAACACTGGGCAGAGGGTGCGAGGCCAGGCCACCAGCAGGGAGCCCAAAAGACCCAGGGCCTGGGTGGGGACATGGCCTACCTGTCTGAAGTGTCTTCAGCTTTCCCAGAAAAGAAAGTGGTGACATCACGCCATCCCTTGCTGCCAACTCCCTGGACCTAGAAGACATGAAAAGAAGCTAAGGCCATACTCTACATAGCACCCCTGGCTGTAAAACATGAGCACAAATGATGTTGTCTGCTGAGGCCTGAACAAAACCTGGAGGACACATGCACACATGTGTATACAGTAACACAGCAGTAACCTTTTAACACAGCAGCAACCTGGAGGAGACACGCACACATATGTACACAGTAACACAGCAGCAACCTGAAGGATACACACACACACATATGCACACAGTAACACAGCAGCAACCTGGAGGAGACACGCACACATATGCACACAGTAACACAGCAGCAACCTGGAGGATACACACACACACATATGTACACAGTAACACAGTAGCAACCTGAAGGATACACACACACACATATGCACACAGTAACACAGCAGCAACCTGGAGGAGACACACACACACATATGTACACAGTAACAGCAGCAACCTGGAGGATACATGCATACATGTGCACACAGTAACACAGCAGCAACCTGGAGGAGACACACACACACACATATGCACACAGTAATACATCAGCAACCTGGAGGATATACGCACAAATATGTACACAGTAACACAGCAGCAACCTAGAGGAGACACACACATATGCACACAGTAACACAGCAGCAACCTGGAGGAGACACACACACACACACGCATACACACACATGCACACAGTAACACATCAGCAACCTGGAGGATACACACACACATATGCACAAAGTAACACAGCAGCAACCTGGAGGATACATGCACACATATGCACACAGTAACACAGCAGCAACCTGGAGGAGACACACACACATATGCACACAGTAACACATCAGCAACCTGGAGGAGACACACACACATATGCACACAGTAACACAGCAGCAACCTGGAGGATACACACACACATATGCACAAAGTAACACAGCAGCAACCTGGAGGAGACATGCACACATATGCACACAGTAACACAGCAGCAACCTGGAGGAGACACACACACATATGCACACAGTAACACATCAGCAACCTGGAGGAGACACACACACATATGCACACAGTAACACAGCAGCAACCTGGAGGAGACATGCACACATATGCACACAGTAACACAGCAGCAACCTGGAGGAGACATGCACACATATGCACACAGTAACACAGCAGCAACCTGGAGGACACATGCACACATATGCACGCAGGAACACAGTAGCAGTGCTGAAGCAACACTAGCTGTTGGCTGCTTAGTTAGATATTTAGAGCATTTCTCTCAGAAGCAGTTCCTGTGGTGGGTGGGACAATGCCACACAGACAGTAAAAAGCATGACCTTATGACAGGCGGTGGAGGCGCACACCTTTCATCCCAGCATTCAGGAGGCAGAGGCAGATGGATCTCCGTGAATTCGAGGTCAGCCTGGTCTACAGAGTGAGTTCCAGAACAGCCAGAGCTAACAGAGAAACCCTGTCTGGAAAACACACACACACACAAAGCACATGGTATTTCCAATGTCACACTCAACATTTTGGGGGTGTTCAAAAGCTTAGAGCCACCACAGGTCTTGTCTTTACCAAAGTGCAATGAAGGTCTTCAGGAGGTGCCCTTCATTGCCATCATGTTGGGAAATCTGATGACCGCCCCCACCCTCATTCCACCAGGCTCTGAAGAGGTCACAGGACCAGCAGCAGCTAACAATGGCATTGGCACTTACCAAGGGACAGGCCAACAGCAGCAAGACAGAAAAGAAACACAGGTTAGTGGCTGGCAAGTCCCCGATAACCAAGCTGTTTCCATATTCCTCAAGCCCTCAGAAATAAGAAGGCAATGGTCACTGCCTCAGCTGCCCAAGGACCTGTGGGGCTCCAGAGTCTGGAATATGGAAACTGGCTTTGGCCGTGAAAGTCAGCAGGGTGGCCCTACCTTGGATGCCAACTGAGAGACCCCACTGGACACATCATCAAAAATCCTTCCCTCCTTCACCTGTGCAATTTAAAGGGCATTGTTAGGAGGACCAAAGCTTCAGAGTGCAGAGAGACCTGTCACATTAAGTTTCCCAAGTTCTACCAGAAGCCATCTGGCTTCAGCTACATAAGGAACCCATCACTACCAAGAGAAGCCAACTGTCATCCAGACTCCTGTTGTAAGGAAGGATGGGGCTACTGACTCCTCCCCAGGGCCAATATCCTTCTGAAGATAAGCATCACTCACTGCCTGTGGCCAGGCCACTGGGGTAAAACAGAAGGAAGAGCAAGTTCAAAGACACCCTTGGAAGCTAACTCGGGGGTTGAGGGGAGACGACTAAGGAGCCCAAGGCCACCTGGACCAGAGGAAACTATAGGCAAGATTTTGTTGACCCCCAATATACCCATTTCCCAGGTCAATACAGAGCCTCAGCAGGACACACAAGCACCTTAACCGCTGGTGTCTCCATACCTTCTCCTGTGCAGGCTTGAGGACATTCTCATTCAGGCTGTGGCCCAGCTCCGAAGCCTGTGGGAAGAGATGCTATATGACTTCACATGCAGCAACATTAGCTGCTGAAAAGCAAGCACAGGACGGCACAAGCTTTGCCAACAGAAGGGAAGGCAGGGGACGTGAATACACACGGGGAAGTAGGCTCACAGAAGTGGCACCAGAATGGAAGAACAAGACATGAAGAAAGCTCCCTCGCAATGCTGGAAGCAGCTCTGGCTCTAGTCCACAAGTAGGGAGGACAGACACAGACAGATCTGCTAACTGCTAATCTTCATCCATTTCCTAAAGCTGGCACTGAACCCTCCATGGGAGCAAAGCCTATTTGTGAGGCTCAGTGCAGGGATGGAGAAAAGGCTGGGCATAGAAGTAGCAGACAGGGGTACAGCCTCCCCTGGAGCCACCATGGTAACGCTCAGGAAGCTTTGACTTGCCTGAACCTTAACCCCAAAGCAAGGCCAGACAAAAGGCTTGAAGGGGGATAACTCAGTAACATAGGAAGGCTCCTTTCCAGCAGTTATCTGGTTTGGGATAATTAAACCAGGGAATGAACACTGAAATAAGTATTCCTTCTCTCAGAGGCCACTGGGCCCTTACAACCTTGCTCAGGGAACAGTTGGGCTGTGGATCTTGAGGAAGATGAGCTTCCAGCACCAGCAGGCCAGGAAGATGACATCGGTGACCCAAACACAAAGGGAGATACAGCCAGGAGCAAAGCACATGTTTAGCAGACATGGGGCAGCATGCACCAGTAGAAACAAGGTTTTACCGGCTCTGATTGCTGTTTGTAACCCCAAAACTTGACCCAGTTGGCAGGAAGGCAGTTACAGAGAAAGAGCAGGTGGCAGGAGTCACATTAGCAATGCCCAGAAGTGCCACAAAACACACCTCTTAAACTCTAACCAGGGTGATAGGGGAGTTCAGCCAATCACATTCTGTTTTTGGGGCGTGCCGCCCTCAGGCTAAAGCCTGCCTATAAACCTAGCAAGCACGCTCTGCTAGCTCTCTCTTTTCGCCTGGCTCCTGCCTCTGGACGGATCGCTTGGATTCTGGTGTAAGCTGTTGTTAAGTCTTACTTCTGTTTATTAAAGCTGTATATTTTGTATCAAGATAGTCTGGGGACTTTTCATTACCAATCGCCCTGCAGCTTCACCAGGGTCTCACACTGCAGTCCTTTAGCAACCCCTGACTGCTGGAGTATGACAGCTGTGGACCACCACCCTCTGATTTCCTGCATCAGAACTACATGAATCTGCTTTGGATCCTTGCATCAGTATTTCTCTGATTTCAAATTTATCACAATCCAGACCCCATGATATGCCTAAGGAGTCTGAGCCTAACTTAGAAGCTCTGAAGTAAAACCAGGAAGGCTTCTCCAAGGTGGATCACATGGGATGCAGGGCTGGAAAAAGGTCCTGAGAGGCAGAAATGCCTATGAAGAGAGAACTGCAGGCCACAAGGACCTAAAACCCTGCCCACCTCATCATGGAGGACAGTTGACCAGAGCTCTAAGCATGGCAACTATTCTTATATTCAGCTTGGAAGAAAAGTAAACCTCCAACCCGGAACTGTCACCGCTGGTCACACAAACCAAGCAGTCACACCTTTGCAGCTGAAAGCCCAAGGCTGTGAGTTGTGGCCCAGACTGCCCTTCCCATATGAGGCAGCTATGGCACAGTGGCTTCATCGGTGGCTGTGGTAGATAAGGAAGTCTCCTGCTCACAGCAACTGGAGGCACTGAGGTACACAGGGACACATGAGGACAGAGGAGGTCCTTCTTCCCTAGGACCTCAGACCTGCAGTATCCAGACACTGCATACGACGGAAGACTGAAGAGTTCTAAAACAGAGAATAAATGCTTCCCCTTCTTACCTTCTGACTAGCTTGGGATCCAAATTTTGTAGCCTAAAAAGGAAAAACAAAAGCCAGTATTTTGAGTCAAATTCAAATGTCTTGACCCTACCCATAAGACTTTATCTATATGGGGCCCAGGTGGAGTTAGTTCCAGAACTCGCTCCTGGCAAGTACCCATGCAGTCAGTATGACCATGGCAACAGCTCTCAGAGACCAGGTTGCTGTGGGAAAGCCTGGCTTAGCAGATGCTGTAACAAATCCACAAACTGCTGGGGATAGGACAAGTTTGGGCCCAGCAGTCACCCCTGGCCCTACTTGTTCCACATGTGGGCAGCACAGTATCTAACTTATCTAGACATAAAGAACTGTGACACTCGAGAAAAAGCAGGCCTGTCTAGATGCCCCAGCTGGAGGTAACTAGATCTCCCCGGGCATCAGTCTCGCTAGAGATGAGAACACACCTTGTCAGCAGTCAGCAACTTCTCCATGGCAAATGGGCAAGAAGGGCAGATACAATGGCTTCCAGCTTGTTTGAACGGCTATGGGCACTATTGGTCTGGTTCCTATGGACCAGTGGGCCAATTTACCTCTATCCCTGTACCCCTTGTACCATGGTCACACAGCCTAACCCCAGACTCAAAGACTACACCTTCTGGCTTTTTCCCTATTAGTGATTGCCGGCTCACTGCCAGAGTCAGACATGTTCCCTATAGAGCATGGTCTATCCCAACCAGGACTCTCCAGGTCTCCTCTCACTTTGAAGGAGAGGAGCTACACTATCTCAACACTGCTTACTCTCAAGACCTAAAGGGAAAAGTTCAGGCACAGGTACCCATCAGTTATTCACTAAGGACTGTGTCTGTCACCACCCACATGATGCCAAGCCAACCTCTGCAAGCAGTTTGTCCCTGACACAGAAACAAACATCTGCTACAATAAGGGTTCCTTGGACCATCCTGAAGTGGACAAGGCCCCACACTTGTCTGCTAGAAGGGCTAAAGAATAGTATGCAGAAGGACCCCAGGCCAGCAGTGGGCAGCATGCACCCAAGTCACTTACACCTTCCTTCGCTGCAGACGCAAACTTGCTTGCCCCGGTGGTAAAGCTGCTCCATCCCTGAGAAGGCAACAGAGAGTGATGAAGCACGGCTTTTCTGGACCCAATGCACGCCACACTCGTGATGCTGAAGCACAGCAAGGATCCACAGAAGGCACCTAAACGCTTCTATG
This sequence comes from Myodes glareolus, assembly GCF_982192425.1. Classification (NCBI taxonomy): domain Eukaryota; kingdom Metazoa; phylum Chordata; class Mammalia; order Rodentia; family Cricetidae; genus Myodes; species Myodes glareolus. The sequence continues at coordinate 880,671 of NC_142035.1, forward strand.
GCTCTGGGACCAGCAAAGGCAGCCAGTGCCGCAGCACCCACACTGTCCTTGCCAGCAGCAGCACACAGCACACATCAGTACTGTCCTCCCCAAGAGGAAGGACTCAAACACCAAGCACAGGATGGCTACCAGGCCTCTTAGGCAGACATCAAAGGGTTTCGGCAGAGCTGTCCTCACTTCTGTCCTTACCCCTTCCTGCCTCCCAGAGGGGCAGAAAGCGGTGGGCAAAGGCCTTCCTCTAAATTCAAAGTTATTTCCTCACAAATACCTTCCAATGTGAATTAAAGTTACTTCAAAATAAAAACATCCCGCTTAAACCACAACTGACTTTTGTCCTTCCCCCAAGTTAGTGCAGAGGAAGAACGTACTTAGGAGACATTGTCTACACTGTGTTCCTTAGAAAAGGCCATCAGCAGAAGACAGGGACTCGGTTTCCAAAGGGTGAGGAAGGCCTGACATGTTGGCGCACACTTTTGATCCCAGTACTTGGGGGCCAGAGACAAGTTGAACTCTGAGTTTGAGGCCATCTGGTCTACAAAATGAGTTCTCAAAAAAACCAAAAGAGAGAAAGTTCTCTCCATAGCAACAGGCTTTCCGATAGAAGCCCCTTCTCTCCTAAAGACCCAGTGTGGCAGCAGGACGGTGACTGCCACAGTCTGGGGGCAGAGGACAGTTTTAACCAAGTTTTTGGTTTTGGGGACAGGTTCTCACTAAGTAGGCCAGGGTGGCTTCAGGCTCAGGGCAATCTTCTTGCTTCAGCTTCTCCAGTGCTAGAACTACAGGTGTGCACTACAATTCAACTTGTTTTAAAATAATTTTTGAGCCAGGCATGGTGGCTCATGCTTGTAATCCCAATATGCAGGAGGACTATTGCAAATTTGAGACTGGCCTGGTCTACATATGATTTCAATCAAGACTGCCACACAGAACTACAAGCAAGACTCTGTCTCAAAAAAAAAAAAAAAAGAAAAAAAGGTTAAAAAATAATCCATACATTCATGATTCATGAAACAAAGAAGAGAGTGATGACAGATGCCAGCCTTTCCTCTGTGCTGTCAGTGCAGACCCCAGTGCACGTGTGCAACAGCAACGCATTTTACATTCCGCCCCTTCTCACAGAATTTATTCCTCTTATGTACCGTGCCTATTTATTCTTATCAATATAAAAAGCCTTTTCTTTTTTTTTTTAATTTTTTACTAGTTTGCTGTTGTTTTTGTTTTTCAAGACAGGGTTTCTCTGTGCAGCTCTGGTTATCCTGGAACTCGACACTGTGACCTGTGTGCAATGGGCACCAAAGTTATACAGATACTTCCTTCCATATGACCTGAGGCTCCCCAAGTGCTGGGACTAAAGGTGCCTTTACCACTTCTGGCCTATTTCCTCCTCTTTTCACTCACAGCATCCACGAATGGATCTATCATCTGCCACTCAACTGCAGCCCTAGCCTGCCCTTCAGAGTGCTTGCACTTATGATTACTACAGAACAGCAACACTGCACAGAACAAAAGGAGCTCTGAAAAGATTAGTTTCCCTGGAAAAGCAAGCCTCAAATGCCACACCCTGAACTTCTCACCTGGAGCTTCCAAATTGCCTGGAAAGCCGATAAATGGTCCCAAATGCAAGCACCACACCCCAGTAGAGTGCCGGAACCTTAAGCAGCCTCTGCTCAGGGCCTCACTTCCTGAGTCAGCCTGCCCAGCACAGGCCAGAAGGCTGGGTCAGCCTTCCCCTGAACTCAGGACATGACCTAGAGATAAGAAGTGTACTCACAGGCTCCACAGAAAACTTGCAGGGCTTTGGGGAAATCTACCTTGGTAAATTTGAAATACATGTTTTATGGTCAGAGTAAGTAAGTGGCTGAACATATTTGGGGTATGAATAAAATGCCATTTTTTAAAAGAGTCATTCACTGAAGGTAAACAAGAGGGGGCCTTTAATCATATCACCACAGGGTATGTGCCCCAGGACTACCCGCTCTTCCATAAAGGGCCCTTCTTGTCTTGGCACTGAACAACCCCTTTGGCTGTGCCTGTCACAGGAGGCACTCTGAAGGACCGAGGTCTCCTTACCGAGTACAAGGATGACATCGCATTGTTGAGAAAGTCGTCCTCTCTCTTCTGAGGTGGCACTGTGTTCCCAAACCCCACATAGCGATTCTCCTGAGCCCTGAGAATAAACACAGACAGCACTAGCCACAGCCATGAACTTTGCCACTCCTCAACAGTGAGACACTGGCCACCAGGAGGTGCCTCCTCCCTCTCAGGACACACTACCTTCTGGGCAATGGGCACCGAAGTTATACAGATACTTCATTCCATATGACCTGAGGTTTCCCAGCAAGACCTAACCCCGATAAGTGGGGGTTACCCGAAAGCATCATTTACAGGTTGAGCAGATTCCAAGAAGAAAACGCATCATCTTTAATATTGGGTTTTCTCCACATTCAAAGCCTCCATTCAAACCTGGACCATCTTGGGGCTTGATATAAATGGATCCCCGGATTACATACACTGTGGACACACAGGAGTGAGCCCCGCCTACTCTAAAGGAAAGAGTCCCAACCCAATGGAGTAAATCCATATAGAGTGGCCTGTCACGGATGCCCTCAGCTGCCTGCTTGCTATCCCTGGCTTAAGAGGCCTTACCCCTGATAGGAGCCCAGGTCATCATTCAGCCAGTCTTCAAAAGCCTTGTCCCCAGAGGTCGTCACACTCTGTGGCTGGCCAGAGGATCTGAAATACAAAGTTAAAGGCCAGTAAGGCCTTGACAACACCAAATGAAACCACAGTCTTTGTGACAAGGACTTCCATATCATATATGCGGTTATGCAGCAAACAGCCCTAACCCATAGGATGCTCAGGCACACCTAATGGTCCAGTGGTTCTCTGCCCAGTCTAACGGCAGCTGGCAGTGAATTCTGCACCTGCCAGGGATGGCTGGCTCTAACGGTTCAGAGCTGGGAAGTAAGACTAAAACCATCAGTAGTACTAGAACCTTCCAGTAAGTTCTGCAGGACCTAGGGGCAGAGGATATGCTGTCATCTGTACACAGTCCTCTCCTGTCCCTTATCCACCTTGCACTAGAGAAGGGAGACTCTTCACAGTGGAACTTGGGATGTACAACAGGAATCTGTACCATTTTGGGGCCTAAACTATGGAATGAACAACCGCTCACAGAGGAGGGACTACATGCCAAAAAACCACAACCCACACCCACACCCTCACAGGCACTGCGCATAGGGTTGTATGATAGACCTGTAAGGAGAGGAACCAACCCTCTTGCAGAACAGGGCAAGATGCTACTTCTTATTTGCTAGAAGTTTGCACTGTCTCAGAAATGTTAAAAAGCTACTTTTCACTGACTTCCAGGAACAGCTCTCAACTGAAGCTGTTTCCACAAGCAGAGGAAATGAGGTTACTACGGGAATCCTGAGCTACCACTAACGTGAGGGTGAAGCTGAGATCTGACTAGCAGGTCAGAGGAACTACCGGTGAGCAGTGGACTGCAGTATCTTGGGCTGAGGTGGGGTCCAGTTCTGCGCAGGCGAAGACTCCAGAGACCACTCTCTACCTTCTGCCAAAGTAGCCACCTAACAAGATGACACAAGGCAGAAGCAGTTACCATCAACTCAAGCACATCCAACCACACAAGTCAGTATCTCAGTCATGAGCCAGGGCTCATGTGACGATCAAAGTGTTAGTGGGCTACTGGCCTCTACGGCTGCAACTTCAAATGCATAAGGACTCATTAGTTTGACCCCTCAATCTGAGTGAGGCCAGATTCTCAGATGGTCTGCAA